>NW_028244137.1:0-650094 GCF_964263255.1 Lissotriton vulgaris | reverse complement strand
TAGCCTTAAGTGCACAGAACATTTTTGTAGTTAAGATCAGTTCTTTTTTTTAAATATTTTGTATTCACATATTTGCAGTTTCTTTTGTCTGACATTGTCCAAGGGGCAATGTAGAACTTTTGAGAGGTCCATAAACAGTAAAGTTAAATACAGTAGAAAAGTGTATACACACCACTTCTAATATTTACTGAGTAATTCATTGTTCCATCATAAAGTGGGTTGTCTTTAATTTCCCTGTGAATTAAAAGAAAACTTGCTCTTTAGTAATCACAACTCAGTTAGCTGTGAGTAATGTTACTCTATCCATCATCAAGTGATGCCTTCCTTAGAGAGCGACACATAAAGAACTGGACTGTTTTCTGTTATGTATGGGTGGGCTCTGTTAGCAAAAAATGATCTTATAAAGGAAATGATGTGCCTTCATGTGCAGCACACATACAAAGAGAACATTGCCCTAAAGCAAATTGTTTCTGCAGAAAGAGACCCCTTCCTGCCAAACAATACGCTGACCGCAACGCAGACCCCTTTGCACTGTAAGGGGGTCTGCATCGGTGCATGACGGCTGCCATTGTGCCAATGCAGGGAAAGGGCAGAGTGTGGCATTTCTTTGTAGCCAGTCAGTCAATCATAACAAGCTTTATTCGGTTGATAAAAAACCAGATCAGCATAAAACCAAAGACACACAAAGCCATGATTCATGGTTAAAATACCAAATAGGATATATTTATCCAACATAAAAGAAATCTTGATTAAAACATGCTCATGAAAATGTACAAAAATACCACAATAAATGTACAAAACAGTACAATATTATCATGTTTCACTGATAACCAATCAACACCTCCCCACACACTTATAGCACCAGAGTATAAGATGCTCCACTCCACCATCTTTCACAGTCTAACAGCCACAGAGGTTCATTTATACAGCATCAAACAGGTGCATTGAGATTATAGCCCCAGAGTATAAGATGCTCTACTCCACCATCTTTCTCAGTCTAACAGCCACACAGGTTCATTTATACAGCATCAAACAGGTGCATTGAGATTATAGCCCCAGAGTATAAGATGCTCTACTCCACCATCTTTCTCAGTCTAACAGCCACACAGGTTCATTTATACAGCATCAAACAGGTGCATTGAGATTATAGCCCCAGAGTATAAGATGCACCACTCCACCATCTTTCACAGTCTAACAGCCACAGAGGTTCATTTATACAGCATCAAACAGGTGCATTGAGATTATAGCACCAGAGTATAAAATGCTCCACTCCACCATCTTTCTCAGTCTAACAGCCACACAGGTTCATTTATACAGCATCAAACAGGTGCATTGAGATTATAGCCCCAGAGTATAAGATGCTCCACTCCACCATCTTTCTCAGTCTAACAGCCACACAGGTTCATTTATACAGCATCAAACAGGTGCATTGAGATTATAGCCCCAGAGTATAAGATGCTCCACTCCACCATCTTTCTCAGTCTAACAGCCACAGAGGTTCATTTATACAGCATCAAACAGGCGCATTGAGATTATAGCCCCAGAGTATAAGATGATCTGCTCCACCATCTTTCTCAGTCTAACAGCCACAGAGGTTCATTTATACAGCATCAAACAGGCGCATTGAGATTATAGCCCCAGAGTATAAGATGCTCTGCTCCACCATCTTTCTCAGTCTAACAGCCACAGAGGTTCATTTATACAGCATCAAACAGGTGCATTGAGATTATAGCAGCTGCAGTTTGTGCCGCGTGGGCCGACATAACCTAACATTTCGGCCCTCAAGAGTGGGAGTAAAAACCTTTCCCTAGGAATTACATATAACTTGCAAAATAAAAAGAAATTACATTTTTCTGGGAAGAGCTTGAGTCACAAGGACGTGACATGAGCTCGGATTCATGAAAAGCTGTGCTAGGATATGAGACCAGGAAGGGCACTATATTACATCTGGACCGTATTAAATATATTCTCTGTGAGTGTAGAAGGAAATATAGATAAGGTTTCATCTGGGTCGTAGTCACTAGAGGATTATAGGCGGACACTCTTTGCCTCCCCAACTCTCTAACTTGCCTTCACTGGCGGCAAAGGGCCAGGAAATCTATTTTTAGTTGTTCTTTAGAGAAAGAAAGAAAAGCTTATAGACTATAAAAGAATCAGATCACTCTAGCAAGGCAAATTGGTCTGTAACATATCTTATGAAAAAACTACCGTAGATTGAGGGTCTGTAGGGATATTTATAGACCACTCAGTGTGCGTTCCCTAATTCAAGCACAACACAAAATTGCACAACTGTGGTCATAATCATATGTATACAATGAATGTGCTAGGTTACCTCTCTCATGACCAATGTGAAGCTACAAAACTAACTGGGGGAGACATCCCTTAAGGATAAGAACCCTCACTCACCCGAGGGTGACATGCTTCATCATATGGGTCCCCCTTACCAGTGTTGAAATCCTAGTCAACACTGGGAGCTACTACTCCGGAGTTTAAAGGAGGAGCTCAGAGATGTTTTTTTGGGCAAAGGGATGGTAATCCCATATGTGAGTAAGTAGGTGTAGTGAGGTTAGCAGCGCTGTGTGAAGGAAGGATAAGTGAATATTAAAACTACCTAAGTGGATACACTAAAATACTTTATTGGTGTGTTCCGCTTGACAGGATTAAAAAGTAACAGCACAGTGGTATAGAGGTAGAACCACTGTCACTAGATGGTCGACATGTTTCAGCCTATTGATCCAAAGGTATCATCGGCTTTCTTCAGGACCAGATGGAAAATATGTGATATTGCTGCTGCAAATTGTATGTGAAAAAAATAAAAATAAATTTATATATACTCCACCGGTATTCCTGTCTTTATTAGATGATCAGGTCATACCCAGGTATCTGCAAGGTAAGTAGCAAAACAAAGAGAGACAAGAGAAAAACATGTATACACATGTTTAGATTACATATGTTGCGCAAATGATATGTCATTGATTTAATGGTGTAGGTTTACACTCATAAGGACTTACCCTCACTAGTAGGAAAATCCTGCCTCACCTCAACCTGGCTGGCTGCTCTGGGAGGAGGCCCCGCGCTATGGGGAGGAAAAATATAGATGTTTATGTATCTATATGTTTGTTATAAAAAACCAAGGTGTCTAGGCTAGTACACCTTACTACTTCCAAATCCAGGCTCAACAATGTAGGAAGGGTGTTCAAAGAACTCAATAGGGTGCTCTAGGCACTGACCCAGATTATGTATGTAAATACAAAGAATACTGAAGGGGAACTCGATTGTAAGTTAAATAGCTTCCAGGGTTCTAAACAGATTGGAAAACTAAAAAAGGGGGAAAGCCTTTCCTGTAACTCCAACCATTCCGCAAGGTACTAAAAACACGAATTCAGTCTTACTGTCTGTCGGTACCTCGTTGCTCAGGTAGAGCTAGCCCCGGGAGGTACCGAACGGCAGGAAGACTCTGCGTTTTCAAGGCGTGTTTGTAATTGCCCGCAGCTGCAGAGGCGGGGTCCTGCTCTGTCAAAGGCGTCTAATTGTATCGCCTGCGTGCGGAATGCGCATGCGCGGGGAACAAGTGTGACGGTCCCGCGCATGCGCGTAGGTGAAAACCAGAGTTGCATTGCTGATAGTTATCGCGCATGCATCAGAAAACACTAGTAGACCAGCATGTGTACGTTCTATGTCTCGAACGCGGGTATAGTGCGTTCGGAACAGTGTGTTAGTGTCTGCCCCAACACAAAAGGCGGTAATGGATAAATCGTCATAATGAATAAAACGTCATGGCAGAGAGAGCTGGTAGAGTCCCTGGAAGGGAAGAGACGTTGAAGTGTCAACACAGAATGACAAAATATAGTAGGTGCCCTGACTGTCTTGAAAGGCTACCCACGCATCAGCATCTTCCTTGATGATAAGAGTTTGTAGAAAATGCCAGATACAGTGCAGTGATAGACTTTCCTGCTTATGTTGTTGTGTTCTCAATTGTGCAGCATATTCAATCATGAAAAAATGCTGTGATGTATATGCCAATACAGAGTCCAGTATAGCTGGAGACTAATCGAGTAGTCATTGATCCTGAGGACTCTGCGGTGTTAATTGAATGAGTGTTTTATAACATACGGACCAGTTGTTAACCATTTCTCAAGGGAGTGACATACATGTAGTGTATACTTTCTATGTAGTTAAAGAGTGGTGATCCTTACTCATTCATTGAGGTGGGTCCTTCTTATTTGAGTAAAGAAAGCCTAAAGTGGTCAGAATCTCACGTTCTTATAGTGCCACCCATGGTATGTCATCGTTCAGACCTGAGATATCTGTTTTTAACTTATACACCCACTTTTGCTCTCTACGCAGTAAGAAGTTAGTAGAGTCTGTCAAATGAGGGGGTATCCAAGGCTTTTCCAAAACCACCCAATGTAAATCAGTGTCCTGATGTCCTTTATCGAGGAAATGATTAGTCAGTTTGGTTGAGCGTTTGCCGCATCTAATGGTACTCTTATGCTCTTGGATGCGGATCTTGACCCTTCTAGTAGTCATACCCACATATCTGAGTAAACATGGACACCAAACCAGGTAAATTAGATGATCACTGTTACAGTTCGTATGTTTTTGTATTTTCCAAGGTCTGGGTGTACTTATGTCAATCTCTAATGTTTTCTCTGTCTGTGGACACACAGAGCAGGAGCCACATGGAAAATGACCAACTACCGGTGGTAGATTCCAGAGTGTACTCTGTGGCAGATTGGGCTTGATACTGAGAGGACGAGTGTGGACCAACTTGTCACGTAGATTAGAACTACGTTTATAGGCGAACAATGGACGAGGAAGTGTGTTGTTTGCCAGATTTAAGATACCCCAGTGTTTATTAATGCTCTTCTTCACTGAATTGGAGAAGCTAGAGAAAGTATTAACAAACGTGATGCACTTGTTGGTTTCCTTGGGAACCCTCATCTCTAACAACGCATCTCTGTTGGTGTTGGCTGCTCTTTTCTTAGAGTTTCGAATTAAGTGTGTAGGGTATTTCTTTGCTTTCAGATCAAGTGATAGAGCCCTTGCGTGTTTATCAAATTCTGCCATTCCAGTGCAATTAAGTCTGATACGTAAAAATTGACCGAATGGTAAATTTTCGCGAAGAGCTCGTGGGTGGTAACTGTGGAAAGGTAAGAGAGAGTTACATGAGGTGGGTTTTTTATATAACTCCGTTACCAAGACCCCATTGCTTGGTTTGATCAGCAGATCTAAAAATGGAAGACTAGATCTTGAGCATACTAATGTGAATCTTAGAAAATCGTCCTGCTGGTTCAGCCATTCATGAAATGATTTAAGTGTGTCTTCATTGCCACGCCAGATGACAAAAATGTCATCTATGTACCTTTTCCAGGTACACAGATGATTGACAAATGGATTAGTAGATGTTAGTACGGTCTCTTGCTTGACTTTGTGGACATATAAGTTCGCCAGGCTGGGGGCACAAACACTCCCCATGCAGGTACCAGAGATCTGTAGGTACAGCTGTTCCTCGGACTTGAAAAAGTTTTCTTTAAGCACCTTCCTGACACATTACATCACGAAATCGATCGGTGTTATGCTATCCCAATCCTGGTTTTGTAGCATTGATTTGATGGTGTTTAATGTCTGTTCTTGTGGGATACACGTATACAGAGATTCCACATCGAACGACACCAGCCAGTCTTATTCTGCATCAAATTGAAGGTCCTGGATCTCTGTGAGAAAATGCTTAGTGTCCTGGATGAAAGTGGGCATCAATTGCACCAATGGACGAAGAAATGAATCTACAAATGTCGAAAGCGGTTCCAGTACCGATCCGATGCCCGAAACAATCGGTCATCCTGGTGGTGGTCTAGTGGCTTTGTGTATTTTGGGCAGAACGTAAAAATACGGGGTAATAGGGGTAGTCACAATTAGGTACTGAGCCTCATGGTCGGTAATCCATTTGTTCTCCTTGGCCTCTTCCACTTTGGCAGAGATCTCATTGATCAATCGTTTTGTTGGATCCATACTTAATTTTTGATATGATTTAGGATCATTTAGTTGACGCAGACATTCTTCTCTATATGTATCTTTATTCAAAAGAACAACTGCACCACCCTTAACCGCGGGTTTTATGACCATATCTTGCTTTGTTGCCAAGTTATTGAGGGCTGCTTCCTCCATCCTGGAGAGATTCTGAAACTGATTCTGATTACTGGTCTTGATGGTGTCAAAATCATAGAGCACTGCTTCTTCAAAAGCCACAATGAGTGCTGGGATCAGGTGCATCGGCGGATTGAATGTAGATTTTGGGCGTAATCCAGTATTGGAGTTGTTATTGTCACCTAGATCTTTGTCCTTAAAAAAGGCATTGTAACATATCTTAACCTGTATATACAGTGGCCGTTTTCTAAACTTAGACAATCTTTTATAATGTCCCAGTTTAAGGCTATTTCATCTTTAGCACACACCGAGTGCCAGAGCTTAAGTGGTGTCAACTTAATTCGGACAGAAGCTTTCTGACAAACATGTTTTCTTTCACCTGAAGGGAGCTAGTGTCACAATAACCCCACACCCCAGTGCCATAGACCATAGCTGAGCGACATCGAGCCAGATAGATTTTTTTTATTGCATCCATCGGCTTGCACTCAAGCTTCCCAGCCTCTGTTGTTTGATTAAAATGGGCATGCTTGACTTTAATTAAGTGAGACCAAGAACGTTTATGATTAAAAGTGATGCCCAGATAACTAAATATTGTAGCACAGAAAAGTTTTTCTTTATTAATATAGAGAGCTCTGGTTTTCAAAATAGTACTCCCTAAAACTTTTCTGTGAGATTTAGCAATATTTGTCTGCAGTCCCAGAAGGCTCATGTGGTAGAAAAATCTACTAGAGTTGTACGGCCATCCCTGTCCTTGACATCAGGACCCAATCATCTGCATACAGCAGAGCAGGGAGTCTTCTTGAGCCCACCGCGGGTGTCTACCTCATCCGTATTCAACAAGGTCTATAAATCATTTATATATAGTCGAAAAAGGAACAGAGGGGGGCGTGGCTACCGGCCAAGCATGGCGGCAGCATAGAGTGAGAGCTCCTGAAGGCACTGCGGCCTAATTACTAATCCGACACATTTATCCACTACATCACCCACCCGAAGCGGCAGCGATCGGGTCCGGGCTCGGAGCGGAATCACCAGGTCGACTTCTGGAAAAAATCGAGGACCGGAACCCACCAAACCACGCTCTGGCGCACTGGGGCCTGTGACCAGGAAAGAAGCAACGACCTCGAGTGAACCACTGGCCCTGGCGGAAGTGAGACCGGGCCGGCCTGAAAGAGGATGTACTTCCCGGCGCCCCACTTGGAGCACAAAACCACCCACAACGACAACCGGAGCAGCGGAGACGCCCACTGAGACACTGCCGAAAACTGTGTTGCTCAAATGCACCTGCCGGCACCTGCTTACGGCGGCGAAAAGAGAGAAAGCAAACTCGGAGGCGGAAGAAGGACGGAGCAGCCGGCGGAGAGCTGCAAGACGGTGAGCTCCCCCAGGGGGTAAACGATCGGCCCCGAACATCCGTATCCAACGTCCGGCGGCCACAACAGGAGAAACAAACCCCATTCGCTCTCCGGGACGGTGCGGCTGAGCACACCGGCAGAAGATCGATTGCGGTGAAAGCGGGTGCCCCCGGGGGACGGAGGGAGAAGGCATCAACGGGCTTGAAAACGCGGGGAAAACCGGCAGCGCCAGACCACATGAGACAAGGGTGGCAGTCCTAACCCGCTAAAGATAAAACGGTCCCCAAAGTCGAAGCAAGAGACACCCTGGCAGGACCTCAACCAGACCAGTAGTAACCACACCATAAGGTGCACATCGGGGGTATTGTGAGCACCCGACGAACTATTCTGCCTGGCAACGTGACGCCGACCTGACCCTGCCTGAGAGACCTAACATAAGGGTCGCTAAATCTGTCCGGTCTAGGACGCAACCAGTGGCAGCCAGCGGCATAGTGCACTAGACACTAAAGAAAGAGGATCGAAGCACCGCAGTCATCACGGCCGTTGCAGCGACCTTCCAGACAGTGACAGCGCGAGGATCCGCACTTACTGGCCGGAAGTGTCCCAAACAAAGGTCGGTGCAGTGACAGTGTGTGAATGAGAAGGACCCCCACCCAAACGAGCAAAATATCGAAGTGCACGCCAGCCCACCGCCCCCTGACCCACACGCCGGGGACAGAGACAATAACTCAACGCTGATCACGGCGCTGAGAGGGACAACCCCAGACTCCGCAAGTCTCGACGCCATGGTGGGCAAAGGAACCAGGAGTGGATCCACACAGGCCAAGCTGGATAAGTTTGCGTACAGCCAACACGGACAATCGCAAAACAATGGGCGCAACTCCATGGGTGCTACCCCAGAAACGGAAGGGACCAAAAGGATAACGCTAGAGGACATTATGAAAACCCTCACAGAAGTTAAAGCAACGGTGGGCTCCATCTCCTCTGAAGTCACGCTGTTACGTGTGGACTTCCAAAAAATGACTGAAAGAGTATCCCAAGTAGATGTAGTCACGAAATCTCTTGTAGAAGACACTTCAGAACTACAAATAGCCATGGAACGCATGGAGAAAGTCACCAAAATCCTACAGGATAAGCTGGACGACCAAGAAGGGCGTTCTCGAAGGAATAATGTACGCATCCTTGGACTTCCAGAAACGGAAGGGAAGGGGGCTATGGACCTCTACGTCGTAGATCTCATAAAGACCAAACTGCAACCCAAAGGACTATCCCACTTCTTTTCAGTGGAAAGAGCACACAGGGTTCCGGGCGGAACACCTAAGCCAGGAGCGACGCCGCGGCCTGTGCTGGCCAGGCTCTTCAACTTTAGAGACAGGGATGCAATCCTACTAGCAGCGAGGGTCTCCCCACCTGTTAAGATTCAGAACACAACCTTGTCCTTCTTCCCGGATCACACGGCGGAGGTGGCCAGACGCCGCAAATCATTCACGGAGGTGAAAAAAGCACTACGAGACAGAGAACTGCCATACTCCATGCTATTTCCCGCCAAGTTACGGATAGTGGTAGATGGAAAGGCGTGGTTCTTTGACACACCAGAAGCGGCCCAGGACTGGCTGGAGGGTTGGAGGCAAGTGGGACAACGTCACCGTCCACACAAGGATCGGACTAATCACCGAAACAGCACGCAAATGGACAGCCAGGCCAGCCACCCGACTCATCAGGTTGGCACGGCGGCAATGGAGTCCGACTCTGCACAAGATCCGCTAGACTCTGGGCGACCGGCGCCGATCTGAGGATGGGCTATATATGGAAAGACCTGAGTGTGCCGCAATGGACCTTGGACCTGGTGCGGCTGAGTAAGGTGGGCACAGTTAGTGCCTGAAGGGGACTCACCAATCCCACAAGCAAGTAAGATATTTGGGGGAGGACTAAAGCACTCTGCGATGTTGGGGAAACGGGCGGGGTTTAGTCCGTGGAGCAGGGGAGCAGGGAGGGGGGATGGGGGTACAGTTTTATTGTTCACGTTTCTATTCATGGTCATCACTCACTTCACACGTACTACTGCCACTCTAAATATACTCCTATGCCTCATCACGAAAGGCAACGGCTGCACAGCACCTAATGACACATTGCTCACGACACTATCCCAACGACTCCATGGCCAACCCACTTCAAGCTACACCCACTGAGGTTGCCCCGGTAAAGGTAGGGGTGCCCCCTTTGCGCATGCTAACTTGGAACGTCAGAGGCCTAGGGGACAAGATAAAAAGAGGCCTGGTCCTGCAGGCCATCAAACGCCAGAGCCCGGATGTGGTTCTGCTCCAAGAAACACACCTTGCAGGGACGACATGCAAAGCGCTTGACAGGCGCGGATACACTATGGCGACACATGCAGACTTCACTTCTGGGTCCAGGGGGACAGGGATACTACTAAAAAAGACGCCGCCCTTTATAATTACACATCGCGCGACGGATGACCAGGGACGCTTCGCAGCGATACATGGCCAGTGGGAGGGCAGGCGGCTTAATGTGGTATCAGTATACATCCCCTCGGCACTTCACTCCGTAGCACTACCTGCACTGGGCAAATTCCTTTTAGACCTCCCTGAAGGAGACACAATCATAGGGGGTGGCCTAAATGCAATAATAGACCCTGCACTGGACGCCTTTCCCATCAGGACTAGCTCAAGAGGGACTACATCACTCCCTGACTTTTTAGAAGCACTTTTTACTCCGCCGTGCACAACAGCCTATCTCGCATAGACTACTTTTTGTTCCTGGGGGTGGGAATGGGATCTGTAGACAAAGTTGACATCCTACCCAGCGGTATATCTGACCACTCACCAATTGTTCTCACTCTTACTACTAGAGAACGGAAATGCGCTAGGATCTACCCAGTTTACCCCAATTATTTCAAAGTCCCTAAAATACGTAAGAAACTAAAACTAGCGACAACACACTATTTTGCTGAAAACATTGGGACGGTGGCTTCACCATCAATCCTGTGGGAAGCTTACAAAACCGTCCTTAGAGGGGCTGCAATAGCAGCCATTACGGGACACAAACGAGATTCCCAGAGAGAACTTACAGAAATAGAATTGGCACTCAACGATGCAAACAATGCTCATATGGCAGACCCCTCCCCAGCTACGACACACACACTGCAGCTATGGCAACAAAAGTACCAGGCCCACCTCAAAACGACAGTGCAGGGCTACATCGCAAACACAATACATAGAATTTATGATGTGGGCGACAAAGCAGGGAAAATGCTGGCATGGTTGGATAAGAGAGGGGGAGGCACAAGAAGTATTCAGAGACTGTGTACTACGGACGGCCGAGAACTAACACACCCGGAAGACATTGTACGCACTTTGGCAAATCATTTTCAGAACATATACACCCCAGATCACATCGTCACAGCACAAATGGCGGCAATCTCACTAGCGGACGTTGCCATCCCCAGCATAACACCAGAGAATGTGCAAGACTTAGAGGCAGATCCATCAGAGGATGAAATTCAACTAGCGATACAATCACTACAATCAGGCAAAGCACTGGGTCCTAATGGACTGCCTGTGGAATGGTATAAATCAATGGCATCGGAACTCAGTAGACCCCTACTGGACATGTATATGGAGAGTAGGGAGAAGGCAGAATTGCCGCTGGATCAACGCACGGCCACGATAGTAGCTATACCAAAGCCGGGTAAACCCCCAACCGAATGCACCTCATATCGCCCGATATCATTACTAAATGTGGAAGCCAAGGTGCTGGCTAAACTTCTGGCCAACCGTCTGATGCCACACCTGGGCCCCCTGATCCACCCCGACCAATCGGGCTTTATGCCCCATAGAAGTACGGCGCTGAATCTCCGGAGGGTTCATGGAGTACTGGCTCGTTCACACCTCCTCTCAGAGCAGGCTGTAATTCTCTCCCCTGACGCAAAAATGGCTTTTGACCTAGTAGAATGGGAATACCTCTTCGAGTTGCTCGCGCGTATGGGCTTTGGGCCGAAATATATAGCCTGGATACGACTACTCTACACAAAACCAGTGGCACAGGTAGTGGCTAATGGCTAATCTCGCCGGTGTTCCCGTTGGGCAGAGGGACCAGACAGGGATGCCCTTTGTCACCCTTACTCTTTGCGTTAGTGCTCGAACCCTTAGCAATCTTGATCAGAACAACTCCCTTATTTAAAGGCATTAAATGGGAAGAGGGGTGGGAAGACAAAATTTCCCTTTATGCTGATGACATGCTCATATACATGGTAGACCCTGATGACGGAATCCCAGCCCTGCTGGAAATTTGCAACACACATGGGAAATCATCAGGCTATACCCTGAACTTGTCAAAATCGGTGATATATACATTAAAAGGTCCGGCACCGAGATTACAAGAAGACTGCCCCCTGGCGGAGCCGACGACCTCCTTCAAATACCTAGGCATTGTCATCGCACATTCTGAAGCAGATTTCTTCGCTAACAACCTCAAACCACCTCTGGATCGCTTACGCGCAGACGTTAGGCACTGGGCGACCTTGCCCCTCACCCTCCTGGGAAGGGCAGCTTTGTATAAGATGATGGCACTCCCCAGGTTTCTATACATATTGGAAAACACCCCGTATCCTGTCCCACCGCGGTACTTCAAACAGATTGCTGCGTTAGTCTCCAACCTACTCTGGAACAATGCCCCAGCGCGTATAGCCTATGACAAGTTGGTGAAAAGTTGGTATAAGGGAGGGATTGCGCTTCCCAATATTCAGCTATATTACTGGGCAGCTCAGCTCAAAATAATTAACCAATGGCTCCACACCCCGAGAGACGACCCAGCATACAGGGCAGACTGGTCACAACTAGGGACGGACTGCCTGCTCTCGGTACTGTATAATAAAGCGCAGCTCAAACATCTGCACGGTCCGACACAGCACACGGCGGCCCTCTGGCATATAGCACAGGCACGACTGGGCTGGAAAGGGAGAATCACCAAAATGACACCATTATGGGATAAGAGATCACTGGGAAACCTTAGAATGTGTAAAGGGTTTGCGCAGTGGGACTCTATAGGTATCTCCACGGTGGGGGACCTCTGGGACAAAGACACGGTAATACCGTTCCCACAACTCCAGCAGCAATATGGTCTCAGACCCACTGAAACATTTAGGTACGTACAAATTAGACACGCACTACTCCAGGCAATCCCAACGGGCACTGATCTGCCGGAATCCTCACCACTTGAGGACAGACTATTGACAGACTTCATGCAACAGAGCGCGACTTCCCTCACATACAAACAACTGATCAACAACTTAGAGGACCCCACGCTGAAACTTAAAGAACGATGGGAAGGGGACATAGGTGTGATGGACGAATCGGAATGGAATGATGCTTTGGCCTCCCCCAGAGAGGTAGGCATCTCGGCAAAGTTTAGACTGGTGCAATAAAAAATTTTACACCGCATCTATTACACCAGGACACTACTCCACAAAATACATAGAGTGCCCCATCCCTTTTGCTTGAGAGGTTGCGGGGAGGAGGGAACACTATTTCATACACTATGGGACTGCCCACACATACAGGAATTCTGGAGGCAAATCATGCGCACAATCTCCCAGACACTCAAGATTTCCATTTTACCAGAACCACGTAAATGCCTTTTGAACATCTGGAACCCCAATGACCTAGATAGGTATGGGATCATTTGGACTACGCTAGCCATGACAGTGGCTAAGCGTGATATTGCACAGAAATGGGGGGCTCCGGATTTGCCCACTGCGAACAGATGGGCTAAAAACATGGATGTCCTGATGGTCACGGAGAGAACTGTGTATGTCCTTCGAGCTTCCCCCCGCAAATGGAACAAGGTGTGGACAGCATGGAATGTTTATAGGGGTGAGATATGTGAGCCCTTACCAGAGGGAGACGAACTGGACTCTGAGGGGGAGGAGGAGTGACGAGTGGGGTTGGGGATGTCTGCTTACTCGTGATATACGCAGCAACGTATTGAAATAACTTACCTATGAGAAGACAATGGGGCAAGGAGACCTGTTGATGGGAGGGGAAGTGTGAAACACACATAAAAGTGATGACCCAAGTTTGGGGGGGGGGGACTTTCTCTTGGAGTTACACGAGAGACGCCCATGTTGGGCAACACATGGCGGGAGAACATTGATATATTCTGATAACTTATGTAAAGATATACGGAAGAGCAAATACAGATTTTAGAGAGGGAAATGAGACATGGATGCTGAATGGATAATGCTGAATAAAACTTCCATGAATGTACCGTACAATTATGAATATACGAGCTTGAATGTAACATAATAACTGTATATTATGCCTCCATATTAATAAAGATTTTTTTTAAAAAAAGGAACAGAGCCAGCCCACACACTTGTTGCATGCCTCTCTTCATTTTGACGGGTCCGCATATTTCGCAATAGAGCATACCTCATACGAGCAGTCAAACCCTCATACATACATCTGCACCAAAAAGTGAACCAAAGCTTCCTTAATTTCCATTTCGCCGTAGAGCTTTCGGATATCCAACCAGTAGAAGGCATAGGGTTTGAAGACGGTCTCAATTTACAATTGGTAGAACATGGATCACTATACAGTTGATTGAATGCAATGAAACAGTTCTGGTGATACTTTTATGGTAAGGAATGTGAGCCTCTGTCTTTGGAGCCATAAATGAATGTATTTGATGAGGTATCCAGGTGGGCCTCGACCTTGCGTGAACACAATAGGCCTTTGAGTAATGTGTCCAGATGTCCAGCATGGGGCGAGCATGGCCACTGTGTGTGCTGTGTCCTGCCTGGCTATGTGTACTCTTTTTGGTAATTTACAAATAGTTCGGAGGACGAGTCCTCTTCCTTCTCCTCTACCTCTCCCATTGTTTTTCTGATGTATGTGTTCTTACCTTCATGTGGCATCTGCCTTCATGGTGTTTTGAGAACGCATGCACCCCTCCGGCAATGTGTGCTTCATAGGGGCCAATCTCCCTGGACCATTGTGGTGTCGCTGCACATATCTGTGGGAATGATCTGGGATTTCTTTTTCACACCTTTGTCTGCTGGCTATGCCCCCCCCCCCCCTACACCCGTGACCTGTCAATTAGTGATCTCAGGTCTCTGGGGCTGGGAACGACGTATTTCTGAGTCAGGGTTGACATGGAGTTAATAACGGGTGAATCTGAGAAGAAAGGTGTGATTTCGTTTTTATACATGTAGGTATTGTTACTCAGATTAACATCGGCTTGCATGCGGAATCAATCAAGGAAAAAGGCGATAACAACGGGTAGCTGATCTGTCACCCTTTTTAAAGAAGGGAACGATAATGGAATTGGACCAGGATTTAAGTGGACCAATGGCCGCGGCACTTTGGAGCATGTTCGTGATAAATGGAGCCGAAGAGCGATATTGTTAGTAAATATGTCTATTGGTACTCCATCCCGTCCCTGAGCCTTATTCATTGTACTCTGCTGAACTGCAGTTCTGACCTCCTCTCTGATGACGGGTGGCAAGCCCGAACAGGCGGCTTGAAAATCAACTCTTGCAAAGCCCTGATCACCATTAGGATCAGCAGGGTCGTCATATAACTTGGAGAAGTGCTCAACCCATTTATTGGGAGCTATACTTGAGTCCAGGGGAGTGTTCTGACGGTCACTGAAATAAGGGGCATTGACCGCCTTTCAAAATTGACAGTATCTTTTTTATACTGACCACATGCAAGTTCTCCCAGGCTTCTTGTCTAATTGTCATCTTCCTTTTCAGAATGGCTTGCCTATAGTTCCATCTGCCTACCCTTAACTTCTCTCTGTCTCTAGGTACACCCTTCAAGGTGGTAATAAGTGATTTGTGAGCAGAGGAACATGCATTGTCAAACCCTTTGATGGTCTGGCAAATCCCAATGAAAGCTCCCAAGATTTGGGAGGGATCCAGCTTCTCGTCAAAACAGCAGTTTCCATTTTTCTCAACAGGCTCTTCTGGCAAGCACTGTGTATGCACTGTGACCCGTCACTAAGGAATCTTCTGTTTTTAGTTAAAACAATTGGACCGATAACAGCTTAACAGTGGTGGGCTTCCTTTCCCAGTTCCAAAGAAATGACAGGGGTGGGGAATTCCTATCTCCCGACGCCAGAGACATCAAGATTTCTAAGGAGGGCAAGAGGTTTTAATTTGTGTTTTGTCCAAAGGACAAGTAGACAGTCTTATCTGTAATCCGATACAATGCTGTTCAACCCTGTTGGTCACAGCCATGTTAATAAGTAGCTCTGAGCAGTTTAATGGCAGTGTAAGGGTCAATGCAAAAGCTGGGGCCTGCATTTTCCCCAGCACAGAAGAATAACATGATAAAGCAGAACTCAAAGTTGCAGCCAGCTCCAGAGGCTCGTGTGGCTCCCTGGCCCGCCCCTGTTCCTTTTATTTTCTTTCAGCATGAGACAAACATCGTGCTTCTGCATCTCCAGAACACTCACAGCACTGACATGTAAGATGCTGCTTTACCTGCCTCTTGGCCCCTTGCTCTGACCTGAACTGTATGACCCCTGGCTTTTAATCTCTGCTCCACTCTTGGGTCTCATACAGTGCCAAGATCCCTGTTCATCTTCAACTCACTTTGCTTTCCCTTCCCATGCAGCTTGTGAGCCCCCTTCTTTGCAGTTTGCCTTTCCTGTACACCTCTTTTTTTGCTTTTCCTGTACACCTTACGTTTCACCCGGTGCCTAAACCTGCTAATCCCACCCCACCACCCTCCACCGCCCTCTCTGACAGCCCTTACCCGCTCCCCATGGCCTCTCATATCTTACGTTATCCAGGGATTACATTAAAGCTCATACATTTCTCCATGAGGCTTTCATGCAGGTCTAAGGCCACACCCATTTCTGTCCTTGCACTAGGCCCTCTTCTCACTTTGTGCATGCACCAGGGGCATTTTGAACACACTGGCGTAGCAACTACCGCAGCTGTGGAGTTCTTCATGGGCCTCTTCAGTCTGCAGGTCCGCACACAAAAGCCCATAATGGATTTAAAAGGGGTGGGTGACGGGGTGAGAGAGTGATAGGGTGGATGAATAGATGCATGGATGAATGAGTGATAGGGTGGATGGATTAGATGCATGGATGAATCGGTGAGAGGGTGGATGGATAGATGTATGGATGAATAAGTGAAAGAGTGGATGATAGATGCATAAATTAATGAGTGAAAGGGTGGATGGATAGATGCATGGATGAATGAGTGAAAGGCTGGATGCATAGGTGCATGGATGAATGGGTGGAGTGAAAGGGTGGATGATAGATGCATGGATGAATGAGTGAAATGATGGATGTAAGGATGGATGCGTGAAAGAATGGATGGATAAGTGCAAGGGTGAATGAAGGGATGGATGGGGTGAAAGTGGATGGCTGAATGAAAGGTTTGGATTAATGGGTGAGAGAGAGTAGATGAATGAATGGATGGCTGGGTGGGTGGATGGGTGGATGAATTAGTGGGCGGGTAGGTGGCTGGCTGGGTGGAAGGATGGATGGATGGATGAGTGGATAGTTGAGTGTAAAGGTGGATGCAGGGATTAATGAAAGGCTGGATGGATATATGAGCGATACAGAAGATCGATGAGGCGAAAGGGTGGATGGATGAGAGAAAACAAATGGAGGAAGTGAAAGGGTGGAAGGATATACGAGTGAAAAGGAGGATGCATGGATGGATGAGTGAAAGGATGGATGGAGGTAGGGATGAGGGAAAGGGTGGATTAATATGAGCGTAAAGGAGGATGTGTGGGGTGAAAGGATGTATGGATGAGCAAAAGGATGGATGAGTGAAAGGAAGGCAGGATGGATGAGTTTGATCGATAGGTTTGGAGATGGAAGGATAGGTTTGAACAGTGGCTTCGTGAATGCCCCCCTTTAGCAGCTACTGTAGAGATGGAGCTCTTGATGGGCCTCTTCTGTCTGCAGCTCGATAGACAAAGGCTCATAATTAATGTGAAAGGGTGGGTGTGAGTGAAAGGATGGATGGGTAGATGTGCAGGTGAAAAGATAAGTGAGTGCAAGTATGGCTGGCTAAATGGATGGATGAATGAGTGACAGGGATGGTTGAGTGACGGGGATGGTGGATGGACAAAGGATGTTATAATGAAGGAAAAGGTGGATGGATGGATGGGTTACAGGGTGTATGGATTAGGGAGCGAAAGGATGGATAAGTGTAAAGGATAAATGGATGGATAAGTGGAAGGATGGATGGATGAGTGAAAGGATGAATGGAAAAGTGAAAGGGATGGTGGATAGATCGATGAGCAAAAGGATGGACGGATGGCTGAAATGGTTAGGTTGGAGATGGATGGGTAGGTTTGGATGTGGATGACCGGATGGACTGACAAATCAACAGATGGACAAACATATTGGTGAAAGGCTAATAGATGAAAGAATGAATGGATGACAATGTAAAGGTGAAATGCTAGATATCAGTGGGTGAAAGGATGAATGGATAGATGCTTATATGGAAGAGGCAAAGCAATTCTAGAGAGGATTCCTATGATTTTATTCGCTTGCTTTGTCGCATAAGAGCTTTAGATCAAAGTGGGGAATATTTTAATTTTCTGGTTACTCACTTGGCCTGCTCTATGCTCCTTTCTCTACCTGGGGATTATCAGGTAGGCGTGGTGCTGTTTGCCAGCGCGTTCTTACTAGACAGCCAGTATTAGTGCTCATAAAGGCTACATTGCCATAGAAATTCCTAGCACTGAAGAAAACTACTTTGTAAAAGAGCAAAATGCTGTCATACACAATGAAGCCAGCCGATAGATAGGAAGAGAAAGCATTTTAATAAAAACAAAAGGTCTTGGTTAACTCAGATTGAATAAGTAACAAAAGTGCACCCATGATATATGTCCTTATATTAATGCAGATTTACGTTTTTCATGAATTCACATGAATTTCCGTTAGTAGGCCAGGAAACAGTAATCCTAGAAAATATTTGTGAATTGCATTTTAGCATGAGAAAAGATGAATGTGCCCCAGTGGTAATCTATTGAGTGTTCACAAGTTCACTTTTTCTCCAACCCCATTTTTCCCAGCCCTGGAAGAAACTTTACTTCTGCTGTTGTCAGCATTAAATTTCCAACCTTTCTCACTATGGGAAAAGATTAGAGAAGAGCTGGGGAAAAACCCCAAAAGTCAAATCCTTATATAGTGTTAGCCTGACGTTAACCACAGAGGCTATTATCAGAGCTCTTCTATAATGAGATTCCTGCCATTATTTTACGGCACACTAGGTGGCACCAAAGGGACAAGTGGATTTTGTTACAGGACAAGTAGATTTATGAAGCTACTTGTCCCATGGACAAGTACATATTTCATTAAATTCCACACCCCTGAAATGACCATGGGATTATGGTCACTGAGACCATTCTTTAATATCCAAAGGTTATTGACTTATGACTGTGACCATTGGAAGAGGAATGCAATCAATACGACTACCTTGTCCTCTGCCCGAATAGGTAATATGGCCATATGATGGTAAAGAGATGAGCGATGGCAGGGACAAGCAAAGGCTTTGTCAAGATGGCCGCTTCTTCCTAGATATGGAGCCGGTCTGCTCTCTCAAGTTCAGGGGAGCAACTTTGCTTGCAGCTGCGCGTTGAGCAAACTCCATGTAAATCTGGGCCTATGGGCAGCATCTCCTACGAGTGAAACTTGGACGTAAAACTTAGCGGAGACGCACAATGTGCAGCCCAGAGTGTGTGGAAGTAATATTAAGACATGTCCATGCATTTTTCCTTCCTCCACCCACATGCGTAGAGCAGAGTTGCGTTTCTTTTTGAAGAGCTCTCTCGGTTTACATATAAAAGATGAATGATCTTATGTGCTTGATATTGCCATGTTGTATAGCAATACCAACCTTGTACTTCTTGGTGTCAGTTTCGAACGTCCTCTTAGCTCCAATTTGATGCTCTATTGATAAAGGTTTGTCGTGATAGTTTTCACTGCAGTATTTTTATAGTGGTTTATGATAAACTTCATGTCGACCAGAAAATAGAGTGATATTGCTTTCGGTGCATGGCTCTTTGACACAATGACTTTCAAAATTAACTTCTCTTTGTTGTGTAAAGAAATAAAGTGGTACGACACTGAACAAACGTACGCATACTCCAGTGCTGTTTTATCTACACGCCTGTGAGTATTAGCAGCCCAGGGACAATGGAGGTATATGGCATGCTATACAAGGCATTGTTATAGTTCCCCGGCAGGTGTCAACCAAAACCATGAAATGTGACAATAGTTTATTCTGCTTTTGAGTGAGGGCAGGAAGGGTGTGTTTAGTAGCTCCTGCTAAGCATTTTATAACAGCTCTGGAAAATGAGATATAAATGTGCTCTTGGGATGCTGAGCCAATGTTCCAGTGACATCGTAAGGGTGCCTTGGACCCCAAATTAACAGCAGATGTGTACACTCATCTGTTGATTGGGGAGTAAAATGCAGCTGTAATGGTAGTGCGATCTGTGCAACGGCATCGGCTGCACTAGTGAATCACTATCCTGCAAGACAGGCTCTTACTGTCTTTGTATGAATGTGACATAGAGTCTTTCAAAGTGCGTTGATAGCGCAATATGTGGCTTCAGTATCAGCAGACATCTTTTCTGAAAGCCGTCAGATGGCTGCGGGCAGACTCTAAGACCTACATAGGGCCAAGGTAAAGGCAATCCTTTAGGTGACTGCTGCCAACAGAGGCCAGTAACCCGTTCTCCACACCAGCACCACCAGCGCTGCGACAGGCTGTTTATCATATGTTTACAAGGGCATCAGTTCTCTGACTTGAATCCATGTGCATTCCTGAACAAACACGCTTTCAGGGGGGGTACAGAACCATGCCCGAACTGGCCATTGCGGGCACTGGGCAATCCCCCGGTGCGCGCAAGGGTGGGAGTCGGTTTTGTTACAGGGCCGTTTTATGCAGCATAGCTGCAAAATCGGCCCTGTAACAAAATCGGCCGAAAAGCGGCCCTGGCAAAGAGCTCGGTCGCACCCCCAAATCCCCCGGGGGGGGGGGGGGGGGGGGGGGGGAGGGGGCGGCTGAGCACTTTGCCAGGCCCGGTTTTGGTTCCCAGTTCGGCCCTGTACAGAACTTATGACCAATCAACTCTTGTGAACATGGTTACTAACATATGGGAGAAGGACAAGACCTTCTGTGTGGTTCTGCTGAAGTCTCTTTTTTAGGTTGCTCACATACCCTCAGACAACTGCAGTATCAAGCCCAACCTGATAAAAGAGAGCATGAGTGCCGGCCATGGCTTAGCTTGATCTCTGGTAATACCCATGCCTCTCAGATTAGAATTTGAATTAAAAATAGCAAATATGAATCTGTATTACTAACTGAGCAATGGGAGGCATTAACAACTGCTGCTACCCTGGGGAGCAGCACCACTTTTTGGCCTGCCGTTAAAAAGATGCGGGATATGGGTAAGCAATTAACCATAGCAAGTGAGCAATGGGAATTGCACTTTTCCAAAATATATGCCACTCCTGGCGTGGTTTTAGAGGATTATACACCAGGAACATTAGAATCCCTAGAAATCACTGTGGGGGAAGTCACCGTGGCTATTAATCAGAGCCTTGGTAACAAGGCTCCTGGGCCCGATGGCTTCCCAATAGACCTAATCAAGCACAACCCAGAACTCTGGGGAAATATTTTTGTCAACCTTTTTAACAGTATACCGTTTGCCCCAATACCCGCAACTTGGTCCACGAGCATAATAGTGCCTATTTATAAAAAGGGCGAAAGATCTGATCCCGCAAATTATAGGCCTATTTCGCTCTTGGACAACACTTTAAAGATCTTGGGTAGGGTACTCTATAATAGAGTTAATGACTGGGCTGAGGAAATGGGGGTACTCGACCGTTGCCAAATGGGTTTTAGACGCAAGGTGGGAACCATCGAACAATGCCTAAATTTAAATCTCTTAATTAGCAAATATAATATTGCTAAGGCGTCACCCATTTATTTGGCGTTTATGGACTTATCGTCCGCATTTGACCTGGTGAACAGGTCAAAATTGTGGTCGATTTTATTGTCTTATGGCCTGGATCCCCCTCTGGTACATTTCCTTGCCTATGTCCATAAAGACACAAAGGCACAAGTACGGATTGACATGGAGGGTACACTCTCTGGCCCAATTAATGTAGAAAGGGGGGTGAGACAGGGGTGCGTTTTAGCGCCCCTGTTATTCATCATCTACATAAATGGCTTAAGAGACTCCCTAAAAAAGGTCACCCAAGATGTCCCTAAAATTAAAGGTTGCCAACTACCGTGTCTTCTATACGCGGATGACGCTGTGCTTATGGGATTAACACCTAATGCCCTACGGGCACTAGTCAGGGATTTTGCATCATATATGGGGAATTTGGATTTAAAAGTAAATTTTAAAAAATCATTTATCATGTCCTGCGGGCCGGGTGCTAAGCAATTAAACTCCATTACGATAGGAGCTGATAAGTTACTCCTAACTAAAACTTTCCCATATTTAGGTATGGTCTTTGCTGCGAACGGCCTGTGGAGTGGGCACATCGCCCACGCCACAGGCAAGTTCTCAAAGGCCATAAACTCAATTTTATCTCTTCCCAAACCGAGGAAAGTGGAAGCAACTAAAGCAATTTTAAAGATTTATAGGCTCCAATGCATCCCAGTGGCAACCTACGGTGCCGAAATTTGGGGGTCGGTAAAAACCCCCTCAATACAAAGAGAAGAAAATCGGCTCTGTAGGAAGCTACTGGGTGCTCCCATCTCATCATCAGGGTTTATCTGTCACTCAGAGCTGAATGCACCATATATTAGTGACTTTATCGCAGCCAGGCCTGCACTATTTTGGTTAGCCATCTGGGTAAATGAATATGCTAGCCTAACACATGATATTTTGAGGGAATGTTTAGCTTGTGATAAATGGAATAAGATCCCATGGTTCCGTGGCGTACAAGAGAGTCTGTCTAGCATAGACAGGGGCAACCTCTTTGAGAATCCATCTCAAATACAGAGGACTGACAAAAAAGTAGTCCAACTTGAACTGTATGCCAATTACAGGGAAAAAAGATTGTCAGAAGAGATGAAGAAACAAACTGTTGTGTCCTATATTAACAATGGCTTATTAACCCAGCAATGTCCGTTGTATTTGACACTACCAATGTGCTACTGGGAAAGATCTCTATTGTTTAGAATGAAAGCAGGAACGGTAAAATTTTTACTTTGTTTTCCTCTGGGACACACCGTAGATGACAAGATTCTGTGTCCTTGTGACGGAACAAGCAAACAAAATGATCTACATTTCTTCTTTATGTGCAAGTTTTATAAGAAATACATTAAATGGTTCCTAGCACCATATTTTAAAAAACGTAGACCCATTTCCCTGAATCAGTCTTATTTGATGCTTTTAAAATTGGAGGACGATGAACTTATATTTAGGACAAGTTGTTTTTTAAAAGTCATTTTTAATGTACGTAGAAGTATGGAAAACCCTTGAATTATTAATGATTATTGTTCCTCTCTTGCACTTTTGAAATGCGTGACTTAGTAAATGCCCTAATAATGTATTTTATAGTGTCTATTGTACCTTTGTAGTTGTAATTGTAAATGTCAAATTGTTTTTTAAAGTGTGCTTTTATGGATTTTTGAAATCCGAATAAAGATTTTTGAAATTGAATTGAATCTGTATTCAGAAATTTGGTACTTTTTTTAATTTTATTTTTTTAAGTTTATTTATTGATTTTCAAAATATACAGAATGACACAAAATGAGATACCCAAAGGAAGAAGACATAGAAAGAGAAAATAAAACAGCTTTGTCCACATCACCAATGATACAAAAAAAGAAACAGAGCACACACAGGAGCCAACGATAATCCCACCAAAGCAGCAGCTTAAATAACTGTGAAAATAAAATACATGTATTGACAGATAGAAGCAAGGCCCACGCTCCAAGAGACCTACAGCAGATAACAGCTATCACAGAGCACTTACAAAATATCAGCACATGGCACAATATCATTTTCATTAAATCCCACACATGCGGCATTTTCAGTTCGAGCCAGCATCACTAACAGCATCAGTGGCCCCCTCAGAGTCCCAAGACTGCTCCCGAGCCCAGTCATAGGTGACTCCTCTTTTGGACCCCCTTTTTGTATACAGCATCACTAACAGCATCAGTGGCCCCCCAGCATCCCTAGACTGCTCCCGAGCCCAGTCATAGGTGACTCCTCTTTTGGACCCCCTTTTTGTGTACAGCATCACTAACAGCATCAGTGGCCCCCTCGGAATTCCTAGACTGCTCCCGAGCCCAGTCATAGGTGACTCCTCCTTTGGACCCCCTTTTTGTATACAGCATCACTAAGAGCATCAGTGGCCCCCCCGGAATCCCAAGACTGCTCCCGAGCCCAGTCATAGGTGACTCCTCCTTTGGACCCCCTTTTTGTATACAGCATCACTAACAGCATCGGTAGCCCCCTCGGAATCCCTAGACTGCTCCCGAGCCCAGTCATAGGTGACGCCTCCTTTGGACCCCCTTTTTGAATACAGCATCACTAACAGCATAAGTGGCCCCCCCGGAATCCCTAGACTGCTCCCGAGCCCAGTCATAGGTGACTCCTCCTTTGGACCCCCTTTTTGTATACAGCATCACTAACAGCATCAGTGCCCCCCCCCCCCGAATCCCTAGACTGCTCCCGAGCCCAGTCATAGGTGACTTCTCCTTTGGACCCCCTTTTTGTATACAGCATCACTAACAGCATCAGTGGCCCCCTCGGAATCCCTAGACTGCTCCCGAGCCCAGTCATAGGTGACTCCTCCTTTGGACCCCCTTTTTGTATACAGCATCACTAACAGCATCAGTGGCCCCCCAGAATCCCTAGACTGCTCCCGAGCCCAGTCATAGGTGACTCCTCCTTTGGACCCCCTTTTTGTATACAGCATCAGTGGCCCCCTCGGAATCCCTAGACTGCTCCCGAGCCCAGTCATAGGTGACTCCTCCTTTGGACCCCCTTTTTGTATACAGCATCACTAACAGCATCGGTAGCCCCCTCGGAATCCCTAGACTGCTCCCAAGCCCAGTCATGGGTGACTCCTCCTTTGGACCCCCTTTTTGAATACAGCATCACTAACAGCATAAGTGGCCCCCCCGGAATCCCTAGACTGCTCCCGAGCCCAGTCATAGGTGACTCCTCCTTTGGACCCCCTTTTTGTATACAGCATCACTAACAGCATCAGTGGCCCCCCCGGAATCCCTAGACTGCTCCCGAGCCCAGTCATAGGTGACTTCTCCTTTGGACCCCCTTTTTGTATACAGCGTAACTAACAGCATCAGTGGCCCCCCAGAAATCCCTAGACTGCTCCCGAGCCCAGTCATAGGTGACTCCCCCTTTGGACCCCCATTTTTGTATACAGCATCACTAACAGCATCAGTGGCCCCCTCGGAATCCCTAGACTGCTCCCGAGCCCAGTCATAGGTGACTCCTCCTTTGGACCCCCTTTTTGTATAGAGCATCAATAACAGCATCAGTGGCCCCTCGGAATCCCTAGACTGCTCCCGAGCCCAGTCATAGGTGACTCCTCCTTTGGACCCCCTTTTTGTATACAGCATCACTAACAGCATCAGTGCCCCCCCTGGAATCCCTAGACTGCTCCCGAGCCCAGTCATAGGTGACTCCTCCTTTGGACCCGCTTTTTGTATACAGCATCACTAACAGCATCTGTGGCCTCCCCGGAATCCCTAGACTGCTCCCAAGCCCAGTCATAGGTGACTCCTCCTTTGGACCCCCTTTTTGTATACAGCATCACTAACAGCATCAGTGGCCCCCCCGGAATCCCTAGACTGCTCCCGAGCCCAGTCATAGGTGACTCCTCCTTTGGACCCCCTTTTTGTATACAGCCTCACTAACAGCATCAGTGGCCCCCCCAGAATCCCTAGACTGCTCCCGAGCACAGTCATAGGTGACTACTCCTTTGGACCCCCTTTTTGTATATAGCATCACTAACAGCATCAGTGGCCCCCTCGGAATCCCTAGACTGCTCCCGAGCGCAGTCATAGGTGACTCCTCCTTTGGACCCCCTTTTTGTATACAGCATCACTAACAGCATCAGTGGCCCCCCGGAATCCCTAGACTGCTCCCGAGCCCAGTCATAGGTGACTCCCCCTTTGGACCCCCATTTTTGTATACAGCATCACTAACAGCATCAGTGGCCCCCTCGGAATCCCTAGACTGCTCCCAAGCCCAGTCATAGGTGACTCCTCCTTTGGACCCCCTTTTTGTATAGAGCATCACCAACAGCATCAGTGGCCCCTCGGAATCCCTAGACTGCTCCCGAGCCCAGTCATAGGTGACTCCTCCTTTGGACCCCCTTTTTGTATACAGCATCACTAACCGCATCAGTGGCCCCCTCGGAATCCCTAGACTGCTCCCGAGCCCAGTCATATGTGACTCCTCCTTTGGACCCCCTTTTTGTATACAGCATCACTAACAGCATCAGTGGCCCCCCCGGAATCCCTAGACTGCTCCCGAGCCCAGTCATAGGTGACTCTTCCTTTGGACCCCCTTTTTGTATACAGCATCACTAACAGCATCGGTGGCCCCCTCGGAATCCCTAGACTGCTCCCGAGCCCAGTCATAGGTGACTCCTCCTTTTGACCCCCTTTTTGAATACAGCATCACTAACAGCATCAGTGGCCCCCTAGGAATCCCTAGACTGCTCCCGAGCCCAGTCATAGGTGACTCCTCCTTTGGACCCCCTTTTTGTATACAGCATCACTAACAGGATCAGTGGCCCCCCCGGAATCCCTAGACTGCTCCCGAGCCCAGTCATAGGTGACTCCTCCTTTGGACCCCCTTTTTGTATACAGCATCACTATCAGCATCAGTGGCCCCCCGGAATCCCTAGACTGCTCCGTGCCCAGTCATAGGTGACTCCTCCTTTGGACCCCCATTTTTGTATACAGCATCACTAACAGCATCAGTGGCCCCCTCGGAATCCCTAGAGTGCTCCCGAGCCCAGTCATAGGTTATGTTATGTTAACAAGTGGTTTGTATAGCGCGCGGTTACTCAGGCAGAGTGTCCCGGCGCTGTGTAGATCTGTGGAGAGACGTTGAGCGTAGAACAGGCGCACTAGATGCTGAAAAGCCAGGTCTTTAGGCCTTTCCTGAAGGACAGGAGGTTATCAGCTTTCCTCAGCGAGAGGGGGAGCTTGTTCCAAAGCTGCGGGGCACAGGCTCTGTAAGAGCGGCCTCCAATGCGTGAATGCTTTACAGGTGGAATAACAGCAAGGGCTTGAGTGGCTGACCGGAGCGATCTTGTGGGATGGTAGAACTGAACATGTTTCCTGAGGTAAACTGCACCGGTACCATGTAAGGACTTGAAGGTCAAGGTCAAAGTCTTGAAGATGATACGTTTCCTTACCGGAAGCCAGTGGAGTGCCTCAAGGAGGGGCGAGGTATGAGATCTGCGGCTTAAGCCGAAGATGGCCCTTGCAGCGGAGTTTTGGACAGACTGTAAGCGAGATAGGAGGTATTCTGGGAGCCCCAAATAGAGCACATTGGCATAGTCAAGCCTGGATCCAATCATTGCTTGAACAGTGATTCTCCTATGAGCCTGAGACAATAGAGGAAGAAATTTCCTAAGTATTCGTAGCTGGCCAAAGCATTGGCCGATCAAAGCAAGGATCTGGGGTTTGAAGGTAAGACCATTGTCAAATTTGACGCCCAGATTCTTAGCGACCGCAGTAGGAGAGGAAGGAGGATGCATATCTGCCGGCCACCAAGATTTCCATTGAGTGTCAGGAGAACAGCCAAAAAATATAATTTCAGACTTGTCTGAATTACATTTAAGCTGGTTCAGCTGAAACCAGGAAAAAACTGCCTCTAAACAGCTTTTAATAGAGTCACCCGCGAAATCAGTGTTCTTGTCACAGGTAAATAGCAGCTGCGTGTCGTCCGCATAGGACACGATATGCGCGCCAAAGGTCTCTGCTAGTTCGGCCAGAGGGGAGAGATAAATATTAAATAAAGTGGGGCTAAGGACAGATCCCTGTGGCACTCCCACATCAAGAGATGGAACTGTTGCTGAGAAAGGGGGTGACCAGATCAATTGTTGACGTTCGGCGAGAAAGGACTTAAGCCAATTGAACACCGTCCCTCTAATCCCGATCTCCTGAAGTCTTAAAAGGAGCCGGTTGTGAGGGACGGTGTCGAAGGCCGCTGAGAGGTCTAATAGTACCAGCATAGCCTTCCCACCGCGGTCAGTCACTCCCTTTATGGTCTCCGTTACCTCCAATAATGCTGTTTCTGTGCTGAGGTGATAGGTGACTCCTCCTTTGGACCCCCTTTTTGTATACAGCATCACTAACAGCATCAGTGGCCCCCCAGAATCCCTAGACTGCTCCCGAGCCCAGTCATAGGTGACTCCTCCTTTGGACCCCCTTTTTGTATACAGCATCAGTGGCCCCCTCGGAATCCCTAGACTGCTCCCGAGCCCAGTCATAGGTGACTCCTCCTTTGGACCCCCTTTTTGTATACAGCATCGGTAGCCCCCTCGGAATCCCTAGACTGCTCCCGAGCCCAGTCATAGGTGACTCCTCCTTTGGACCCCCTTTTTGAATACAGCATCACTAACAGCATAAGTGGCCCCCCCGGAATCCCTAGACTGCTCCCGAGCCCAGTCATAGGTGACTCCTCCTTTGGACCCCCTTTTTGTATACAGCATCACTAACAGCATCAGTGGCCCCCCCGGAATCCCTAGACTGCTCCCGAGCCCAGTCATAGGTGACTTCTCCTTTGGACCCCCTTTTTGTATACAGCGTAACTAACAGCATCAGTGGCCCCCCAGAAATCCCTAGACTGCTCCCGAGGCAAGTCATAGGTGACTCCCCCTTTGGACCCCCATTTTTGTATACAGCATCACTAACAGCATCAGTGGCCCCCTCGGAATCCCTAGACTGCTCCCGAGCCCAGTCATAGGTGACTCCTCCTTTGGACCCCCTTTTTGTATAAAGCATCAATAACAGCATCAGTGGCCCCTCGGAATCCCCAGACTGCTCCCGAGCCCAGTCATAGGTGACTCCTCCTTTGGACCCCCTTTTTGTATACAGCATCACTAACAGCATCAGTGCCCCCCCCCGGAATCCCTAGACTGCTCCCGAGCCCAGTCATAGGTGACTCCTCCTTTGGACCCCCTTTTTGTATACAGCCTCACTAACAGCATCAGTGGCCCCCCCGGAATCCCTAGACTGCTCCCGAGCCCAGTCATAGGTGACATCTCCTTTGGACCCCCTTTTTGTATACAGCATCACTAACCGCATCAGTGGCCCCCTCGGAATCCCTAGACTGCTCCCGAGCCCAGTCATATGTGACTCCTCCTTTGGACCCCCTTTTTGTATACAGCATCACTAACAGCATCAGTGGCCCCCCAGAATCTCTAGACTGCTCCCGAGCCCAGTCATAGGTGACTCCTCCTTTGGACCCCCTTTTTGTATACAGCATCACTAACAGCATCAGTGGCCCCCCCCGGAATCCCTAGACTGCTCCCGAGCCCAGTCATAGGTGACTCCTCCTTTCGACCCCCTTTTTGTATACAGCCTCACTAACAGCATCAGTGGCCCCCCCAGAATCCCTAGACTGCTCCCGAGCACAGTCATAGGTGACTACTCCTTTGGACCCCCTTTTTGTATATAGCATCACTAACAGCATCAGTGGCCCCCTCGGAATCCCTAGACTGCTCCCGAGCCCAGTCATAGGTGACTCCTCCTTTGGACCCCCTTTTTGTATACAGCATCACTAACAGCATCAGTGGCCCCCCGGAATCCCTAGACTGCTCCCAAGCCCAGTCATAGGTGACTCCCCCTTTGGACCCCCATTTTTGTATACAGCATCACTAACAGCATCAGTGGCCCCCTCGGAATCCCTAGACTGCTCCCAAGCCCAGTCATAGGTGACTCCTCCTTTGGACCCCCTTTTTGTATAGAGCATCACCAACAGCATCAGTGGCCCCTCGGAATCCCTAGACTGCTCCCAAGCCCAGTCATAGGTGACTCCTCCTTTGGACCACCTTTTTGTATACAGCATCACTAACAGCATCAGTGGCCCCCTCAGAATCCCTAGACTGCTCCCGAGCCCAGTCATAGGTGACTCCTCCTTTGGACCCCCTTTTTGTATACAGCATCACTAACAGCATCAGTGGCCCCCCCGGAATCCCTAGACTGCTCCCGAGCCCAGTCATAGGTGACTCCTCCTTTGGACCCCCTTTTTGTATACAGCATCACTAACCGCATCAGTGGCCCCCTCGGAATCCCTAGACTGCTCCCGAGCCCAGTCATATGTGACTCCTCCTTTGGACCCCCTTTTTGTATACAGCCTCACTAACAGCATCAGTGGCCCCCCCGGAATCCCTAGACTGCTCCCGAGCCCAGTCATAGGTGACATCTCCTTTGGACCCCCTTTTTGTATACAGCATCACTAACCGCATCAGTGGCCCCCTCGGAATCCCTAGACTGCTCCCGAGCCCAGTCATATGTGACTCCTCCTTTGGACCCCCTTTTTGTATACAGCATCACTAACAGCATCAGTGGCCCCCCAGAATCTCTAGACTGCTCCCGAGCCCAGTCATAGGTGACTCCTCCTTTGGACCCCCTTTTTGTATACAGCATCACTAACAGCATCAGTGGCCCCCCCCGGAATCCCTAGACTGCTCCCGAGCCCAGTCATAGGTGACTCCTCCTTTCGACCCCCTTTTTGTATACAGCCTCACTAACAGCATCAGTGGCCCCCCCAGAATCCCTAGACTGCTCCCGAGCACAGTCATAGGTGACTACTCCTTTGGACCCCCTTTTTGTATATAGCATCACTAACAGCATCAGTGGCCCCCTCGGAATCCCTAGACTGCTCCCGAGCCCAGTCATAGGTGACTCCTCCTTTGGACCCCCTTTTTGTATACAGCATCACTAACAGCATCAGTGGCCCCCCGGAATCCCTAGACTGCTCCCAAGCCCAGTCATAGGTGACTCCCCCTTTGGACCCCCATTTTTGTATACAGCATCACTAACAGCATCAGTGGCCCCCTCGGAATCCCTAGACTGCTCCCAAGCCCAGTCATAGGTGACTCCTCCTTTGGACCCCCTTTTTGTATAGAGCATCACCAACAGCATCAGTGGCCCCTCGGAATCCCTAGACTGCTCCCAAGCCCAGTCATAGGTGACTCCTCCTTTGGACCACCTTTTTGTATACAGCATCACTAACAGCATCAGTGGCCCCCTCAGAATCCCTAGACTGCTCCCGAGCCCAGTCATAGGTGACTCCTCCTTTGGACCCCCTTTTTGTATACAGCATCACTAACAGCATCAGTGGCCCCCCCGGAATCCCTAGACTGCTCCCGAGCCCAGTCATAGGTGACTCCTCCTTTGGACCCCCTTTTTGTATACAGCATCACTAACCGCATCAGTGGCCCCCTCGGAATCCCTAGACTGCTCCCGAGCCCAGTCATATGTGACTCCTCCTTTGGACCCCCTTTTTGTATACAGCATCACTAACAGCATCAGTGGCCCCCCAGAATCCCTAGACTGCTCCCGAGCCCAGTCATAGGAGACTCCTCCTTTGGACCCCCTTTTTGTATACAGCATCACTAACAGCATCAGTGGCCCCCTCCGAATCCCTAGACTACTCCCGAGCCCAGTCATAGGTGACTCCTCCTTTGGACCCCCTTTTTGTATACAGCATCACTAACAGCATCAGTGGCCCCCCCGGAATCCCTAGACTGCTCCCGAGCACAGTCATAGGTGACTCCTCCTTTGGACCCCCTTTTTGTATACAGCATCACTAACAGCATCAGTGGCCCCCCCAGAATCCCTAGACTGCTCCCGAGCACAGTCATAGGTGACTACTCCGTTGGACCCCCTTTTTGTATACAGCATCACTAACAGCATCAGTGGCCCCCTCGGAATCCCCTAGACTGCTCCCGAGCCCAGTCATAGGTGACTCCTCCTTTGGACCCTCTTTTTGTATACAGCATCACTAACAGCATCAGTGGCCCCCCCGGAATCCCTAGACTGCTCCCGAGCCCAGTCATAGGTGACTCCTCCTTTGGACCCCCTTTTTGTATACAGCATCACTAACAGCATCAGTGCCCCCCCCCCCGGAATCCCTACACTGCTCCCGAACCCAGTCATAGGTGACTCCTCCTTTGGACCCCCTTTTTGTATACAGCATCTGTTGGACAGGCCTCGTGCACGGGCCGCTCCCTCCCCGCATGATAGGGTCCGAGCACCGGCTCTCCCGGTGTCACCAGAAGAACCACCCCGGCAACCCACAGAAGCAACCCGCAACCCGTCCCCCACGGGACGCCTGCTCCCGAACATCCCAGCATCGGCTGACCCAGGCCTCCGTCAGCACCATTGCCCGGCCCAGCCGCCATCTTGGACACTGCACCACGAGGCCGCGTGGCCTCAGCTCGACCCCAACCCTGGGGCTGGCCAGACCCCGACATCGAGGGACCACCATCCACCCAGGAGGTGAATGGACCACTTGGCAGGTCAATGGAGAGAGGAGTGTCGATGGCTCTCCCCCGCCAGGTGCCGATCGCCCCCAGCCTCCCCGGGCGCTGGCTCCACCCCCCTGCTGGGTGTCTGGACTCCCTCATCCCGGACCTCGCGACCTCCAAGAGCGAGGGTCCGGACATCAAAGGAGGCCAGACCTATAACTGGGGCAGCTCCAGAGCAGGAAGGCAGTTGTATCCTGGAGTCGAGAGACCCTTGAAGAACTCATCCTTGACGGACTGCTGGTGCTGCCGCAGCCCTGCCTTGTGAACCATCGTGCCTGCTGGCGCTGCCACGGCCCTCTGCAACCTACATCCTCGTCGGGACCTGCTGGCGCTGCCGCGGCCCTCTGCAACCTACATCCTCGTCGGGACCTGCTGGCGCTGCCGGGGCCCTCTGCAACCTACATCCTCGTCGGGACCTGCTGGCGCTGCCGCGGCCCTCTGCAACCTACATCCTCGTCGGGACCTGCTGGCGCTGCCGCGGCCCTCCGCAACCTACATCTTCGTTGGGACCTGCTGGCGCTGCCGCGGCCCTTCTCAAGTGAGACTTATCATCCGAGCCTGCTGGCGCTGCCGCGGCCCGACCTTCCAGAACTCTGAGCTCGAGGATTGTGAGCTATTCATCGTACCACCTCAGTACCAGACCGGTACCAAGACTGTCCCGCTACCCTTTCCCCCTCAGAGACTAGAATTGAGAGGACCCTCGTGTCCCGATCTCACTGTATCGCTGATATCCTTGCCTCAAGAATCGTATATAAAGAGTGTTGACCTTATCCTTGTGTGGTGTCCATCTGTGGGGGGGAAGTTACTTGTCTGTACGATCGCTGGAGTCGGCCCTCTCCGGAGGCCTCTCCCCTTGTCCTCGGCCGACCCTCCAGGTCCCCGTCTAACATTGGTGGCCAGCGGCGCGATCCGAACCAACGCGTAATCGTACAGAGAGTAACTCACCCCACGACTCAACCACAATGTCAACAAAAGAGAGAGGATCCACAGAGAAATTCCAGATGGAGAAACTAGAAGAGTACAACCATCGAGAGCTAAAGCAATTTTGCATAGAACTAGGCATTGCTACCACCGGGGTGAGCACGAAAGAGGACTTCAAACACGCCCTAGAATCTTGGGCAGAAATGGGTACGGCCGTACCCCAAAACCAAAACCGCGAGGCGCCAGAAACAAACACCACTCCGACGGAAGGAAGGAGAGCGGGTCTCTCCCTGGAGGAGATCCAAGAACGAGAGAAAAGCAGACTCCATGAATTAGAGTTGGCACAGCTCCGGTTGGACGGAGAGCTGAAATTGGCGGAACAAAAGATAACATTAGAACACTTGCGGCTCCGAGAGGAGCGGGAAGAGAAGCAAAGGCAGAGAGAACTCGAAGAGAAAAGACTGGCATACGAACATGAGCGCAAGCTAGCAGAGATAGAGATGCGGAAACAGAATAAAGACCTCGGGTGCCCGAGCGCCCGAACACCCCGGGCACTGCCGAACCAAAAGTCCACATCCCTAAGGATGTCGTCAGAGAATATTATCGGAACGACATTATCCAGCAGTGGTTCAAGGCCTACGAGATCGCCATGACCTCCCACCGGATTGATCGCAGTGACTGGGGAGCCGGGCTATGGGGGAGGTTCGTCAATGAAGGGCGCGACGCCCTGCTGCAGCTCCCGGACCATCAGATGACATCCTATGACCACATGAAGGCCGCCCTCCTCACTCGATACGGACTCACGCCCGAGATGTACCCCCAGCGGTTCCGCGACTGCAAGCGGATCCCGGGTACAACTTGGGTGGAGTACGTGAACTATTTCAGCTGAGCCTTCGAGGGGTGGATCAATGGCAGCCACGTAACAACCTATGAGCAACTCTTTAACCTCATTGTGTGGGAGCACCTCTCCAACAATTGCTTCGTCGAGCTCAGGCAGCACCTCCTCGACAGTAAACTGACTGAACCTCGGCAGCTCGCCGCCGAAGCTGACCGATGGGAAAGCACTCGAGTTGCCCGAAGTGGGCCAAGTGAGCCGAACAGAACCAACCAAGGTCCCCATCGCCCACGAGGAGGAGGAGGCCAGGGCCGGGGCAGAGACGCCGTCCCGGCGGCTCCCGCCAGCAACACCCCGCCCCCGGCCGGTAGGGGAAACCCCCCGATGCGCCCAGGGTTCCGAGCCAACGGTACTTGCCACAGGTGCCAGCGGACCGGCCACTATGCTAACGACCCTAACTGCCCGAAGAACCAGAGTCCCATACCCCGCCAGGTCGCTGCCGTCGCCCTGGGAGAGGAACAAGCACCCGAAGATTATGAAGAGTACGACCAAGAGCAGCCCGAGTGGGAACCCGCCGCCATGACCCTGGTTTGCCCAGGGGAAAGAGACATGATCCCACGGGCTCCCCTACCCGCCAACACGAGAAAATACAGCCAGTGGGTGAACATCAATCAATCAATCAATCAATCATAGACATTTATAGAGCGCTCTACTTACCCGGAGGGTCTCAAGGCACTAGGGGGGGGTGGTGCTGCTACTACCCGAACAGCCAGGTCTTGAGCTTCTTCCTGAAGGCGAGGTGGTCTTGGGTCAGGAGCAGGTCGGTCGGGAGGGAGTTCCAGGTCTTGGCGGCCAGGTAGGAGAAGGACCTTCCTCCTGTTGTCGCTCTTTGGATGCGGGGGACGGCGGCGAGGGCGTGACTGGCTGATCGGAGGTGTCGTTTGGGAGCGTAGAAGTTGATGCGGTTGTTGAGGTAGCTCGGGCCTTGATCGTGAAGGGCTTTGTGTGCGTGGGTGAGGAGACGGAAGGTGATTCTCTTGTTGACCGGGAGCCAGTGCAGGTCTCTTAGGTGTCCGGAGATGTGGCTGTGTCGTGGGACGTCGAGGATGAGTCTGGCTGAGGCGTTCTGGATCCGTTGGAGTCTCTTCTGGAGCTTGGCGGTGGTTCCGGCGTAGAGGGCATTGCCGTAGTCCAGTCGGCTGGTGACGAGTGCCTGGGTGACAGTCTTCCTGGTCTCGGTGGGGATCCACCGGAAGATCTTCCGTAGCATGCGCAGGATGTTGAAGCACGACGAGGAGACGGCGTTGACTTGCCTGGTCATGGAGAGGGAGGAGTCCAGGATGAAGCCCAGGTTGCGTGCGTGGTCTGTCGGTTTGGGTGCGGTTCCCAGGGCGGGGGCCACCAGGAGTCGTCCCAAGCGGAGGGCGAGGATCCCAGGATGAGGACTTCCGTCTTGTCCGAGTTCAGCTTCAGGCGGCTGGTCGACATCCACTCGGCTACCTCTTTCATTCCTTCGTGAAGGTTGGCTCTGGCGGCGGCGGGGTCGTTGGTCAGGGAGAGGATCAGCTGGGTATCGTCGGCGTAGGAGATGATGTTCAGGTTGTGTTGGCGTGCGATGGCCGCGAGGGGGCTCATGTAGACGTTGAAGAGGGTTGGGCTCAGCGAGGATCCTTGGGGTACGCCGCAGATGACTTCGGTGGCCTTTCATTTGTACGGTGGTAGGCGGACTCTCTGGGTCCTTCCGTCGAGGAAGGAGATGATCCATTCCAGTGCCTTCTCCTGGATTCCGACGTTGTAGAGGGGCTGCACTAGGGTGCGGTGGCAGACGGTGTCGAAGGCCGCGGAGAGGTATAGGAGGATGAGGGCCGCTGTTTCTCCGTTGTCCATCAGGGTTCGGATGTCATAGGTGGCAGCGATGAGGGTGGTCTCGGTGCTGTGGTTGGCTCGGAAGCCAGACTGTGAGGGGTCGAGGGATCCGTTCATCTCGAGGAAGGCGGCCAGTTGCTTGTTGACGGTCTTCTCGATGACTTTGGCCGGAAACGGGAGCAGCGAGATGGGGCGGTAATTCTTGAGTTCGGTGGGGTCCGCTGTTGGTTTCTTGAGTAGAGCGCTGAGTTCGGCGTGCTTCCAGCTCTCAGGGAAGGTGGCGGTGGTGAAGGAGGTGTTGATGATGTCCCGCAGGTGGGGTGCGATGACAGCGTCGGCCTTGTTGAAGACGTGGTGAGGGCAGGGGTCGGTCGGGGATCCGGAGTGGACGGTGTCTTCGGTGCTGATCGGGGTCCATGCGCGGAGGGTGGTGGTGAGGGGGGCGTTGGTTCGGTCGTGACGGACGTGGCGTTCGTCGGTTGGGTGTTGAAGCTGTTGTGTATGTCCGCGATCTTGTTGTGGAAGTAGGAGGCGAGGGAGTTGCAGAGTTCTTGCGATGGGGTGATGTCGTTGTTTCCGGCGTTGGGGTTGGAGAGCTCTTTCACAATGTTGAAGAGTTCCTTGCTGTTGTGTGCGTTGTTGTCCAGCCGGTCCTTGAATGCAGTTTTCTTGGTGGCGCGGATCAGTTGGTGGTGCTTCCGGGTGGCAAGCTTGAGGGTGGTTATGTTGTCCGGTGTTGGCTCCCTTCTCCAGGCTTTCTCGAGGGCTCGGCAGTTCTTCTTGGAGCTCTTGAGTTCGTCGGTGAACCATGGGGCCTTCTTGCTGCCGGGTCTGCTGGGCGGGGGCGGGGCCGAAGCCCTGCGTGACACCGGGGCCAGTGTGACGGCAGTCCGCTGTCATCTGGTAACCCCGGAACAGATCTTGCCAAACGTTCTTTGTCCCGTCCGATCAGCTGACAATTCAGAGAGCCTGTGTCGGATGGCCTGCGTCCCCTTCGAATGGGGAGGAGTGTCCGGTATGCTGAAGGTGACTGTCCGCGATGATGCCCCGGTGGACTGCCTCCTGGGGAACGACCTCGAAAGTTCCCCCTGGGCAGCCGTTGAGAGAAGAGAGCACCTGGGGATGTTGGGCCTCCCGGACTGGGCCTGCGTAACGACCCGGTCCATGGCCGCCCGCACCATCCCCAGTCCCGAAGAACCCGAATGGCCAGCACCTCCTCCCCCGATCGTCCCGGAGAGAGACGCCCTCAGTACTGATCCCCCAGAGCAAAACCAAGAAGGGGCCCGCTCAACTCCAGGAACTTCCAGAACTGGCCCAGTGGCGTCAAGAGGGTGGACCCACCCAGGAACAATTCTGGCAAGAACAGAAGACCTGTCCCTCCCTCGAGGGACTCCGACAGCAGGCCCTCGCCCAGAGCGCAGGAGACACTGCAGGGGCACACTGGATCTAATGGGACAATGACCTACTCTACAGCGAGCAAAGAATTGCTGAGTTGGGGACCAGCCGGGTGCTGGTGGTGCCCCTCCGCTTCAGGGACTTCCTTTTGAACTTAGCGCACGATGTCCCCCTTACTGGGCACTTGGGACAAGACAAAACTCACAACCGCCTGGTAACACACTTTTACTGGCCCAAAATGCGAAATGATGTCTCCAACCACTGCCGGGCCTGCCCCACCTGCCAGGCCAGCGGGAAGAGCGGCCGGAAAATCAAAGCACCCTTGCAACCATTCCCCGTCGTCACAACCCCGTTCGAACGGGTGGGAATAGACATTGTGGGGCCCCTGGACCCCCGAACAGCATAGGGGCACCGGTTCATCCTGGTCCTGGTGGACCACGCCACCCGCTATCCCGAGGCCATTCCTCTTCGGACCGTAACAGCACCAGTGGTAGGCCGAGCCTTAATGGGGATCTTCTCTCGAGTGGGCTTCCCCCGGGAAGTCGTCAGCGACAGGGGCACGAACTTTATCTCCAAATACATGAAATCTCTCTGGCAGCAGTGCGGGGTTTCCTACCGGTTCACGACCCCCTATCACCCGCAAGGAAACGGACTGGTCGAGCGGTTTAACCGCACTCTCAAGGGGATGATCATGGGCCTGGAGGAACCCCTACGTCGCCAATGGGACGTGCTGCTCCCGTGCCTCCTCTTCGCCTACCGAGAGATCCCCCAGAAATCCCTCGGTTTTAGCCCCTTCGAGCTCCTGTACGGGCACCCTGTCTGGGGGCCCCTCAGCCTGGTCAAAGAAGAATGGGAGATGACCCCCCAGAAGACCCCTCCGGACGTGTATAAGTACCTCCTGACCCTCAGCAACCAGACCCGGCGATTCAGGGAACTCGCCAAAGCCAATCTTGAGGCCAGTCAGGAGGACATGAAGAAATGGTACGATCAACATGCCTCCTCCATTGAGTTCGAGCCCGGTCAGCAAGTATGGGTGATGTCTCCAGTCGAACCCTGTGCCTTGCAGGACAAATGGACGGGGCCCTTCAAAGTGATTGAGCGCAAGGGCCCTGTCACCTACCTAATAGACATGGAGTCCCCCCGGAACCCCCTCCGGGTCCTCCACGCCAACAGACTCAAACCATACTTCATACGCTCGGAGCTCAGCCTACTGATGGCAACAGATAGTGGGGCGGAAGAAGACTCCGAGCCCCTCCCTGACCTACTGAGGACCCGTGAAAAAGATGGCTCAGTGGAAGGGGTCCGACTCTCCGATGCCTTGACCCCGGAACAACGCCAAGACTGTCGGGCCCTCTGTAGGAAGGTACATCCTGACTATGGTTGCCCCCAACTTTTTGCCCTGTGTTTTAGCTGGTTTTGGACATAGTCGACCTGGGATCCTGCCAATCAGGACCCCAGGCCTAGTGCTTTCTCTTTAAAATGGATTCCATGTACCCTAGGTGCATTTCCAATTGGTACTGGGCCACCCTATCAGACCCTGTAACTCAGGGCATGGGTGTACCCAGGGCTGCCAGGGGCTGCAGCATGTGTTATGCCACCCCTGGCTGGCCTCCTAAATTTGACACAACTGGCTGCATGACAGCTGGGGCAAAGTCGTGTACTCACCCTTTGCTTTAGGTATAGTAGCCCTATATCTAACCATACAATGGACGCCCGAGTTCCTATCAGTCACTCCTATGGCAGGCCTTGACAATCCTGAAGGCAGAGTGCGTGGGCTCGTGTGAACTAGGCTCTGGCCCGAGCCGAGCCCGGTTGCAGCTTGCGGAATCAAGACCCAATGGCTGTTCCATGATAACGCGTACCATATCGGTAACTTCGGTGTCGCGTTATCAAGACATGTTGAGTAAGGTGTCATACGAATCGGGATGCTGCCCTCTCACCAACTCTGGCGACGAGGTTAGCATTCCGCCCTTCTAGAGGGACACGACATGTACGTAACTGTGAACCCCGGTTAAAGTTAACTAAAGCCTCAGCTCCACAAAATGGATGCTGCCACCACAGACACGAGTCTGACCTCCTGCTGCTGGGAGTCCTTCCAGCGAGGAGCGCTTGGACAAAGGGTTTCCTGTCGAGGGCGGTGTTCGCACCGTCCCAGACAGGGTTTGTGTATTCTGGGTAGGTAGGGCTTTTGCGAGAAGGTGACTGCGGAGTGGCACCCCGGTGCTCACTACGCATCTGCCGGTCAGAACCAGATCCAGGGGCGCCAGCCCTGGCCTGGGGAAAGTCCGGCAGGGGAGAGGGGTGTAACTACCCCCCTTCCTGGTCCCACCCTTAGGGCAGGACCTAGTCATGTACCCACCCCTTTCTTTAGAATAAAGGCCGGAGCGGGGACCCTTCCAAATTAGATCATCTTTGAATCAAGAACTACTTTCTACGAAAGGACACTCAAGACTCTTCTCAAGATTTCTCCCTTGTGACTAAGGAGTAGTCACCCTGCATCAGCGGGCACCATCTAAGAACTCTGCGGTTTGCTGCAAGTCCTTCCTCAAGGATCCGACGGCCCAGCTCGACGAGAACCGGCTTCCCTGGCACCTCTGACCTCTACCCTCGTCATCAGCTTAGCTGTGATCTGTGGGTGCGACGAGACCTCGAGGGACCGGCCATCATCAGAACCTGCACGCTCTTAACCAGCACGACCACCGAAGCAATTCTCTGGTGAGTGCTCTGGGGTCCGAGAAGCCCCGACCCTGAGCCGCTCCAGCACCGAAGTGCAGTCTCCCAGCATCTCCACGATCTGCGTGGGGCCCTTCTGCTCGCTGCTCAGCACGTTGTCTGGTCACTAGCCGCTGGCTTGTGCCCTTCTGTGACGACATCCGACAATCAACACTGCTGGTCTGGTTGCTCCAGACTGGCCCTTGCTTCCATCTTTGCGAGAAGCACCCCGGACCCTCCTGGTCCACTCAAGACGCCATCTTAGGCCCACCACGTGGCCCTGAGATCTGCCAAGGCTTGTTGCCCCATCCTGGGCCCAGCGACGCCGACAGCATCATCCTTCGTGGGACAGCTCGCACCTCCACCGTGGTCGCCGACAACGCCTCCTGGTCCGTGAGACTGCAGAGCCTAGCGTCGCCCACTCACCTGGTCGAGGTGACGGCCAACCGGTGCCCTCCTGGTACCCTTTGACTACTGGCTAGTAGTACGAACTTGGTCCCCTCTGCTTTCAGGTATCAACGATCTCTGATCCAGGCTTGGATCTCTACGAACTATTCATCACTGGTCGCCGGCCAGCAACTCCTTTTCTTCCGGCTCCTGGCTCGTCAGCGAAGACCCCGACGCCTGTAAGACTTGTGCAGCCGCAGCCCTCGTGGCTAGGTAACTCGACATTTCGGTGCCTGCATAGCCTCTTTACTCTAGGGTCCTGAGTCCCTCGCTTCCGACTTGCCTTATCGGGTCCGCCCGAAACCTTAAACTTTCCGTGTCCTCGGACACTTGTTTTAATTGTGCACTTAAAGTATTTTCCTAAGAGATTTGGTTTGTGCTTAGTACCCTGACCTCATAAAGAGTACAGGGCTGTTGTGAATCTTAATAAATATACTGTTTATTTTCATAACACTTGTGTGGTGTCCTTTCACTGGGTGTTCAAGGGATACATGTGTGGTAAACAGCTGGCTTAACACGCCCTCTCGAGTCTTTAGCCTTAGACTGCTCGTATCCACGCTACTAGGATAGCTGGTCTTTAGGTTGACTTACAACCAATCATCATAAGGGTCGTTTGGAACGATACATAGCGGTCGCTAGAATAGCGAACGCTGCATATCGGGCCAACTTCTCACACCCTCCTGCTGCAATTTGCGAACCAGTTCTCCCTCACTCCAGGGGTCACCCCCTGGTGCCTCCACGACGTGGACACTGGGGATAGTCCCCCTATTCGACACAGGGTGTACCGAGTGCCGGATCGGGTGCGCGCCTGCATCCAGGACGAAGTCTCTAAAATGCTCGCACTCGGAGTGATCGAGCCATCCGACAGCCCCTGGGCCAGCCCAGTCGTACTGGTCCCCAAAGTTGCCGCCCCGGGCACCACCCCGAGCTCCGATTCTGTGTAGACTATCGGGCCTGAACGCTGTCACCCGAACCGACGCTCACCCCATTCCCCGGGCAGATGAACTGGTTGACCGTATGGGGGCTGTCCGCTACCTGAGCATCTTCGATCTGACAGCGGGCTTCTGGCAGATCGGCCTCACCCCCAGAGCCCAAGAACGATCCGCCTTCTCTACCCCGGATGGCCACTACCATTTCAAAGTGATGCCATTCGGCATGAAAAACGCTCCAGCTACATTCCAACGACTCGTGAACCAGGTATTGGCGGGCCTCGAAGAATTCAGTGCTGCTTACCTGGACGATATCGCTGTGTACAGTCGTCACTGGGCCGACCACCTTCACCACCTCCGAGAAGTCCTGCGCCAGCAGGCTGGCCTTACCATCAAGGCCAGCAAATGCCAGATTGGCCAGGGGTCCGTGACCTACCTCGGACACCAAGTGGGGAGCGGTCTGGTGGCCCCCCTCCAGCTCAAGATCGCTGCCATCCAGTCCTGGCAGCCACCCGTCACCCAGACCGAGGTCCGAGCCTTCTCGGGGCTCACCGGATACTACCGGTGGTTTGTGAAAGACTATGGCAGCATTGTGGGGCCCCTCACAGAGCTCACCTCCAAGAAAAACCCCAAAACCGTCAACTGGACTCCGGACTGTCAAGCGGCCTTCGAGAAGTTGAAGGCCGCCATGTGCACCGCCCCCGTGCTCCAGGCCCCCGACTACAGCCGGGAATTCCTCGTCCAGACGGACGCCTCAGATCATGGCATTGGGGCAGTCCTCTCTCAACTCAACGCAGAGGGAGTCGATCAACCAGTAGCCTTCATCAGCCGACGCCTGCTGGCCCGAGAGCAGCGCTGGAGCACCATCGAGCGGGAGGCCTTCGCAGTAGTCTGGGCCCTCAAGAAGCTCCGGCCCTACCTCTTCGGTACCCATTTCAGGGTACAAACAGATCATAGACCCCTGCAATGGTTGATGCAGATGCAGGGGGAGAATCCAAAACTGTTGCGATGGTCCATCTCCCTGCAGGGGATGGACTTCACTGTGGAGCATCGCCCTGGCCAAGACCACGCCAACGCGGACGGCCTGTCACACTTTTTCCGCCTCGACGAGGAGAGTACCCAAGAAGATGGGTGACTCTCCCCGCCTTCAGCTGGGGGAGACGCATGTTGGACAGGCCTCGTGCACGGGCCGCTCCCTCCCCGCATGATAGGGTCCGAGCACCGGCTCTCCCGGTGTCACCAGAATAACCACCCCGGCAACCCACAGAAGCAACCCGCAACCCGTCCCCCACGGGACGCCTGCTCCCGAACATCCCAGCATCGGCTGACCCGGGCCTCCGTCAGCACCATTGCCCGGCCCAGCCCGAATCTTGGACACTGCACCACGAGGCCGCGTGGCCTCAGCTCGACACCAACCCTGGGCCTGGCCAGGCCCCGACATCGAGGCACCACCATCCACCCAGGAGGTGAACGGACCACTTGGCAGGTCAATGGGAGAGAGGAGTGTCGATGGCTCTCCCCCGCCAGGTGCCGATCGCCCCCAGCCTCCCCGGGCGCTGGCTCCACCCCCCTGCTGGGTGTCTGGACTCCCTCATCCCGGACCTCCCGACCTCAAAGAGCGAGGGTCCGGACATCAAAGGAGGCCAGACCTATAACTGGGGCAGCTCCAGAGCAGGAAGGCAGTTGTATCCTGGAGTCGAGAGACCCTTGAAGAACTCATCCTTGACGGACTGCTGGCGCTGCCGCAGCCCTGCCTTGTGAACCATCGTCCTGCCTGCTGGCGGTGCCGCTGCCCTCTGCAACCTACATCCTCGTAGGGACCTGCTGGCACTGCCGCGGCCCTCTGCAACCTACATCCTCGTCGGGACCTGCTGGCGCTGCCGCGGCCCTCCGCAACCTACATCTTCGTCAGGACCTGCTGGCGCTGCCGCGGCCCTTCTCAAGTGAGACTTATCATCCGAGCCTGCTGGCGCTGCCGCGGCCCGACCTTCCAGAACTCCGAGCTCGAGGATTGTGAGCTATTCATCGTACCACCTCAGTACCAGACCGGTACCAAGACTGTCCCGCTACCCTTTCCCCCTCAGAGACTAGAATTGAGAGGACCCTCGTGTCCCGATCTCACTGTATCGCTGATATCCTTGCCTCAAGAATCGTATATAAAGAGTGTTGACCTTATCCTTGTGTGGTGTCCATCTGTGGGGGGGAAGTTACTTGTCTGTACGATCGCTGGAGACGGCCCTCTCCGGAGGCCTCTCCCCTTGTCCTCGGCCGACCCTCCAGGTCCTCGTCTAACAGCATCACTAACAGCATCAGTGGCCCCCCCAGAATCCCTAGACTGCTCCAGAGCCCAGTCATAGGTGACTCCTCCTTTGGACCCCCTTTTTGTATACAGCATCACTAACAGCATCGGTGGCCCCCTCGGAATCCCTAGACTGCTCCCGAGCCCAGTCAACGAAGGGGCCCCATATTTCGTTAGGCCTGGAAGCAGGCAGCATGAGTTCCCAGAAAGAGGCCAATTGAGTCTAGCCATACGTGACCTCTTGTATCCAATTCGCAATCGTGGGCCTCTTCTTCCTACCCCACAGCCGGGCTATTTGGCGCTTGGCAAAAAGTAGCCGTAGCGCATGCAATTTGCATCTCTTGACTTGTGTGTCTTTCACATACCCCAGCAGAGCTAATAGTGGTGATGGGGACAGTGGCATCTCCAATATCTGGTTTATAGCCTCAAATATCGCAGACCAGGAGTCAAAAATGGCTGGACAGAACCACGCCATAGGTAAAAAGGTCCCCGGAAGCTTGTTTCCTTCCCAGTGTAAGAATTGGCTTGGTAGTTTGGTTTGCCCTGTTCCCATCATGCACTGGGACAGGAACAGACTAATTTGCATATAGCCAGGTTCTGAGCTGGGATGGTGCAGTGAGCTAAAAAACGGTGTTGGATCTAGCCCTGATCTCTTGACTGGGTGAGAGTATTCTGCTTAATTCAGAAACTCTGTCCATCACCACCCCTTGTTGTTAAATATTTTGTCCACCATAAGCGTGGAAGGGTATACTCAGATGTGAGTCCCTGGCTCATTGCACCATCAGGATTCAAGCAAGCCGGGCCGACGACGGCTGAAATGCCAGAAACCGGTCCCCGGAAGCTTGTTTCCTTCCCAGTGTAAGAATTGGCTTGGTAGTTTGGTTTGCCCTGTTCCCATCAGGCACTGGGACAGGAACAGACTAATTCGCATATAGCCAGGTTCTGAGCTGGGATGGTGCAGTGAGCTAAAAAACGGTGTTGGATCTAGCCCTGATCTCTTGACTGGGTGAGAGTATTCTGCTTAATTCAGAAACTCTGTCCATCACCACCCCTTGTTGTTAAATATTTTGTCCACCATAAGCGTGGAAGGGTATACTCAGATGTGAGTCCCTTGCTCATTGCACCATCAGGATTCAAGCAAGCCGGGCCGACGACGGCTGAAATGCCAGAAAACGGTCCCCGGAAGCTTGTTTCCTTCCCAGTGTAAGAATTGGCTTGGTAATTTGGTTTGCCCTGTTCCCATCATGCACTGGTACAGGAACAGACTTATTTGCATATAGCCAGGTTCTGAGCTGGGATGGTGGAGTGAGCTAAAAAACGGTGTTGGATCTAGCCCTGATCTCTTGACTGGGTGAGAGTATTCTGCTTAATTCAGAAACTCTGTCCATCACCACCCCTTGTTGTTAAATATTTTGTCCACCATAAGCGTGGATGGGTATACTCAGATGTGAGTCCCTTGCTCATTGCACCATCAGGATTCAAGCAAGCCGGGCCGACGACGGCTGAAATGCCAGAAACCGGTCCCCGGAAGCTTGTTTCCTTCCCAGTGTAAGAATTGGCTTGGTAGTTTGGTTTGCCCTGTTCCCATCATGCACTGGGACAGGAACAGACTAATTTGCATATAGCCAGGTTCTGAGCTGGGATGGTGCAGTGAGCTACAAAACGGTGTTGGATCTAGCCCTGATCTCTTGACTGGGTGAGAGTATTCTGCTTAATTCAGAAACTCTGTCCATCACCACCCCTTGTTGTTAAATATAGGTAAAAAGGTGGCGGCGGTTGCACCACAGCGCCAGCAGCATCATTCTCCCTAAATCCCATCCTATGTAATCTGATAGGTGTCCTGTAATAACGATGTAGAAATTTGAAATTAATTAATCTGAGTTTATAGTTGGGTGACAGGTCGGACATGTGAGCACAGCAGTACGACCACTGGTCGTCAGACAGAGGGGAGGGCAACTCTGCAGGCCATCTGTGGGGAGCCTGAGAGGTAGTCACAGGGGCCTCTTTTTGCATTGAAGTATACAATCTGGTAATGAGCCGACGCGAGGACGGAGTACGCAAGAAATTTTTCAAGGCGCTTGGCAGAGTTGACTGGGAGGGGACATCACTATGTAGTGCCTTACATGCAGCCCGAAGCTTGTGATATAAAAAAACTTCACCAAAAGGCACTGTTTGACCGTCTTCTGCAACAGGTGGGTCTCAGAACTGCCCCTCAGGATATAAATCAGCAAAGGTGTGCAAAGACAGTTTCTGTGCCATCTTATCACCAAGTTCATCTTTAACATTGGGCAACATAGGATTACGTGCAAGAGAAATAGAGGGGGCATACAGCTCCCTCGCTCCAGACCTTCTCCGTAATCCCTCCCATGCCCACCGCAGGGTCTCAGATGTGTCAATGTCTTTCCCGGGCTTCTTATAGGATTGATATAGCGCAACCCAGAGAGGAACAGGCGCCACCGCGTCCGTTTCGACCGCCACATGAGGCTGGAATGGCGTTGGGTGCACCCAATAATGCAGGAATTGTGCCTGCGCACACAATGCGTACAGTTTCATATCTGGCGCGCCCAGCCCACTTTGAGCAGTCGGTAGTGACAACATGGCCCAAGACAACCGAGCTTGGGCATTAGTCCAGACCTGAGAGACTAATTGGGATTGTATTGATTTAAAAAGGGGCCAGTGAGTATCAGTGGCAAGTTCACAAAAAGATACAAAAATGTAGGCAAGACGATCATTTTAACAAGTGCAATTTTACCTGCAAGCGACAATGGGAATTTAGACCATAAAACTACCTTGTCCTCCAGCCAGGACACAGCCCTCCCATAATGCAGAGCCCAGAGTTCCGGCTAATCCAGACACCCAAATACTTCACTTGGTCCTGTTCCCATTTCAACGGGAATTCCGAAGTCACCGCCTTTGTGTTGTCAGTTAAGGGGAATATCACTGATTTTGCTCAGTTTATATTCACCCCCGATAACCCGCCGAATTTAATGAACGTATGCAACACAATGTCCAGATTGCGCCCAGGGTCTACAATATATAACGTTATGTCGTCCGCATAGAGCGAGATCAACAGACTACGGGCGCTAAAACCAATCCCTCTATCAGTATGGTGCTGATGGATACTTTCAGCCCGCGGCTCCATCGCTATGGCAAACAGCAAGGGCGAGGGTAGACATCACTGCCGTGTGCCTCGCGTAATCCGGAAGGGATCAGATACATTATTATTCACCCGCACCCTGGCCGTTGGTTCGGCGTATAGCAATTTAATCCACTGGAGAAATAAGGGGCCGAAACCCATCCGCGTCAGTAAGAAATTGGTCCTTTTTAACTGGAAATGAGCTGTACATGTCCAAATCCACAATAAAGCTCCCAGCTTATTGCAGGCAACATAGAAGCAGTCAGTTCAGTCTAGCTTTCTACTTTGTATTCTAGGCATGGGCATATCACTCACTAGTCTTCTCACCCGCACAGATCCAGGAATTAAAAACTTATAAAAGTTAAAAAGGTGTTTAATGTTTGCTTCCTCCACTGAGCAAAGAGTTTCTGTCCCAGGCTATCACAGGCTTGCACAGACTTTTAATATTAATTTGACACTGGGCTGGTATCAGACCCGGGCACAGATCATCAGTCTGACCACGTCAAGAGTATGGCATCCGAGATGGTCAGGGGCCTGAAGTCTCAGTTCTGCATAGGGCTGCAGGATGATCTGGGGACAGGTGTGCAGTCAAAGATGCACATAGGGCTGCAGGATGATCTGTGGACAGGTGTGCAGTCAAAGATGCACATAGGGCTGCAGGATGATCCGGGGACAGGTGTGCAGTCAAAGATACACATAGTGCTGCTGTTTCATCTTGGCAGAGAGCCTCAGTCAGAGCTGTGCACAGACTGTAGCTAGAGCTAGGCACAGGCAAGAAGCCTGAGCCGGGCACAGGCCCGCGGCTTCTTCTCGGCACAGACCTGCAGTTTCAGTTTGGTAACAGGTCTGCAGTCTGCAGGTCGGCATGAAGAGTTTGGTGCGAGGTCACAGTTAGAGTTGGACACAGAGCCATAGTCGGGGCAGGGTACGGGAATTGAGTCTGAGCTGAACATAGTTCTACAGCAGAGGTCTTCAAACTTTTTGATGCCGAGAAACCCTTGTAAAACCTTTTTAGGCGTAAGGACCCCCTTACGACAAAAGATTCTAGAAACTGGTACTCCTCATCATCAACAACTATCGACAACCATAAATGCGCCTGTTAGACCTCATCACATCCATCCATCCATCATTCATCCACCCACACTTTCACACATCCATCCACCCTTTCATCCTTCCATCCATACGTCCATCCTTTACCTATCCACCCATCTATTCATCCACCCACCTTTTCACACATCCATCCATCCATCATTCATCCATGCAACCTTTTACCCATCCATCCATACATCCATCCTTCATCCATCCACCCTTTCATCCTTCCATCCATACATCCACCATTTCACCTATCCATCCTTCATCCATCCACCCTTTCATTATTCCATCCATACATCCACCCACCCTTTCATCCATCCATCCACATATCATTCATCCCCCCACCTTTTCACACATCCATCCGTGCATCCATCATTCATCCATGCAACCTTTTATCCACCCATACATCCATCCTTCATCCATCTACCTTTTTGTCCTTCCATCCATACATACATCCTTCATCCATCCACCCTTTCATCCATCCATCCTTCATCCGTCCACCTACCCTTTCATCCATCCATCCATCCACCCATCATTCATCCCCCACCTTTTCACACATCCATCCATACATACATCATTCATCCATCCACCCTTTCATCCATCCATCCACCCACCTTTTCACACATCCATCCATCCTTCATTCATCCATCCACCCTTTCATCTTTACATCCATCCACTCATCATTCATCCACCCACCCTTTCATCCATCCATCCACCCACCTTTTCACACATCCATCCATCCTTCATCTATCCATCCACCCTTTCATCTTTACATCCATCCACTCATCATTCATCCACCCACCTTTTCACACATCCATCCATTCATCCTTCATCCATCCATCTACCCTTTCATCTTTACATCCATCCACTCATCATTCATCCACCCACCTTTTCACACATCCATCTATTCATCCTTACATCCACCCATCCATCCTTCATCCTTCCTTCCATCCATCCATCCACCCACCCTTCATCCTTCCATCCACCCATACATCCATCCTTCATCCATCTACCTTTTTGTCCTTCCATCCATACATACATCCTTCATCCATCCACCCTTTCATCCATCCATCCTTCATCCATCCACCTACCCTTTCATCCATCCATCCATCCACCCCCATCCACCCATCATTCATCCCCCACCTTTTCACACATCCATCCATACATACATCCTTCATCCATCCACCCTTTCATCCATCCATCCACCCACCTTTTCACACATCCATCCATCCTTCATCCATCCATCCACCCACCCTTTCATCTTTACATCCATCCACTCATCATTCATCCACCCACCCTTTCATCCATCCATCCACCCACCTTTTCACACATCCATCCACCCTTCATCCATCCATCCACCCTTTCATCTTTACATCCATCCACTCATCATTCACCCACCCACCCTTTCATCCATCCATCCACCCACCTTTTCACACATCCATCCATCCTTCATCCATCCATCCATCCACCCTTTCATCTTTACATCCATCCACTCATCATTCATCCACCCACCTTTTCACACATCCATCCATTCATCCTTCATCCATCCATCTACCCTTTCATCTTTACATCCATCCACTCATCATTCATCCACCCACCTTTTCACACATCCATCTATTCATCCTTACATCCACCCATCCATCCTTCATCCTTCCTTCCATCCATCCATCCATCCACCCACCCTTCATCCTTCCATCCACACATACATTCATCCTTCATCCACCCACCTTTTCTGTGCCTCTCTCATGGGGGTGGGGTCAGTATCTCTCTGTGTCTTCTTCCTTCTTCCTCTCTCATGGGAGGGCATCTCTGTGCTTCCCTGCTTGGGGGGGGGGGGGGGGGGGTGGGGGGGGGCAGACAGGGTGTATAAACACCTCACGGTGAAGAACAGTTTCAGTGGAGAGGTGTGGCTCACTGGTTAGAGGCGGCAGATCCGAGAGCAGAGAACGGCCCGGGACCAGGGTTCGATTCCCGACGCGGCAGGGTCTTGGACCAGGATCAGCGGACTGATAATTCTCGCATCGGTGCCTACTCCGACCAGAGATCACACTCGGCAACTCTGGGCATTAGCTTGCCTCATCTCCACAACGGCCCCACACAAACGCCGGGGATGCCTGGTTTCACCTTGGAGACCCCCAGGAGGGACTATCTCACAGGGAAATCCAGGACGGGTTCCCCAGCGGTCTATAGCGCTACGAGGCCTGCGGTGCGGGTAGCAGTGCGTTTTACAAGACACAATTTACAATTTACAACAGTTTCAGGCACATTTCTCCTGCACAGGCGCCAGGTATGTGGGACTTGAACCAATGACTGTAATGTCCTTCTGCTGTTTGCTATGTGTGTTTGTAAAGCGCTCTGATACCTACGGGTTAAGCTAGCACTATATAAAACGTTAAAAATAAAAATAAACCCCACAGCTAAGTCCATTGATTGAACTCAAAGGGCTACAGCCTCCTCCCCCAGACACCCCCCCCCCCCCCACTCCCCAGCACGTGTAAGTGAGCCCGGCTGAAACAGCTTCGGGACACCCAGAAAGGCACACCCGAGTACTTCACAGGTCTTCAGAAGACCTTTACTTGTTAATGAGGCGTGAATTAGGCCTCCACCGTGATCACCCGGCCTCAATCAGCCTGACGCCAGGAACTGCTGCACGCTCCAACAGAATCTGCGACCCCCTTCCCAGGACTCCACGACCCCCCTGGGGGTCGCGCCCCACAGATTGAAGACCTCTGTTCTACAGTCTCAGCTGGGTCAGAGCTGGGAACAGGATTGACATTAAAGCTAACCACAGGTCTGCAGCCTCAACTGGACATAGACAAGCAGTCTGGACTGGACACAGACAAGCAGTCTGAGCTGGACACAGACAAGCAGTCTGGACTGGACACAGACAAGCAGTCTGAGCTGGACATAGACCTGCAGTTTTAGGTGGGCATAGGACTGCAGTTTGAGTTTGGCACAGGGATATAGTCTCACCTGGGCTTAAGGGCTAAAGCTGGAGCTACCTACAGAGCTGCAGCCTGACTTGTGTTGTTAGGAAGTTATATTTTTCCTGCTGGGTGGCTTGCCCTCTGTGGTAGAGGTGTTGAAAATTCATATAATTTCTATTTGCATATTAATGAGGACTTTATGGAAAATTAAGTGAGATTCGGCACATTTACATGAGTTCCAAAGCTGGTATTTAGAGCTGTCTTTTAGTGTGAAATGCATCATCAGGTCCACTTTGACATGTGCATTGCACATGACCCAAGCAGCAGCTGCTCTCTTTCTATTCCGTTCATGTTATTCCAATACTCCCACAATAGGATTTTTCTCCCTATATAAATGGAAAATTTCACAGTGGCATAGGGGTCTAATTTCGGGTAAAAAGCATAAAGCAAAAAGCCGAAAGGATTATGCCGGCATAACAAACATTTTGTTCAGGCCTACTGTCTTGCACAGACTGCTTCAACATAATTTTTTAACTCTACTTTTCAAAGCATCAACAAATTCCTACAAAAGATTGTATGTTTGGAGCCCAGCTGTGGTGGCCATACTTTTGTGGACTTTTTCACAAATTCCTAGTTCCACATTGGTAATACTTTTGCAATGGATCAGTATGGGGTGCTGTCTCGTATGTAAGAAACCAGTGTCTAAAATGGGCACGCACCAGCACCTATGACAAACAGCAACGTCTTACTTACAGTCCGCTGGCGCTATGAACAATAATAAAACAGTTATATTTCATACTAGCGGTCCGCCCCGATGTTGTCCGGGGATGAAATAGAAGTCTGCAATGGTGGCTCACCTGGGAACGTTTTCAATTTCCGGTTCCTGCGCACCTCACAGTCTGAGGGTGTGTGCCTTGGTATGTTCAAGCACTCCAGTGCACTTAGACGCTCCACATCGCATCAACGGCAAAAGCCACAACTTCAAGAACGCTATTCCCCCGCTTCGCAATGCTTCCGGCGTATCCGAAGGCACACGCCCACATCAATGGTAAACGACACGCCCACTTCATTTCGTGTCTGAACGCTATTCTCACACACAACAGACTACTCTGTACGCTTCTCGCAAGCGGTATAATCCACCATGGTTTTGACGAATACCGCGCTCATCGCTCTATGCACACGCCCCAAGCACAACGCACACTCCCACAACGGACTACTGAGAACGCTGCTCGCAAGTGGTATAATTCAGCAGGGTTGGGTTTTGACAAATGCCGTGCCCATCGCTCTATGCACACGCCCCCAGCACAACGCACACGTCCACAACGGACTACTTTGCTCCTAACGTTCTTTTCCCCTTATAATGTATATGGTGGGCTGCTGTATAGCCTATGTCCATCTGCTGATACTGTGTTTTGCAATGCTGTATTGGGTGTTCCGATTGGCGCTGTAGTTTGGGCTCTCTCTTTATAATATTAGTATGGATTTGGACATGCATGTTGAAAGTGAAGAGTGTGGCATCTATTATGAATAAAAATGTTGATGCAAGAAGGAACAACTGTCAGTTTGTATGAAACATTCGTGCAAGTAAGGTACTGTGCCCAGAAATCCCAGATTTGCCAGGAAAGTTCTGTTTTTCCAGCATGTGTCCTGGCAAATATCGATGAATTCAGCTCCTGTCCTGATTTTCAAAGATTGTCAACTAAACACACAGGAAGACTTAACATGCACCAGGGCAGGATGAGTTAGGAGCCCTTATAAGAAATGAGGCCATTGAATATGATACTGTGTGTAAAAGTTACATTTAATTTATGCGTAGTGCCTCCATGCCATCCGTGTTCTATATTGGTGAGGGATACCCAGAAATCCATTCTGTGACAATGGTGGCTGCTAAATTGTAGCTCCCCTTTTATGGTTATGGTATGCCCCAGTTTTTTGGTTTTAAAAATGTGGTCGGTCTCAGCCAAGGTTTACAAGGAACAGTGCATTTTGAAATATAATGTTATCACATAATTACTAATACCTCTTTTTAAATAGATATTTACCTAAAGTGCATCCAGCTCTCAGCACTATTATGAAACATGACTGCACGACATAAGTCAATGGTATCGAGGGGACAAGGGTGGAGTAAGCCCAGTCACACATGTACACTTGGAAATGTACATACATTAGAATCTCTGGAGCGCATGTTAACCCTCTGAGCTCCCACACCGTTCTAATCATTATTATTTGTGAAACTGACTAAAGGAAAGGACAGATATTCTCAAAGTAGTCTACTACTTACCAAAATCACTTGAGTTTGCAGTGCTTTATGCTGCCTGTGGACTTTACTGCCTGAGAAGAAATAACATTTTACAAACAGCATTCTTCTTCAGGGATCAGCTATAACCATCTTTTAAATGACAGGTGGAGGGCGCCGCCAAAACAGCATTTTTTTGTAATTTCGTTTTCAGTTGATATTTTATGTTATGGTTCATGATATGAAACAAACGAATTTGGGAAGATAACCAATAAATGTGTAGGAGGAAGAAGCCAATGACAAAAGTAACTTAAAAATGTATACAAATCTTGTGAAAACTCGATTTCTAAAGCAGGGATACTTACATTCATTCCGACATGGTTAAGTAGTTACTGTTTGTGACTAATTTGCAACTTTATAAAGATATCATCTGAAGGGGAATTTTGCCAGTATTAGTTAAAATGTTAATGATTAAAGGGTCTATTAGGATGGAAGATGGATGGCCACCGCCGGTGGCCTTCCACCCGTGATCGAAAACCGGAAAACCGCCGGTCCGATTAGCATTGCAGTCGTAACCGCAGAGGTGTGATTTTACTCCAGCCAGTTTTCCGGCGCTTGCAGTCCACCCGCTTGCCTGGCAGGCGGAGCTGGACCGCTACAATTGTGGCAGATCAGGGTCAAGCACCGCCGGCACGATTATGATGCCGGCAGAAGCCAGCCTTTCCGCTGCGGTGGAACGGCCATGAAAAGGGTGGCAGAGACATGTTCCGGGGGCCCATTGCGGGCCTCCCATGTGTTGGGGGGGGGGGGGGTGGGTGCACTGGGGGGGTACCCATGGCCCCCCCTACATTTTCCTTTGCCAGGTGGCAGGCACTGTGCAGTGCCTGTCTCGCAGGCAGGGTGATGCAGGACAAGCTCCTTTTCACAACAAGGCGGTGCTGCTGGCAGCAACTATGTTCCTTTTTGAAGACATGGGCAGGTCTACCAATATTTTTCACTGGGTTTGCTTCACAAACAATGATGCAATCCAGTACAAAATGTGTTTTTTTAATTTACTATCCTGCTCAAAAAGTGATTTGTCATGGAATATTGCCTGTAAGTAACACAATGCAATGTTTTGCATCACTTTGCATCAAGGGAGCGTGCCATGGGTAGTACATGGAGATGGTTTTTGATGTAAAACCCTATCTGCTCTCAATACTAGACAGAGTTTGCCCAAACAAATAATGCATCTCGGAGGACGGGGTAAATAAGAGGAATGCGTTTATTTCTCCAAACCTTTACAGTGCAGCTCACATCCAAAGTGGGAACATTTTTTAAGTATGTCTAGGCAAACATTTTGCACTGGAAGGGTAGTCTTCCAGAAAAAATAACCTGTGACAGACATGACACAGACACCTTTGCACTATGGTGGAAAGTTGTGTGTCTGGCTGTAGGCAGCCTGATTGTGCACCAGTCTCAGTCGCTATGCAAACAGTAACTTCGTTAAATAATTGGCATTGTTCATACAACGTGAAATGTAAAGTACCGTAGTAGGTGTCAAATGTTCCCCCCAGCTTGGCTTCTGTGTATGAATATGTCATCGTGACAAAGCAGTGCATGTTTGTAGTCTGGCTGAACATAAATGTGGTTCACTCAGCCAAACGTCATCATTGAATCCTATTTTGTTTAAGTCAAAATAATCAAATCAGTTCCTTCAAAAGAAACCCATAATTTTCACAATTCTAACATAATACCTGTGAAGACAGAAATTCTAACATTCTGTTTAACTCTGTAGTCATAAAAAAGATGCTCGGGTGCGCTGACCTACTGCAAAGGTATCAAGCAACTTGACACAATGGTAATCCGCACCTCCCGCACTGTCCCATATCACAAATTTCTGGTGCTCGCTCTATTCTCTGCATATTGTTCTGCTCTTTGAATCACTCAAAATAAATATTATTGTGATATTCAAATATATCTTTAAAGAAGTTCACACATTTTATAAGAACATCCCTCTTCTGTTAAAAATATAGCTCCCCATGCTGTGGGCATAACATTGCTTCCGTTCACTGTCTGCAAGTACGTAGTCCACAGCACAATACAGCTCTAGGCACTCACACATCTAGCCTTTATCTAAAAGAACATATTCCATAGTGCATATTATTATGTGAACAAAGGCTAAGCAACATAACATTTCTGAACTCCTGATACAAGCATTAAAACTCAACAAAAGGCATTGATGCTGCAGGTTTATTTGCAGAAAACAGACAGATCAGTTTATATCCTATTTCAGAGCAGTGCACCATCATTCTTTAATTGCAGATACGGATCAAAAGGCAATCGTGAAGTATTTTGGGTTTCGACCCTGACCCTAATTGCTTTTAGCAATATTTATAAACCACAAACTATTTTCAGACACAAAAAGTCTAAATTAAATATCTTCATGTCAATAAAAAATGAATTTTAATAAATAGAAAGGTTCATTTTCATGCAAATATTTGAATAATTACAGGTCTATGCAGCTTTCCCTTTGAAATGTCTGTCCTTTCTGCTGCTAGCATGAGATTCTGGTCAACAAAGTGGGCCCGATTCACAGAACGAATTTAAGACTCAATCCTAAACTTACTACTATTTTGGTATTCACAGAATGCACTTACTGCTTTTGGCATTCACAGAATGAACTTACTACTTTTGGTATTCACAGAAGTTAGGATTTTGTCTTAAGTTTGTCTTAAGACAGACTTAAGACAGACTTAAGACAAAATCCTAACCTAAGTCTGTCTTACGTCTGTCTTAAGTTTGTCTTAAGACAAACTTAAGACAAAATCCTAACTTCTGTGAATACCAAAAGTAGTCAGTTCATTCTGTGAATACCAAAATAGTAGTAAGTTAAGGATTGAGTCTTAAGTTCATTCTGTGAATGCCAAAAGTAGTAAGTGTATTCTGTGAATACCAAAATAGTAGTAAGTTTAGGACTGAGTCTTAAGTTCATTCTGTGAATCGGGCCCAGTGTGTTTAAATGCAAAGTGTGTTTAAGACTGCAGTACCGTCACCCGTCTACGGGGGCAGAGCTGAGCACAAATATAAACACACTTGGTGAAACACAGGTTCCCACAAGGCAATTTTTTTTTAAGTTGTAAAAATTGACACAGATGTCACTGAACATGATAAAAACTGAGGCAAGTTACCCCAAATTTCGCAAGATGCTTAAAACCTGGCTATTTGACAAATAAGTCGTTTCCCGGCGTTGCTGTTTATGGCTTTTTCATCCGCACCGGGAAACCCTTTGTGGGTCGCTGTCGCGCAATAGAAATTCAAAAAATAATAATAATAATACTGACGCCATTTGTTATCATTTAGAAGACATTGCCTTGTAGGAACCTGTGTTGAGGTCCCCACAGTGCACTCAAAACCCAACAGCGTGAGTGTGTTATCACACCCAAGTCCCCACCAGGATAGTAACACAAACCCATACACACAACCACACACAACCAACCACACACACACCCAACCACACGCAAACACACACACACACACAACCACACACACAACCACAAGCACCCACACAACAACACACACAACCACACACACACAACCGCACACACACACACAACTACACACAACGACACACACTACCACACACACACAACCACAACCACACACTCAAGCACACACACAACCACACATACAACCACACATACAACCACACACAAACACACACAACCACACACAGACACAACCACAAGCAACCATAAACACAACACACACACACAACCACACACACCCAACCACACACACAACCACACACACACACACACACACAACCACACACATAACCACACACAACCACACACACACACAACCACACACACACACACCCACACAACCACACACACAACCACAGGCACCAACACAACCACACACACAACCACATACAACCACAACCACACACACACACAACCACACACACTACCACAACCATACACACACACCACACACACACAACCACACACAACCACACACACACAACCACACACACATAACCACAACCACACACACAACGACACACACAACCACAAATAAAACCACACATACAACCACACACACACACACAACCACAAACAACCACAAACACAACACACACACAACACCACACACACAACCACACACACACAACCACACACAACCACACACACACAACCACACACAACCACACACACACAACCACACACACAACCACACACAAACAGCCACACACACAACACACACACAACCACACACACAACCACAAGCACCAACACAACCACACACACAACATACAACCACAACCACACACACACACAACCACACACACTACCACAACCATACACACACACAACCACACACACACAACCACACACACATAACCACACCCACACACACAACCACACACACAACCACAAATACAACCACACATACAACCACACACACAAACACACACACACTACTACAAACAACCACAAACACAACACACACACAACCACACAAACACAACCACACACAGAACCACACACACAACCCCACACACACAACCACACACAACCACACACACAACTACACACACACAACCACACACACAACCACACACAAACAACCACACACACACAACCACAACCACACACACAACCACACACACAACCACAAAACCACAACCACACATACAGCCACACACACAACCACAAAACCACAACCACACACACACAACCACACACACACAACCACACACACAACCACACAGTCAGTGCACACTTTCATCAGGTACAGACACCATCAGTCGTCAGTGCACGCGTTCACCGGGCACAAACACCACCAGCCGTCAGTGCATGCTTCCACCAGGCACATACCATCAGCCGTCACTGCACGCTTTCACCAGGCACACACTCACCACCAGCCGTCACTGCACACTTCCACCAGCACACACACACCACCAGCCGTCAGTGCACGCTGTCACCAGGCACACACCACCAGCCTTCAGTGCACGCTTCCACCAGGCACACACACCAACAGCCGGCAGTGCACACTTCCACCAGGGACACACACCACCAGCCATCAATGCACACATCAATTGTTAACGCATTCACAATTAACTATTGTAGCAATCGCAGTATGGCGCACTTTACTTTTAAAGATATTCATCTAAAGCGCAGCATGCCACCATTGCTACAAAAATAAATACAAATTTTTTTGCCCTACAATTAATAGACTTTTGTTTCAATTGGTGTTGCAATATTTAGCAATGCCAATAGCTCAAACTTAATTAATGCGAGACCTATTTCATTGCAAATGCTTGTTAAATGCAGATGGCGGCTACGGCTGAGTCCCCTTGAACTCTGGGGAGTTTATTGCCTTAAAGCTGGCTTTTAAACGAAGCAATTAAAACAAATAGTAAGAGAAAAGGGCAGCAATTTAAGAAACATACAGACATTCCCGCCTTTGGAAGGTGAAGGGTTGGAAAGGAGAAGGGATTATTCCATTCGAGGGGAAGGGAGAAATTAAAGGTCATTAATATTAAAATAGTTTGGACAAAAAGAGATGGTACCAGTAAATATGAATGGTTGGTGCAGAAGTTAAACATTCCAGTGCATTCATCCTGCGTTAACTACATTTCGCAAATAAGGCATTAACATTCCGTGCCCCGTGAATTCCGCTTCCACCCCATTTGATTCACCAACTAATCGCCATTGGTTTCTACTCGATGTAAGGAAGTGTCTTCATGACACTGGGGGCATCTAATAATTTACTGATTCCCTCCGCCCCAGTGGTCGAAGTGGGGAAAAAAAAGTAGGGGAACTGTGGGCGGAGACTCAGGGGGCGGTAATAAGAGGATTGGATTAGTGGGCGGAGTTGGAGGTGTGGCTAGAAATAGCAAAACATACCAATTTTTAGTATTTTTAGAGAGCTCGATATTCACATATACTGATTCCATTGGTGGCACTGTGAATGGAAAGGCGGGGCATGAACTGCACATCTTGTTAGCATTTAAAAGGGGTGATTTGGAGCGAAAGGCAAGAACAAAATCTAGCCAAGAGGGAAAACACTGAAAGCAAAAATGATGCTTCTCGTTTAGCATCTCAGTTTGAATGTAATTTCTAAGTCAAAAATAACTTATCTTTGCAGTTTTATGAAAGCAGCAGAAATATACATTTGATGTGCGTGTAGGCCTAAATCTTTATTTGCAATCTCCAGTTTTTCCAAATGCCATCCCACCTACCTTTAAGTACACGTTTCAGCACACCCATCAAATCACTTAAAGCTGTGTCACCAAGGTCCCAGAGCACGGCCCAAAATATACATGAAAAGCTCTAACTCTCTTTCAAACCACCCTGCAAGCCAGGCTTTTTGATGCGGCCTCCTTTGACTGAGCGGGGTGTTGAGGAGTAAGCCGCACCTATTAACAAAACCTCTATGTTCATCAGACTCTAAGTGGGCCAAGGATATTTATTTATTTATTTATTTTTGCAATTTATTTAGCGCACAAATACCCTTAGGTGTCTCGGCGCTGTACAGATCAAGTGCAGAAAGGGATCAAGTTCTTACTGAATAAAAAGCCATGTTTTTAATTGTCTCCGGAAAGTCATCAAGGAAGGACATGATTTTATGTGGAGGGGGAGAGTGTTCCATAGCCTGGAGGCCGCAACTGTGAAGCGTCTGTCTCCCCAGTTCACTTTTTTAGTGCGCGGAATTTGTAGCAGATTGGCTGTAGAGGAACGCAATGCTCTTTTGGGCGTATCAACTAACAAGGCTTTCTTTAAAAATTCTGGCCCTATGCTGTTTCTAGCCTTGTAGGTGATGCATAACGCCTTGAATTTAATGCAGCTCCTAACCGGGAGCCAGTGCTGTTGTCGGATAATAGGGGAAATGGAGGAGAATTTTGGAGTATGGGTCAGGATTCTGGCAGTGGCATTTTGGACAAGTTGTAGCTTGTTCAGTACTTGTTCTTGGGCATTTAGTAGTAATCCATTACAATAGTCAACCTTAGAAAGAATTAAAGTTGACATCAGGGTTTTGCCTGCGGTGGCTGGCAAAAACGGCAGTAATTTCTTGATCATCTTTAAGGTATAAAACGATGCTGAGACTACCGCATTGGCATGGCTTACAAATGACAGCTTGTTGTCAAATAGAACCCCTAAATTCCTGACTTTATTGACCGGTGTTGGGGGAGGGACTAAGTCAGAAGGCCAACATACTGGAGACCAAGACGGGGTCAGGCTGCCAAATATCATGACCTCCGTCTTGTCTGAGTTTAATTTTAAACAATTTTGATCCATCCAGGTATTGATGGCCATCATACCATCCTGAAAGTTGGCCGCAACTGTTCCTCCGTTTTTATGAACAGCCAGCACGAACTGGGTATCATCAGCATAGGATGTTAACCCAATACCGTATGATTTAATGACCCTCGCCAAGTCCGACACATAGATGTTAAATAGCGTTGGACTTAGCGAGGATCCCTGGGGAACACCACACGGTAAAGTGAAAACAGGGGAGGAGAAGTCACCCAGTTTAACTGACTGCTCACGACCAGAGAGGAAAGAAGTCAGCAGTGATTTGGCTTTGTTCTGAATGCCAATCTTTCCGACATGGTCGATCAGAATGTTGTGATCGACCGTGTCGAAGGCCGCAGACAAGCCCAATATTATTAGGACTGCTGCGCCTCCTTGATCCATGATCACTCTGACCTCCTCTGCCGCCTTTATTAGGGCAGTTTCAGTTCCATGACCCTTCCTGAATCCGAATCGGGTCTCATCAAGAAGATTATTCTGGTCGATGTAATTGGCCAACTGATGATTCATAATTTTTTAGAATATTTTTGACGGAAAAGGAAGGGATGCGATCGGTCGGTAGCTTTTGGATTCTGAAGGGTCCAGGCTTGTTTTTTTTTAATAAGGGTTTGTTGATTGCTTTCTTCCAAACCGAGGGATAGGAACCTGAACAAAACATAGCGTTGCAAATGTTTGTCAGGATGGGGGCTATCAAATCAGTCACTGGTTTAATTATCATAGGTGGGCATGGGTCCAGTGGTGATCCTGATTTGATAGTAGCCATAATTTCCTTTATCTGTGTAGGGGTAATTTGAGTGAATTCAGACAGAGCTGTGGAAATAGGGGAGTGATTTGTATTGGAACTGGAGGGTTCTGAGATTAATTTTGTGGAAAAGTTAGCATAGATGTCGTTGACCTTAAGTTTGAAAAAATCTGCCAGTTTGTTACAAAGATTTTGAGATGGTTCGATGGTGGTGCACATGGGTGGAGTGGACAGATTCGAAACCACTTGGTAAAGTTGTTTAGTGGAGTTTTTTGCTAACTCTATTTGCTCCATATTATATTTTTGTTTTTCTGTAATTAGCAGCTTTCTGTAGGAGGCTAGGGCTTTTTTATAGGCATCTCTATCATTCTTGTCATAGGGTTTTCGCCAACGTCTTTCTAGATTTCGACAACATTGCCTTTCCAGTCTGAGGGTTTCTGGGAACCAAGGGGCCGAGGGTGTATTGCGATTTGGCTGTATATATTTTACAGGGGCCAACGCTTTAAAGGCATTATTGAGCCAGGCCATATAATTTTCTGAGGCGATGTGGGCATCCTTTGTCTCCCCTGGTTGGGTGGCGAGCAGGGTGGACTGTAAAGTTAGATCGTCCAAATTCTTCCAGTCTCTAAATTGTGTGGACCGGTTTGTCAGGATTGTATTTTCACATTCCTGGTTGTGATGGTAAACATTAGTGTAGCATGGTCTGTCCATGTTAATGGTTGTATTGAAAGTGAGGTGATATAAGGATTATTGGAGAAAATACCGTCCAATGTATGCCCAGCCTGATGGGTAGGAGCTGTATTCAGTAATTTGAGACCTGCCGAGGAAAGGTCAGGCAATAAAGTTGACGAATCTCTATCATTGAGATTTTCTAAATGAAAGTTAAAATCACCTAATATCTCATGCTACCCTGCCCATTACACACAGATCTACGCGCGCTTGTTTTGGTAATGTTGTGAGTGTGGCTGCATGCAGTGTGAGTGTGGCTGCATGCAGTGTGAGTGTGGCTGCATGCAGTGGGATGAGGTATCACACAACAGATGTTGTGGGGTGCCTGCACCTTCTCACTCACGCGCACCCCATGCATGTTTTCCCCCTGGTGGGTATGTCAGGTAGTTGACCATGTGCTGCTCCTACGCCGGTGAGTGTGTTATCACACCCAAGTCCCCACCAGGATAGTAACACAAACCCATACACACAACCACACAAAACCAACCACACACACACCCAACCACACGCAAACACACACACACACAACCACACACACAACCACAAGCACCCACACAACAACACACACAACCACACACACAACCGCACACACACACACAACTACACACAACGACACACACTACCACACACACACAACCACAACCACACACTCAAGCACACACACAACCACACATACAACCACACATACAACCACACACAAACACACACAACCACACACAGACACAACCACAAGCGACCATAAACACAACACACACACACAACCACACACACCCAACCACACACACAACCACACACACACACACACAACCACACACATAATCACACACAACCACACACACACACAACCACACACACACACACCCACACAACCACACACACAACCACAGGCACCAACACAACCACACACACAACAACATACAACCACAACCACACACACACACAACCACACACACTACCACAACCATACACACACACCACACACACACAACCACACACAACCACACACACACAACCACACACACATAACCACAACCACACACACAACGACACACACAACCACAAATAAAACCACACATACAGCCACACACACGAACACACACACACACAACCACAAACAACCACAAACACAACACACACACCACACCACACACACAACCACACACACACAACCACACACAACCACACACACAACCACACACAAACAGCCACACACACCACACACACACAACCACAACCACACACACAACCACACACAACCACAAGCACCAACACAACCACACACACAACATACAACCACAACCACACACACACACAACCACACACACTACCACAACCATACACACACACAACCACACACACACAACCACACACACATAACCACACCCACACACACAACCACACACACAACCACAAATACAACCACACATACAACCACACACACAAACACACACACAACCACACACACACACACTAATACAAACAACCACAAACACAACACACACACACAACCACACAAACACAACCACACACAGAACCACACACACAACCCCACACACACAACCACACACAACCACACACACAACTACACACACACAACCACACACACAACCACACACAAACAACCACAACCACACACACAACCACACACACAACCACAAAACCACAACCACACATACAGCCACACACACAACCACAAAACCACAACCACACACACACAACCACACACACACAACCACACACACAACCACACAGTCAGTGCACACTATCATCAGGCACAGACACCATCAGTCGTCAGTGCACGCGTTCACCGGGCACAAACACCACCAGCCGTCAGTGCATGCTTCCACCAGGCACACACCATCAGCCGTCACTGCACGCTTTCACCAGGCACACACTCACCACCAGCCGTCACTGCACACTTCCACCAGCACACACACACCACCAGCCGTCAGTGCACGCTGTCACCAGGCACACACCACCAGCCTTCAGTGCACGCTTCCACCAGGCACACACACCAACAGCCGGCAGTGCACACTTCCACCAGGGACACACACCACCAGCCATCAATTCACACATCAATTGTTAACGCATCCACAATTAACTATTGTAGCAATCGCAGTATGGCGCACTTTACTTTTAAACATACTCATCTAAAGCGCAGCATGCCACCATTGCTACAAAAATAAATACAAATTTTTTTGGCCTACAATTAATAGACTTTTGTTGCAATTGGCGTTGCAATATTTAGCAATGCCAATAGCTCAAACTTAATTAATGCGAGACCTATTTCATTGCAAATGCTTGTTAAATGCAGATGGCGGCTACGGCTGAGTCCCCTTGAACTCTGGGGAGTTAATTGCCTTAAAGCTGGCTTTTAAACGAAGCAATTAAAACAAATAGTAAGAGAAAAGGGCAGCAATTTAAGAAAAATACAGACATTCCCGCCTTTGGAAGGTGAAGGGTTGGAAAGGAGAAGGGATTATTCCATTCGAGGGGAATGGAGAAATTAAAGGTCATTAATATTAAAATAGTTTGGACAAAAAGAGATGGTACCAGTAAATATCAATGGTTGGTGCAGAAGTTAAACATTCCAGTGCATTCATCCTGCGTTAACTACATTTCGCAAATAAGGCATTAACATTCCGTACCCCGTGAATTCCGCTTCCACCCCATTTGATTCACCAACTAATCGCCATTGGTTTCTACTCGATGTAAGGAAGTGTCTTCATGACACTGGGGGCATCTAATAATTTACTGATTCCCTCCACCCCAGTGGTCGAAGTGGGGAAAAAAAAGTAGGGGAACTGTGGGCGGAGACTCAGGGGGCGGTAATGAGAGGATTGGATACGTGGGCGGAGTTGGAGGTGTGGCTAGAAATAGCAAAACATACCAATTTTTAGTATTTTTAGAGAGCTCGATATTCACATATACTGATTCCATTGGTGGCACTGTGAATGGAAATGCGGGGCATGAACTGCACATCTTGTTAGCATTTAAAAGGGGTGATTTGGAGCGAAAGGCAAGAACAAAATCTAGCCAAGAGGGAAAACACTGAAAGCAAAAATGATGCTTCTCGTTTAGCATCTCAGTTTGAATGTAATTTCTAAGTCAAAAATAACTTATCTTTGCAGTTTTATGAAAGCAGCAGAAATATACATTTGATGTGCGTGTAGGCCTAAATCTTTATTTGCAATCTCCAGTTTTTCCAAATGCCATCCCACCTACCTTTAAGTACACGTTTCAGCACACCCATCAAATCACTTAAAGCTGTGTCACCAAGGTCCCAGAGCACGGCCCAAAATATACATGAAAAGCTCTAACTCTCTTTCAAACCACCCTGCAAGCCAGGCTTTTTGATGCGGCCTCCTTTGACTGAGCGGGGTGTTGAGGAGTGAGCCGCACCTATTAACAAAACCTCTATGTTCATCAGACTCTAAGTGGGCCAAGGATATTTATTTATTTATTTATTTTTGCAATTTATTTAGCGCACAAATACCCTTAGGTGTCTCGGCGCTGTACAGCTCAAGTGCAGAAAGGGATCAAGTTCTTACTGAATAAAAAGCCATGTTTTTAATTGTCTCCGGAAAGTCATCAAGGAAGGACATGATTTTATGTGGAGGGGGAGAGTGTTCCATAGCCTGGAGGCCGCAACTGTGAAGCGTCTGTCTCCCCAGTTCACTTTTTTAGTGCGCGGAATTTGTAGCAGATTGGCTGTAGAGGAACGCAATGCTCTTTTGGGCGTATCAACTAACAAGGCTTTCTTTAAAAATTCTGGCCCTATGCTGTTTCTAGCCTTGTAGGTGATGCATAACGCCTTGAATTTAATGCGGCTCCTAACCGGGAGCCAGTGCAGTTGTCGGATAATAGGGGAAATGGAGGAGAATTTTGGAGTATGGGTCAGGATTCTGGCAGTGGCATTTTGGACAAGTTGTAGCTTGTTCAGTACTTGTTCTTGGGCATTTAGTAGTAATCCATTACAATAGTCAACCTTAGAAAGAATTAAAGTTGACATCAGGGTTTTGCCTGCGGTGGCTGGCAAAAACGGCAGTAATTTCTTGATCATCTTTAAGGTATAAAACGATGCTGAGACTACCGCATTGGCATGGCTTACAAATGACAGCTTGTTGTCAAATAGAACCCCTAAATTCCTGACTTTATTGACCGGTGTTGGGGGAGGGCCTAAGTCAGAAGGCCACCATACTGGAGACCAAGACGGGGTCAGGCTGCCAAATATCATGACCTCCGTCTTGTCTGAGTTTAATTTTAAACAATTTTGATCCATCCAGGTATTGATGGCCATCATACCATCCTGAAAGTTGGCCGCAACTGTTCCTCCATTTTTATGAACAGCCAGCACGAACTGGGTATCATCAGCATAGGATGTTAACCCAATACCGTATGATTTAATGACCCTCGCCAAGTCCGACACATAGATGTTAAATAGCGTTGGACTTAGCGAGGATCCCTGGGGAACACCACACGGTAAAGTGAAAACAGGGGAGGAGAAGTCACCCAGTTTAACTGACTGCTCACGACCAGAGAGGAAAGAAGTCAGCAGTGATTTGGCTTTGTTCTGAATGCCAATCTTTCCGACACGGTCGATCAGAATGTTGTGATCGACCGTGTCGAAGGCCGCAGACAAGCCCAATATTATTAGGACTGCTGCGCCTCCTTGATCCATGATCACTCTGACCTCCTCTGCCGCCTTTATTAGGGCAGTTTCAGTTCCATGACCCTTCCTGAATCCGAATCGGGTCTCATCAAGAAGATTATTCTGGTCGATGTAATTGGCCAACTGATGATTCATAATTTTTTAGAATATTTTTGACGGAAAAGGAAGGGATGCGATCGGTCGGTAGCTTTTGGATTCTGAAGGGTCCAGGCTTGTTTTTTTTTAATAAGGGTTTGTTGATTGCTTTCTTCCAAACCGAGGGATAGGAACCTGAACAAAACATAGCGTTGCAAATGTTTGTCAGGATGGGGGCTATCAAATCAGTCACTGGTTTAATTATCATAGGTGGGCATGGGTCCAGTGGTGATCCTGATTTGATAGTAGCCATAATTTCCTTTATCTGTGTAGGGGTAATTTGAGTGAATTCAGACAGAGCTGTGGAAATAGGGGAGTGATTTGTATTGGAACTGGAGGGTTCTGAGATTAATTTTGTGGAAAAGTTAGCATAGATGTCGTTGACCTTAAGTTTGAAAAAATCTGCCAGTTCGTTACAAAGATTTTGAGATGGTTCGATGGTGGTGCACATGGGTGGAGTGGACAGATTCGAAACCACTTGGTAAAGTTGTTTAGTGGAGTTTTTTGCTAACTCTATTTGCTCCATATAATATTTTTGTTTTTCTGTAATTAGCAGCTTTCTGTAGGAGGCTAGGGCTTTTTTATAGACGTCTCTATCATTCTTGTCATAGCGTTTTCGCCAACGTCTTTCTAGATTTCGACAACATTGCCTTTCCAGTCTGAGGGTTTCTGGGAACCAAGGGGCCGAGGGTGTATTGCGATTTGGCTGTATATATTTTACAGGGGCCAACGCTTTAAAGGCATTATTGAGCCAGGCCATATAATTTTCTGAGGCGATGTGGGCATCCTTTGTCTCCCCTGGTTGGGTGGCGAGCAGGGTGGACTGTAAAGTTAGATCGTCCAAATTCTTCCAGTCTCTAAATTGTGTGGACCGGTTTGTCAGGATTGTATTTTTGACATTCCTGGTTGTGATGGTAAACATTAGTGTAGCATGGTCTGTCCATGTTAATGGTTGTATTGAAAGTGAGGTGATATAAGGATTATTGGAGAAAATACCGTCCAATGTATGCCCAGCCTGATGGGTAGGAGCGGTATTCAGTAATTTGAGACCTGCCGAGGAAAGGTCAGGCAATAAAGTTGACAAATCTCTATCATTGAGATTTTCTAAATGAAAGTTAAAATCACCTAATATCTCATGTTATCCAGCCCATTAGACACAGATCTACGCGCGCTTGTTTTGGTAATGTTGTGAGTGTGGCTGCATGCAGTGTGAGTGTGGCTGCATGCAGTGTGAGTGTGGCTGCATGCAGTGGGATGAGGTATCACACAACAGATGTTGTGGGGTGCCTGCACCTTCTCGCTCACGCGCACCCCATGCATGTTTTCCCCCTGGTGGGTATGTCAGGTAGTTGACCATGTGCTGCTCCTACGCCGGTGGCCCGCACCCCCTCGCCGCCCACATCCTGGACTTTTGTTTGAGGCTCCCATAAGTAAAGATCCGAGAGCTGCACAAAGCACGGATGGAGCCTGGAAGCACACACTGTTCTCCTGGCGCTGCTCGTAGCCTGGGCCACTTCGGGCAAGGCAGAGGCTACCAATGTCAGGCATTACCTGTACACCGTGAGTACTGACAGAGAAGTGGAGGTAAGTCTGCTCACCCTTCCTTACTGTGAACGTTGGGGCTTCAGAAAAGGAGGCGGTGTTTAGCAAGCACAGTGAATACTGATTCCACAAGGCGAGGTGTTTACTGGGTGGAGTAAATTCTTCTGATTCTGTGTTTTGTAGAGTAAAATGAGGCATAACCAGTGGATTCGTTATTTGTCACGCTGAAAAATTCTTATTTTGCCTTTTTACGTCACATTTTATCTTCATACATTCTGGCAGTTTGGCCTGCCAAGATCTGTCGCGAAAAAAACAGCGCAGTTCGATAATTATCACTCGACTCTGAATTCTTCTCCAAACTCGGAATAAGGGTCCTAAACAGAAATGTTATATTATAGGTGTAGAGAGATAAAGATCTCGAGACTGAGAGCTTGTTTAAGGCGAGAAAGACAGGCAGCTCACTTTCAACCCTTTTGTATGTGAGATTTGTGTTACTATGGACTCAGTGGTGCAGGAGTTGCCCATATGAAATAACAGTTCGAGCCAAAGCACCCTTTTACCCCCAGGCATGACGTATAGGGACAGCCAGGCAAGTGACGTCACTAGACTGCAGCTCCGAAGAGGAAGCGGGGTCCTTCTAAAAGGGAGGGTCTTGTAATAAAAGAGTATTGTGACATTGAAAGTGCGGAGACTTCACTTGTAAGACCATTCCTGATTTTTCGATAAGGTTTGAAGAAGGAATATTTTACTCTCTATTTTTCGGGGTTAGGAGTACATTTTATTTCATAAGTATTTAAAAAGTAATTCTGTTTCCAGAAAGGGTTTAATTTTAGGGAGTTAAAAAAAGTGAAATAGGCTTTTATGTTTACACCTCATATTTATTTTATGCTACCCATGCTTTAGTTGTAGATGGGTAATTGAATAGGTTACATGATGCATCTGAAAGTCATTCTTCCCGATCAGGCAACAACAGCAGAACGTCGTTGTGGGGAACGCCACTCACCTAGGCAGGAGGACAGTGTGGGTTGGAAGCCTGGGTTGAGTTTTGTGAATCTGTTACTGTCCATCGCAGCTCTCTTTTACAGATCTCTCGCTATTTGCTGTCCATCGCAGCTCTCTTCTACAGATCTCTCTCTAATCGCTGTCCATCGCAGCTCTCTTCTACAGATCTCTCTCTATTCGCTGTCCATCGCAGCTCTCTTCTACAGATCTCTCTCTATTAGCTGTCTGTAGCTGCGAACTCCTGCCAATTGTCCTCTTCTTGTGTTTGCCCTCTCCTGGTGCAGAGCGTCTTTACCATCCTTTTGATTCGATGGCTTGTTTACTTCCGTAGAAGACATTGTGAACCAATTTATTTTTATTTTTCGATCAACACTTTGGGAGTAGATGTGCTTTCTTGCTCTCTAACATATATTTGCTAACCCCTACAGCCCCGCCCTCGACTCTTTCCATGTTGCTTCCTCCTGAGTGTGTCTGTTGCTTGTCTTACGCCTCCTCTTCTGGTTGCTTTTTAGGGCTCGCCTATTCCATTCCGCAAGGAATGAATAGGACGAGACTATTGGGGCTAAACTAAGAGCTAAACTAAGCTCTGAGAAATGTGGATTTGCATTTGGTCTTGTGAACGTGCTTCTATCCGCCTGCCTCGCATCACCACATGAAACCCATTTGTTGCTTGTTCATACTTCTTTCACGGCTGCGAGGCCGTGCGTGCTTCAAAGGGATTCTCCTCCCCTAATTATTCACTGCCCACGGCCGGCAGTACTTTCACTTTCACAGCCGCCAGGCCACGTCTCGCATTTCTCCTCCCCACATTTACAGTTCTCTCCCTCTTGTGCTTCCCCCAACATACCCCTCTTGGTGCCAATAAGCTTTGTTTGATCTTATGATGGTAAGTTGCTTCCAAAAGGGGGGATTCTCTTAGGGTAGCCTTAGATTTCAGGGCCAGCCACCCATGTGACCGCTTTGACATTTTTTTTTCTTTATCAGCCACTATAATTATGTGAGACTGCCACCTCAGCGTTTATTCTTACTTCTTCTCGCTGTGCTCTGGGAAAAGAGGTTAAATAGGAAGCTGGTGGGCTCCGCTGATGCGTTTTGGCAGATGGCAGTTTAATGTTGCGGCCGCCGAGCAGCTGAACATTCTGCTACTCTCCACTCCATTCCACGCAATTATAAATAAGACCGGTTTCCACGCGCAGCATAATCAGTTGTGCACATGGTCCTCACACCATGCTTGCTAAGTGCTTCTGGGAAGATAACATCTGCCAGCAAGCGGGAGCATGTATTTGACCCTGAATTCTCCGTATGCCTCTGCTTGGAAATTGCATGCCACATTAGTCAGGCGTTTTAGCTCATAAGCCTTCCGTAAGCAGAGCTAAATTTCAGCCTCTGTAAACAATTACTTTCCAGGCCGTTTATTGTCCCGGCCGTCGAGCATCCTTTATCTCTGCGTGGTTATTGCCCATCCCCCATTCACCACTCTCCCGCACACAGGAGCGGTCCTCTCTCGCTCCTCTTTCATCTCTGCAAAGACCCTGCCCACTTTTGCTCCTGTGTCTCATTTGCAGGGTCAGCAGCCAGGGCTCTTTCACATGGCCCATCTCATCTCTCCATCTGGGCCCTCGTGTAGCCCCCCGCTATAAAGAGGCTCTGCCCCCTTATTTGCACGTTGTACTCTGCAGTAGCGTCTCCCTCCATTCCCACGCATTTGTGGGAACACATGAAGGAAGTGTAATGTTCGATAGGGCACAGGGCAGTGGGGTTCATGTCTGAGCCCTTTTAGTCGAAACAATAACCGGGGGTTGAACTGTACCTAACCCCACTTAAGGGGAATTTAGCGTTGGGCCCTTTTAGACCTCCCCCCCCATTTGGTGCACACTGTGGTGACGTCACCAGGAAGCAGTGATTTGTCTGAAAAATAATAAGTGAAAGGTCCACCTGGTTCCTCCAAGTGAGCTAAACCTACAGCTCCCAGAATGCATAGTTTCGGGTGTCAAATGACAGTATAAAAAGCTAAAACTGTATTCTTTTTTCCACAAAGTACAAATACAAATACAAATACAAATACTTCTCCCTAACTCAGGACTGTAATTCAGCAGGCTCCGCTCTTCAGCAGTTAAAACTCAGAAGCTTCCCGCAGCAGCCACTGAACCCTTTGAGCTATCCTCTAGTTTAAATCCACCCCAAGTACAGTAGCTACGCTGTCAGGTGTTTCTGACTACAGTTCCTTTTGACCTACTACATGAGTTCACACCCCCACCCCACCGGGAAACTCCTCGTCCTGGTATTGTGTAAACTTCTGCAATTGGCCGATTTAATATCAGGTTGGCCTGTTGTTTTGCAACTAGCTGATGTGAAGTACCACAGGGGACTGAAAATAACGTGTTTTATCAAATGTTTTCTGCCACGGCCTTCGGCTTCACAGCGCAGTGACTCGTAGGCGCTATTGAACTACACCACAGCGATGCACATTTGATCAACTTCGGAAGGATGAGTGTCTTTGTTGCCCCGATCCGGTTTCAGACATGCGGACTGCACCAGGATATCAGCAGCAGATGGGCGTTTTCATTGCTTTAAAGTTAGCTTTCTAAGCCCAAAATTCTGTTTTGTAGGGTATACCCGCCCCTACTGTGGCTTTCTTCTGCATTAATGATGCTTCCCGTTGAGGGGAGTGTGTGTGAGGCGAAGGGTGGAGTCAAGAGTCTCGAAGTCAAGTCAGGCCTGGGGCTGAATGTCTGGTTTATTAGGTCTCGCCTTTTCCATTCCGAAGGAATGGAAAATGGAGAGAATTCAAGTGCTCAAAATACTCGTCAAACCAAGGGTTTTTTGGTGCGGTTTTCTTCGAGTTCACGTGGCCACAGGCACGCGCTTTTGGGCCATAAACTTTCACGGCCATCTGTTCCCCAGCTCCAGCACCTCCCCTCTCTCTCCCGGCACACAGCCTTACTTGGATTTCTCCTCCCCCTCCCCAGCCAGCTTCCCCCAGGCCATATTCCCTCCCCTGCTACCCCATCCTCACTCATCCCTCGCACCCCCTCCTCGCTCATGAGGGAAATCACATAAAGCTGCTATTATTTCCTCTTGTCAGTACATGAATTTCTGTCTGAGGCCAGCATACCTAGATAACTCAAAAATAGCATTATATTCGTGTTAGAGCAAACAATAGCTTCATAATTCTAGCACAAGATCACGCTGCCCTTTGCTTTCCATTGTCCTCTGGTACTATTGGCAGCCCCTAAGGAGCCAACTATTAAACACATTTTAGCTCGTGGGGTTGATATCCTTTCTTGACCACCATACGAATTCCTGATGGGTGGGACTAGAGATTTTCTCACCTTTCTCGGCTACTTTGGGCTGTGTTCTAGAGAAATGTCACAGTCAAAATATCGACATGCAGGTTTGTCAGACAATAACATTCATTCCAAAACATCGACCAAGCGGACTTAATAAAGTAAAGCGACACTCCCCCTGGTGATATCTTCGTACTCGACATTGGCATGTATTACTATTAAACCTTTTGGGTGTGATTGTTTTAACACTTCAACCGTTTGCACGTTGTGTGTCAGGTGCTTGCACAGCAGGCATCCAGGCCGACTTGCAACACTCTGTTTTGCATAAGTGCTTTGTGCAGCCTCATCACACACAGTTGCACACTGTACTATTTGTGTAATGTGCTTAGTGCAGCAATGCAGATATAAATACATAGGGAAGTCAGCCTCACAGAGTGAAAATCGTTCCCTTGTAAGGATCATGTGATTAGGGTAAGCAAGATACAGAGCTAACACTGCACTATTTGTATCCTGATGAGCGTGGGCGGGCAGGCTACAAACACTGCAGGGATTGACGTAGACGATCACACGCAGCATTGTTATTGCATCATGTTAGAATAAACGCAGCTTATCTATTAGTATCATGACGCTAGTGTAAACACATCACTGTGTGTCTCATGTGCTTAGTGCAGCAAGGCACATGGACATACTTATGTCAAGCAACCACACACACTCTGCGGGCAACCTCACAGCCTGTGTATGGTTCCTCATGTGCACGTGGCCTGTGGTTATGGAAAGCAAACACGTAGGTCACCCCAAGGACAACATGTTTGTAGCATGTGATTTACATAGACTGATACACAGGCAGGATGTTAACACCGCATTGTTCGCAGAAGGAGATTATATAAAAGCACTCTCATATCATTGGCATGTGGTCCGCTGACAGATTCTAAATTCTCTGCTATGTGTGTCCATACTGTGCTCAGGTTGGGTAGACCTACAGGCCTCCTGCTAAAACGGCATTATTTATGCCATATGCATAATGGAGACCGACTCACAGATTTACATTAAGCACTGCCCTGCTTGTATTATGTTCTCTGCTCAGGCAGACACACAGACAGGCTGTAGGCTGCAAGCAGTAGACTGTTAGATTATGCACTTTTCATATCATGTGTGTAGTCCAGGCATTGATACAAACTGGCACCAAAGAGAGTTGGCGCTGAAATGGTGACGTCGCATTATGCTGGCGCCCTGCGCTCTAACAAATGGGCCCATGTGCTCCTGCCCTGCACCATCTGCTGGTGGCGTCCTAGGCAGCAAAGTGGAGTTGCCTCACACACCTGCACTCTTTGTATGAAGTGAGGGGAAGTTACATCTTAAGGCGGGAAGGAGTGCAACACCTCAGGATTTCCTGTTCTGAGAAACTTTGTATTCGAGAACCTATTGTCGAGTGACACTGTTCCCTTACTTGCACCTTCTTGTGATTGCCTGAAGATGCTTATCAGCATTATCTACTGAAAAGACCGACAAGGAATCTAGCAGGCCCCTGCTACTTCACACCCTCATCGCCGCTCCGCCCCCTCCCTTGCCTGCCGTGTCGCATTTCTCTTCCCCCCTCCCCACAGCAATGCCCTCCGTCTTGGTTTTTTGTGCATTTTCTAGTACAATGATTATAAATTACATGTCCTACTGTGCCACACTTATTTTCACTGGCGGCATATTTTAGACACTCCCACTTACCAGTTTGCGTCTGGTATATCGGCATGTAAGTAATACCTTGAACTCTTACAATGCCTTTTCGCGATGCATTGCTTGAGAGGTTTCAGTAGGGTAGCAAGTGTGCGTCAGAGCTTTAAATTCATCGTAGCAGGACAATTAAAAAAAATTGTTAGGAAAAATACAACGAGCACGCGTTGCAGGAGGTACATTAAATTAATCAAACCCGAGCACGGCTAGAACCACGGTACTTCAATGGATTTGATAAGCTCTCTAGACGGTTTCTAATGCTGCCAGTGGGTGGCAGAGGTTCGTAAGATTCGACACTAGAAGAGGCCGGGACGAACCTAACTTGTGTTATATGTTTTGAAGGAAATATAATTTCGAAAAACCCCGTCCAATGGACTGAATTCATTTTCAGCGTTGAAAAAGACGGCCTTTAAACCTGGGGGCCGGGATATCGAACGCACTTCTCTTCAATGGACTCGCTCATACAAAATGTATGTTAGCTTATCACTTATCGTCCATCAACTTAAGCTATTTGTATGTTGATTACTAAGGGGCGCCTTAATCGGTAGGGGAGACGGGAGGGCTGCAAACACATACAACAGAGAGAGGGGCCTCAAATCTGCAGGAGCGCACCCCCGGAAGCTTTGCTGCCATAACTTAGTCGAGCATTCATTGCTACCCTTGTGCTGGGCTGCAATCAGAGTGGTTTACGGGGGGTTTCCAATGCTCCCCGCACCACTCACAAATAATTGTAATACTAACCAAATTATATAAATAACGCATTCTATTTAAAAATCAACGGATATCTTAAAAAAAAGGACAAGGTATCTCGCTCTCTTCCTGCCTCCCTTCATACACATATGCCACCCCTTCACCCCTTGCCCCGGATCTATCCCCACCCGCTGTCCTTCTCCATCCTCCATCTGCCCGTGGGATTCCTCACCAGAATTCTGCCTATTCCACCACCACCGCTCCTTCAGCAGCATTTCAGCGGCGTCCGTTACCAGGGCAACAATCAGGTTGAAGGGCCGTGTGGACTGTGGTTGTGCCGACATGTAAGCTCGAGTAAATACGACCCAGGCTTAAACTTATATTGAAAAACTTCAATAGCGAGTGTCTTCATATTTTTAAGTGTGTATATTTATTTTACATTTCATAATGTTTGATTCTATTCCTTTTTTAACTGCACAGCGTTTTTAATATTTGCGAACAGAAGTGTTTTGGTAGTTACTACGTTTATCAGAAGGCTATACTTTTGTCTTTAAAGATGGCTACTTCGCTGATGTCCGACTTTACTTTCTGCTTTATGCAAACGTGCCATTATGCATTGAGCATTTTTGTATTGCCATTGTGCAAGCGCATACAAATGTATTTTATGTTATTTATTTTTTATTCATCACACACCCTCACATCCTCTCACAAAGCCTCACCCTCACCCACCGTCACACCCTCACCCACCCTCACCCTCACACCCTCACTCACCTCCTCATCCTCACCCCCCCTCACAACCCTCTCACCCTCACAAACCCTCACCCTCACCTACCGTCACACCCTCACCCACCCTCACCCACCCTCACCCTCACTCACCCCCTCATCCTCACCCCCCCTCACAACCCTCTCACCCTCACTCAGCCTCACACCCTCACCCTCACACACTCTCACCCTCACACCCCCTCACTCACCCTCACACACTCACACACCCTCTCACCCTCACCCTCACACCCCCTCACCCTCACACCACTCAGTGCTGTAACACATATGTGTGTGTAGGTGCAAATGCAATGTTCTTGGATTTTCGCCACAATAAAATACACTGAACATAATCTTCACAAAATGTATTTACAAACGTTTAAGCTATTGCCATTATGAATTACAATAACTTTTATTTAAGTATTAATTATTTACAAAATTAAAAGCCATTGTTATTTGTAATATCAATACATCTAAGTCACGTAAATACAACACACATTGCATTACAAATGCTATAGGTGTCACATTTGCGAAAGTTAAAACTATTGACATTGTAACTGACAAAGCTATTAATTTTGCTATTTTCAAAACCAACACATAAATTAAAAAAGTGTCATTTACAATACCAATCGCTCAAACTTTCCTAATGCGAAAAGTTAAAAGTATGGGCATTGTAAATCACAAAACAAAAAAATAAAATGTCATTTAGAAAACCAATAGCTCAAACTTTCCTACTGCGAGACCTATTGGCAACGCCAGTGCTTGTTTATTTTTAAGATGCTTCTGCGGGGTTGAAATCCTGGCGGAAACAGACACTTCAAACTCTCCGAGTCCGTGCTCAGACACATGCACTTCGGTGTCACCCTGTTTGTAAAAACAGGCTCCGTGAGGAAGCAGAGGATCACATCCTGGGGATACCAGCATGGAAAGAACAAGCATGTGCAATGCAATAGGTCTGACATTATTCAAGTTTGAGCTATTGTTGAGGCATTCTTTAGCAATGCCAATAGCTCAAACTTTAATAATGCGAGACCTATTGCATTGCAAATGCTTGTTTTGTTTGTTAAATGCCCTCTCGTTCATCCCTCCTTGCGTTGTTGCTGGCAGAGGAACGGGCCGGCTGCAGCCCTCTGTGCCTGTCGCCGCCGCCGGACTGATAACCCCTGCGCAGTTGACAATATCATGAGAATGGAAACATGGCTCGTGCTAAAACCAAAGCAGGCTGAGGGTAGGAAGCCCACGAGGAGAAAGGCTCGGGCCGTCTTTTTCTATAAAAAATTCTATCAAACCGAACTAGATTTAAAGCTCCTGCTTCCCACTGATTGAAAAGCGCCTCGCTGCTCTAAAGCGCCTTGCTGCTCTGTGTTGTGGTAACACACGGGTGGCAGCATCATGTTATCATTCTGTTCGCATGGGCGCCGCCATTCTGTTCACTCTTACTAAGGGAATCGGATGCCGCCTTCCTAGAGACGGAATCTCAAAGGGACAATTCTCCCTTCACAGCCGAGCGCGGCTCCGCTTATGCAGATCGGTGTCCACAGAAAGATGCTCGGCTTAAAAGGGCCCAAAGGCGAGAACTATTGGCAATGCCAATGCTTGTTTTCTGTCCCAGGTGGCGTCCGTCAGTCTGGTGACTGACGGACGCCACGGTCATGGTCCCAGTGGGGGGGGGGGGGGGCAGTCAGAGTCCTCACAATGAGGTGTGAATCCCGGCGCAGCAGGGCCATCGGAGGCGCCGTCTTCACGCCATGCGGGGCTGATGGCCCTTTCAGGGTCACTTTGAGGCCCTTAGACACAGACCTGCCAGGGGGGCAGCATTGAGCGGGCGGGTCAGCTGGGAGGGGAGGAGGGGACCCGGTCTTACTCAGTCTCCTCTCTTCCTTCTGTACAGGGGGGTGACTCTCCCCCCCCCCCCCGCCACCAGGAGACCTGCTCCAGAAACCACAGCAATCACTGCCACGTGCGCCTGTGCACACCTATCATCACACGTACAGCGCTTAGAAGCAGACCAGGACGCACAGCTCAGCTCTGAAGCCTGCACTGTGTACAGTGCGCCTGTGTACACCTATCATCATCTGTACAGCGCTTAGAAGCAGACCAGGACGCACAGCTCAGCTCTGCAGCCTGCAGCTCTGCAGAAAGAACGACCAGGCACCGTGTGGACGGCTCAGTCCATAGTGCCATGTGCAATCCGTACACTTATCATCAACTGCACAGCGCTTAGAAGCAGACCAGGGCGGGCAGCTCAGCTCTGAAGCCTGCAGCGCTGCAGAAAGAGGGACCAGGCACCGCGTGGACGGCTCAGTCCACAGTGCCACGTGTCATCCGTGCCACTGGGCACCACTCAGGAGACAGGATGGCCGCCCAGTGGAGTGTGGGCAGCAGCGCTGCAGGACAGCGCCCAGGCGCGTTGCGAGCACACGCTCTGTCCACATGTCCCGAGTCCTCGTCTGCAGTGCCCTGTTTAGGAGCAGAGCCTGGGACTAGGGGCCTCTGCAAGCCATAGAGAGGGGTACACTCCTGGGACTATGGGGTCCTCTGGAAGCCATAGAGAGGGGTCCACTCCTGGGACTATGGGGTCCTCTGGAAGCCATAGAGAGGGGTGCACTCCTGGGACCATGTGGGCCTCTGGAAGCCATAGAGAGGGGTCCACTCCTGGGACTATGGGGCCTCTGGAAGCCATAGAGAGGGGTCCACTCCTGGGACTATGGGGTCCTCTGGAAGCCATGGAGAGGGGTCCACTCCTGGGACTATGGGGACCTCTGGAAGCCACAGAGAGGGGTGCACTCCTGGGACTATAGGGGCCTCTGGAAGCCATAGAGAGGGGTCCACTCCTGGGACTATGGGGGCCTCTGGAAGCCACAGAGAGGGGTCCACTCCTGGGACTAGGGGGGCCTCTGGAAGCCATAGAGAGGGGTCCACTCCTGGGACTATGGGGGCCTCTGGAAGCCATAGGGAGGGGTGCACTCCTGGGACTATGGGGGCCTCTGGAAGCCACAGAGAGGGGTGCACTCCTGGGACTATGGGGGCCTCTGGAAGCCACAGAGAGGGGTCCACTCCTGGGACTATGGGGCCTCTGGAAGCCATAGAGAGGGGTCCACTCCTGGGACTATGGGGTCCTCTGGAAGCCATGGAGAGGGGTCCACTCCTGGGACTATGGGGGCCTCTGGAAGCCATAGAGAGGGGTCCACTCCTGGGACTATGGGGGCCTCTGGAAGCCACAGAGAGGGGTCCACTCCTGGGACTATGGGGGCCTCTGGAAGCCACAGAGAGGGGTCCACTCCTGGGACTATGGGGGCCTCTGGAAGCCATAGAGAGGGGTCCCTCTGGAAGCCATAGAGAGGGGTCCACTCCTGGGACTATGGGGTCCTATGGAAGCCACAGAGAGGGGTCCACTCCTGGGACTATGGGGGCCTCTGGAAGCCACAGAGAGGGGTCCACTCCTGGGACTATGGGGGCCTCTGGAAGCCACAGAGAGGGGTCCACTCCTGGGACTATGGGGGCCTCTGGAAGCCATAGAGAGGGGTCCACTCCTGGGACTATGGGGGCCTCTGGAAGCCCTAGAGAGGGGTCCACTCCTGGGACTATGGGGTCCTATGGAAGCCACAGAGAGGGGTCCACTCCTGGGACTATGGGGCCTCTGGAAGCCACAGAGAGGGGTCCACTCCTGGGACTATGTGGGCCTCTGGAAGCCATAGAGAGGGGTGCACTCCTGGGACTATGGGGGCCTCCGAAGCCACAGAGAGGGGTGCACTCCTGGGACAATGGGGGCCTATGGAAGCCATGGAGAGGGGTCCACTCCTGGGACTATGGGGCCTCTGGAAGCCATAGAGAGGGGTCCACTCCTGGGACTATGGGGGCCTCTGGAAGCCATGGAGAGGGGTCCACTCCTGGGACTATGGGGGTCTCTGGAAGCCACAGAGAGGGGTCCACTCCTGGGACTATGGGGGCCTCTGGAAGCCATGGAGAGGGGTCCACTCCTGGGACTATGGGGGCCTCTGGAAGCCATAGAGAGGTGTGCACTCCTGGGACTATGGGGGCCTCTGGAAGCCATAGAGAGGGGTCCACTCCTGGGACTATGGGGGCCTCTGGAAGCCATAGAGAGGGGTCCACTCCTGGGACTATGGGGGCCTCTGGAAGCCATAGAGAGGGGTACACTCCTGGGACTATCGGGGCCTCTGGAAGCCATAGAGAGGGGTCCACTCCTGGGACTATGGGGGCCTCTGGAAGCCATAGAGAGGGGTACACTCCTGGGACTATGGGGGCCTCTGGAAGCCATAGAGAGGGGTCCACTCCTGGGACTATGGGGGCCTCTGGAAGCCATAGAGAGGGGTACACTCCTGGGACTATGGGGTCCTCTGGAAGCCATAGAGAGGGGTCCACTCCTGGGACAATGGGGCCTCTGGAAGCCATAGAGAGGGGTCCACTCCTGGGACTATGGGGGCCTCTGGAAGCCATAGAGAGGGGTCCACTCCTGGGACTATGGGGGCCTCTGGAAGCCACAGAGAGGGGTCCACTCCTGGGACTATGGGGGCCTCTGGAAGCCACAGAGAGGGGTCCACTCCTGGGACTATGGGGTCCTCTGGAAGCCACGGAGAGGGGTGCACTCCGGGGACTATGGGGGCCTCTGGAAGCCACAGAGAGGGGTCCACTCCTGGGACAATGGGGGCCTCTGGAAGCCACGGAGAGGGGTGCACTCCTGGGACTATGGGGGCCTCTGGAAGCCACGGAGAGGGGTGCACTCCTGGGACTATGGGGGCCTCTGGAAGCCACAGAGAGGGGTGCACTCCTGGGACTATGGGGGCCTCTGGAAGCCACAGAGAGGGGTCCACTCCTGGGACTATGGGGGCCTCTGGAAGCCATAGAGAGGGGTGCACTCCTGGGACTATGGGGGCCTCTGGAAGCCATAGAGAGGGGTCCACTCCTGGGACTATGGGGGCCTCTGGAAGCCATAGAGAGGGGTCCACTCCTGGGACTATGGGGGCCTCTGGAAGCCACAGAGAGGGGTCCACTCCTGGGACTATGGGGGCCTCTGGAAGCCACAGAGAGGGGTGCACTCCTGGGACTATGGGGGCCTCTGGAAGCCATAGAGAGGGGTGCACTCCTGGGACTATGGGGGCCTCTGGAAGCCATAGAGAGGGGTCCACTCCTGGGACTATGGGGGCCTCTGGAAGCCACAGAGAGGGGTCCACTCCTGGGACTATGGGGGCCTCTGGAAGCCATAGAGAGGGGTCGGCCTCTGGAAGCCATAGAGAGGGGTCCACTCCTGGGACTATGGGGGCCTCTGGAAGCCACAGAGAGGGGTCCACTCCTGGGACTATGGGGGCCTCCGAAGCCACAGAGAGGGGTGCACTCCTGGGACTATGGGGGCCTCTGGAAGCCACAGAGAGGGGTGCACCACTCCTGGGACAATGGGGGCCTCTGGAAGCCATAGAGAGGGGTCCACTCCTGGGACTATGGGGGCCTCTGGAAGCCATAGAGAGGGGTCCACTCCTGGGACTATGGGGTCCTCTAGAAGCCATAGAGAGGGGTGCACTGCTGGGACTATGGGGGCCTCTGGAAGCCACAGAGAGGGGTCCACTCCTGGGACTCTGGGGGCCTCTGGAAGCCATAGAGAGGGGTGCACTCCTGGGACTATGGGGGCCTCTGGAAGCCATAGAGAGGGGTCCACTCCTGGGACTATGGGGCCTCTGGAAGCCATAGAGAGGGGTGCACTCCTGGGACTATGGGGGCCTCTGGAAGCCATAGAGAGGGGTCCACTCCTGGGACTATGGGGGCCTCTGGAAGCCATAGAGAGGGGTCCACTCCTGGGACTATGGGAGCCTCTGGAAGCCATAGAGAGGGGTCCACTCCTGGGACTATGGGGGCCTCTGGAAGCCATAGAGAGGGGTCCACTCCTGGGACTATGGGAGCCTCTGGAAGCTATAGAGAGGGGTGCACTCCTGGGACTATGGGGGCCTCTGGAAGCCATAGGGAGGGGTGCACTCCTGGGACTATGGGGGCCTCTGGAAGCCATAGAGAGGGGTCCACTCCTGGGACTATGGGGCCTCTGGAAGCCATAGAGAGGGGTGCACTCCTGGGACTATGGGGGCCTCTGGAAGCCACAGAGAGGGGTGCACTCCTGGGACTATGGGGGCCTCTGGAAGCCACAGAGAGGGGTGCACTCCTGGGACTATGGGGGCCTCTGGAAGCCACAGAGAGGTGTCCACTCCTGGGACTATGGGGGCCTCTGGAAGCCATAGAGAGGGGTGCACTCCTGGCACTATGGGGTTCTCTGGAAGCCATAGAGAGGGGTCCACTTCTGGGACTATGGGGGCCTCTGCAAACCATAGAGAGGGGTCCACTCCTGGGACTATGGGGGCCTCTGGAAGCCATAGAGAGGGGTGCACTCCTGGGACTATGGGGGCCTCTGGAAGCCACAGAGAGGGGTGCACTCCTGGGACTATGGGGGCCTCTGGAAGCCACAGAGAGGGGTGCACTCCTGGGACTATGGGGGCCTCTGGAAGCCATAGAGAGGGGTCCACTCCTGGGACTATGGGGCCTCTGGAAGCCACAGAGAGGGGTGCACTCCTGGGACTATGGGGGCCTCTGGAAGCCACAGAGAGGGGTGCACTCCTGGGACTATGGGGGCCTCTGGAAGCCACAGAGAGGGGTCCACTCCTGGGACTATGGGGCCTCTGGAAGCCATAGAGAGGGGTGCACTCCTGGGACTATGGGGGCCTCTGGAAGCCACAGAGAGGGGTGCACTCCTGGGACTATGGGGGCCTCTGGAAGCCACAGAGAGGGGTGCACTCCTGGGACTATGGGGGCCTCTGGAAGCCATAGAGAGGGGTCCACTCCTGGGACCATGGGGGCCTCTGGAAGCCATAGAGAGGGGTCCACTCCGGGGACCATGGGGGCCTCTGGAAGCCATAGAGAGGGGTCCACTCCTGGGACCATGGGGGCCTCTGGAAGCCATAGAGAGGGGTCCACTCCTGGGACCATGGGGGCCTCTGGAAGCCATAGAGAGGGGTCCACTCCTGGGACCATGGGGGCCTCTGGAAGCCACAGAGAGGGGTGCACTCCTGGGACTATGGGGGCCTCTGGAAGCCACAGAGAGGGGTCCACTCCTGGGACTATGGGGGTCTCTGGAAGCCACAGAGAGGGGTCCACTCCTGGGACTATGGGGGCCTCTGGAAGCCATAGAGAGGGGTGCACTCCTGGGACTATGGGCGCCTCTGCAAGCCATAGAGAGGGGTACACTCCTGGGACTATGGGGCGCCTCTGCAAGCCACAGAGAGGGGTGCACTGTCCAAGAGGCGTCATCGCTTCTCTCTCAAGTTATTCCTCTTTTCACCACCATCATGTTTGTTTTGTTTACTTAAATCACATACACTTTGTTTTAGTTATAACATTATTTGCGATTCCATACGCTGTATGTGTTTATCTATAATTATTACAGGCATATTTTTCACACACTATTTGCACCTCTGAAAGAAAAACAGAAACCCTGGGATTCATATTAGTTTTACGGCTCACACCGCCCGACACAACACACTCAGACACCAGACATTATTTTAACAAAGATTCCGAGATCCCGCAGCGCGATCCGTCCATACAAACCGCCTAGATACATTCTCACTCACATCAGCATTATACTTCCATCCCCCTCGCCCCCTGTAGGTTCCTGGCGCCCCCTATATTTACATATTATACCCTTGAAAGGATGCCCCATGCCCGGGATCAGCCTCTGCCATGTTTACAGAGTGACACGAACTGATAATGTTCCCGCTCATGCCACATTCGCGCCACATCTGCCCGAGCTGATCGGGACATTAGTTGCCAGGGGGCACTTTACTCTTTCGTCCAATCAGAGTACCCGCTCTCCGTTCTTTGTAACATGTCCCTTATTCAGACCCTCCAGGATTTCGCGATTTCGCGATTTGCAAAAAAATCGCGAAATCGGCAGTTTTGTAAAAATGCCGCGATTTTTACATAACTGCCCGCGAAATTTGGACGGTTGGTCTGCGCTGGGAAGGAGGCCCCTTTTAGATGTCTGTGATGACAGGACAGCTGTCTGCAATGTCAAAATGTGGGGCATATTTGTTAGGCCTTTGCAGGCATCAGTTACAATAATGTCCGTCTATGATTTCAGGAGCTGGGGGGAAGTGTCTTTTTAGCGGATCTCGCCCGACCTGCTGGTATGCCGGCCCCACGTGTGTATTCCTACACATCGCCCTCGTTGGGAACAGGGGGCTTACTCCTAGAAGTAACACCGTCCCCCTCCCACCCATGGTGAATCTCTAGGAAAAGTGAGATTTCGGAAAGCCTGTGCATCGTGTGGTGGAGCAGAGCAGAGAGGCAGGCGCAGCGGCGTCAGGAAGTGACCGGAGCAGGCAGGCTGCAGACAGAGCCACAGAGGCGGGATACAGGCCGGAGACCCCTCTAACAAAGGCCGGGCCCCCCTGCTGCCCCCCTCCCTCGGACCTGAAAAAAAAAAAAAAAGAAAGTGTGGTGGAGCAGGCAAAGGAGGCGTGGGGGTGGTGGGCTGATATGACCAGCGGCAACTGCGGGCATTTAAATGAAGAGCAAATTGCGAGGAACGGAAAGATGTGCAGCGTGGAGAGGGGGGAGCTGTGAATGAGACGTGAGGGGGCCCGAACGGGGGAGGGCTGGATGATGTAGAGGCGAGGGGAAGAGAGATTGGAGGAGGGGGGAAGGTGAAGAGACGATAGGGGAGACTGAGAAGTGTGAGATGTGAAGGAAGAGTGAAGGAGCTAGAAAGGGAAAGGTTGGAAAGAAATGGAAGGTGTGAGTTGCAGAGGGTGGGAGGAAGATAGAGATGGCAAAGGAGAGATGGGATAGAAGAATTAGGTGTGCGAAAGGAGGCCAAGGCTAAAGAGGGGAGGGAAGGGAGAGGCCTTGAGGGGGGCAGAACGAGGTTGAGATGGGGAAAAGATGAATAGAAGAGATGGGAACAGAAGGGAGAAAGAGTACAAGATGTAGAGAACGGTGGGACAGGAGAATAGAGTTGCGAGGAGAATGAGTAAAAGGTTCCCAGAGAGGAAATGGAGGGGGCTATGAGTTCTTGAGAGCTGAAGTGGGGGAGGGGGGCAAAGAGGAGGGAAGAGAAGAGGAGGAGAGGTGGGGAGTTTAATATAAACGAGAGACAAAGATAGAAGACATTGGAAGGCAAAGGAGAAGTGCTGGAAGTGAATGCACGAGAGAGGCAGGAAGGACAAACTGAAAGCAGGAGGGAAAGGCATGAAAGGAAGAGCTATGCACTGAAAAGAACCGAGGCAGAAAATTGGAGTGAAAAAGAGAGAAAAAACAATGAAGAGAACTGAGCGAGTAAGGAGGAAAGACAATTTGAAAGAGAATGATAAGAAGCACTGGAGGGGGAATTATAGGGATGAGAAGTGATGGAATCAAGAACAAAACTGAAAATGAGAAAAGAGAAAGGGGAGGAAGGGAATAAAGAGAAGAGAAAGGGAAGGAGCAATGAAAACAGAGTAAAGGAAGAGGAGCAACAAGGATTGAGAAAAATAACAGAAAAGCAAGAAAACGAAGAGAGAGAAGGAACGAGTCAATGACTGAAATGGAAATAAAAGAATTATTTTAGGTCTGTGTTGATAGTACAGCTGTCTGCAATGTCAGTATGTGTTCCTTATTGGATAGGCCTTTGCAGGCATCAGGGTGTCAATACTCATGCTCACAAAATTCCAAGGAAAGGAAAGACGGGCAGTGGCCATTGAACCTTGTTGCTGCATGATGAATGCTTTCCTGTCTGTGCAGAATGCACTGTTCAACGTAACCAACAAGAAAACTACAATTATCAGGCTACATGAATTATCAATTTCTTTGGAGATGGCAACCAGTGCAGGAAAGTAGGGGGAATCCACCTGATCTCACTATCGGCAGATGTCCCAGAGAAAAATGCTGAATTTGTCCTGGTGTCTGATAACTCAGCAGCGCCTGCAAGCGGTTTGTATTCGGCTGGGTGCCGCAACGTGCAGGCAGTAGGAGGGCTTTCTTATTTCAATATTCAGCTGGGAGCAAAAGTTATCTTACCTCTATTAAAATCCCATCGAAATTGCAGGGCACACAATGGTCTCTACAACAGGTATCTTAACCCTGTAAGATATTTTAAAATGCAGCCTCTATGTAACCAATTGAGTAACCTAGAACAGATTTACTGTCACATTTGTCATCTGTTAGCAATATCTTTGCAGCAAATTTAAAAAAAGAAATATTATGCTGCTACCAATGTTGCAGGGCATCAGTGGCACCCGCAATTGGCAAAAGAGGGTGCCTGAGGAAGAGGTGTCCTGCCTCTCGGATCCGTAGGCAGCAGTGCCCCAATAGGGGTGCATACATGCCACTAGAACATGTCAGGGATAAATACAGCTCCCTCCCACGAGGTTAGGACTGGTGCTGTGCTTACGTAGAGCTGCAGACACTTTAAACATGTCTATTTCAAAGTGGAAGAGACTGCTAAAACACCTACCATTGATTTCAGGCTGAAAATGAAGGATTATGAGTAAAATAAAGTGCCGCAAAAATGCCGCTAAATTTCCATATTTGTGCCGCTAAATTTCCAAATTTGTGCCGCTAAATTTGCTAATCCATGCCGCAATATCCTGGGGGGTCTGCTTATTTAAACTCCGCACAAGCCGCGGCTCACACCAGTTCCTCTGAAGCGCCCAGAGGCATATTGAGGCGCTGTGCTGGTTTCAAGCTTTGCTTTGTGGTAAGTGCATCGTAGCACTTTAAATGTACCTAGTGTTGCAATGTTGCCTTGTTTGTATGACTTGTATTAATGTTATGCACTTTTTTTAGGCACGGAAATAACTTTGTTTGAAAACACCTTATCTCAACCTGTTCCCGTGGCAAATCGTTAAAAGTGTACGAGCAACACTTTATTTTCTGCTGTAAGTAGATTAGCCTAATTTTTACCGAAATAATGTGAGTTGGCAGCTCAGCTACTTGTGGGCGGCGTTGATTTTAGATTCGTACATTTCACATGTAAAAAAGAATTTACCTGTTAAGGAAAACCAAGCGGAAAATGCACATTACGGTTACAAAAGGGAACAATTTACGATGCTGGCTGCGCCCTAAAGTTATTCTGGGGCTTGGTTATGGGACGGGACGCTTATCTGAGAAATGCATTTAAACATGCACATTTAATCGACAATATATGGTGCACAACCATGCCATGGTTTATTTAACATATTTGCAAGAGAAAGGTTTACAGTAACACCATGTTTACCCTGCTTTTAAAATGCTTTGCACCAAACCAGTGTTTACATAAACCCCATGCCTTTTTCTCATCGAAACAGCCAACATATGTGTCAAAGGTTGCCCCTTATAACATCACTTATTTTATTTTCGTTAACAGGTACTGAAATAACTTCGTTTGGCAACACTTCTGCACCTGTTACTGTGAAGAATCGATACAAGCCACTATCGGACGAGTTTTTGCTGTGTAAGTACAGTAGCTACATTTTTCTGTCCGTAATTTAAATGTTTATTTATTTGGAGTTTGACCTCCATAAGAGGTTTCTTTACATTTTTATCCCGTGAAGCTAAAATGTCCTATTAAAGCTAACAAACGAATCTTGTTTCTTATAATTAGTAAACGAGAGCATTATTTATACTGCTGGCGCAACGCTAAATATCCAGGGGCGCTTCATTTGAAACGGTGCTTAACTGAACGCCATTTTGCAAAGTGCTTTTCCACATGCACAGTTAATACAATATATAACGTTGGAAAAACATATGTACTAGGTTGTAATTTGCCAATATTATGGGATTTCGACTGTGGGGGAAACAGCCTTCTTTTGCCCCTCACGGGTCTGTCTCGTACTTTCTGCCTCCTGAGACCTCGCGGATACATGGCAAGTCTCTGTCTCAAACACCTCTCAGCTCTGCAAAGTGCAAAGCCTGCAAAGTGCCCCCACACATTGCACCGATGGAGACAGCAACAGACCCCCCCCCCCTCCCCCCTACCTTACCAATACCTTTCGGTTCTTTGATGTGCCTGGTTTTTATTTACATTGAGACATCAACGCCACGTGTACAATTGCGCAAATCTAACCCCAGATTGCACTATTTATACCAATTAGCAAATGGACGCTGCTGCCAGCGCACCTATAGTTATGTATGGGCTTTTTTATAACTGGTGTTGAACGGGACGCTTAGCTGCGCAATGCAGTTAAACATGCTAATTTACTATATTACAGATCCCGTGCGAACCATGTCAGGTTTAATATACAACATTTACAAGCCAAAAGTTGCCTTTTAAATACCGGTTGCATCGAATTTTTTCTGCTTTGCACAAAGCTCGTATTTATACAAAACCCTGCGTTTTTGCTTATTCAACCACCAACATCTGAGTTAAAGCTAGAGCCTCATAACATAATATTTGTTATTTACGGTAACACATGTATTCTTTACAAAGGTACAGAAAGAACACCTTTGGAAGCCTTATACACCTGTTACACCGGACAATCGTGACGAGAGTCCCATCGGACATTTGTAACATCGTGTAAGTACTTTACCTCAATATTTCACATAATCCTGTCACTTGTTTACTTTATTCACCTTAGCATGGCATTGCATGGTGCCTTATTCTTTCTCACGTCAAAAATACTCAACTATGAAGGGAAATGAGCAAACGTCGGTCATTAACACAACCTGAAGGATCCTATTCCCGCCGCTGTCTGCGCCTCTACAGGGCTTCAGACCCTTTATTTTCAAGGGTCTGAGAGTGAACGCGCTTTAGCTGAAGGATTTTCAACCTGCATATTTACTGCAATGTATACCGGGCGGAAGGATACAGGGACTTATTTATGAAGGCCTTGCGCCGCCGGTGCGTCACTTTTAACATGGGAAAGTGACGCACCGGCGGCGCACGGCCTTCATATATGAGCCTCACTGTATTTACGATGCTTCCTTTCCAAGGTTACGCTTTTCACGAGAAAAACTGTTTACACAGATTTACAAATGTTTTCCACAAACCTCGTTTGCATCGGAATCGGTGTTTGCTCTCACGGCTCAGTTTATTCTCTTCTGCCCCAGCCTAGATATACACGCCAAGAGTCGCACCCCTCAGCTCTGCAAAAGAATAATGCTGGCAAAATGCAACCCCCCCCCCCCCAATCCCACCTCTACTCTGCCATGGAGAACCCCCAAACCCATCACCACTCTGCCATGGAGCCAGCACCAGACACCGCCCCCCCCCAAACCCACCTCCACTCTGCCATGAAACCCCCCTAAACCCACCTCCACTCTGCCATGGAGCCTCTCCAAACCCACCTCCACTCTGCCATGGAGCCAGCACCAGACACCGCCCCCCCCCCAAACCCACCGCCACTCTGCCGTGGAGCCAGCAATAGACACCCCCCCACCCCCAAAACCACTTCCACTCTGCCATGGAGCCCCCCCAAACCCACCTCCACTCTGCCATGGAGCCCACCCCCCACTCTGCCATGGAGCCCCCCTAAACCCACCTCCACTCTGCCATGGAGCCAGCAACAGACACCGCCCCCCCCCAAACCCACCTCCACTCTGCCATGGAGCCCCCCCAAACCCACCTCCACTCTGCCATGGAGCCAGCGCCATACACCGCCCCCACCCCCCCAAACCAACCTCCACTCTGCCGTGGAACCCCCCCAAACACACCTCCACTCTGCCATGGAGCCAGCGACAGACACGCCCCCCCCCCCACCCAACCCACCTCCACTGTGCCGTGGAGCCAGCGACAGACACCGCCCCCACCCCCCCAAACCCACCTCCACTCTGCCATGGAGCCAGCGACAGACACCGCCACCCACCCTCTGAAACCCACCTCCACTCTGCCATGGAGCCAGCCACAGACACCGCCCCCACCCCCCAAACCCACCTCCACTCTGCCGTGGAGCCAGCGACAGACACCGCCCCCCACCCCCCAAACCCACCTCCACTCTGCCATGGAGCCCCCCCAAACCCACCTCCACTCTGCCATGGAGCCCCCCCAAACCCACCTCCACTCTGCCATGGAGCCAGCGACAGACACCGCCCCCACCCCCCAAACCCACCTCCACTCTGCCATGGAGCCCCCCCAAACCCACCTCCACTCTGCCATGGAGCCAGCGACAGACACCGCCCCCCACCCCCCCAAACCCACCTCCACTCTGCCATGAAACCCCCCCTAAACCCACCTCCACTCTGCCATGGAGCCTCCCCAAACCCACCTCCACTCTGCCATGGAGCCAGCACCAGACACCGCCCCCCCCCCCCCCAAACCCACCTCCACTCTGCCATGAAACCCCCCCTAAACCCACCTCCACTCTGCCATGGAGCCTCCCCAAACCCACCTCCACTCTGCCATGGAGCCAGCACCAGACACCGCCCCCCCCCAAACCCACCGCCACTCTGCCGTGGAGCCAGCAATAGACACCCCCCCACCTCCAAAACCACTTCCACTCTGCCATGGAGCCCCCCCAAACCCACCTCCACTCTGCCATGGAGCCCACCCCCCACTCTGCCATGGAGCCCCCCTAAACCCACCTCCACTCTGCCATGGAGCCAGCAACAGACACCGCCCCCCCCCCCAAACCCACCTCCACTCTGCCATGGAGCCCCCCCAAACCCACCTCCACTCTGCCATGGAGCCAGCGCCATACACCGCCCCCACCCCCCCAAACCAACCTCCACTCTGCCGTGGAACCCCCCCAAACACACCTCCACTCTGCCATGGAGCCAGCGACAGACACGCCCCCCCCCCCCCCACCCAACCCACCTCCACTGTGCCGTGGAGCCAGCGACAGACACCGCCCCCACCCCCCCAAACCCACCTCCACTCTGCCATGGAGCCAGCGACAGACACCGCCACCCACCCTCTGAAACCCACCTCCACTCTGCCATGGAGCCAGCCACAGACACCGCCCCCACTCCCCAAACCCACCTCCACTCTGCCGTGGAGCCAGCGACAGACACCGCCCCCCACCCCTCAAACCCACCTCCACTCTGCCATGGAGCCCCCCAAAACCCACCTCCACTCTGCCATGGAGCCAGCGACAGACACCGCCCCCTTCCATCCGAGCTTCAGAAACAGACCCGAGCCCTCCTCCAACCTTTACAAACGCGTTCACTGTGGGGATTACACGCACCCCACCCCTTTATTTAACGCAGTAAAGAACGGAAATGCGCAGACATGAAAAGGCATTTTTAATACTGCAGCTGCCGCTTTATTTCCGCTTTAAAAGCAGTTTTTTATGTGCACAAAAAGAGACTTTTCAAGATGGTGCTGCAGATGCATTTCACATGTATTTCAAATATGAGCGAAAAAAGACAGAACAGTGAAAGACGCCATTTATAACCCCGGCAGCCACGTTCTAAGATATTACTACATCAGCTTTGCCTAATAATGTACAACTATTCAGACGGACTGTTTACAAAATGTAGCTTTTAATCTACTTTGTCACATATTTTACTTTATTAACGCTGGACTGCCATTGCATGTTGCATTTTTTTATTCTCATTTAAGGAAATACTTACCTACTAAGGGAAACAATATTTTTTTTAAATTAAACTCGTTAGGAGCTATGCTGACTGCGCCACTATAGTTATTCAGGGGCTTTTTTTAAGGGTCTGTAACTGAACTGAACTGAGCTAAATGCTTTTAAACATGTATATTTAATGCAATGTATACCATGCGTGAAGATACTCTATTTACTATCTTTAATACACCACTATCTTTCTAAACATATCCTACCTCTCTAATAAACATCAAATAACCTTGAACACCTTTGGTATCCCGCTACTAACGCTGAACTAACCTTCTTCTACGACTCTAATACTACTATACCCCTCTGGTAACAGTCTACCACTCTACACCAGTACCCCTCTACTGGCCCTCTACTACCCCTTTCCTACACCTCTATACCTCATCTACCCTTCTATCCTTCTATCCATCTACTACCCCTCAAACACTCTAACCCCTGTATCCTTCTACACCTATTTTACACCTTCACTAGCCCTCTACCCCTCTACTGGCCCTCTTCTACCCCTTTACTACACCTCTATGCCTCATCTACCCTTCTATCCTTCTATCCATCTACTACCCCTCAAACACTCTAACCCCTGCATCCTTCTACACCTATTTTACACCTTCACTAGCCCTCTACCCCTCTACTGGCCCTCTTCTACCCCTTTACTACACCTCTATGCCTCATCTAACCTTCTATCCTTCTATCCATCTACTACCCCTCAAACACTCTAACCCCTGTATCCTTCTACACCTATTTTACACCTTCACTAGCCCTCTACCCCTCTACTGGCCCTCTTCTACCCCTTTACTACACCTCTATGCCTCATCTACCCTTCTACCCTTCTATCCATCTACTACCCCTCAAACACTCTAACCCCTGCATCCTTCTACACCTATTTTACACCTTCACTAGCCCTCTACCCCTCTTCTTTCCCTCTCCTACACCTCTGCCACTCTTAAACCTCTCTAACCATCTTCTATCTATCTACCCCTCTTATAGCCTACTACCTGTAATACCGGTATACTATCCTTCTACACTTATACCCCTCTCTTAACCCTCTAATACCCCTGTACACATCTTCCTCTACTCCACTTCTAATCCTATACCCCTCTGATAACACTATATTCCAGTACTCCTCTTGTGCCCCTCTGCTAGCCCTCTAGTACACCTCTATACATCTTCTACCCTTCTATCCATCTACTACTCCTCTAATACTCTACACTTCTACACCTCTAATACCCCTCTACTATACTTAGCCCTCTAATGCCACTGTTTTACCCCCTTTTCTGAACAAAAGTCCATCTTGCCCTCTTTCACCATTTTAGCCTTATACTAACCCTCTACTATCCCTCTATTAACACTACAACCCTCTTCGACCCCTATAACCCTCTGCCCTTCTATCCATCTATCTAGCTACACCTCTAACCCTCTAACATCCCTCAAATACCCCACTAAACTTTTACAACACTACTCAATTACTAACCTTCTTCTTCCCTGCTAACACTCTAATAACCAACTAACCTTGTAATACACCTCTAAACCTCTAATAACACTCTTATTACTCTTAACCCCTCTAACTCTCTTCTACTCTTCTACTCTTATACACATTTACTTTTTACACCTCTACTAACCCCTCTAGCCCTTTACTACAGCTCTAATACCCATCTAACCCTTTCCTAACCCTATACGCCACTAGCATTCTTCACATCTAACCTTGTACGCCTCTACCCCTATACAAGCCCTCTAATATCCCTATCCTACACTTCTTATCCTATTCTACCCCTTTTACCCTCTACATTTTTAGCCATCTACACATCTACCCTTTTTGCACCCCTCTAATATCCCTCTACCCATCTTCTTTACATCTTCTACCACTCTACCACTCTTCTACCCCTATACCCCTATTGTATCCATCTACACCTTTTCTACACTACTGCTCTTGTACCCATCTACTATACTGATCTTCTACTACTACTACTGCTACATAGGCTGCGGGAAGTGGGGGTGTCTGGCCAAGCCTTGGACTGGTTAATTTCCTTTCTTGATAACAGACAACAAGCAGTGGCTTTACCACCCTTTCGGTCAGCTGTCAGAAAGGTGAACCAGGGTGTGCCCTAGGGTTCGGCAATAAGTCCAATTCTATTCAACCTATATCTTCGTCCTTTGATTTGTTTAATTAAGTCATTCGGCATATCAGTCGTCAACTATGCCGATGACACACAACTTATTTTTTCTTTCGAAGGCGAGGATGCGGTTTCAAAGGATACTTTTCACCGGTGTATGACCTCTACTGCGGACTGGTCTCCGACGTCCTTGGAGGAATGCGCACACAGGGGGACCCCTGAGCGCAGGAATGTACAAGACTCCATTTAAATTCTGCAAGAACTGCCACCACAAGTTCGCGCAGAAGGACCAGCACCCGGTCTGCAACCTCTGCCTACCAATCGACCACGAGAGCAGAGACTGCAACGCCTGCTCCGTCTTCAAGCCGAAGACGCTCCGAGTTCGAGAGAGACAGAGAACAGCTCACCACACGATGCAGGGCAAAGTCCAGGCCCCGGCGCTTTACGAACTAGGCCTCTCCACCGACGACGAGGACAATTTCGCCGAATGTCCAGATGACTTCACTGTTGCAGAGACCGATAAGAAAACGCCTGATAAGGTAGGAGAGTCTACGACCCCGAAAACCCCCACAGGGCCTCGAAAGCCAGAGGCGGACTCTCGAAAGATAGAGCCCAGAGCCCAGAAAGGAGCATCGGCGCCGAAAACCTCGACGGCCGAAGCTGCATCCTCCGAAAAAGAGCCCGGCGGATCCTTCGAGAAGGACTCCCGGAGGCAGAAGACCTGCGAAAAGCAAAGGTCGTCGAAGCAAGCACCCGAAAAAGGGTCTTCGACTTCGAAGGAAAAGGAGCCGAAGAAGGCTTCGACGTCGACGATGCCGCCGAAGAGGGCAGCCGAATCGCTCGACGACGACCAGGCCGCAGAGATGCAGAGAAAGAAGAGAAGGCTCGAGGCCGAAATGGAGAGCATCCTTCAAAGAAAGAAGGACTTAGATGAAAAGATGAAAAGTTACAAGATACCCTCGAGGCCGACAACCGCCGTCGCTGAGGTGCAGGAACACGAGGAGTTCGACGTCGAAGAGACGCCGAAAAGTCTGGAGCCCTCGGAGCAGGAAGAGGAAGAGGACCTCTATTACACTGAAGGTGATTACGGGGAGCAGCAGTCAAGCTACGGATCAGGTTCCTCGACGACCCACAACCAGGAGTGGCAGGACATCGACGCCGAAAACCCGGAGGAGGCTGTGGAAACATACCCCTCGAGGCCATCGCCACCAGATGACATCAGGGCTTACAATGAGGTCGTCAGGAAGGCGGCAGCAGCTTATGGGGTTAAGCTGGAAGAGGAGAAGCCTAAAGCAGATTTTCTGCTGGAAACCTTGCTACCCATACAGACAAGAAGCCAATTCCTGCCCATGCTGAAGAGTATCACAGACCAGGGGAAGGAAGCCTTCAAGGACCCGGCTACATGCAGATCAGTAACGCCGAGGACGGAAAAGAAATACAAGTTTTCCTCACAGGACCCACCTTACATCAAGGGGTCTGTCACAGCAGATTCGATAATCGCGGCAACGGCCAGAAGAAGGGCCAACGTCCCAACAACATCTGGGCCTCCACCTGACAAAGAAAGCAGGAGGATGGACCTCACAGGCAGGAAGATTGAAAGGAACGCCGCAACGCACTGGCGGATGGCGAACTCCAACGCCCTCCTGAATAGACATCAATACCAACATTGGGATGAGATGGGCCAATTGCTCAAGCACCTCCCAGAACAATACCGTGAGAGAGCATCACACCTCGTGGAAGACGGGAAAAGCATTGCAAACTCATGCCTGAAAACAGCCCTGGATGGAGCTGAAACATCTAGCAGACTGATGGCTATAGGCATCATGGAGAGAAGGCAAGCCTGGCTCAGAATCTCAGGCTTCAAGGCTGAGGTCCAGAACAACATCCTGAACACTCCCTTCAATGGTGAAACGCTGTTCGGAGCCCCAGTTGACGAGAAGCTCACCCAACTGAAGGACAATGAGACGGCAAGGTCCATGGGGGCCCTGCAATTCAGGGGAATGAGAAGGGGCACTCCTACACGGAGGCCAAACGGAAGCCAGCGAGGAGATTCACACCAGAGTTTCCACCAGGGGCAACAGAGTGACAACCAAGGTCACCAAGGCCAGCAGAGGCAAGGCTGGAACTACCAGAGCAGGGGCCAGTCCTTTCGGTCAAGAGGAAACGGACGAGGCCAGAGAAGAAGAGGCGGTGAACAACCCCCCTCTAAGTGACTGCACAAGGGGAAAGGTGCTCACCCACTCGAACCCTCCGGGGGAGGAGCACGGAATAACAATGTGGAGAGGGCTACTCGGACAAGACTCAAAAGAACATGTAACACCAGTAGGAGGCAGGCTGAGATTTTTTCGACAGGAGTGGAGAAAAATAACCACGGACAAGTGGATACTAAACATCATGCAGTTCGGATACTGCATAGAGCTGGAAAAGAAACCACCAAACAGAAAGCCAAAGAGAAGACAGCACTCGGGGAAGAGAGCTGCAATTGCTCCAAGAGGAAGCTCAAGAACTCCTCCTCAAAGAGGCCATCAAACCCGTCCCACTCAAAGAACAGAACAGGGGGGTGTACTCAAACTACTTCCTGGTGCCGAAAGTGGACGAAAGCCTAAGACCCATCCTGGACCTACGGTTCCTGAACAAATATGTGAAGACACAGAAATTCAAGATGACATCCCTGCAAGAGGTCATCCCGCAGATAAAGGCCGGGGACTTCCTGTCCACCATAGACCTCAAGGATGTATACCTGCATATCCCCATGAACAGGCAGCACAAGCACATGCTAAGATTCGCAGTGAACAAGGATCACTACCAATTCACAACCCTGGCCTTCGGGCTAAAGTCCGCACCAAGGGCGTTCACCAAATGCCTCGCGGCAGTGGCCGCTCACCTGCGAAGGGGGGGATACACGTATACCTCTACCTCGACGACTGGCTCGTAAAAGCAAGCTCTTACAAGACGTGCAAGGTTCATGCACAGCAGGTCACAAGAACGCTAACAGGTCTGGGATTCTCCATACACTGGGGAAAGTGCTCATTGGAACCGGAACAGGTGAAGACCTTCCTGGGAGCCCTAATCGACACCGTCCAGTGCAGGGTGTTACCCAGCGAGAAGAGAACGCTCAGCTTACTGAGGGAGAAGCGTCACTACCAGAAGGGGCGAGCTCTGACAGTGAGGACAGTGAGCAAGATCTTGGGAATGATGGCGTCATGCATACACTTGGTCTCCAATGTACGCCTACTGATGAGACCACTCCAAGAGTGGCTACAGCAGCAATGGTCACAAGCTACAGGAAGTTGGGAAGATCTAGTGGTTGTAACGCACAGGGCGCAGGAAGAAATAAAGTGGTGGACCAAAGAGAAGATAACAGTAGGGAAGCCTCTAACACCACCGGACCCAACAGTGACCATCACCACAGACGCATCCCAGAAAGGATGGGGCGCACACATGAACAAACTCAGAGTGAGGGGTCTGTGGAGCCCAGCAGATGCTGTCAGGCATATAAACTACCTGGAACTGAAAACAGTGCTGCTAGCCCTCAAGGCCTTTCAGAAGCACCTGTACAGCCGGAAGGTGCTGATACAAACAGACGTTTTTACATCAACAAACAAGGGGGAACTTTCAAGCTTGGCACAGGAAATCTGGAGATGGGCAATATCACTCAAAATCGACCTGCTAGCCATACACCTGCCAGGGTGAATCCAGAAAGATCTTCAAGCTGCAAAACTACACCGACAGGTAAGAAACTATTCGTTCTCTCCAGTTCAATGGTGCCAAAACTGAGGTTCTTCACTGTTCTTTGGATCGGCTGCCTCGTCCTCTACCAGAAGAGTTCTGGCACACTTCTATTTCTGGTACTGTGACGGCCGCCGACTCTGCACGCAATCTTGGGGTCCTATTTGGCCCTAGTCTTCAGTTAGATGCATTTGTCAACAAAACCACTGCGACATGCATGCTACTGCTCCGGACTCCACGAAAAATTCTTCAGTTTCTCCCCCCGGCAGCTAGGATTGAAGCAGTGCGTAGTATCATCCTCAGTAGGTTAGACTACTGTAACGCACTGCTTCTAGGGTCTCCTAACATCTTGATCCTGAAGCTGCAGCGGGTTCAGAACATGGCGGCTAAGCTGGCCCTCTCCCGCCCACGCTCTGCCTCTTCATCTCTTGCACTTTTTGATCTTCATTGGTTGCCGGTGCAGCAACGGATCTGTTTTTAAAGCGTCCTGCTTTACACGGTCAAGGGCCAGTGATGTTGCAGGATCTATTTTCTTGGTACTCCACTGCCAGAGCTCTTAGGTCTTCGTCGGCCTTCCTGGCGACTGTTCCAAGGTTTAAAAGGGTGAGGATGGGTGGCCGCTCGTTCAGCTTTGCGGCTGCCAAACTTTGGAATTCCTTACCGCTACCGTTAAGGAGTAGGCAAAATCTGTTGTCCTTTAAAAAGGACCTTAAAAGTAATCTTTTCCCAAGGGGGGCGTAGGGTGGATACATACTGGTAGTGTTGTTTTGGGTCACAGCGCCAGGATACCCTTTGGGTGACATCCGCGCTTAATAAGTATGCCAATACATACATACATACATACTATCCTTCCATAATTCTATCCCAATACCCCTCTACACAGTTAATACCCCTACATCCTTCAATCCCTCGACTAAAAATCTATAATTTTACCCTTCTCATAACACTCTACTACCCATCAAATACCCTTCCTCACCTTTAATATCACTCTAATACCTCTCAACGACCCCAGTGCTAGCGTTATTAAACCCATTTTATAATACTATACCACTCTGCTAACCATTTTAAGCTTCACCCCACTACCCTTATAGTGCCACTCTTCTTCACCTATACTACCTCTCAACACCGCATATACCTTTATAAACTTCTATTCATCTACTACCCCTCTACACCTCTACTATCCCTGTACACACGTTTCCCTCTACACATACTACCACTCTATCCTTCTAACCCTCTTCTAACTCTCTGCTACACTGATATCCTTATACCTCCTACTACCCTTCAACTACCCCTCAAAAACTTTCTATCCCTCTATTAACCCTCTACTACCCCATTACTAACGTTTTTATACTACTATCCTACTCCTTTATCCCTCTGCTCCCACTCTAGCCCTCGACCCTAGTGCCCCTCTAGTGCCCCTCTTCTACATCTTTACTACCCCACAACATCTCATCTACAGTTCAAGCCTTCTATCCATCTACTACCCCTTTACACATAGACTACCTCTATAGCCTGTACTATTCTACACCTATTACACCCCTCTACTAGCTCTCTAATAACCCCCTACACCTCTTCTTTCACTATTCTACCCCTCTGCCATTCTTCGACCTCTATTCCCTTCTTCTATCCCTCTACACCTCCTACAGCCTACTAGCCCTCTTTTACCCATCTACTACCCTTCTATCCTTCTAGCCCAACACCCCTCTACTACACCTATACAACTCTACTACCCTCTATCCTTCTATACCTCCTCTACCCCTCTACTACATGTCTATTCTTATACCTATCTACTTCCCCTCCCACCCAGCTAAACATGTACTATCCCTCTACTAACCCTCTACTACCCCTGTATTAACCTTCTTCTACTCCACTTATAATCCTATATCTCTGCTACCACTCTAACACACTACTCCAGTACCCCTCTAGTGCCCCATCTGCTACCCCTATACTACCCCTCTACACCTCTTCTACCCTTCTATACATCTACTGCTCCTCTAACACTCTACTTTTCTAGATCTAATCTACACCTCTACTAACCCTCTACTATACCTACCCTTCTAATGCCCCATTCTACTCCTTTACTATCTTTCTACACCTCATCTACACTTTTATCCTTATATCCATCAAGTGCCCCTCTGCCCCTCTACCCCTGTACCCTTCTCCGCCTATTATACCCCTCTTCTTTTCCTCTTCTATACTTATAACACTTGTGTACCTCTCTACCCATCTTCTATCTCTCTACACCTCTTATAGGTCACTACGACTGTTCTACCCTTCTACAGTTATACCCCTCTACCGCTCTACTACACCACTACTACCACTCTACCCCTCTAATACTCCTCTACTAACCCTTTTCTAAACCCAAATCTATCTATCCCTCTTTTACCCCTTTAACCCTATATTAACACTCTACTATCCCTCTACTACCACTATAACCCTCTTCTACACCTATAACCCTCTACCCTTCTATCCATCTACCTAACTACACATCTACACCACGAACATCCCTCTACTACCCGCTAACCTTTTCCAACACTACCCCTTTACTACCCCTCTTCTTGTAGCCTACCTCTGTAATACCCATCTTCCCATGTACTACAACTATAAACCTCTACTAACCCTTTTCTTCCCCTCAACCCCTCTAAAACTCTTCTACTCACCACTCTACCCCTCTAATGCTCCTCTACTAACCCTTTTCTAAACCTGTGGTAAATAAAATAATTCCCCTGTCAGAATTTCTATACATTAACAAGGATCATGCATATAATGAGAGGCAGAGTCCGTGGTGTCCGATTCAAAAGGGCTTTAATTCAGTAACTCGAGTTAAGGGAGAATCGGGTTCCATCACCACTAGGGATCAGGAAGGATCGTCATCTGAACTTTATTCACAGAGTACATCATTTATACTTTAAAGCATACATTAACTTGCATAGAGAAGGCGGAGCAAGTGAAAGAGAGAGATAAGAGCACATGGGCGTGAAAAAGGGCGTGTAAGAAGGCGTACACGTGGGTGTTCACTTGATGAGTCATAGGTGTGTCATAGGTGAGTGGATACATGGAGGGGGTCTGCATGGTCAGCAGGAACCTTTACCCTACTTGTGCGCGCAATTTGGTCATGACGTGGAATTGACGTGTAACTGGGGGGAGCTGACTTTCGTGCTAGTAGAGGAGTCTTGGATGTCAGGACGACCTGCACTTCTGGTATTATCTGATATCTTGAGTTTGGAGGATGTATTAACTGACTTAAAGGTCGCTCGAGCAAAGGTTGGTCATCACTAAATGCTAGTGTGTGCATATATTTCTTTGTGCATTGCGTGGGGGCCATGGGCCTTCTATGGATGTGAGTTCTGTTGACGTAAATAATTAATTTACTCTCTTAATTTCTATGCGGGTAAGTACCTAATCAATAATAACTCAATCGGAATGAAAAAAAGACAGAGTCCGTGGTGTTAGAGTTTCTAAGGGTTTTATTCCTCATAAAGGAATGGTCTTGACCAGGATATCATGTTCTGACCACCACAGGGGTGTCAGAAGGGATAGAGCAAACTTTATTGACATTACATAGCTTATATACTTAATTCACATCATAAGTAATAGTGCAAGAGGCGTAACAGCTGAGAGAAGACAAGATAACAGTATACACGTGGTACTAGTACGTAATCAAGAGGCGTGAACTAGGCGTGAACCAGAGGTGTGTGCTAGAAACGTCACTGATAGGTGACGCAAGTGGGTTGCACCAAGGGGTGGTGCTAACAGAATTGTTGCAATGTCAGCAGAAATCGGAAGCTTGGATGCGCGCGCAGCTGCATGACGTGTGATTGACGGGGTGCAGGGGACTTGACATTTACACTGACGGAAAGAGACAGAAGTCTGGCATGTCAGATCAACTTGTACTTTTATCGTATCTGATATCTGATGTTTAGGAACCATACTATCTGGGCGGAAAGGTCTCTAGGGCAGAAGCTATTCTATGCTAACTATGGATGCGTGTATAAGCGCCTAAGTGTCTGCGTGAGAAGCGTGGGGGCACGGGGCCTTCCATGGAAGCATGGTAACAGAGGCTATGAATTACTTGCATTGAGACAGGTCGGCCCTTTGGTTCTGCAGCTGGGGAGGATGTTTACTGGAGCTAGTAGGCAGGAATGCATTCTCGAGGAGCGGGACAGATAACTCGAAGGTTATAGTCAGTCTTGGCAGAAAGCAGGCTGAGCGCGAGGGGCCGCGCTGAAAGTAAGTCAGAGTTCACGGGTACAGAGGTAGCCTGGGCAGAGGCTGTCAGAGTCAGGAGCCAAAAAGAGGTTCGATGGCAGAAATTCAGGGCCTACTCTGCTAGAGCAGGAAAACATGTAAAGTGTACTACAAAAAGACGGTGGCATAGCATACTTAGGAACGGACTATATAATCCATTCATGGTGGATCTGAAAGAGGACAAGTTAACGTTGGACGCAAATGTATTTGCGTCTTCATAGCTGACACAGGAGGGAAGTTACATGCACTTTAAGCTGGTACATGGAGTCGGTGGGGTACGCGCTAGGGAACATAACATGACCAAAAATTTATATTTCCTCATTCCCTCCTTGTTCCCTACGGACCCTTCATGAAATATCGATCCTCATGAATCGATCAGTTTGTTCTTGTAACATCATTTGTTCTTCTTTCTTTCGTTTACGTTTTGAGAGAAAACTGGAGTGTTCAATACAAGAGGTGGCACACAGTCCACAAATCGCTGGCCCACACTGCAGGCACAGGCAGCAACTGAATACTAGGACTAGGCCAATGCCTAGAAAGGATAGGATCTTCCATCCCCAAGCTGTTAACGTTGTCCAGAACCAACCGGACCAAGTCCAGGTGCCTGGATTCTGATGTATCTGATTTGCAATTTTGTGGAGACGGGTGATAGCTTGATATACAGATGGTGCGTTTTGTGGTATGAAAACACAGCAACTTGACCCGATGACCTTACAGGCTCCACCTCTATCTGCCAAGATGACGTCAATAACAAGACGATTCTGAAGGACAACAACCTGCATAGCGGACTGCTCTTCTGTTAAGTTACCTAAGGCGGAGGCAGTTTCATTCACTACTGCTTCAAGTGTTCTAGTTAATCTACGTATTAATTTACTATTCTGAACAGGTCCTAAAAAGAAAAAGAATCCTTTATTAAAATCGGTGTACTGTTCCCATGCCGTTTCTGTGTAGTCGACAAGTGGAATATCTCTTCTGGATCTATTCTTTACTAGATTGGTATTTCTATGGTAATCAGGGGGAGCTAGGAAAACAGGTGGCAGAAGGAATGCAATGTAACAGGTACCATCCCAATCTGGAGGTAGACGTATGTATGCGGTATGACCACAAACAAAGTAAGAATGACTAATAGCTTTAAAGGACGATTTTCCTTGATCACTGAATTCGACCACAGTAGTGCATTTACTATGACCTAAATGTACTGAACCTTTCTTCTTGATACATAATTCTCCAGTGACTGGCAGTACTGACATAATGGGTAGAACTGGCGTAGCTTCGGACTCAACAGTAAGAATCATCAGGCTAATTGTATAATTACCTAATCCATATACTTCATTTTCTAGATCAGTTCCTATTCTAGTGGGAAGTCCCTCCTTATCAGGGTAACAGACGTCGAGCAGGACCAAGTTCAGGTTTCCCCAAACCCAACCCCCATCGAAAACAGCAATGTCAGGATCTAAGGAATTAATTATTTTAAACCATGCTCCGCAGGAGCCATTGTGAGTGAATGGGTACGGAAAAAGGGGCAGAGCTCCCTTGTAATTCTGGTAGGGAGGGAGTCGGCCACATATCCAGCAATTTGTAGCATTGTTAGTTTGATGAGAATGATGCAGCATACTAATGAATGTATTGTTGCGCAGCGCAAGTCTGTAGGAAAGTTCGTGCGGAGGTAACTCACTAAAAGTGTGTTCAGCAGAGACATTATAGGCAGATTGTTCACGCTTGAAAATAGGGTAATAGATAGGCAAAACGATGCTGACAACAATAATTAAAATACTCAGGATAAACATGATTAATAGTGTCACTATACAGTGACTACGAAGTGATTTACAATATGTACGTTTCTTTGCTTCTCTCTCTCTCTCTCTCTCTATCTCGATCTAGGGGATACATGTCAGAAACTATTTAACCGATTCACCTAGGGGAGGACTTAAACAATTAAACTGTCTGACTTGCTAGATCGGAGTTTCATGCGATAATGTTCTTGAGGGGTTTTTTCTCGTTCAGATTCTGTAAAGTCTTTTTGTTCGACACAGTCTTTGGTGGGGGTGGACGAGTCTCGATCAGGTTTCAATCCAGAGAATTTTTTTATATGACTCGTGTGAACCCACCCCTTTCTTCCTTCTATTTTCACGGCCGTCCTTGTTGTGAGAAGAACGGTCTTCGGGGACTTCCAGCGGGGCTCCAGCGGACTTTTCCTGTCGAAGTTGCGAACGAGCACAATATCGCCAGGACGGACGTCGTGTGGCTTTACATCAGTGTTGTCAGGGAAGGCTGCGGCAACCTGTGAACGACATGATTGGAGTGCAGACATCAAGGAGGCAAGGTAATCTGTCAACATATTACAATCAACATCAGTAATCTTTTTCGGAATGGGCGTCCCCCACATATTCGGTGGTCTGCCAAAGACCACCTCGTACGGGGATAGCCCTGATCTCGAATGGGCGACCATTCTCATGTAGAATAGTGCCACTGGCAGGGCGACTATCCAGTCGACCCCTTTCTCCTGACATATTTTTGCAAGGCGGATCTTTAGTGTCTGGTTATGCCTCTCTACAAGGCCTGCGGCTTCGGGATGTCGGACACAATGGAATTTCCACTGGTATCCCAGTAATAAAGAAACTTCTTTCATTAATGCAGACGAGAATGGCTGACCGTTATCTGAGTACACGACACGAGGCAAGCCGTATCGTGGGAAAAATTCACGAACCAGCTGCTTGGCAGTGGTCGGAGCAGTGTAATTTATTTATTTTATTTATTTATCGCAATTTTTAGAGCGCATCAATTACCCGTACGGGTGTCTCGGCGCTAATGTTACAGAACTCCACTTCAGTAGGGGAAGAATTTAGGAGGTAAACAGCCAGGTTTTGAGGCTTTTTCTAAATTTTAGCAGCGTAGGGGCAGTTTTAATGTGGAGTGGCAGGGTGTTCCATAGTTTGGCAGTTGCGATGGTGAAGCATCTGTCTCCCCAGTTGGCTTTCTTTGTCCGAGGGACTTTTAACAGGTGGGCAGAAGCCGACCGTAATGTTCTCTGATGTTCCACTGGGCAGAGGGCTTTTTTTAGGAACCGTGGTCCGGGATTGTTCAAAGTTTTATAGGCTATACAGAGTGCCTTGAACTTTATTCGGCTCCTGATGGGGAGCCAGTGTAATTGTTTGATGTAAGGGGAGGTAGGGGTGAATTTGGGGATGGATAGGAGAATTCTGGCTGCGGCATTCTGTACCGTCTGGAGCTTATTCAGTACCTTTTCCTGAGCATTCAGCAATAAGGAGTTGCAATAATCAGTTCTGGAGAACACTAGGGTACTGATCAATGTTTTACCGGCGGATTGTGGCAAGTAGGGGAGGAGTTTCTTTATTCTCTTTAGGATGAAGAAAACAGAGGATACCACAGAATTGGCGTGGTGGAGGAACGTCAATTTGTTATCAAAAGTGACTCCCAAATTTCGTACCTTGACCACTGGCTGGGGGGGCGTGCCCATCTGTGATGGCCACCACTGTGGGGACCAGGCCGGCTGCAAGCTCCCGAATGTCATCACCTCTGTTTTGTCGGAGTTTAACTTGAGGCAGTTTGAAGACATCCAGGAGCTTATCGCCTTCATCCCTTCTTGAAAATTTGCTGCGACAGATGTTCCGTCGTTGTGCACTGATAGCACTAATTGGGTGTCGTCAGCATAAGTTGTGAGGGCAATTCCATGGGATTTTATTACTCTCGCCAAGTCCGACACATAGATATTAAAAAGTGTCGGACTTAGCGAGGAACCCTGTGGAACTCCGCAGGGGAGGGAGAAGGTCTGGGAAGTGAAGTTACCCATCATGACTGTTTGTGGGCGGTTAGCTAAAAATGAGGTGATAAGGTCTTTGGCCTTGTCTCTTATGCCTAAAGCTGAGACACGGTCGATCAGAGTGACATGATCGACCGTGTCAAATGCAGCGGAAAGATCCAGTAATATTAGGACCGCCGCGCCTCCTTTGTCCATGGCTGTTCTGATCTCATCAGCTGCTTTAAGCAGTGCAGTTTCCGTTCCATGGCCCTGCCTGAAACCGAACTGAGTATCGTCAAGAAGGTCGTTGTCGTTGATGTATTTAGAGAGTTGGGTATTCATTACCTTCTCGAAGATCTTAGCTGGGAAGGGAAGGCAGGCGATGGGTCTATAGCTAGCAGGGAGAAGAGGATCCAACGTTGGTTTCTTGAGGAGGGGTTTAATGATTGCCTCTTTCCAGACCGATGGATAAATGCCTGTAGAAAACATGGCGTTACAGATAGTAGATAACGCGGGGGAGATGGTTTCTGGGATAAGATTCAGAATAGCTGGAGGGCATGGGTCTAGGGGGGATCCCGATTTAGTGCTAGTTACCAGATGTCGGATTTGTTCTTGATTGGTCAGATGAAAAGATATGAAGCTGACATTATTGTTTATAGGAGGTGATGTCAGGGAGGGGAGAGAGGATGAATGGGAAAAAGTCGAAAAAATGGAGCTAACCTTGTCTTCAAAAAAGCTGGCCAAATCATCTGCTAGGGATTGTGAACCTTCTAGTCGTGGGGCAGGTGGGTTGGACAGTTGGGTGACCACCTGAAACAGTTCTCCTGCTGAGTTTTTTGCCTGATTGATTTGGGCGGTGTAGTAGCGACTTTTTTCTGAGTTTATAAGTTTTTTGTAAATGGAAAGAGCGTTTTTGTAATTTGTTTTATCAGTGGGGTCGTATTGCCGGCGCCACTTCCTTTCAAGGTTCCTACAGTGCTGTCTCTGAATTCGAAGGGGCTCTGTAAACCATTGTGCTGATGGTAATTTCCTATTTCGGCGTGAGATTTTAATCGGGGCTAGTTTGTTGCACGCCATGATTAAATTGTTCAAATAATTAGAGGAAGCCAGGGTAGGGTCCTGCTCGTTTGAGATGTGGGTTTCTTGCATTATCTCTGATAGCTGAGATAGGTTAATATGTTTCCAGTCTCTGTAAGTGGATTCTGAGACGGATGTGGGTGGGGGTTTAGTGGGGCTCACTTCGATGGAGAAGCAGATCGCTGAATGGTCTGACCATATCAGAGGGATTACTTGTGTAACGGCTATTTGGGGGTTGTTGGTGAATAGACCGTCCAGGGTATGGCCTGCTTGATGAGTGGGAAATTCCACTATTTGCATCAGGCCTGCGGCAGCTAGATCCGTGATTAGCTGAGTAGTATCCGGGTCATTGGAGTTTTCTAAATGAAAATTAAGGTCGCCCAGTATGGTGAAGTATGGGGAACCTGCGGCCACTTCAATTATATTTCCTAAGTTGGCTAGGAACTTGGATCTCGATCCCGGAGGTCGATAGATTAGCATGCCCTTAAATGATGATTTAGCAGAGAGACCTAATGTGAAAAGGAGGGCTTCGTATTCGGGACATATAGTTTGTGCCGTGGAGAGTTTGATGTGGTCTCTGTATATTATGGCTATGCCTCCACCTTTTTTTATGGGTCTGTCTAATCTACACACATTGAAGTTGACAGGGGTGGCAGCTTTGAAGTCTGGACCGGAGGCTTCGTCCCCCCAGGTTTCTGTAATAAACAAAAGATCCAGTTTGTAGTTGTCTATTAAATCAGCAATTTCAAGCTTGTGTTTGGGAAGCGATCTTGCGTTTATGAGTGCTGCTGATATTGGGCGTGAGGCAGTGTTGGTCGGTTTATTAGTATCCAAAGTGCAAGTAGGACAGTAGTGAGGGCCCGTGAGAGGGTTGGTGTACCTGAAACAGGGAGGAACATGGGGCCGTTCTGCTACGTGTCTGAGGTTGAGAAGTTCGGCAGCGGTATAGATGTATCTTACCGGGTTTGCCGCCCGTGGTGGAGTTGAAGCGGAAGGGGAAGTGGCCCTTAGCCCGTCCTCGGCGCGGACGAGCGCAGACGAGCTTGCCTTATGCGCGCCTTCGGCGCGCAATCGGCGCGCCCGCTGCGCTCGTCCGCTGCGCTTCCGGTTGCAGCACATGATTTATTGGACTTCAGCTGACATTGGAGGGGGTGTGGTCAGCGCGAGTGGGCGTGACAGCCGAATGGGAAGGCGGCGTTGCCCTGGCAGCGGTGTGCCGCGTCAGCCCAGAGTCGGCTTGGCGGTGTGCTGCGCAATTCAGGTAAACAAACAGGATTATTAGCAGATTTAAAACAAGTGAACAGTGCTAAAATGCTAAACTCCCGGCTTCCGCCTCAGGAGTGGAGTTGTGAAACGCTCGCTTGTATTCAGCGCGCGTTTAAATAGAGGCAGGGGGCGTGGTCAGCGCGAGTGGGCGTGACAGCCGAATGGGAAGGCGGCGTTGCCCTGGCAGCAGTGTGCCGCGTCAGCCCAGAGTCGGCTTGGCGGTGTGCTGCGCAATTCAGGTAAACAAACAGGATTATTAGCAGATTTAAAACAAGTGAACAGTGCTAAAATGCTAAACTCCCGGCTTCCGCCTCAGGAGTGGAGTTGTGAAACGCTCGCTTGTATTCAGCGCGCGTTTAAATAGAGGCAGGGGGCGTGGTCAGCGCGAGTGGGCGTGACAGCCGAATGGGAAGGCGGCGTTGCCCTGGCAGCGGTGTGCCGCGTCAGCCCAGAGTCGGCTTGGCGGTGTGCTGCGCAATTCAGGTAAACAAACAGGATTATTAGCAGATTTAAAACAAGTGAACAGTGCTAAAATGCTAAACTCCCGGCTTCCGCCTCAGGAGTGGAGTTGTGAAACGCTCGCTTGTATTCAGCGCGCGTTTAAATAGAGGCAGGGGGCGTGGTCAGCGCGAGTGGGCGTGACAGCCGAATGGGAAGGCGGCGTTGCCCTGGCAGCAGTGTGCCGCGTCAGCCCAGAGTCGGCTTGGCGGTGTGCTGCGCAATTCAGGTAAACAAACAGGATTATTAGCAGATTTAAAACAAGTGAACAGTGCTAAAATGCTAAACTCCCGGCTTCCGCCTCAGGAGTGGAGTTGTGAAACGCTCGCTTGTATTCAGCGCGCGTTTAAATAGAGGCAGGGGGCGTGGTCAGCGCGAGTGGGCGTGACAGCCGAATGGGAAGGCGGCGTTGCCCTGGCAGCGGTGTGCCGCGTCAGCCCAGAGTCGGCTTGGCGGTGTGCTGCGCAATTCAGGTAAACAAACAGGATTATTAGCAGATTTAAAACAAGTGAACAGTGCTAAAATGCTAAACTCCCGGCTTCCGCCTCAGGAGTGGAGTTGTGAAACGCTCGCTTGTATTCAGCGCGCGTTTAAATAGAGGCAGGGGGCGTGGTCAGCGCGAGTGGGCGTGACAGCCGAATGGGAAGGCGGCGTTGCCCTGGCAGCAGTGTGCCGCGTCAGCCCAGAGTCGGCTTGGCGGTGTGCTGCGCAATTCAGGTAAACAAACAGGATTATTAGCAGATTTAAAACAAGTGAACAGTGCTAAAATGCTAAACTCCCGGCTTCCGCCTCAGGAGTGGAGTTGTGAAACGCTCGCTTATATTCAGCGCGCGTTTAAATAGAGGCAGGGGGCGTGGTCAGCGCGAGTGGGCGTGACAGCCGAATGGGAAGGCGGCGTTGCCCTGGCAGCGGTGTGCCGCGTCAGCCCAGAGTCGGCTTGGCGGTGTGCTGCGCAATTCAGGTAAACAAACAGGATTATTAGCAGATTTAAAACAAGTGAACAGTGCTAAAATGCTAAACTCCCGGCTTCCGCCTCAGGAGTGGAGTTGTGAAACGCTCGCTTGTATTCAGCGCGCGTTTAAATAGAGGCAGGGGGCGTGGTCAGCGCGAGTGGGCGTGACAGCCGAATGGGAAGGCGGCGTTGCCCTGGCAGCAGTGTGCCGCGTCAGCCCAGAGTCGGCTTGGCGGTGTGCTGCGCAATTCAGGTAAACAAACAGGATTATTAGCAGATTTAAAACAAGTGAACAGTGCTAAAATGCTAAACTCCCGGCTTCCGCCTCAGGAGTGGAGTTGTGAAACGCTCGCTTGTATTCAGCGCGCGTTTAAATAGAGGCAGGGGGCGTGGTCAGCGCGAGTGGGCGTGACAGCCGAATGGGAAGGCGGCGTTGCCCTGGCAGCGGTGTGCCGCGTCAGCCCAGAGTCGGCTTGGCGGTGTGCTGCGCAATTCAGGTAAACAAACAGGATTATTAGCAGATTTAAAACAAGTGAACAGTGCTAAAATGCTAAACTCCCGGCTTCCGCCTCAGGAGTGGAGTTGTGAAAACTGGGACTGGGTATGCTTCGGTCCAGCGGGACAGAGCACAAACAATTACGAGAACATATTTAAATCCTCGACAACGGTCCATCTGGATATAATCCATCTGGAGGACTTCAAAAGGGTGATCGGGAGGATGAAATCCACCTTGCTCTACAGGGACGCTTTTACCTGGATTGAACTGACAACAGATCATGCAAGTACGCACTTTCTGTTTTGCGGCTGCTCGTAAGTGTTTATTGTTCCAGAGATTTTGTAAACTGTCTAACATCGCTTTCTCTCCTAGATGTGCAGGACTATGTGCTGTATTTATCATGACTTGAACCATAGAGTCAGGGAGAAACCATGTAGATTTTCCCTTCGTCATCCAACCTTGGTCTGTCTGGATCCCTCCTAGTTCGATCCATTTCTTTATTTCTTCTGGAGTAGCATGTGTCTGAATGTCGATAACATCTAGTGTGGGATCCCTGACTGTCATACAGTTTGTCGGATCTGTTGTCTTTGTCGTATCAGTTGTCTGAGTGTGAGTCAGTGCTGTATGTTTTGCTGTTTGATCTGCCAGGTCGTTACCCTGGGAAACAGAATCTGTGACTTTAGTATGTGCTTTACACTTCATGACGGATATGGCTGAAGGCAGATGTATTGCTTCTAACAGTGCTTGAATGAGGGGACCGTGTTGAATCTTGGCACCATGAGAGGTCAGAAAACCTCGTTCTTGCCACAGCATGCCGAAGTCGTGTACAACTCCGAACGCATAACGGGAATCAGTGTATATGTTGACATTTCTGTTTTTGGCTAGAATACAGGCTCGGGTCAGAGCGATGAGCTCTGCCGCTTGAGCAGACAGTGTATCAATACGATGTGTTTCTTTAACTTCAGTTTCAGTGGTCACGGCATATGCGGCCACTAACTCTCCTGTACTTGTTCTCATGCATGAACCGTCCACATAAAGTGTCAGGTCTGCATTTGTCAATGGAACATCTGTTAAATCTCGTCGGGGCTTTGTTACTGTATTAATGATCTCTATGCAATCATGCGGAACTGGATCTGTCATAACTGTAGGTAACAGTGTTGCGGGGTTCAGGATGCTGCAGCGTCTGATTTCTATGTGTGGCTGGAATAGTGTCAATTCGTAACCTGTCAGTCGTGCTATAGTCAAGTGTTGAGTCTGGGTTCTGTTTAAAAGAACCTCTACAGAATGTGGAACTTGTACTGTTAACTGATGACCTAAAACAATTGAATCGCTCTGTCTGATTGCTAACGCTGTTGCTGCTACTGACTTTAAGCACGCAGGGAGTGCCTGGGCTACTGAATCCAATGTACTTGAAAAATAAGCACAAGGCTTATGTGAACCTGCTTGGTCTTGAGTGAGGACAGACAATGCTGTACCATCACGTTCTGTGACAAAAAGTGTGAACGGTTTGCTGTAACATGGTGTCGCTAAAACTGGTGCTTGACATAATGCTTTCTTTAATTCCTCAAAGGCTTGTGTATGTTCCTGAGTCCAAGGGAGGGCAATCGAAGTTGCTGCCTCCTGCGTCGTTAACTGGATGAGTGGTTTAGCTAGAAATGCATATTGAGGAATCCATTGTCTGCAGTACGAGGTGAGGCCTATGAAGGCCCGCACTTCCTTTTGTGTCTGGGGTCGTGGCATATTTACAATTAACTGAATGCGATCGGGAGTGAGCTGTCTCCCCACTTTGGACAGCAAGTGACCCAAGTACACAACTTGCTGAACACAGAATTGTAGCTTCGAAGGAGACACCTTGTGTCCCTTGTCGGCCAGGAAATGTAAAACTGTTAATGATGCTTGCTCACATTCGGGCTCATTTCGTGCGGTGATCAGTAGATCATCGACGTATTGCAGTAAAGCGGTGTTAGCTGGCATTTGGATACAATCTAGTTGTCTTTTCAGTGCTTGGCTATAGATGCTGGGGCTTTCTGTGAATCCTTGAGGTGCGCGGGAAAATTTGAAACTTCGTCCATTTAAACTGAATCCGAAGAGATATTGGCTCTCCGGATCAATAGGTACACTGAAGAAAGCGTTCTTGAGATCAATTACAGTAAAGAACGTTGCTTCTGAATCAATAGCAGTCAATAGGGAAGAGATATCGGGGACCACGGGGTACTGTGGTACAATGCATTTGTTCAGCTCTCGAAGATCAATCACCAGCCGATATACTGGCGGTGCATTGGGGTCTGTACGTTTAAGAATTGGAATGATAGGTGAATTACAGATATTGGAGTCGGTCTCTACAACCACTCCCTGGGCAATAAGCTCTTCAATGATTTTCAGTAAAGCCACTACAGCATCGGGTGGTAACTTGTATTGTCTGATTCTGGGTAGAACAACTCCTGTCTTGAGTGTAACACGATATGGAGTGATATGCATACAACCTACATCAGCTGGGCCTTTTGCCCATAAGTGATCTGGTACATTTTTCAATCTGACATCAAATTCACGTAAAACATAATGACCCTTGAAATCCCGTAGAAAGAGTCTGACTCCCTCCGGGGAACAGCATATTATGGCTCCTAGAGCCTTCAGTGTTTTAATACCTAACAGATTTTCTGGGCATGATTTCGTAAGTAACAAATCTGTAACTCGAGATAATGGACCCACAGCTAATGGTACTGGTTCCGATACTTCATTTACAATAGGCTGTCCTGAAAAACCAAGGGAAACATTCTGTGAGCCTGAGAGGGGTGCCCCTGGGACTTCATTATGACTGATTGTAGTGCGACTTGCCCCTGTATCAATTAAAAACTTTCTGTCTTTTCCCAATACGTGACTGTGTACATAAGGACCTTCTTGATCTACAGGAATTTCAATAAGAGGCAAACCACCTTCCCTCTCTAGGCTGTTTCATGTATATCGGGGGTAATCTGGATATGCAGATTGGGCATACTGGTACATCTGTTGTGAAACTTGCTGAGTCGCGGCAATGGGCTGTGGCTGCGGTACTGCTACTGTCTGTGCTGTGTGGGATGGAGCATGCATAGGCTGTGTGTTCTGCATCGGCTGTACATTTTGTGAGGTCTGTTGCTGGACCTGATCGTGTCTAGGCGGATGCGGTCTTTCTTTAGTTTTACCTGTTGAGATGTTATGTTTCAGGACTGGGCATTCATGTACATAATGACCTGGCTGCTTGCAGTAATTACATGTCCCTTTAACAGGGGCTGTAGAATGACTTGTCTGGGTCCCACCCTTTCTTTGACCGTCGGCTGGGACCGTCTGAGCTACTAACATTTTCATTTTCGTGTCTTTCATACGTTTCTGTTCCTGATCTTGTTCTTCTCTAATTCTGTTCTGATGATATTGTAACATTTGTAACATTTGGGATGGCGTATTTGCCTGCCAAGTACTTTCAACTTTGTACACTCTATTTTTAACTAATGGTAGGGAATTCTCGACTAATTTGGATACAAAAAGGTGTGAATATGACTCGCTGCTCGGTTGTAGGCCACTATTTATAATGAAACATTTCTCGAATCTTGAATAGAAGTCACTAGTATCTTCATCTTGTTTCTGTTTACAGGACGAGATTGCGTCCCAATCTTCCTTTTGAGTTGTCAATAATCTTGGCAAAACCTGTACTATTAATCCGGGTAATGCTTTAGTCCTATCCCCAAGGCCTACCCCTGGGATTCGTTTGTTTTCTTCGTCTTCTATTTCTGCCCATGCTATCTTGGCCTCCCCTACGTCCCAATCCTTTTCCTTTAATTTCTCGTAAATGCCCGTGGGCAACAGTACTTTTAACATTTTCATAATATCATCATACGTGTAATCTCCCATCAGTAACATGTCTTTGAGCTCTCTGTGAAAACCTGCAGGGTCTTTATCGTGACACGGGACTAATTTCTTCATTTCTAACAGTTCTAACTTAGTCAGTGGTGTGTGAACATACACACGTTTCAAGACTTGATCCGCACCCATAACTGGGTGTACTTCTCGTAAGGGATTCTGACTTTCAATGCCACTCAGGCATTGCATGTGGTACGTTTTTCTTTCTGGAGGCGGGGGGGGGACATATTCAGAGCTTATGAAGGTGTTATATTTATGTCGTTGTTCTAGAATTATTTGTATTAACTTGGTGCTGAAACCTCTCCATCTATCCATGAGTAGGGCTTCTAATGTGTCGTGTAAGGGACCTGGGTCGGAATGGTGGTTTCTGAACTTGATGAGGAGGTGCTGAATCATGTATACACCTGCTATTTTCTGCTCGTCTGGGGAAAGGTTCAAGAATGTCTGTGCTAACGTATCATCATGATATATGTCTGGGTTTTCGGCCCATAACACGGCTGACCGGGCTAGTTCCTGTTCATCCATAGAATTGAGTACATGGTACCCCATTCGGTCTCGAAGCCTTTTATCAGTTTCCTGGAACTGATGTTCAGAAGAATTCGGGTTTGTTAAAGCAGAGAGAAAAACTCTCTTGTTTTCCGGACGGATGCCTTTCCTAAGGTAGTTTCCCTTACCTACATACGCTATAGTATCTGTAGACCTTCCTGGTTCTGCAAGTTCTTCTTCCTCCTCGGAGGAAGCTTTGTCATTCCCTTTCTGGTGTGCCGTTATCACTGCCCTTCTAATTTTCTGGTACATACTGGCTATGCAAGCCCCCCTGTCATGTTTTCCTTCGGCTATATTTTGACCCCACTTGGTTAGTGCATCTAATTCACTTTGATCTGTCTCAGGCCTGTCTCGCTCTCTTATTAGACAATTTATGAAAAATCGTAATATCTGTGCTTGAATGTCAACTTTCTGTTTATCCATGGCGTCCTTGATACTGTCAGGGTCTTTCCCTGTCTGAACAAACTCATATATTCTATCTAGCCGTTCCTTCATTCCTACATAGCATAGCAAGATATCAGTGGCAGATCTTAATCGTAGTGATGCCAATATCATTAGATCGTTTTTTCCGGGTACTGGATCATTTTTTTTTTTTTTTAATCTGTTTATTAGCATAGTTTCAAGAGCAGTGGCAGCATACAGTTTAATACATACAAGCGCAATGTTAATCACGGTGTCACATGCATGCGTTTGCTCAGAGCATAGATAGGAGCATAGTACATTCGATTTTCTTCTTTATGCTGTCGGTAAACTAGAAGAGTCTAACAAACCCCGTCTAACCCCGTACCCTCCCTCCACCCCAACAATATCCCTCCCTTCACTCTCTGGGCAGGTAATTCTTTGAGAAATTGACATATGGGTCTCCAGTAATGTTCTGACGCGCAGCGTATGTTCTGATGTAACACACAGGTAGGGTGGGAGAATGTAATCGCAGGGTCGGGGGGCACCCGAACCCCATTGCTGTGCACCGTGGGTAGTGACCGTGGATGGGGATGTGGCTCATGGTGTAGTACTATTCTAAGCGGTTAATCACTAGTGTCTTCTTCCCCCTCGTCAGTGCCAGCCTCAAAGACCCCCAAAGTGTCAAACCACTCCAGCGATATCGGGATTTTCCGAAGGCCTCTACTCTCCTCTCTCTGTAATGCCTCGCCCTCTGCCTTACCCCAGCGCACTACTTCCGCCCGCCATAAGTCAGGGTTAGGTGGTGTAGACGATTTCCATCTCATCGTGATGGCACGCTTCGCTAGCAACAGGGCCAGGTCCGAAAAGCGCGCCGTCACTGTTCTGGTGCGTGTCAGCGGTCCCAGTCCTAGGAGTGTACTCTCCAGCGTAGGTGGTTGGGGGAGGGTACCAGTCGTCACAAGCGAGGCATGAACAGTGGTCCAGAAATACCCCCAATTTAGGGCACTGCCATAGCTTGTGTACCAACGACGCGTCGTCTGCGTCGCATCGGGGGCAGTTACTCCTGGTTGCAGGGAACATCACATGCAGGCGGTGTGGAGTCAGGTAAGCTCTATGTAGTACCATCAATTGGATGAACTTGTATTTGGGGTTCCTAGCTACTTTCCTAGGGAATTGAAGTATGCGCTCCCATTCCTTGTCTCGCAATGGCCTCCCGATGTCTATTTCCCACTTCGCCCGCAGTGGTGCCAGTGGAAGCGCCCTACCTGATTTAATGCTAGCTGTGAGCCATCTGGTCAGGTGGCCGCCCGTTCCCATGAGGTAGAGCATTGAGACGAGGGGGTTCGTAATAGGCTCCCGTCCGTCAGGCGACCACGTGCGTTCAATATAGTGTCGGAGTCCGGCGTACAGGAGGAAGGAGCTGGTGGGGACGCCCTGAGTGGTTCTGAAGTCCTCGAAGGATAACAGGTGGCCCTCCGCAAACAGGTCACCTACGTGTATTGCACCTGCATCGTGCCAGGGCTCCAGAAGGGTCGTTGTGAGTGTGCCCGAGCCTAGTGGGATGCCCAGTAGTGGGACCGTGGGGGCATAGGGAGTCCCGGGGGACGTGTATTTCAGCGCCTTCCGCCAATACGTGATCGCCAGTTTAAGAAGGGGCAGAGCGTTTCTAGGTAGAACCGAGCCAGGTAGGAGCAAGATGTGTACTCTCCCTTTAGCATGGTCATCCACCGACATATTAATTTCATGTAGATTGCGGCCTGCCACCCAGTAGGCTAGCCATTGTAGCTGGCACGCGTAATTATAAGCTCTGAAGTCCGGTAAGCCCATGCCTCCGGAGCTGGAGGGGAGTTGCAGTTTGGCCAGACCTATGCGTCTGCGGCCGCCTCCCCACACAAGTTCGATAAGTAGGGAGTCAAGGGTCTTAAACGTTACCGCCGGGATCTGGAAAGGCAGGTTGGTGAAGTAGTAGATAAGACGGGGGAGCATCACCATCTTGGAAACTGCCACTCTACCGGGTATCGAGAGCGGCAACGCCAGCCAAAATTGAACCTGTGACTTCAGTGATCTAATGGCCTTCCCCAAATTGCCATCTATCATCATGCCCGCCTCCCGGTAGATCTGTATTCCAAGGTATCTGAACGTGGTTTCCGCCATCTGGAACATATGGGGGGCGAAAGGTAAAGGGGTCGACCCATCTACGGCTGCAAATGTAAACCCGTAGGACTTAGATTCACTGATGGCGAGGCCAGAGATCTCCCTGAAATCCTCGAAAACCCGGGAAACCGGGCTCAGGTCACCCCTCAGGTCACGGAGATATAAAATAATATCATCCGCATATGCAGATACAATATGGTCCACACCATGCCGTCGAATGCCATAACGGGGGGCCATTAACCTGAGCCTGCAAAGCAAAGGTTCGAGGGCAAGGACGAATAGGAGAGGGGAGAGCGGGCAGCCCTGTCTAGTGCCCCTGGCTATGGCCAAAGGGCCTGAGATTTGACTGGAGGTGCGCACCCGGGCCGTGGGGATGGTGTACAGCAGTCTGACCCATGCTAGGAATTCGGGCGGTATCCCGAATCTCAGTAGGGTGGTAAACATATAGTCCCACCACAAGGAGTCAAAGGCTTGTTTCAGGTCTAGAGAAATGCATCCTTCGGAATCAGCGTCGATGTTGTCTCCGAGCATGAGTTGGGCCAGGCGCCTAAGGTTCATGGCCGTATTGCGGCCCGTTACAAACCCACATTGATCCGGGTGGACCAGTTGAGGCACGTATCGCACGAGTCTCGTCGCTAGCACCTTGCTCAATATTTTAGAGTCAGTATTGAGAAGGGACAGGGGTCTGTAATCGGCCATGTGTAGACCATCCTTGGACGGTTTCAATAGGGAGGTGATCAGTGCCTGCATGGATGATTGCGGCAGCGAGGACGTGCGTAAGGCTTCTAGATAAACCGTGTGTAACCGTGGGGCCAGGAGGTCAATATAGGTGGCGTAGAATTCCGCTGGCAGGCCGTCCGTACCAGGGGCTTTACCCTTTGGAAGGGCTCTGATTGCTTGTCTGATTTCTGCCACAGATATAATACGTTTCAAGTCTTTGTTCTGGCCGATAGTAAGTTGTGGGAGAGTTAGACCCTCCATGAAGGCCGCCAGTGCGGGTTCCGATAAGGGTTGCGGGGGGCTATATAGCGCGGTGTAATAATCCTTAAACGCCGTGTTAATCCCTATTTGAGTGGTAGCCGGGCGGTCATATTGGTCCAAAACTCTCAGGATGGGGTGGCTGATCGGGGAGTCCCGTAGGAGGCGTGCTAGTAGAGTACCGGCACGGTCGGCCTGCGTATGCTGTCTGTTTGTGTACTCCCTATAGTCTATTAGCCGCAGTTCCTCTAGTAGTTCCGCATGTCTAATATGCGCCTCTTGCAGTGGTGTAAATGGAACATTGGTGCCCGCTGCCTCGTTCTCTAGGGACGCTAGTGAGCCTTCTACCTCCCTCAACTGGTCTATCACCTCCCGTTTTCTCCCCACCTTAACAGTCATAGCAGTCCCCCTGAGACAGACTTTGAAAGCGTCCCACTCTATCTGCCGTGAGCTGGCTGTGCGTGTATTCATGGAGAAGTAGGTGTCTATAGTGTCAGACAGAGCAGATCGGAAGACCGAGTCCTCTAGGAGGTCAGGAGACAGTCGCCAGGTTGGGATGGGGGCCAGGCGCCTACCCCACTGCCAAGTGATTTCCACGGGGTTGTGATCTGAGAGTGTCTTCCCCATGTGTTGGGCCCGGACAATCAGTGCTGTGAGGGGACGGGAGCAGAAGACATGATCAATTCTGGTGTGGAGCTGGTGGGGAGGGGAGTAGAAGGTGTATTCCCTTTCTATAGGGTGCATGCTGCGCCACACATCCGCCATGTCCCAACCCTCAGCCCAACTCGCAAGCGCATCAGCCTGCTTCCTGCTCTCGGTAGCCTGCAAGGGAGGGTGTGACCTATCTAACAGGACATCAAGCACAGCGTTGAAATCACCCCCGATAATCCAGCTATGATCAGCCCAGTCCGCAAGCACCCCGTTGACAGTAACCAGGAAGTCCGACTGATTTGTGTTAGGTGAGTATACACAACCAATGACAACCGCCTCCCCGTCCAACAGTCCCCGCACAAAAACATATCGACCCTCATGATCAACCCGTTGTTCCAGCAGCTGGAAGGGAAGAGAGCCACGTAACCAAATCGCCGCCCCCCTTGAAAATGCAGAATATGAGGTGGCGAAGAGTTGTCCTCTCCATTTCTTGCGCAACTTCACCGCCTCAGCAGCATTCAAATGTGTCTCTTGCAAGCATGCTATCTGAGTCCCCCTTCGGTTGAGTTGTGCCAGAATTCTGTGCCGTTTATGCACTGAACCCATGCCACGCACGTTCCAGGTGCACAATTGGTAAGTGTTAAGAGGTCCCATTTCCACCTGTGTGGTGCTGTAATATGAACCAACTGGACGACCCCATATGTCCTGCAATGCTAATAGGTGAGAGTGTCTCGCAGCCAAGTGTTCCCTGAACAAAAAGGTCCCTGAGCCAACGTACCCAGGGGCCAAACCAAGGTGCCCAACGTGGGCACAATACAGTCAAGTTCGTGTGCATACCGGGGGTGGTAGGCCTCCGTCGATGGGCACTGAACTGTCTACGTGGGCACGACAGCCCACTGTGCAACGGGCCCCTGCACCTACAACCCACATTGTGTAAAGGAGGGGGATAGTCATACGTTACCACCTTGAGAGGATCAATCGCGTCGTAGTTCAGAACTCCTCCGCCATCTGGGCCGTGATCTTCGGGAAGAGCTGCAAGCTGTCGATTGAGCCAGACACCTCAGTGTGGGTGTCGGTGGTGACGGTGAGTCTGTCTCCGGGTGCTCCCGCGTCGTGGGCGGCCAGTGCCTCCTCTGTTAGACGTTGATGTAGGGAGGAAGACGGATGCCCTGTTGTCCGGCGTTCGGAAGGATGCGTCGTTGCCGATGCGCCGTGGGGCGAGTGATGTCCGGGGCTGTGAGCGACGTCCTGCCGGCCCGGCGAGCCCCCTCGGGTGTCGCTGTGGTGGTCGGTGAACGGGTCCTGTGATGCCGGCGGTGTCAAGGTGACCTCCATCCATTCCGCCGCTTCCTCAGGCGAGTCGAAGAAATGCGACTTGTTATTATGCAGGATTTTGAGCCGAGCAGGGAACAAAAGCGCATATTTCATGTTTCTGTCCCGCAACTTGCGCTTCACCCCAAGAAAGTCGGACCTGGCTCGTTGAACCGTGGGCGTGAAATCGGGGTAGATCGAAATGTTCCTGTCCTCGAAGCGTATCGGTGCGTCCTCTCTGGCCGCCCGCAGGACGGTGTCGCGGTCTCTGAAGTGGAGGAGATGAGCGATCAGGGGGTGAGGGGGTGCCCCTGGTTGTGGGGGCCGTGACGGCATCCTGTGGGCCCTCTCCACACTGTAGAGGGCGGTGAGATCTCTTTGGCCCACCAGTTTCTTCAGCCAATCTTCCACGAATTGCGTGGGGTCTCTCCCCTCGCTCCTTTCCGGAATGCCTAGGATGCGGACGTTGTTGCGGCGGGCACGTCCTTCTGCATCGTCCACTCTACCCCACAGCTGCTTTAATTGCTTCTCCACGTTCTCCAATTTCGTGGAGTGTTCCGTCTGTTGCGGGATTAGGTCGTCCAGCGCTATTTTTTGCTCCGCTACTCGGTCTGCCAGCTTGTTATGGTCGGCCTTTAATAGGGATAGGCCGGTCGCCATACTGTCTATGCGCGATTCTAGCGCCTCGCGCGTCGCGCGTATTTCATTCAAGATCAGATCCAGTTTGGCGTCTTGCGACCCTTTACCGGTCGGAGGGATGATGTCCACGTTGGAGGAGGCCAGCGGGTCCTCAGAGCCCGTGGACTGCACGTCCGTCCGGGCGCCCTGTTCCTGGGGTTTGCCCTTATTCCTGCCCATAGTTCTCGTTAGCAGGGTGGCACTGCAGTGGATACAGCAGGTCGCCACGGACCCACGAAGAGTCCGGCAGAGGGTATACAAGGACCAGCCACTCACCAGGTAGAGACAGGCGTGGCGCGGGGCCCAGGGCTGGTGAGGGCGACGTAGCTTATCTTGCCAAGGTGTCTGCGTGGGTTGAGTCGGCGCAGCGCCGAAGGCTTCGCATGTAGGCGCTACCCCAGCGCCGTAGAGGTGTCGTGGGAGAGGAGGCGATGGGGTCCAGGCCACTGGAAAGTGCGTCTGTTTTGCCTTTCGGAGGCGCGGCAAAGGTCAGGGCTGCAGCGCCGGAATACAAGGTCCAAGCTCGTGGCGCTCCACCCCCCCAGGTCCCGGCACCTGTGGTCCGTGGATTCGCAAGATGTGACACCTTGCGTCACGTGGACGCTCCCGATCGTCGTTCCGACGTCGCTGGGGCAGACAAATGGGGTCCGTCCGGGTTCAAGGGCCTTCACCATGCCCCTACGTGCAGATAAAATGGCGCCTGAATGTTCCTGATGCCTGTCCGATCCTCAAGTACAATGCGGCGTAGGCAGCTGGTTCACGGCGTTAGTGGTAGGGTGAGTGCGCCACTCGCTCCGCTGTCCTTGTCGCAGCGGCGGGACGCTGGATGCCCGCTGACCCCCTGGGCGGGCGGGCGGGAGGATGGTCCGGTGGCGCCCCCAAGTTCCAGAGGGGGTCATCCAGCAAAGCAGCCCGTCCGTGCAGTAGTGGCTGTGCGTGGAAGGGCAGCGGAGCCGCAGCGAGGATGAGCACCGCAGCGCACTCCGGGGTCGGCAGGGAGAGCAGTAGGAATCCGAGTCTGGGTCCCGAGTGGACCGCGAGTGAGGCTGTGGGTGGGCCGGCCAGGCCGATCACTCCAGGACGGGGCTTCGCTGTGGCCTGAAGGCCGTACCAGGACTCACCGCCGGAGCTCAGCAGCGGAGACGGCTCAGAAGGGCTGCGTTGCACCGCTTCCCTCAGTCAGCCTCCGGAGACAGCCTGCGTCGAAATTAGGCGGGTTGCAGGCAGGGAAGTGCAGGATAATTAGCTCGTGTCTAGGGCATAGGACGGAGCTAACAAGCTACACGTCCACCATTGACGGCTCCAGGCCACGCCCCTCCCGGGTACTGGATCATATCTGCAAACTGACATGTTTTCCTTTAATGCGTCAAGGCGGGGGGACTGGATCGTGAGAGGACTCTGCGTGTCCCTAAAATTGAATCTACGTGTTAATGGCGGGGTCCGAGGACCCGCCGTCGCACCTCCTGAGGCAGATGCTTGGGCATTATCTCCTTGCGGAGTCTGGATCTGAACTTGAATTTGTCGTTTAGTAGGATCAGGTAGGACTTGTTTCGGTAGGTCAATCTTGGGTGCGGGAAGTGGCGGAGCTGGCGGAACAGGGGAGGTCTGTCGCGGTACTGGCGGAACATGATCTGGGGGCGTGGTGCCACCCCCATCCCTGTCAGTAGGCAGGGCACGAACAGGCAGATTGGTGTAAGCTGGTGCTACATCCTCTAAATATGAATTTAGAATATGTCTTTAGTAGTTTTATGCATTACTTTAGTTGGAACTAATGGTGGCGGTAAGTTTTTCGGTATGTCTGATAGGGCCTCAGGTGTACCTTCGGCCGCGAGATACATTCCGTTTACAAGATTGTTTCGGGCACGGTCTATTTGTTCTGTTTTTACTCGGATCCCTTCAATAACTAATTCATTTTCTTGGGCTTTTTCTGATTCTTTAAGTCTGTCCTCTCTACGGAGTGCTTTCTCAGCACGCTTATGTGATTCCTTACGCCAGAATTCTATGGCGTCTTTCTGGGATTGTCTAGCTTTCTTTTTCCATAATGCTTCTTCTACCTTCATGATGCACTCGGCATCCCATGTTCCGGTAACAGGCCATCTGTGTCTTTTGTCTAGGTGCTTGGTGTAATCGGCCCATAAATCTAGATATAGTATGGCATCTATGCCATGTTTGTGGTACATAAAGTTACCTGGAGTGTCCCTAGGGGGAATAGGAATTTCTTCCTCCAGTATCCCTTTCCTAGTTCCTATCTGCTTTAACTTGCTGAAAAACGGCATTTTGCTTATTTATTACTGAATGCTCAATCCTTATTCCTTAATACTCTTGACAGCTAGTTTATACGAGAAACACAATAATACACATTTAAACAGTCACATTCATACCACGACATTAATCACATAAGAACATTGAAGACGTAGATGACTACCCCCCTATACTAGATGTACTGCTCAACAGTACAGATACACTGGCGTAACAGTGCAGAAATTCGGAATACTAGATATACTGCTAAACAGTACAGATACACTGCCTAAAAACAGTGCAGACCGGACTTGCGTACCCAAACCCGTCTAGATACGACCCAGCAATGGTACTCACCGGGAAGCACGGAAACAGAAGGTCTCGGAAAACTCGACTGGACTCGACTCGGTACTTCGGAAAACTTCGGAAAACCTCGGAAAACTTCGGAAACCTGGTGGGCCTCTTGACACCTCGGACCTTGCTTCTTTCGGCTAGGCTCTGGTCGGGATCCTCCGCACTCCTCACCGCCTCGTCTGGGCACTGATCGCAGTCTTCGTCACCTCCTTGAGTCAGAGGGAGATGCAGGAAATCCTGCCAGTACGCGTAGGTTCCTTCTAACTGATGGCAGGGGACAGAGCTTGCAACGCACCAACCGGCGCGTGAGGTGGGGGAGGGGTCCCCGTTCGGGCGCCAAAATGACGTAAATAATTAATTTACTCTCTTAATTTCTATGCGGGTAAGTACTTAATCAATAATAACTCAATCGGAATGAAAAAAAGACAGAGTCCGTGGTGTTAGAGTTTCTAAGGGTTTTATTCCTCATAAAGGAATGGTCTTGACCAGGATATCATGTTCTGACCACCACAGGGGTGTCAGAAGGGATAGAGCAAACTTTATTGACATTACATAGCTTATATACTTAATTCACATCATAAGTAATAGTGCAAGAGGCGTAACAGCTGAGAGAAGACAAGATAACAGTATACACGTGGTACTAGTACGTAATCAAGAGGCGTGAACTAGGCGTGAACCAGAGGTGTGTGCTAGAAACGTCACTGATAGGTGACGCAAGTGGGTTGCACCAAGGGGTGGTGCTAACAGAATTGTTGCAATGTCAGCAGAAATCGGAAGCTTGGATGCGCGCGCAGCTGCATGACGTGTGATTGACGGGGTGCAGGGGACTTGACATTTACACTGACGGAAAGAGACAGAAGTCTGGCATGTCAGATCAACTTGTACTTTTATCGTATCTGATATCTGATGTTTAGGAACCATACTATCTGGGCGGAAAGGTCTCTAGGGCAGAAGCTATTCTATGCTAACTATGGATGCGTGTATAAGCGCCTAAGTGTCTGCGTGAGAAGCGTGGGGGCACGGGGCCTTCCATGGAAGCATGGTAACAGAGGCTATGAATTACTTGCATTGAGACAGGTCGGCCCTTTGGTTCTGCAGCTGGGGAGGATGTTTACTGGAGCTAGTAGGCAGGAATGCATTCTCGAGGAGCGGGACAGATAACTCGAAGGTTATAGTCAGTCTTGGCAGAAAGCAGGCTGAGCGCGAGGGGCCGCGCTGAAAGTAAGTCAGAGTTCACGGGTACAGAGGTAGCCTGGGCAGAGGCTGTCAGAGTCAGGAGCCAAAAAGAGGTTCGATGGCAGAAATTCAGGGCCTACTCTGCTAGAGCAGGAAAACATGTAAAGTGTACTACAAAAAGACGGTGGCATAGCATACTTAGGAACGGACTATATAATCCATTCATGGTGGATCTGAAAGAGGACAAGTTAACGTTGGACGCAAATGTATTTGCGTCTTCATAGCTGACACAGGAGGGAAGTTACATGCACTTTAAGCTGGTACATGGAGTCGGTGGGGTACGCGCTAGGGAACATAACATGACCAAAAATTTATATTTCCTCACTGTAAATCACTTGAATGGAGACAGAAAGGCTAGGCCCTATCTTCTGCAGGCGGAATATGTTTACCCTTTTCGTTAAGCAGGAATGTGTTTCTGTGGAGCAGGGCAGATAACTGTAAGCAAAATACTGTCTTGGCAGGCCAAGCTGGGCACCTCTCGGCTGAGCAGGAAGTATGTGAGAGGTCAGGGATACATAGCTAAACTGCAGTTTTCAGAGTGTCAGGAGGCATGGAGCCTGAATTCGGGTCCTGGCTCAGCTGAGCCACAAAAACGAGTTCATCTCGACTTTTAAACGTACACCATGTAAATGCATTGGCAACATAGGCCTCAGTGCAGAATTAACGTTTCTTTCATGGAGGGCTTGGTAACTGACATGCTAACATTGGACGGAATTGCAGAGGCGTTATTATTACAGGCATGAGAAGGGAATTGCATGGTGACATGGACATACATAGGGTGCATGTAGGGGACACACTGGCCACGTAAAATTTCTATTTCCTCATTCCCTCCTTGTCCCCTACTGTGCCCTTCAGGACACATCGATATTCATGATACCGTATATCTGATCATACAGCATCATTTGTTCGTCTTTTTTCTTTTGTATACGTGGATGGGGAATACAGGCAGTGGCACACAAGCCGCAAATCGCCGGGCCACATTGCAGACAGAGACAGCAACTGAATATAACAAGCAGTATCATTCCTAGGAATGACAATACTTTCCATCCCCATGCTGAAATTACACTCCAGAGCCAACCGGACCAAGTCCATGTGCCTGGGTTTTGATGTATCTCGTGAGCTATCTTATGGAGCCTTGTTATTGCTGCATACACGGATGGCTCGTTATTAGGAATAAACACGCAACAACTGGAGCCGATCACTCTACAAGCCCCGCCCCTATCTGCCAGGAGGACGTCAAGAACAAGGCGGTTCTGAAGAACAACAAGTCTCATGGCTGACTGCTCCTCCGTCAAGTTCGCTAGAGCAGAAGTATTCTCATTCACTACTGCTTCCAAAGTTCTTGTTAACCTGCGTATTAGTTTACTGTTTTGGACGGGACCTATGAAGAAAAAGAATCCTTTATTGAAATCTGTATATTGCTCCAAAGCTGTCTCAGTCTGATCGACAACTGGGGAATCGGTCTCCCTCTTGTGTCTAACATGTACTAGTCGTGAATCTCGATGATAATGGGATGGGGCTAGAAAGACGGGTGGCAGTAGGAACGCTATATAACACGTCCCACCCCAGTCTAAGGGCAGACGTACATAGGCTGTCTGACCGCAAATGAAATAGGAATGGCGGGAAGCTTTGAAAGTAGACTTTCCTTTATCATTGAACTCGACTACAGTATTACAATCACTGTGTCCTAAATGCACGGATCCTTTCTTTCTAACGCATAATTCACCTTTTACTGGTAAGACTGATATGAACGGTGGACCTGTATTTTTCTCGGACTGGACATTCAGAATCATAAAGTTAAGGGAAGCATTTCCTTGTTCGTACACTTCATTTTCTAGATCGGTCCCTTTCCTCTGGGGAAGACCATCTTCGTCTGGAAAACATGCCTTATTCATTACTATATTTAAATCTCCCCAAATCCAATCGCTCTGGGAATCTGTGAACTTTCTGTCTTGTGATTACATTAAAGCAAACCATGCTCCGCACGAACTATTGTGCGAGAACGGGAAAGGAAAGAGGGGCAGAACTCCCTTCGTTTTCTGATAAGGTGGGAGTCGGCCACATACCCAGCAATTTGTTACATTGCTGGTCTGATGAGAATGGTGCAACATTCGAATAAAAGTATTGTTGCACAGTGCTAGTCGATATGACAGTTCATGGGGTGGCAGATCACTGAATGTGTGCTCTACAGTTTCGTTGAAGGAAGAGTGTATATGTGAAGCAATAGGAGGAAAGAAAACATGTAGTGTCAAGCTGATACATATAATCGATATACTTAGAAGAAACATAATAATCAGAGTTACTATACATCTACTGAGTAAAATCTTGCAGTATTTCTCTTTCTTATCTCTCTTTCTGCTATTCTGGTCTACGATCTTATACATGTCAGGAACCTGTCTAACCGATTCACCACAGGGTGGACTTAAACAATTAAACGCTGTCTGACTTACTAGACCGTAATTTAGACCTATACTCCTGTTGCGGAGTCTTTTCTAGCAAAGGGGGCTTTGAGTCATTGGTTTCGGGGCAGTCTTTAGTCTCGATTAAAGTTCCGGCATTTCCATGGAATTTCTTGATGTGTTTGGCATGGATCCAGCCCTTGCGTCCCTCGACCTTGACGGCAGTCCTCGTGGTAAGCAGTACTAACTTCGGTGTTCGCCAGCGGGGCTCGAGAGGGCTTGAACGATCAAAATTCCGGACCAACACTACATCCCCTGGAACGATGGTGTGCTCTTTGACTTGGGTGTTGTCGGGAAAAGCGGCAGCAACCTGTGAACGACAAGAGAGGAGTGCAGACATCAAGGAAGCCAGGTAATCTGTCAACATTTTACTGTCAACATCAGTAATTTTCTTTGGCATAGGCGTACCCCACATATTCGGTGGTCTACCAAAAACCACTTCATAAGGGGACAGGCCTGTTCTGGAATGAGCTACCATACGCATGTAAAAGAGGGCAACCGGCAAGGCTACCATCCAATCCACGCCTTTTTCTGCACAGACTTTCGCTAATTTTGTCTTGAGCGTCTGATTGTGTCGCTCTACAAGTCCGGCTGCCTCTGGGTGTCGTACTCAATGAAATTTCCACTGGTACCCTAACAGAAGAGATACTTGTTTCATTAATTCAGAGGAGAATGGCTGACCATTATCTGAGTACACGACACGGGGCAATCCGTACCGTGGAAAGAACTCTCGTACCAATTGCCTGGCAGTGGTTACAGCAGTGTAATCTGGGACTGGGTATGCTTCTGTCCATCTAGATAGTGCACATACAACTACTAGGACATATTTGTATCCTCTACATCTGTCCATCTGGATATAATCCATCTGGAGGACTTCAAAAGGGTGGTCAGGAGGATGAAATCCACCTTGTTCCACCGGAATGCCTTTGCCTGGATTGAACTGGCAACAGATCATGCAGGTGCATACTTTCTGTTTTGCTGCTGCACGCAGGTGCTTGTTGAACCAAATATTCTGTAAACTGTCTAGCATTGCCTTTTCTCCTAAGTGTGCTGGACTATGTGCTGTGTTTATGATGACTTGTACCATAGAGTCAGGGAGAAACCATGTAGCTTTGCCTTTTGTCATCCAACCCTGGTCAGTATGGACCCCTCCTTGTTCAGTCCATTTCTTTATTTCGTCTGAAGAGGCATGTGTCTGTATGTCGAGTACATCTTGTGAGGGATCCCTGACTGTCATGCTGTTTGTCAGTGATGGCACTTTTGTCTTTGTCGTGTCTGTTGGAGTGTCTGTTGGAGTCTGGGCTGTAAGTTTAGCTGTTCGATCTGCCAGGTCGTTACCCTGGGAAATGGTGTCTGTAACTTTCGTATGTGCTTTGCATTTCAGGACGGCTATGGCTGTAGGCAAATGTATTGCTTCTAACAGAGCCTGAATAAGGGGACCATGCTGAATTTTGGCCCCATGAGAGGTCAGGAAACCTCTCTCTTTCCATAACACTTCGAAGTCATGAACGACCCCGAAAGCGTACTGTGAATCTGTATATATGTTTACTTTCAAGTTCTTGGCTCGTATACAGGCTTGGGTCAGAGCGATGAGCTCTGCTGCTTGGGCTGACAGTGTGTCTATTCGTTGTGTCTCTATGACTTCAGTATCAGTGGTCACGGCATACGCGGCCACTAACTCTCCTGTACTCGTTCTCATGCATGAACCATCTACATAAAGTGTCAGGTCTGGGTCGGGTAATGCAATGTCTGTCAAGTCTTGTCTTGGTTTTGTCACTGTAATAATTACTTCCACACAGTCATGTGGTGCAGTGTCCACTGTGCTTGAGGGCAAGAGTGTAGCAGGGTTCAGAATGTTGCATCGTCTGATCTCTATGTGTGGCTGAAATAATGTCAGTTCATATCCTGTCAGTCTTGCTACAGTCAGATGCTGCGTCTGTGTCCTGTTCAAGAGGACTTCCACTGAATGTGGAACTTGTACTGTCAGGGGGTGTCCTAACACTATGGAATCACTCTGTCTTATAGCTAGGGCTGTTGCTGCAACTGATTTCAGGCACGCAGGCAGAGCCTAGGCCACTGGATCCAATGTACTAGAAAAATAAGCACAAGGCTTGTGTTTTCCTGCTTGATCTTGTGTAAGGACAGATAATGCTGTTCCATCTCGTTCAGTGACAAAAAGCGTAAAAGGCTTGCTGTAACAGGGAGTCGCTAAAACTGGTGCTTGACATAGGGCTTTCTTCAATTCTTCAAATGCAAGGGTATGTTTTTGTGTCCAAGGGAGGACAGTCGAAGACGCTGCCTCCTGTGTTGTTAGCTGTATGAGTAGTTTGGCTAGATATGCATACTGGGGAATCCATTGTCTGCAGTAAGAAGTGAGGCCAATGAAGGCTTGTACTTCCTTTTGTGCCTTGGGCTGTGAAAGGTTGGCAATTAACTGAATACGGTCCTGTGTCAGCTGTCTACCCCTCTTGGACAGCAAGTGTCCAAGGTACACCACTTGCTGTGCACAGAATTGCAACTTCGAAGGGGACACTTTGTGCCCCTTGTCTGCCAGGAAGTGTAAAACTGTCAGTGATGCATGTTCGCAGTCTGGTTCTGTTCGTGCTGTGATCAGTATATCGTCTACATATTGGAGCAGTGCGGTGTTGGCAGGCATGTGAATACTGTCCAGTTGTGTTTTCAATGCTTGGCTGTAAATACTAGGACTTTCTGTGAATCCTTGAGGAGCTCTCGTAAATTTAAAGCTGCGTCCATTTAAACAGAAGCCGAAGAGATATTGGCTCTTTGGATGAATTGGGACACTGAAGAAGGCGTTCTTTAGGTCAATTACAGTAAAGAACGTTGCCTCGGAATCAATTGCAGTCAGTAATGAAGAAATGTCTGGGACCACTGGGTATTGGGGAATTATGCATTTGTTCAAGTCTCGAAGGTCAATCACTAGTCTGTAGACTGGTGGTGCATTAGGGTCTGTTCGTTTAAGAATAGGGATGACAGGTGAATTACATACATTCGAGTCAGTTTCTACTACCACTCCTTGTGCAATGAGCTCGTCAACAATTTTCAGTAATGCTACTACGGCATCAGGTGGTAACTTGTATTGTCGGATTCGTGGCAGTACTACTCCTGGTTTGAGAGTGACATGGCGTGATGTGGCGTAATGTGCATATAACCTACGTCAGTCGGACCTTGTGCCCATAAATGCTGTGGTACATTCTGGAGTCTGGGATCAAGATCTTTCAACACATAATGTCCTTTAAAATCACGTAAAAACAATCGCACTCCTTCCGGAGAACAACAAATAACTGCTCCTAGTTCTTTCAATGTCTTTATACCAAGCAAATTTTCTGGACATGACTTAGTAAGTAACAAGTCTGTGGTACGGGACAATGGACCGACTCCTAGGGAAACTGGCCTTGATACTTCGTTAACAATAGGCTTTCCTGAAAATCCCAGGGAAACATTCTGTGAGCCTGAGAGGGGTGCCCCTGGAACCTCGTCATGACTGATGGTAGTTCTGCTCGCCCCTGTGTCAATCAAAAATTTTCTGTCTTTTCCCAATACACGACTATGTACATAGGGACCTTCTTGATCTACAGCATGGGTACTCACAAACTTTCTCTCAGGGGCCAAATATACAGTGTGGTTTGTGTCCGAGGGCCGCACCAGTGGGGGCAGGGTCAGTGAGGAAGGGGGCGGGGCTAGAGCAACAAAAAAAAACTGACCATGAGGTTGATCACAGGTCCCTGCAGCGGACGCCTTCGTCCACTGAGCCACCAGCCTTGGCATACACATCTCTCTCTTTCTTTCTTTCTCTCTCTCTCCCTCCCTCTCTCTCTCCCTGTCTCCCTCTGTCTCACTCACTCTGACTGTCTCACTCACTCGGACTGTCTCACTCCCTCTCTCCCACCCTCTCTCCCACCCTCTCTCTCTCCCTCTGTCTCTGTCTCCCACCCTCTGTCTCCCACCCTCCCTCTGCCTCCCACCCTCCCTCTGCCTCTCTCCCCCCACTCTGCCTCTCTCTCACCCTCTGCCTCTGTCCCACCCTCTGCCTCTCTCCCCCCACTCTGCCTCTCCCACCCTCTGCCTCTCTCCCACCCTCTGCCTTTTTCCCTTTCTCTGCCTGCCTCTCCCTTTCTCTGCTTGCCTTTCCCTTTCTCTGCCTGCCTCTCCCCTTTCTCTGTCTGCCTCTTTCCCACCCTCTGCCTCTCTCCCACCTCTGCCTGCCTCTCTCCTTTCTCTGCCTGCCTCTCTCCTTCTCTGCCTGCCTCTCTCCTTTCTCTGCCTGCCTCTCCCCTTCTCTGCCTGCCTCTCTCCTTTGTCTGCCTGCCTCTCTCCTTTGTCTGCCTGCCTCTCCCTTTCTCTGCCTGCCTCTCCCTTTCTCTGCCAGCCTCTCCCTTTCTCTGCCTCTCGTGCTTCAAAGGTACGAGCAATGATGAATCACTGCTTCACAGGAGGGCACGCCACTGAGATGCAGGGAGCACTCCCGTCGGTCTGGGACATCCCTTGCATTTTATGCCTTCTTCTGTCTCTCCTTTCTCTGTCTGCCTCTCTCCTTTCTCTGTCTGCCTCTCTCCTTTCTCTGTCTGCCTCTTTCCCACCCTCTGCCTCTCTCCCACCCTCTGCCTGCCTCTCTCCTTTCTCTGCCTGCCTCTCCCCTTCTCTGCCTGCCTCTCTCCTTTCTCTGTCTGCCTTTCTCCTTTGTCTGCCTGCCTCTCTCCTTTGTCTGCCTGCCTCTCCTTTTCTCTGCCTGCCTCTCCCTTTCTCTGCCTCTTGTGCTTCAAAGGTACGAGCAATGCTTCACAGGAGGGCACGCCACTGAGATGCAGGGAGCACTCCCGTCGGGCTGGGACATCCCCCGTATTTTATGCCTTCTTCTGTTGTACGACGAGGAGGGATCCCGCTGCGCTCGCACAGATCACACTGTGCCGTCCAGATCCCCGGAGTGCAGCTGCGAGCTGAGCTCTCTGACCAGGAACTGCTCCGGCACCACCCTCCTCCCCAGCGGGCCCTCAATATCCTTTGGGCTCACTGATCTTGGGGGGGGGGGGGGAGCTCCCTATTCTCCTCCGACCCTCGCTTCATAGACAGCATCACGGAGCAGCATAGAGGACTGGGCCACCTCACCAGACAGCATGCTGAAACTATGACATTTCACAATTCAAAACCCTACCTCTGACATTCACGTCTTGAAAAATGAAAAATGAGCATGCTTTTCTCAAAGTGACTTTACCCGGAACTGGCAACTTTAATACATTTTATTTTTCATTATCTGTTTTTAAAATATGCATAACTATGTACTTTTCTTACTCTTAACACTTTTTAAATATATTTCAAGGAGCAAAGCATACCAGTGAGACATACGATGTTTAGTTAAGAACTTGTGCATAAACACACATATACATTTTAATTTCTTATGATAATATGTGATTGTTTTATAGCATGTATTTTCATTTGTATTTTCACACGAGGTAGAGTTGTTTCCTGCCACTCAGAATATATCAATTATGACTGTCTTGTAGATGCTGATTACGTGACCTGGGTTCTTAGACACTGGTCATTTCAATGGAAAAAAGTTTACGGCTTTTAGGGAGCAGGGGGTCTGCATGGATCTGCATCGTAGAGCCCCCCTAAGGGCGATCTTCTCCCAAACGACCCCTCCTACCAGCTGCCCTGGCTGAGGCAGCTTCCGGGACACAGCAGCACTCGAGCAATTAACAGGTCTTTAAAAGACCATTTGCATGTTAATGGGCTTTGTTGGAATTTCACCTCTTCTTAGGCCCCTGCAGCTCCACTTAATCACTGGAATCGCCCTGGCCCCGCAGCAGAGTCGCTCAGAGTTGCGCTGTTGAAAGACTCAGTGTTTGTAGACACTCTAAACATTTTTTCCAAAAACACGGGTACAATGTCAGCAAGGTCCGCGGGCCACAAAGGAAGGCTTGCCGGGCCGCCACTGGCCCGCGGGCCGTACTATGAGTACCCGTGATCTACAGGAACCTCAATAAGGGGCAAGCCAACCTCCCTCTCTAGGCTGTTTCATGAGAACTGTTGGAATTCTGGATAGTCTGACTGTGTGTACTGGTACATTTGCTGGGTGGCTTGTTGTGTGGCAGCTGCTGGTGGGGGTGGAAAATTCGCTACTGTCTGTTGCGTGTTCTGTGGGGTGCTATTCTGTCTAGGAGGATGCGGTCTTTCTTTTGTCTTGCCTGTAGCTATATTGTGTTTCAGGACGGCACATTGGTTTACATAGTGACCTGGTTGCTTGCAATAATTACAGTTCCCTTTAACAGGTGCCGTGCCCTTTTTATTCGCATTAGCTGGTACTTATTGTGCAACCAGCACTTTCATTTTCGTATCTTTCATGTGTCTCTTTTCATGTTCCTGTTCCTCTCTAATTCTGTTCTGGTGATATTGTAACATTTGCAACATTTGGAAGGGCTATTTGCTTGCCAGGTACTCTCAACCTTCAGTACTCTATTCTTGATCGGGGGTAAGGAATTCTCTACTAGTTTGCTCACAAATAGATGTGGGTATGATTCACTACTTGGCTTAAGGCCACTATTAATAGAAAAACATTTCTCCAATCTAGAATAAAAATCACTGGTGTCCTCGTCTTGTTTCTGTTTGCAGGCTGAAATAGCATCCCAATCTTCCTTTTTAGTAACCAATAATCTCGGCAGGACCTGTATCAGGAGTTCAGGTAGTTCTTTAGCTTTTTCCCCAAGACCAACACCAGGGTGTCGGCCTTTATCCTCGGTTTCCAATTCTGCCCAATTTATCTTTTTCTCTCCCACCTCCCAGTCTTTCTCTTTAAGCTTTTCGTAAATACCAGCAGGTAACAGTACTTTCAATAATTTAATGATGTCAGCGTACGTGTAATCCCCTATGCGGAGAATGTCTTTTAATTCACGGTGGAACCCCCCCCCCGGGTCTTTATCATGGCAGGGCAGCATCTTTTTCATTTCAAGTATTTCTATTTTCGTCAAGGGTGTGTAAACGTATACTCGCTGAAGCTCACCCGCTGTATTTTTAACGGGATGAACCTCTCGTAGGGGGTTCTGTCTGTCTATGTGTAAGCCCTTTCTGTCGTGGTGTGGGGCAGGAATCATGCACGTGGTCATAGAAGTCAAGTACTTATGTCGTTGGTCTAGAATGACATTAATTAAATCGGTACCTAGGCCTATCCATCTACCTAGTAATATATCGTCCAGTAATTTATACAAGGGACCGGGATCAGAATATTGACTCTCGTACAACGTGATCAAATGTTGAACCATGTAAATACCAGCCAAACGCTGTTCGTTCTGTGGAAGGCTCAAAAAGGTCTGAGCCACTACGTCACCTTATATATGTTAGCATTAGACACCCATTGAACGGCTGACCGGGCCAATTCTTGAAAATGTGGGGTCTGGGGTCTGTCGCACTCTACTCGTCTTTTCAGTGCGTTCTCAGTAGCTTGGAATAGATTTTCGAGGGAATATCTTTCTTTTATAGGAGGTCCCTGTTTGCGGTAGTCGAGGCACTTGGGCCTGTCAAACTGCCGGGCTTTGCCTACGTAATTCATTTTATCCACTTCCTCTGTTTCGTGCTCAGTATCTTCTGATGCTGAATCCTCTTTCTCGTCAGACTCTTTCCTGTGTATCTTTAGAATCTATTTTCGTATTTTCCTGTACATACATTCTGTCTGTCCCTCTTTATCATGTTTACCGGCAGCTATGTTGTCACTCCAATCCGTCAGACCTCTTGTTACTCCTTTACCTGGTTGGTCTTGTTCCCTGATCAGACAGTTAATCAAAAAACGTAAAATCATGCATTGAACCTCCATCTTTCTCTGTTCCATGGCCTCTTCTATACTCTCGGGTCCCTCCCCGTTCTAATGAAATGGTATATTTTATCTAAATTATCATTCATGCCAGGTAATGTGATCAAATAATCGACAGCATGTCTTAATCTTAGTGAGAACATGAGCATGGCACCCACACCTGGTACTGGATCGTATATACAATGGGAAATCGTTACATTATGCTTATAGGGTGATCCTGTCATTTGTGGCGTTCGTTGTAGCCCTAACCCTAGCAGTGCTCGTGTTGCTGGCGGTGTTCGTGGCGAGTTTGGTGGCCCCCCTCCCATTGCCCCTTGTCCTAAGTCGTCTTTCACGGTCGCCGGCGGAAGCCGCAGTTTTGCAAGCAGATCCTGTGTTGGGGTCGGGGGGAAGGAAGAATTGTTGACAGGAGGGACAGGAGGAGGGAATTCTGCGTTTACATAGTCCGAAGCGGGCTCTTCTAGATCGGAGGAAATAAAAGCCTCAGCTTCTGTCTGTTTATGTCTACGTACTTTAGTCGGTACTAGTGGTGGCGGCAAATTACTGGGTACTTCTGAGGGGGTCACTTTAGCTAGTCCTTCAGCGAGGACGGGATAAATACCTGCAATGAGGGCATTTCTTTCTCTATCCGCTTGTTCCGCCTTGACCCGTTCCCCCTCTTCTTTTAGTTCTTTTTCTCTGGCTTTTTCTGCTGCCTCTTTACTTCTCTCTGCTTTGTGGAATTCTTTCTCTGCTCTCCTATGCGCTTCTTTACGCCATAACTCAATGGCATCTTTCTGGGACGGTCTAACTTTCTTTTTCCATAGTGCTTCCTCTACTTTCATAATGCATTCAGCATCCCATGTTCCTGAGGCAGGCCATCTATACTTTTCTTCTAGATCCTTCGTGTAATCTACCCATAAGTCTAAAAACAGTATGGCATCTAGCCCATGCTTCTGATACATAAAATGACCAGGTGTGTCTCTAGGCGGGACGGGAACTGACTCTTCGAGTATCCCTTTCCTGGTCCCTATCTGACGTAATTTCGAAAACAGTGGCATGTTGGAACTAACTGAACGAAAACACAATATACACAAAAAATAGACTGAAAACAACCATTCACACTACAACACTAAAACATTAAAAACAGATACATCCTAACTAGTACATGGGGAAAAATATGAACTTGAAAAACTGTTTACTTTATGTACTGCAAAACAGTACCACCATACCGGTCTCGTGAAGAGACACGTCTTTACCGCGTCCACCGAAATGGACACGTCTCTACCGTGCCTGTGTACCCAGACGCGTCTTTACCGGGCTCAAATAAATGAACCCGTCTCTATGCGTTCCCAATAACGGTACTCACCGGGAAGCAGAACTTGAAGGCCTCGGAAACTCGATACTGCGTGACTGCTACTGCTGCGCATGCGCATGCGCCTCGGAACAGGTGGGCCTCGGGATACCTCGGACCTTGCTCTCTCGGCTTGGGCTCTGGTTGGGATGGTCCGCAATCCTCACCGCCTCGTGTGGATGCCTGGTCGCAGTCTCCGTCTCCTCCGTGGGCCTAAGGGAGTAGGCAGGAAGTCCCGCTGTTGTGTACACTTGAAGTCCGTCACGGCTGTAGAAGGGGGCAGGGGGCTGGACCTACATCTCCGGCGCGTGGGGAAGGGGACTGGTCCCTATTCGGGCGCCAGATTATGTGGTAAATAAAATAATTACCCTGTCAGAATTTCTATACATTAACAAGGATCATGCATATAATGAGAGGCAGAGTCCGTGGTGTCCGATTCAAAAGGGCTTTAATTCAGTAACTCGAGTTAAGGGAGAATCGGGTTCCATCACCACTAGGGATCAGGAAGGATCATCATCTGAACTTTATTCACAGAGTACATCATTTATACTTTAAAGCATACATTAACTTGCATAGAGAAGGCGGAGCAAGTGAAAGAGAGAGATAAGAGCACATGGGCGTGAAAAAGGGCGGAGGCGGGGCTTGCACCTGGCAAGATGGTCGCAGCCTAGCGAGGCTCCCGACCCCCTGCCCGCTAATCCGGCCATTACTCCTGTCACAGCCCTGGGGGCCCCCGCCAGAGGTCGGATGCTCCCGGGAGATACTCCTGTGCCCGCTCCGGTCGAGGAAATGACCCGATCCTTCAGCCGCTAATGGTGCACACTGGTGGCGGAGCTCCGGTTCGAAGATCCACAGGATGGCGGTGACCCCACGGACGGCGATGCGCCACTAGCCTTGCGGCCGCTTCACTCATCCCTACACTCCGCCTGCACGAGCTGATCCGGTGCGAGGCGCTGCACTGCGGAGGGTGCAACTGTGGCTGATTTACTGGCCTGGAGCTGTGTCTGCTGTTGCTCCGCGGCCATAGCGTAGCCCCTCCCCCAGCCCGGACTCGGCCAAATCGACGCCCCGGCCTCTGGGGCCTAAGGCGACCGAGAATAGCGGGATCCGACCTGTGCTGCTGCCTCTGCCTTCCCCCGGATTAACAGCGAGCGGTGAACGACTGACCCCACGGACACGCAGCCTTGACCGGCGGCCCTGTCTGCGGCGACGCTCGACACACGGTAGGAGAGCGTCTCACCTCCGAGACTGCAGGTGCTGTTCCTCCTCATCCGCAAACCTGCTGCCTCGAGGTGGGGCCGCGGGAGCACACTGACCTGCCTTTATAGCGGACACCGCCTGTGCGGCTCCTTGAGCCTGAGACCTGAGGGGGAGAGCGGCAGTTACCCCACCAACACTGCTGAGGGCTGGGAGTGCTGGGACTACCGACTATACGGCTGCACTGTCTGGCCTCGAGCCCCATTGCGGGGGTCCTATGTGAAGTGACCCGTCTCCGGCTTGCTAGAGGAGACGCCTGAGTGGTATTTGGGAGTTGGCCCCGCCGCGGGAATAACGCCTGGGACCGGCCAGCGACTCAGCGACAGGCACCCCCCCCTAACTGTCATTGTGGGGCCCGGACCACCACGGCTGGGCTTGCGGCGAATCAGCGCTACCGGGTGTCGCACTAAGGACGCCCCCCTGGCCCTTGCCCTTGGAACTAGAGTGCAGTGACCGCCAGGTGGTGGAGTGAGCAAGGACGCACACGCCTGGAACTCACTCTGGCCCCCACAGACATCGCTCTGAGGACACCTTCCCGGGGGGGGGGGAGTGGCGGAACCAGCGTCTTACTGCAGCCCCAAAGACCGCACTGGCGAACAGCGCTGAGACCAGTCCGGCGGAGGGAGGCTGGAAGTGGGGTCCCGTCTATCTGGGAGCCCCGCTGAGTCCCCAGGACTAGAACCTATCGTTATCGCTAACTCTATCGGCCTGCCGGCCCCTGCCAATATCTAGCTGCTCCCGTCCCCGGGACGAACATTAGCCATACCCACTGGTGGTGCACTGTCCCGATCCGGGATATTGGACTGTAACTATGGGGAAGCCAAGAGGCCCGAAGGGGGAAGGAGGCGCTGGCTCGGAAACTCCTGACGACTCCGTGGCAGCCCCTCCGGATCTTCAGCAGATGCAGGACCGAATCCTAGAGGCTATCACCGCCATGAAAGATGCCCTCCATCAGGACATTACACAAGTGGCCACGAGCCTTGGCCTGTAGTGTAGTTCCTAGTTTCCCACTAGGCCCTGCGCATTGGAATAACATAAACAGTAGTATCGACGTGGAACTGCTTATATTCCAGGCCTCCACTGACTATGCTAAACTTAATTAGGTTGTGTTACCAACTAGCTCAGAGGTCACTGGAAACTTTCTTCTCTGCATAGGAAGTGATCAGCTTCCCTGGCACAGACAAGAAGGGATTTAGTTTTCCAACAACCGTGCAACATGACAACTTTGCTCCTCAGATCAAGAGTCGATCTCTAGGGTCGTGTGAAACAATAGACATAGAATTCACTCAGTCAGTCTAGTGCAGTTTACTTTCACGGTATGTCGAGAATAGAGAGACGGGCGTGTATCAATAAAGGGTAACATTTATTGAACAGTCTTTCTTCTCGTACAAGAGAAATGTATTGCCACAATTGCAATAACTGTTATTATAAAAGTACGTACAGTAAGATAAGTATTGCGAAATAGAACTGTAAAAGCATTGATATGGTTTCTTAGCCATACAATGGTTTAAAAGTAATAAAACATATATACAGTCATATATACATTAGGCTAACATACTCAACTGGTGCTTCTAACTACGCCTACCCCAGTGTGCCTGACCTAAGCCTAACACGTGAGAAGGGGAGTAAGTAAGTAGCTTAAGTTAAGTTGGTTTTGCCAAGGTTTGTTTCAAGAATTCTCGTCTAAGGGTTTAGTCAACACCATACCTCTGAATAGAATGATGGAGGATTGGTATCTCCTTCAGGGGTCTCTCTCGATATCCCAGTCACCCGCGAGGGTAAACCGGAAGCGCCGGGACTGGATTTCTCTGCACGAGAAAGGCAGCGGCTTCTCTTCAGCGCGTCGAGGAAGGAGGGGGGACAGCGTCCGCGGGCAGCTGGAATCTGCTGGATGTCTTCGCAGAGGGACGTCTGTTCAGCTCCTTAAGCGTACTGCACCATAGTTCACGCTGTAGCGGCGATAATGGTATCAGCAGCTTCACCACCACAGGATAGCAGGCTGCAGCGACAGAGTGCTAGATTTACCAACACAGGGTCATGCAGGCAGCCAGCATCAGTAGCTCGCAGCTCACAACAGCTCACAACAGGGAATTGCTTAAGGCAATGTTGGTAATATTTATACCTGACAGGTGCCGGGTTTGACGCAAGTTTGCTGGACATAAGACGTCAATTAAAGATGTCACTAGGAAGTGATAGTTATCAGTTGCTCATTAGAGTTCCATTACTAATCAAAACATAGCAAGCGGGGATTTCCAGGTTTGCTACGTTTTTATCTTGTTGAAGAACTCGGAGTGTTATCTAGGAATATCAGATAGTGACTACTGCTCTGTCATTGCACTAATTGGTAGCAAAGGAAGTGGCAGAGGGAACTATGCTGGAATGTGGCTCTGTTCGTGTGAGGCCAGAGATGACTTTTCAGAAAATCGCACTTGAACGGTTATGCCAATATAGGGAATAAAGGGCTTTATAGCCGAATAGGGGCATAAGGTCACAGTATCGAGCAGGAACCTAGATAAACACGCAACACCCACTCCACGGGTTAATGTCCATCAAAATTACTAAAACTAAGCAATTAGATGCATGTGTAACATTGCCCACCCCAAAATACATAAATGCATTCGAAATAGGCGTACTTGTAATACATGGAATTTAGGTACTGTACGTTTTTTAAAGCATAGTAATCATTCAAAAATTATTGCATATGAAATCAATGAACGAATATGCATAAAGAATTACACATGAAGTATCTCTGACAGAAGAAATGCGAGATAAATCATCACATAAAAAAGCATTGTAATAACATGTGTGCTAGAGGCTGGTGTTATGTTGTTATGTCTCTAGATGTGTTTAGAAATAGAAGTGTGAAGCTTCTGTTCTCTAAGAATAGTTTTTACGTTAAGCAAAGAATTGTTCGTGCCAAAAAAGGGTCAATATTAAAAAAATTGTCCAATTCAAAGAATTATTGCTTGAACGGGGAAAAAAAATAGATTTCCAAAGCTCTTGGCAGTTTCTGTTGATCAAAGCGAAGGCCGAATTCAGAGTTCTTGGGAACACTGTGTGTCGGAAAAGCTTCTTAAAAGTTATTGTTTCTCTACGGGTGAGAACATCGTATCAGACAGGCTCTCAAAGAATTGGTCTACAAAATCAGGTGATAGTTCAACCAAATTAGATAGCGCTGTAACTTGGCAGGTGTGAGAATGATTGCTGTCATCGAAGGCAGGACCAGCAATGCTCACAGAACATTGTACCTGGATGATGTTGCTTTTGTCACTCGCTCCACTGTTACCACTTGGCTGTAGTACAGGAGTCTCCACGAATGCCGTCATCAGGATTGGTAGCCGCTGGGGACAACACAATGCGTGCGCCGTTATTGGACTGAGCAAAGTATCGACGTCCATTGGTACTGCTGATGGAAGTGAAAGACAGATGTCCAACACGCATTCATCGCCGCAAAGCATACACCGTAGCACAGGTAAAATGCAATTTTGCCATATCGGTCTGAATGAAAGGAACCAGGTCATGTTTAGATCTCTCAGCCTGGCTAATCCAAGGACGTTAGTTATCCTGTCCCGGTAGCGCATTGCTAGGATTGTCTCTTCCATTCCCATGGGAGCTATGTCTGAGCCGAGGCTTGCCATAACGTAGCAGGAGGGTCAAAAATAGAATCCCTGCAACGAGTCCCAAAAATAGTTGTATGCCGCCAAAAATGGAGTGCACAAAATTAGGAAAGATTCCCAAAATTGCCTGGAAGGGTGTTAGCAGTCCCGTAAAGACTGTCTTAGATATGCCTGGGATGCTTGTTGCACTAGACATGTTAAGGAGTTGGCTGAACATTTCTACGAAATGCACGGGGCAATTTGTTGATAAAAGGTCATGAACCTCAGTAGCCGTCCTTGCGACTAGAAGATCATACGTCTCTTTAGATGACGTTATAGGCACTGTTGTCTGTAAAAGTACAGATTTCATTTTGCTTAATGTATCAATTCGTATAGAATAGAGATTCAGACGAGGCCAGATGGGAGTCACTATGTCTGGAGGCCCACTCGGAAACAATGCTTGCATACAACATTTGACCATGGACGTTACTTGTACTAGATAACTTGTCCCTGGCGCGAGGCCACAACACCTGTGATCCGTTCTAAGAATGTAACTCCCGTTCGAAAGTTGCATAAAGAAGGGCTCTATCTGAGTTGCAGGTGTGACTAGCTGGTGGCATGAAAGGTTGTTTGAATTTCCATCACATGCTCCGTGTAAATTAATACCCTGACACAAAAGTATACCGCTTAGTGAGTGTTTACAGTTATCACCACTAAGAAATACATTTTTGTCGCTGTCACTATAGCAAGAATGAGTGTATGGTAATTTCCATTCGGATTTTACATATCCTTTACCCAATTGTTCATACTGGCCAGCAGGTATGTATTCAAGGCACTTTTTAAATCGGAAAGTTGTTATCGGAATGGTGATAATGCCGTGTATTATCCATTCAATGACAGGACTCTCTGACATTGTCAATGGTAATCTCTCGAGTTTTTCGATGCTCAGGATTGTATAGTCTGCTCCTTTCTGTGCCAAACTGATCTGTTTATCAGTAAGGTTAAAACTGGAAAATAATGACGTTGTGTTTATCAAACGCCAAGGCACATAGCCTGAACGAAGATTTTGCAGCGTCCAGCCTAATTCTATAATAGAGCGTAATTGAGATTGGCCATGTTGTAACATTAGCAAATCTCTGTCTATCACATCAAAGGCAGAGGATACAATATTGTCCAACGAATATATTCTGGAAGACAGAGTCATTAACCCATTGTCTACCACAGAAAGTGATTTCTCCAAATTAATACGATCAATTTCTCGTATTTTCTCAGCAGTTTCAATTTGCTTTACTTTCCAAGCCTCGTTGTAAGCAGCATAGATGCTGGTCGCTATGAAACGCTTTTGACGCTGTTTGCGTGGTCCAAGAATGAAATCGCGCAAATCAGCACCATCTTTTAATAAAGACAAGTGTTGCTTAATTTCAGCCAGTGTGGATGATTTTAGCCATTCAAGGCAGAGCTTCCCTACACTGTATGTTGTTATAATCCCTGGATGTTGTCTCTGGGAATATCTTGAGTCTAATCTGGTCATTTTTAAACCCTGTGTTTTATTCAGGAATCTATCTTGACAGCTATTTGTGTCTGTAGGCCAGATTAACCACTTTTTCCAATCAGGATGTGTTCTGTTGAAATGTAAAATTTGTGACACGTCTAACTCAATATCTGTGGTTGTATTTTCAGGTATTGGCTTTGGTATAGACGGTGTTCTAAGGTCTTTGTTCTTAGCTAGGCCAAGACAAGATGTTTGGTGTACTGTGTCATTTAAAAACAACATTTGTTCTGGTATCATGCAGGTTCTAAATAGTGCTTCAATGCCTTGCACCTGCCAATCTTTTGTACCCCAAATCGTTTTCGTTTCAATATTATTTTTCCAATAATCAAAACCAAATGTCATCATTTTGTCATAAAATGCTTCTGAATATATCAATTTAGAATTTGTCAGCATTGTTTTCATTCCTGTTTTCTCTAACAGTTTATAATAAAACGTTTCTGCATTACTGGTGTTAAACCCTGAGAAGTATTTGAATTTCTCAAAAAATACTTTAGAACTGCTTTTAGGTGGTGTAGAACAATGTTCCCATTGATTATACATAAAAACATTTCTAGGCTGTGCAGATTTATGCAAGTAATGATCCCCATAGTGGGTGTAACAGAATAACTGCTCATAACTAGATGAACCTTGTAAATAATCATGATCTGTGAATCTAGCTGACATTACTAAATCAGACATCATGTCATTAATACTGTTAAAGTCCCAATCATCAGAGAATGTACTAGGTGTCACAAAGTCACTTAAGGAAACCTTTAGTTGATGAGGATACTTCAGGATTTTGACCGGACCATAGATCTCATAGTCTGTTTTCTCCCATACTACCCCACCAGGTATTGGAATTGCTGTGACATTTACTGTAGACAGTTCTCTTTTCTTCACGTGGGATGATCTGTGTGGTTTCAGGACTAGGTTGATGTTCTGACTTGCTGTGTCCATTGTAATATATTTTCCTTCAATGAATTTTCCCAAACACAGTACCATGATGAGCCAAAGCAGGAGGAAAAATACACCTAGACCGAACCAGAACTCTAGCCAAGGGGAAATGAGGTAGATTTCCTTCAGTTGATGAAAGAGTTCCGTTGCTTTTTCTTTAAAAGACTTTTTTGTTTCTGGCATCACTTCGGGGTCATTTTGATCTTCAGAGAAGTTGTCGAAGTTGATGAAATAACCAGAGGCAGTTCTGTCAATTGATGGGATTGTTCTTTCAATCTGTCTCTCGGTAGCACTTTCTGATGCCACATCATTGTAGACTGGTGTTATTTCTTGACGAACTGTTTCAATCTGTGTTTCAAGAGGCACGAGTTCCATGGCATTATTGCATAGTCCTTCATTGTGCACTGCAGGCTGATCGAATGTGATGAGTCTTTCAGTTTGAACCTCTTGGATTGTTGCAAGTTTGGGTATTCTGTTGTTTCTTGGGAGTCCACTGGGCCTACTGTTGATTATAGGCCACATGCTTGTGGTTTTACCAGATCGATGGACACGATTCTGTTCTCCTTTTTACCAGCAAGGGGCGGTAGCACAACTGATCTTGTTCCGGTGACTGCTAAGACAGGTACTGCTTTTCTGTAAGAAGGCCCAAATTCCTTCTTAACCGCGATCTTTTCTCTGACTAGATCCCCAATCTTTGGAATCCAGACAGGCCTTGCTGGTGCTGTTGCGGGTGGTGCCTCGTCAGTGGTACTTGGCTGTTGCTTTAACTTTATGTTGCTTAATGATTTTCTTGTTTCATTCAGTTCCTGTAAAACAGCCAAACGATCCTTTACATCAAAGTGCGTTGTTTCTTCTTGTACCACTGACATATGACTATCGAGGTCCTGAACTCGCATTCTAATCCCGAACAATAGTTCGTATGGGCTGAAACCTTTTAGAGAATTTCTTGGCATGTTGTTAAGACTAGTCTGGACACTTATTAAATGTTTGACCCACCCAGCGCCTGAACCTAATACCTTCGCTGTTATAGATTGCTTTATGCCCCGGTTTTTTCTTTCTATCACACTATTCCCTTCCGGGGTATGACGGACAAGAATACCACAACCCAATTCCCATGCTGGCCATGGCCTCCTTATAGGCTCGAGAGCTGAAAGCAGGACCCTGGTCAGAATGGAACGTGGTAATTGCGTATATGCCGATATGGACTCGCGAATCTTTTATAACCGTTCTAGCGTCAGCCGAGCGCTGGAGGCCACATCTTTTAAGTGTATTTCGTCTTAACTATTAATAGGACGCAGGATGGGGTGTAGGCAGCGTTACGCTCTTTCTGACTGGTAGCCGGTAGCAAGGTTCGCTACTGCGATCCCTATTGCAGTTTTCACAGTTGTTTGCATATATTTGGTGTTCTACACTCATTCCCGGCCACCAGAAAACTGATTGTAATTCAGTCAGTGATTCCTTGATCTTTCTGTGCCTAAGACCCAAACCCATATGTGCGTCTGCTATTAAAAATATTCTCCTGTTCGTGTTTGGAATTACTCTATCCCCCACTCCAGGGATTCGAGCAAAAGGAACGGAGTTTGCATCGATTATGTATGCATAATTGAGTGGATAGTTTACGGGTAGTGCTGCACAGTCGCCTTTTACGGTCGTTTTTACTGCTAGCATGGTTTCCCCGTCTATGTACTTATCTGTACGCTTTTTTGTGGCTACGGAAGCCGGGTTAGTTGCTTCCGCGGTGGCTGTATTAGCCAATGAATTCCCTGCAACGTGAACGCCATCACGTTGAAGACTCTGTGCGTGAATCACGTGAGTCTTTTGTAGTTCTTTGTGTAAAAGAGCTACCTCGTTCCAGAGCAATTTATGCTTTATTGTGGCACCTGTGTCATCTTTGTAGTCGTTTTCGATCCAACTCTGCAGTTTATTGTTGTAAGAGTTGACGCAAAAATGAGAATCGCACACTATAAGTGTGGGGAATTCGCGTTCTGCATTTTCGAGCGCCATCTTTAAAGATCTTATTTCAGTTCTCTGAACCGAACAGTTTCTTACAGATTCAGTTTTTGTTACTTTCGGTCTGAATTTACCGCACAGCCAACGACCTTTAATGATCGCACATGCTGCATCGTAGGATTTTCTCTCTACGTTGAAATGCTGTACAAAGCTATCTGTATAGATTATACAGGCGTATAGTGGGAGAGGCAGAATTTCGATTGGCAGAGGATACTCTTCTTCATATTCTAAGTCATTCAGTTCTTCGTATTGCGGGACGAAATAGTATTTCACATCTTCCGCTCCTAGAGAATCTATACACTGTATCCATTTAGGATCCAGTGACACTGTAGGCAGGTTTACTGGGCTGAATAGCGCTTCGAAGGCGGATTCCGCTGTGAGGATATTAATCCGTTTGCCGTGTGCTAGTTCTCTTTCATTTGTTAATGCGATTTGCACTGCGTTCACAGTTCTTTCTGTGTGACTGAATGTTTTTTCTACTTGTGTGTACAAGTGAGATTTAATTGAAATTGGTACCTTTTCTCCCTCATTAGAGGTTAGGTACGTGAATCCGCATCTTCCTGGGATGACTCGGATTACAAGATCGATCGTGTTGTCACGTGTATCTAATTTTGTTTTTGCTAACGTCTGTTTGCAGTGATCTCAAAATTTCTGTGTGTTTTTGAGTCCAATTGATTTGTTTTAAATCAGGTTTTATTAGATCGTAGAGAGGTTTAACCCTCTCTGCGTAATTTAGAATGTAAGTTCTTCCGAAATTCAGAAAACCTAGTATGGATTGTAAATTCTTCAGCGTTTTTGGAGCTTGGAGTACAGCGCACTTCTCTAAGAAGTTGTCCGCTAGGCTTTTCCCTTCACTTGATAATTCGTACCCTAAAAACAGTACTGTCAGATGGGCAATTCGGGACTTTTTAAAGTTGAATTTGTAACCCTCTGTTGCGAACCCAAGTATAATGGTGTTCACTCTTTTCAAGTGAGTATCCAAGTCGTCGTCTGTGAGATAAATATCATCTACGTAAGACAATGCTTCATCATCATAGATTTGTAGTAACTCTGTTACCCTAGCTGAGAATAGTCCTGGGCTGTTCTTGAACCCCTGTGGGAGTCGACAGAATTTTTTCTGCGACCCAAATGCGGAGAAAGCGGTCAAATATCTGCTTTCTGGTGCAATGTTTTGACAAAAGAAACCATTAGAAATGTCTAATGTCGTTTTATATTTTTTCCTAACTATATTATTCATTAGGGCTGCACTATGCGAGTTTTGTACTGCAAAAGTTTTGCAACATGTATTAAGATGTCTGTAGTCCAAGACTAGACGATATGAATTGTCTGGCTTGGAGACAGGAAACAAAGGATTGTTCATTTGAGAGGGGCATGTTTCAATCACCCCCTGGTATTCAAGTTGATCTAAGATCTCCCTGACTTGTTTTTTAGCTTCTTGCTTTATGGGATACTGCCGTTGGGCAGTTGGTTCACTTTTTAGTTGGATTTTGTGAGGCGTTGAATCCTCATCCCATCCTACATGATTTTTATACAATGCAGGTGCCTGGGCTACTGCCCATTTCCTTGCATATGTGTATTTTTTATGAATCGGAATGTGATTCGAGAAGGCTGGCATAATCACCTCTTCGCCACGAGGGCACTCCCTGACAAACTCCGGGGGCCAATCTTTTTCAGCTAACAGAATATCATAGCCTTTTGAGAGCTTATCCCAAAATAGACCCTTAATTTTCCTAGTCTTATCACCCTCCATACGCAATGTTATTTCGTATATTTTATGGGGCTCGCTAAGTCTGGCGTCGGCAGTTTCAACCTGAATGTATTCATTCGTGTCCACTGTCTCCAGATGACTCATCATGATCTTGCGCGCTATACTGATTTCTGCTGCACTGTCCAACATTGTCAATGCCCACTCCCCGTTTTTCAACTGTGTCCTCAGTATTCTCGGCATGGTTGATTACTCTAATACAGGCTACCTTCTTTGTCTGAAATTGAGATTTCTTATTTTGAGCAGGTTCCTTGTCTTTGGACTTGGTGTGCTCTCCTGGGTCTGACCGTCCTCTTCTTTCCGAATTCTGTGGAAGAGATCGAGAGGGACGTATATCAATGCTTTGATATCTATCAGGTTTTTTTATATTATCCCTATTTCTAAGGTTATATCTTTTCTCAGAGGGCTCCCCCTGGGGAGACTGGCGTTCTCGAGTCGGAGTTCTTTCCCTCCGTCGAGGAGACCTTCCTCTGGACTGGAAAACTTTTTCCTTGGGAGTGGATTGTTTATTTCCATCCCAGCTCTTTTTAGGAGTGTTTAAATTATTTTTAATAAATAATTTTTCAGGATTTTCGAGCAGTTGGGGCTTTACCGGTTTCCCACCCAAGCTGTCTCTACCTAATTCTTCATAGCACTTTTCTATGATTTTTGCAAGCTCAACAGGATCTTTTATATCTGTTTCCTTCAACTTCTGGCGGATCGCCACAGATGCTGCTTCTCCTCTAATGTTGGCTAATAATATAGCCGAGACCTGCTTGAAGTCTTTCAGTAATTTCATACCTAGATTTAAAGCGGGCTCTGGACCGAATTCATTTTGAATCTGTTTTAGCACTTCTGGTATTACCGCCATAGACGGAACACCGTGTATTTTTGTGTAAATGGAAGCAAAGACTGTACCCCAAGTGTCACAGTCCTCCACGTGTGGTGCGATTCCCATAGGAAGGCAGATGGTCAAGATTCTGTGTTTCTCAATAGGGGTAGTATCAGGAAATACTGCCTCTATTTGAGTGATTTTCTGTGCTAACCAGAAAGGAATTTGTTCCCGTTTTACGGGTGTTTTACCAAGACATGACTGTATGTTCTGTGGTGTAATTTTATTTGTGTTCCCCTGATGAGGGGTCAGCTGTGGTGTATTAACAGCTGGCTGGACTGTTGCAGTCCGCATTACATATTGGACTAATTGCCTATGTATTTTTATTAATGTTTTTAGCTGTGCTAACAGCTCTTCCTTAGACATTTTTACAATGTCCGGATGTGGTGTGTAGCTGGCTAGAACCGGCCACGTGGCTCCTGGTCTACATAGCGGACCGAGCCTAGTTATGTGATCATTGTGTTTTAGGGCGCCATTAAACCAGAGCAGGTGCTCTTGAAATTTAAGTGGAATTTCAACCTCCTCGAAAGGAGCGTACTCATCCGGTGGTTTCTCTATTTTGTAATAGTGAAACTCTTGTGTTATAGCGTTTACCGCTGGAAAGTTTATCCATGAATAGAATACCTCTGTCTGCCGATACTCGTGAGCCTCTATCACGAAAATTACTGTACCACCTTGAGGTGTCAGTCCGTTCTCTATAAGTTTTAAAGTTATAGATCTTCTTAAATGTGCCGGGATGATTATAGCATCCGGGTCTGTGTATTCGGGACCTTGCTGAGTCGCATCTGCTGCGGCCCCAGTGGTGCCGTTATTTTCTCCTGGCATTGTAAAAATGCAGGTTTTGCAGAGTAGGTCTCCAAGGAGACAATGATTAGGTGCACAATATTTTGGAACACTGTATCCTTCAACGTTGAATAAACCAGAGCTTTACATAGGAATCTCTTCCTACTAAGGTCGGGCGGATTTTAACCTTTCACCCACTCCAGACGTCTATTGGAGTATTTACGGGAGAAAGGGGTCTGTGAAATATGCACGACTGAGTTACTCTATAAGTCTTGCGTTAGTTTATCGCCTTACCAAACGTTGGGCGCCATGTAGTGTAGTTCCTAGTTTCCCACTAGGCCCTGCGCATTGGAATAACATAAACAGTAGTATCGACGTGGAACTGCTTATATTCCAGGCCTCCACTGACTATGCTAAACTTAATTAGGTTGTGTTACCAACTAGCTCAGAGGTCACTGGAAACTTTCTTCTCTGCATAGGAAGTGATCAGCTTCCCTGGCACAGACAAGAAGGGATTCAGTTTTCCAACAACCGTGCAACATGACAACTTTGCTCCTCAGATCAAGAGTCGATCTCTAGGGTCGTGTGAAACAATAGACATAGATTTCACTCAGTCAGTCTAGTGCAGTTTACTTTCACGGTATGTAGAGAATAGAGAGACGGGCGTGTATCAATAAAGGGTAACATTTATTGAACAGTCTTTCTTCTTGTACAAGAGAAATGTATTGCCACAATTGCAATAACTGTTATTATAAAAAGTACGTACAGTAAGATAAGTATTGCGAAATAGAACTGTAAAAGCATTGATATGGTTTCTTAGCCATACAATGGTTTAAAAGTAATAAAACATATATACAGTCATATATACATTAGGCTAACATACTCAACTGGTGCTTCTAACTACGCCTACCCCAGTGTGCCTGACCTAAGCCTAACACGTGAGAAGGGGAGTAAGTAAGTAGCTTAAGTTAAGTTGGTTTTGCCAAGGTTTGTTTCAAGAATTCTCGTCTAAGGGTTTAGTCAACACCATACCTCTGAATAGAATGATGGAGGATTGGTATCTCCTTCAGGGGTCTCTCTCGATATCCCAGTCACCCGCGAGGGTAAACCGGAAGCGCCGGGACTGGATTTTTTCTGCACGAGAAAGGCAGCGGCTTCTCTTCAGCGCGTCGAGGAAGGAGGGGGGACAGCGTCCGCGGGCAGCTGGAATCTGCTGGATGTCTTTGCAGAGGGACGTCTGTTCAGCTCCTTAAGCGTACTGCACCATAGTTCGCGCTGTAGCGGCGATAATGGTATCAGCAGCTTCACCACCACAGGATAGCAGGCTGCAGCGACAGAGTGCTAGATTTACCAACACAGGGTCATGCAGGCAGCCAGCATCAGTAGCTCGCAGCTCACAACAGCTCACAACAGGGAATTGCTTAAGGCAACGTTGGTAATATTTATACCTGACAGGTGCCGGGTTTGACGCAAGTTTGCTGGACATAAGACGTCAATTAAAGATGTCACTAGGAAGTGATAGTTATCAGTTGCTCATTAGAGTTCCATTACTAATCAAAACATAGCAAGCGGGGATTTCCAGGTTTGCTACGTTTTTATCTTGTTGAAGAACTCGGAGTGTTATCTAGGAATATCAGATAGTGACTACTGCTCTGTCATTGCACTAATTGGTCGCAAAGGAAGTGGCAGAGGGAACTATGCTGGAATGTGGCTCTGTTCGTGTGAGGCCAGAGATGACTTTTCAGAAAATCGCACTTGAACGGTTATGCCAATATAGGGAATAAAGGGCTTTATAGCCGAATAGGGGCATAAGGTCACAGTATCGATCAGGAACCTAGATAAACACGCAACAGGCCTCCTGCGGGCAGACCATGGGAAATTGTCGGACAGGGTTAAAACTACGGAATCGACCCTGGAGGAGTTGATTCCCGCACACAAGTCTATGGAAGGTCGGTTAACGGAGGTTCTAGACCGGATACAGGCCCTTGAGCGACGAGCAGAAGATGCGAAAAATCGCAGCAGACGGAACAACGTACGCCTTGTGGGCCTTCCGGAAAAAAAAGAGGGCTCTGACATTGTGGACTATCTGACCACCTGGCTACAGACGGAGGTGGCGCCTGAGGGTCTCTCTCCCTTTTTCACCATTGAAAGAGCTCACCGGGTACCTGCCAAACCGCCCAGTCCGGGACAATCGCCACGTCCAGTAGTCATCAAACTGCTACACTACAAAGATAGAGACTGGCTACTACAACGAGCGAGGACAGCGGGCCCTTTCCAAGTGGATAATTGCAAAGTAACACTGTTCCCGGACTATACCTTCGAGACCCAGAAGTTACGGGCCTCCTTCTTATCCATCAAAAAAGAACTTAGGACAGAAGGCCTGCAGTACTCGCTCCTCTTTCCGGCCAGGCTGCGGGTGGTGGTAGATGACAAATCCCTGTTCTTTCCCACATCGGCGGACGCATGGGCCTGGTGCGACATGTACAAAGCCGGAACAGATGGAGCGCGCATGAGAGAGGAGGAAGAGAGACTGCAACTGCCCCTGCGGAGATCTCGGAGGACGCGGAGCCGTAAGCGGAAGACTGGCAAACCAACGGTCTCGCAGACGGAGAGCGAACGGAAGGCCGCACTGCAAGCAGTAATTGACCTATCGGGTGCTGTCTCGACCCAATCGGGACGGGCCTCGGGATCAGACACTCGAGCAACGGGATCTGAAACTGAACTGTCGGAATTTGGCGGCTTGAAGGGCCCGGAGGTTACTCCACAAACTTCGGGGGAGATTGTAGAGGGATAAGGGGGCTCTGCCGGCCCAGTTTTACCCTATATTGATGGACTCGGATTGACCTATTGACCGGAGCAGGCAGTTCTTGACTACGATGTTGTGAGTACCACTATTTTGTGGGCGGGGGAAGGAGACTGAGGCCCACTCCAGTAGCCAACTCGTGCCTCTTAGGGCCCATAAGGCCTCCGCGATGCAGACTGCGGATTAGGTGGGGATAAGGGAACAGTTGCCCGCATATAGTTTGGATGGGAGCGACTCTAGCACAGTTGGGTCCTGTTCTGGGGGAGGGTGGGGAGCCCGAGGCAGTTGGGGGAGCCAGGGGCGCAGTTGTGAGAGGGGGGAAGGGGACTGTTATTGTGGGGTGGGGGGACTGTGTCATCATGAGTGATCGGGAGTACGGACATTGCGAACAATACCATACTGCATGGGATAATGACTAATACAGGAATGATAAAGTGTGTAACCTGGAATGTGAGGGGGCTGCACACCATGGCTAGACGACACAAAATACACGCCTACTTGGTTCGAAGGGGGGTTCACATTGCGCTACTACAGGAGACACATTTGACGAAACAAGAGGGAATAGCGCTGCAACGTAGATGGAGGGGTCACTTGTTTAATACTACATATTCGGCCTTCGCTAGGGGAGCCTTGATCTGGATTAGAGCGGGTACCCCATTCCAAGTTACTCGTCAAGTGGTGGATCCAGAGGGGAGGTTCGTGGCGGTGGAGGGAACCCTTAGAGGGCGCCACATAGTGCTTTGCAGCGCGTATGCACCTAATGTAGACCAGGCTGCGTATTTTGCGCGGCTCTCTGGGGAACTGGCTAGTTACCTCGCAGGCCCTGTTCTACTGGGGGGTGACCTCAACTCAGTGATAGACGTTGACCTGGACAGATCGCGCCCTCCATTGCACTCGTCCCCAGTACGCAGATTGGCGAAGTGTAGACTAGAATGGCAGGGCCAGTGGGGATTGACGGATGCTTGGCGCGCGCAGCGCCCAACCGAACGAGACTACTCATTCCACTCTAGCCTCCACGACCTCCACGTTCGTATCGACGCCTTCCTGTGTTCTCCGCTTGTGCTCCCTGCAGTCGCCTGCACTGAATACCTGGCGCGCACGATCTCGGACCATAACCCCCTGTTACTATCGCTTGATTGGATGACCGAAATCTCCAAGATCCCAACATGGCAGCTCCGTCCAGACACTTTAGATGACCCGCCGTTCCGCGAGGCATTAGGACAGAGGATTGAGCATTATTTTGCGGAAAACGAAGGGTCTACCGATTCTAGAGCCACGGAATGGGACGCACTTAATGTTGTGATCCGCGGGCATTGTATCGGAAAATTTGCAGGCGCCCGCAAGACGTTGTTAGAAGACTTGGACAAGGCGGAACGTAGTCTGCGCGAGATTGAGCGGTCGCGCCCAGAGCGACCTGACGTCCAGGGCGATCTCTGTGCGGCGCTGGAGGCAGTGGCGATAGAACTAGAACGCCTTCGCAGCTATGATTACCGAGCATATCTGGTGAGAACGCACGCTGAAGGGGACAAAGCAGGGACCCTGCTGGCTTGGCTTGCCAACCCTGCCAGACGTAGCCACCCGATACTGGCCATATCAGAGGGGAATGGCGACATGCGCACCACGCAATCGGCGATCCTGAGCAGTTTCAGGACCTATTATGAGCAATTGTATAGGAGCGCGCTCGGCGATAAAGATCGGGATATAGCGGCCTTCCTAGGGGAACTGCAGTTACCGTAACTAGACCAGGACCAGGCGAAAGCCTTGGGAGGCCCGATAGGTTTAATGGAAATCAGGGGAGCGATTAAAAAAATGGCCCGGAATAAGACCCCCGGCCTCGACGGATTGCCAATTGAGTTTTATGGGCGGTACCTAGATCAGCGGGGCCCCCGCCTACAAATTCTCTACGCCGAAGCTAAGCTTAAGGGATGGCTACCAAGCTCGATGCGTGAAGCTTTGATGATCCCCCTACTGAAACCGCGGAGAGAGAGCACAGACACGGCATCTTACCGGCCGCTGTCAATGCTGACCACGGACTATAAAATCCTGAGTACGGTACTAGCAAACAGGTTGCTACAGCATATGCAGACCCTAGTCCATAGGGACCAGTCCGGGTTTATCACCAAGCGTAATACCAGCCATAACATTAGGAGATTGACCCGTTTGTTGTCTAGCCCACCTCCGGAGGCAAGAACCCCCCTGGTGTTGGCAGTGGACATAGAGAAGGCTTTTGATAGCCTGGAATGGGATTACCTCTATAGAGTACTGCGGAGCTTTGGGCTCGGAGAAGGCTACATACAGTGGACGAAGGTATTATATGCTGAGGCGAATGCAAGAGTGAGGGTGGGCACCCTGGTGTCGGACCAATTTGAAGTGCTTCGCGGCACCAGGCAGGGCTGCGCACTATCTCCTCTGCTATTTGCCCTAGCAGTGGAACCCCTGGCGGCGATGGCTAGGTAGGGCGCCTACTACGAGGGTCTAACTCATAGCGGGACACACCATTTTATCTCGCTATACGCGGATGACCTCCTGCTCTTCTTGGAGGATGCTGATGAGGCACTGTCAGGAGCCGAAAGACTCCTGAGGCGTTTTGGAGAGATATCTGGCCTGAAGGTTAACTGGGCAAAGACTTGTTTATTCCCCCTACGTAAACATGAGACTCAGCCCCTTCCCCGACCTTTACTCAGGTGGGAACCCAGTTGCCTGGACTACCTGGGGGTACATGTTTATCATGATGAAGCAGACATGCTAGATGGGAACCTTGGACGCTGTATCCGAGCCCTAAAAGGCAATATGTCCTTCTGGGCTACTCTCCCATTATCGGTAACAGGTCGCATATCGCTGCTAAAAATGATAGCATTGCCCCGCTTGCTGTATTATACCGGACCTTGCCTTTTTGGGTCCCGGCCGCGACTTTCCGACAGCTGCGGTCACTGCTTATTTCCTTTCTATGGGGCGCGGGCAGGCGAAGAGTGGCATTGTCCACCCTAACCCGCCCGAAGGACGAGGGAGGCCTAGCTGTCCCAGACTTTGAGCTTTACTATTTGGCAGCTCAGCTCCAGACCTTTACGCAAGAAATTGCGAGAGTCTACCGCGGGCCGGAACATGGCCGAGACAGCGGCATCCCCCGTCATGTGCTCGCCTACATTGCCCTACGCCAAAAATTACCATTGAGGGACCTGTCTTTGGAGGAAAAAACTCTCCGCCTCTGCTGGAACCGCTCAGCGAAACGCGCGAAGATTAGATGCCCATATGCACCCGAGATCCCCCTCGGTATGATAACGGCACTCCCGCACGGGGGCGACTGGTCACACCTGCAGGGATGGGAAGACGCAGGGCTGCAAGTGGTGGGAGACTTGTCGTGTACAACTCCGAACGCATAACGGGAATCAGTGTATATGTTGACATTTCTGTTTTTGGCTAGAATACAGGCTCGGGTCAGAGCGATGAGCTCTGCCGCTTGAGCAGACAGTGTATCAATACGATGTGTTTCTTTAACTTCAGTTTCAGTGGTCACGGCATATGCGGCCACTAACTCTCCTGTACTTGTTCTCATGCATGAACCGTCCACATAAAGTGTCAGGTCTGCATTTGTCAATGGAACATCTGTTAAATCTCGTCGGGGCTTTGTTACTGTATTAATGATCTCTATGCAATCATGCGGAACTGGATCTGTCATAACTGTAGGTAACAGTGTTGCGGGGTTCAGGATGCTGCAGCGTCTGATTTCTATGTGTGGCTGGAATAGTGTCAATTCGTAACCTGTCAGTCGTGCTATAGTCAAGTGTTGAGTCTGGGTTCTGTTTAAAAGAACCTCTACAGAATGTGGAACTTGTACTGTTAACTGATGACCTAAAACAATTGAATCGCTCTGTCTGATTGCTAACGCTGTTGCTGCTACTGACTTTAAGCACGCAGGGAGTGCCTGGGCTACTGAATCCAATGTACTTGAAAAATAAGCACAAGGCTTATGTGAACCTGCTTGGTCTTGAGTGAGGACAGACAATGCTGTACCATCACGTTCTGTGACAAAAAGTGTGAACGGTTTGCTGTAACATGGTGTCGCTAAAACTGGTGCTTGGCATAATGCTTTCTTTAATTCCTCAAAGGCTTGTGTATGTTCCTGAGTCCAAGGGAGGGCAATCGAAGTTGCTGCCTCCTGCGTCGTTAACTGGATGAGTGGTTTAGCTAGAAATGCATATTGAGGAATCCATTGTCTGCAGTACGAGGTGAGGCCTATGAAGGCCCGCACTTCCTTTTGTGTCTGGGGTCGTGGCATATTTACAATTAACTGAATGCGATCGGGAGTGAGCTGTCTCCCCACTTTGGACAGCAAGTGACCCAAGTACACAACTTGCTGAACACAGAATTGTAGCTTCGAAGGAGACACCTTGTGTCCCTTGTCGGCCAGGAAATGTAAAACTGTTAATGATGCTTGCTCACATTCGGGCTCATTTCGTGCGGTGATCAGTAGATCATCGACGTATTGCAGTAAAGCGGTGTTAGCTGGCATTTGGATACAATCTAGTTGTCTTTTCAGTGCTTGGCTATAGATGCTGGGGCTTTCTGTGAATCCTTGAGGTGCGCGGGAAAATTTGAAACTTCGTCCATTTAAACTGAATCCGAAGAGATATTGGCTCTCCGGATCAATAGGTACACTGAAGAAAGCGTTCTTGAGATCAATTACAGTAAAGAACGTTGCTTCTGAATCAATAGCAGTCAATAGGGAAGAGATATCGGGGACCACGGGGTACTGTGGTACAATGCATTTGTTCAGCTCTCGAAGATCAATCACCAGCCGATATACTGGCGGTGCATTGGGGTCTGTACGTTTAAGAATTGGAATGATAGGTGAATTACAGATATTGGAGTCGGTCTCTACAACCACTCCCTGGGCAATAAGCTCTTCAATGATTTTCAGTAAAGCCACTACAGCATCGGGTGGTAACTTGTATTGTCTGATTCTGGGTAGAACAACTCCTGTCTTGAGTGTAACACGATATGGAGTGATATGCATACAACCTACATCAGCTGGGCCTTTTGCCCATAAGTGATCTGGTACATTTTTCAATCTGACATCAAATTCACGTAAAACATAATGACCCTTGAAATCCCGTAGAAAGAGTCTGACTCCCTCCGGGGAACAGCATATTATGGCTCCTAGAGTCTTCAGTGTTTTAATACCTAACAGATTTTCTGGGCATGATTTCGTAAGTAACAAATCTGTAACTCGAGATAATGGACCCACAGCTAATGGTACTGGTTCCGATACTTCATTTACAATAGGCTGTCCTGAAAAACCAAGGGAAACATTCTGTGAGCCTGAGAGGGGTGCCCCTGGGACTTCATTATGACTGATTGTAGTGCGACTTGCCCCTGTATCAATTAAAAACTTTCTGTCTTTTCCCAATACGTGACTGTGTACATAAGGACCTTCTTGATCTACAGGAATTTCAATAAGAGGCAAACCACCTTCCCTCTCTAGGCTGTTTCATGTATATCGGGGGTAATCTGGATATGCAGATTGGGCATACTGGTACATCTGTTGTGAAACTTGCTGAGTCGCGGCAATGGGCTGTGGCTGCGGTACTGCTACTGTCTGTGCTGTGTGGGATGGAGCATGCATAGGCTGTGTGTTCTGCATCGGCTGTACATTTTGTGAGGTCTGTTGCTGGACCTGATCGTGTCTAGGCGGATGCGGTCTTTCTTTAGTTTTACCTGTTGAGATGTTATGTTTCAGGACTGGGCATTCATGTACATAATGACCTGGCTGCTTGCAGTAATTACATGTCCCTTTAACAGGGGCTGTAGAATGACTTGTCTGGGTCCCACCCTTTCTTTGACCGTCGGCTGGGACCGTCTGAGCTACTAACATTTTCATTTTCGTGTCTTTCATACGTTTCTGTTCCTGATCTTGTTCTTCTCTAATTCTGTTCTGATGATATTGTAACATTTGTAACATTTGGGATGGCGTATTTGCCTGCCAAGTACTTTCAACTTTGTACACTCTATTTTTAACTAATGGTAGGGAATTCTCGACTAATTTGGATACAAAAAGGTGTGAATATGACTCGCTGCTCGGTTGTAGGCCACTATTTATAATGAAACATTTCTCGAATCTTGAATAGAAGTCACTACTATCTTCATCTTGTTTCTGTTTACAGGACGAGATTGCGTCCCAATCTTCCTTTCGAGTTGTCAATAATCTTGGCAAAACCTGTACTATTAATCCGGGTAATGCTTTAGTCCTATCCCCAAGGCCTACCCCTGGGATTCGTTTGTTTTCTTCGTCTTCTATTTCTGCCCATGCTATCTTGGCCTCCCCTACCTCCCAATCCTTTTCCTTTAATTTCTCGTAAATGCCCGTGGGCAACAGTACTTTTAACATTTTCATAATATCATCATACGTGTAATCTCCCATCAGTAACATGTCTTTGAGCTCTCTGTGAAAACCTGCAGGGTCTTTATCGTGACACGGGACTAATTTCTTCATTTCTAACAGTTCTAACTTAGTCAGTGGTGTGTGAACATACACACGTTTCAAGACTTGATCCGCACCCATAACTGGGTGTACTTCTCGTAAGGGATTCTGACTTTCAATGCCACTCAGGCATTGCATGTGGTACGTTTTTCTTTCTGGAGGCGGGGGGGGGACATATTCAGAGCTTATGAAGGTGTTATATTTATGTCGTTGTTCTAGAATTATTTGTATTAACTTGGTGCTGAAACCTCTCCATCTATCCATGAGTAGGGCTTCTAATGTGTCGTGTAAGGGACCTGGGTCGGAATGGTGGTTTCTGAACTTGATGAGGAGGTGCTGAATCATGTATACACCTGCTATTTTCTGCTCGTCTGGGGAAAGGTTCAAGAATGTCTGTGCTAACGTATCATCATGATATATGTCTGGGTTTTCGGCCCATAACACGGCTGACCGGGCTAGTTCCTGTTCATCCATAGAATTGAGTACATGGTACCCCATTCGGTCTCGAAGCCTTTTATCAGTTTCCTGGAACTGATGTTCAGAAGAATTCGGGTTTGTTAAAGCAGAGAGAAAAACTCTCTTGTTTTCCGGACGGATGCCTTTCCTAAGGTAGTTTCCCTTACCTACATACGCTATAGTATCTGTAGACCTTCCTGGTTCTGCAAGTTCTTCTTCCTCCTCGGAGGAAGCTTTGTCATTCCCTTTCTGGTGTGCCGTTATCACTGCCCTTCTAATTTTCTGGTACATACTGGCTATGCAAGCCCCCCTGTCATGTTTTCCTTCGGCTATATTTTGACCCCACTTGGTTAGTGCATCTAATTCACTTTGATCTGTCTCAGGCCTGTCTCGCTCTCTTATTAGACAATTTATGAAAAATCGTAATATCTGTGCTTGAATGTCAACTTTCTGTTTATCCATGGCGTCCTTGATACTGTCAGGGTCTTTCCCTGTCTGAACAAACTCATATATTCTATCTAGCCGTTCCTTCATTCCTACATAGCATAGCAAGATATCAGTGGCAGATCTTAATCGTAGTGATGCCAATATCATTAGATCGTTTTTTCCGGGTACTGGATCATATCTGCAAACTGACATGTTTTCCTTTAATGCGTCAAGGCGGGGGGACTGGATCGTGAGAGGACTCTGCGTGTCCCTAAAATTGAATCTACGTGTTAATGGCGGGGTCCGAGGACCCGCCGTCGCACCTCCTGAGGCAGATGCTTGGGCATTATCTCCTTGCGGAGTCTGGATCTGAACTTGAATTTGTCGTTTAGTAGGATCAGGTAGGACTTGTTTCGGTAGGTCAATCTTGGGTGCGGGAAGTGGCGGAGCTGGCGGAACAGGGGAGGTCTGTCGCGGTACTGGCGGAACATGATCTGGGGGCGTGGTGCCACCCCCATCCCTGTCAGTAGGCAGGGCACGAACAGGCAGATTGGTGTAAGCTGGTGCTACATCCTCTAAATATGAATTTAGGAATATGTCTTTAGTAGTTTTATGCATTACTTTAGTTGGAACTAATGGTGGCGGTAAGTTTTTCGGTATGTCTGATAGGGCCTCAGGTGTACCTTCGGCCGCGAGATACATTCCGTTTACAAGATTGTTTCGGGCACGGTCTATTTGTTCTGTTTTTACTCGGATCCCTTCAATAACTAATTCATTTTCTTGGGCTTTTTCTGATTCTTTAAGTCTGTCCTCTCTACGGAGTGCTTTCTCAGCACGCTTATGTGATTCCTTACGCCAGAATTCTATGGCGTCTTTCTGGGATTGTCTAGCTTTCTTTTTCCATAATGCTTCTTCTACCTTCATGATGCACTCGGCATCCCATGTTCCGGTAACAGGCCATCTGTGTCTTTTGTCTAGGTGCTTGGTGTAATCGGCCCATAAATCTAGATATAGTATGGCATCTATGCCATGTTTGTGGTACATAAAGTTACCTGGAGTGTCCCTAGGGGGAATAGGAATTTCTTCCTCCAGTATCCCTTTCCTAATTCCTATCTGCTTTAACTTGCTGAAAAACGGCATTTTGCTTATTTATTACTGAATGCTCAATCCTTATTCCTTAATACTCTTGACAGCTAGTTTATACGAGAAACACAATAATACACATTTAAACAGTCACATTCATACCACGACATTAATCACATAAGAACATTGAAGACGTAGATGACTACCCCCCTATACTAGATGTACTGCTCAACAGTACAGATACACTGGCGTAACAGTGCAGAAATTCGGAATACTAGATATACTGCTAAACAGTACAGATACACTGCCTAAAAACAGTGCAGACCGGACTTGCGTACCCAAACCCGTCTAGATACGACCCAGCAATGGTACTCACCGGGAAGCACGGAAACAGAAGGCCTCGGAAAACTCGACTGGACTCGACTCGGTACTTCGGAAAACTTCGGAAAACCTCGGAAAACTTCGGAAACCTGGTGGGCCTCTTGACACCTCGGACCTTGCTTCTTTCGGCTAGGCTCTGGTCGGGATCCTCCGCACTCCTCACCGCCTCGTCTGGGCACTGATCGCAGTCTTCGTCACCTCCTTGAGTCAGAGGGAGATGCAGGAAATCCTGCCAGTACGCGTAGGTTCCTTCTAACTGATGGCAGGGGACAGAGCTTGCAACGCACCAACCGGCGCGTGAGGTGGGGGAGGGGTCCCTGTTCGGGCGCCAAAATGACGTAAATAATTAATTTACTCTCTTAATTTCTATGCGGGTAAGTACTTAATCAATAATAACTCAATCGGAATGAAAAAAAGACAGAGTCCGTGGTGTTAGAGTTTCTAAGGGTTTTATTCCTCATAAAGGAATGGTCTTGACCAGGATATCATGTTCTGACCACCACAGGGGTGTCAGAAGGGATAGAGCAAACTTTATTGACATTACATAGCTTATATACTTAATTCACATCATAAGTAATAGTGCAAGAGGCGTAACAGCTGAGAGAAGACAAGATAACAGTATACACGTGGTACTAGTACGTAATCAAGAGGCGTGAACTAGGCGTGAACCAGAGGTGTGTGCTAGAAACGTCACTGATAGGTGACGCAAGTGGGTTGCACCAAGGGGTGGTGCTAACAGAATTGTTGCAATGTCAGCAGAAATCGGAAGCTTGGATGCGCGCGCAGCTGCATGACGTGTGATTGACGGGGTGCAGGGGACTTGACATTTACACTGACGGAAAGAGACAGAAGTCTGGCATGTCAGATCAACTTGTACTTTTATCGTATCTGATATCTGATGTTTAGGAACCATACTATCTGGGCGGAAAGGTCTCTAGGGCAGAAGCTATTCTATGCTAACTATGGATGCGTGTATATGCGCCTAAGTGTCTGCGTGAGAAGCGTGGGGGCACGGGGCCTTCCATGGAAGCATGGTAAAAGAGGCTATGAATTACTTGCATTGAGACAGGTCGGCCCTTTGGTTCTGCAGCTGGGGAGGATGTTTACTGGAGCTAGTAGGCAGGAATGCATTCTCGAGGAGCGGGACAGATAACTCGAAGGTTATAGTCAGTCTTGGCAGAAAGCAGGCTGAGCGCGAGGGGCCGCGCTGAAAGTAAGTCAGAGTTCACGGGTACAGAGGTAGCCTGGGCAGAGGCTGTCAGAGTCAGGAGCCAAAAAGAGGTTCGATGGCAGAAATTCAGGGCCTACTCTGCTAGAGCAGGAAAACATGTAAAGTGTACTACAAAAAGACGGTGGCATAGCATACTTAGGAACGGACTATATAATCCATTCATGGTGGATCTGAAAGAGGACAAGTTAACGTTGGACGCAAATGTATTTGCGTCTTCATAGCTGACACAGGAGGGAAGTTACATGCACTTTAAGCTGGTACATGGAGTCGGTGGGGTACGCGCTAGGGAACATAACATGACCAAAAATTTATATTTCCTCACTGTAAATCACTTGAATGGAGACAGAAAGGCTAGGCCCTATCTTCTGCAGGCGGAATATGTTTACCCTTTTCGTTAAGCAGGAATGTGTTTCTGTGGAGCAGGGCAGATAACTGTAAGCAAAATACTGTCTTGGCAGGCCAAGCTGGGCACCTCTCGGCTGAGCAGGAAGTATGTGAGAGGTCAGGGATACATAGCTAAACTGCAGTTTTCAGAGTGTCAGGAGGCATGGAGCCTGAATTCGGGTCCTGGCTCAGCTGAGCCACAAAAACGAGTTCATCTCGACTTTTAAACGTACACCATGTAAATGCATTGGCAACATAGGCCTCAGTGCAGAATTAACGTTTCTTTCATGGAGGGCTTGGTAACTGACATGCTAACATTGGACGGAATTGCAGAGGCGTTATTATTACAGGCATGAGAAGGGAATTGCATGGTGACATGGACATACATAGGGTGCATGTAGGGGACACACTGGCCACGTAAAATTTCTATTTCCTCATTCCCTCCTTGTCCCCTACTGTGCCCTTCAGGACACATCGATATTCATGATACCGTATATCTGATCATACAGCATCATTTGTTCGTCTTTTTTCTTTTGTATACGTGGATGGGGAATACAGGCAGTGGCACACAAGCCGCAAATCGCCGGGCCACATTGCAGACAGAGACAGCAACTGAATATAACAAGCAGTATCATTCCTAGGAATGACAATACTTTCCATCCCCATGCTGAAATTACACTCCAGAGCCAACCGGACCAAGTCCATGTGCCTGGGTTTTGATGTATCTCGTGAGCTATCTTATGGAGCCTTGTTATTGCTGCATACACGGATGGCTCGTTATTAGGAATAAACACGCAACAACTGGAGCCGATCACTCTACAAGCCCCGCCCCTATCTGCCAGGAGGACGTCAAGAACAAGGCGGTTCTGAAGAACAACAAGTCTCATGGCTGACTGCTCCTCCGTCAAGTTCGCTAGAGCAGAAGTATTCTCATTCACTACTGCTTCCAAAGTTCTTGTTAACCTGCGTATTAGTTTACTGTTTTGGACGGGACCTATGAAGAAAAAGAATCCTTTATTGAAATCTGTATATTGCTCCAAAGCTGTCTCAGTCTGATCGACAACTGGGGAATCGGTCTCCCTCTTGTGTCTAACATGTACTAGTCGTGAATCTCGATGATAATGGGATGGGGCTAGAAAGACGGGTGGCAGTAGGAACGCTATATAACACGTCCCACCCCAGTCTAAGGGCAGACGTACATAGGCTGTCTGACCGCAAATGAAATAGGAATGGCGGGAAGCTTTGAAAGTAGACTTTCCTTTATCATTGAACTCGACTACAGTATTACAATCACTGTGTCCTAAATGCAAGGATCCTTTCTTTCTAACGCATAATTCACCTTTTACTGGTAAGACTGATATGAACGGTGGACCTGTATTTTTCTCGGACTGGACATTCAGAATCATAAAGTTAAGGGAAGCATTTCCTTGTTCGTACACTTCATTTTCTAGATCGGTCCCTTTCCTCTGGGGAAGACCATCTTCGTCTGGAAAACATGCCTTATTCATTACTATATTTAAATCTCCCCAAATCCAATCGCTCTGGGAATCTGTGAACTTTCTGTCTTGTGATTACATTAAAGCAAACCATGCTCCGCACGAACTATTGTGCGAGAACGGGAAAGGAAAGAGGGGCAGAACTCCCTTCGTTTTCTGATAAGGTGGGAGTCGGCCACATACCCAGCAATTTGTTACATTGCTGGTCTGATGAGAATGGTGCAACATTCGAATAAAAGTATTGTTGCACAGTGCTAGTCGATATGACAGTTCATGGGGTGGCAGATCACTGAATGTGTGCTCTACAGTTTCGTTGAAGGAAGAGTGTATATGTGAAGCAATAGGAGGAAAGAAAACATGTAGTGTCAAGCTGATACATATAATCGATATACTTAGAAGAAACATAATAATCAGAGTTACTATACATCTACTGAGTAAAATCTTGCAGTATTTCTCTTTCTTATCTCTCTTTCTGCTATTCTGGTCTACGATCTTATACATGTCAGGAACCTGTCTAACCGATTCACCACAGGGTGGACTTAAACAATTAAACGCTGTCTGACTTACTAGACCGTAATTTAGACCTATACTCCTGTTGCGGAGTCTTTTCTAGCAAAGGGGGCTTTGAGTCATTGGTTTCGGGGCAGTCTTTAGTCTCGATTAAAGTTCCGGCATTTCCATGGAATTTCTTGATGTGTTTGGCATGGATCCAGCCCTTGCGTCCCTCGACCTTGACGGCAGTCCTCGTGGTAAGCAGTACTAACTTCGGTGTTCGCCAGCGGGGCTCGAGAGGGCTTGAACGATCAAAATTCCGGACCAACACTACATCCCCTGGAACGATGGTGTGCTCTTTGACTTGGGTGTTGTCGGGAAAAGCGGCAGCAACCTGTGAACGACAAGAGAGGAGTGCAGACATCAAGGAAGCCAGGTAATCTGTCAACATTTTACTGTCAACATCAGTAATTTTCTTTGGCATAGGCGTACCCCACATATTCGGTGGTCTACCAAAAACCACTTCATAAGGGGACAGGCCTGTTCTGGAATGAGCTACCATACGCATGTAAAAGAGGGCAACCGGCAAGGCTACCATCCAATCCACGCCTTTTTCTGCACAGACTTTCGCTAATTTTGTCTTGAGCGTCTGATTGTGTCGCTCTACAAGTCCGGCTGCCTCTGGGTGTCGTACTCAATGACATTTCCACTGGTACCCTAACAGAAGAGATACTTGTTTCATTAATTCAGAGGAGAATGGCTGACCATTATCTGAGTACACGACACGGGGCAATCCGTACCGTGGAAAGAACTCTTGTACCAATTGCCTGGCAGTGGTTACAGCAGTGTAATCTGGGACTGGGTATGCTTCTGTCCATCTAGATAGTGCACATACAACTACTAGGACATATTTGTATCCTCTACATCTGTCCATCTGGATATAATCCATCTGGAGGACTTCAAAAGGGTGGTCAGGAGGATGAAATCCACCTTGTTCCACCGGAATGCCTTTGCCTGGATTGAACTGGCAACAGATCATGCAGGTGCGTACTTTCTGTTTTGCTGCTGCACGCAGGTGCTTGTTGAACCAAATATTCTGTAAACTGTCTAGCATTGCCTTTTCTCCTAAGTGTGCTGGACTATGTGCTGTGTTTATGATGACTTGTACCATAGAGTCAGGGAGAAACCATGTAGCTTTGCCTTTTGTCATCCAACCCTGGTCAGTATGGACCCCTCCTTGTTCAGTCCATTTCTTTATTTCGTCTGGAGAGGCATGTGTCTGTATGTCGAGTACATCTTGTGAGGGATCCCTGACTGTCATGCTGTTTGTCAGTGATGGCACTTTTGTCTTTGTCGTGTCTGTTGGAGTGTCTGTTGGAGTCTGGGCTGTAAGTTTAGCTGTTCGATCTGCCAGGTCGTTACCCTGGGAAATGGTGTCTGTAACTTTCGTATGTGCTTTGCATTTCAGGACGGCTATGGCTGTAGGCAAATGTATTGCTTCTAACAGAGCCTGAATAAGGGGACCATGCTGAATTTTGGCCCCATGAGAGGTCAGGAAACCTCTCTCTTTCCATAACACTCCAAAGTCATGAACGACCCCGAAAGCGTACTGTGAATCTGTATATATGTTTACTTTCAAGTTCTTGGCTCGTATACAGGCTTGGGTCAGAGCGATGAGCTCTGCTGCTTGGGCTGACAGTGTGTCTATTCGTTGTGTCTCTATGACTTCAGTATCAGTGGTCACGGCATACGCGGCCACTAACTCTCCTGTACTCGTTCTCATGCATGAACCATCTACATAAAGTGTCAGGTCTGGGTCGGGTAATGCAATGTCTGTCAAGTCTTGTCTTGGTTTTGTCACTGTAATAATTACTTCCACACAGTCATGTGGTGCAGTGTCCACTGTGCTTGAGGGCAAGAGTGTAGCAGGGTTCAGAATGTTGCATCGTCTGATCTCTATGTGTGGCTGAAATAATGTCAGTTCATATCCTGTCAGTCTTGCTACAGTCAGATGCTGCGTCTGTGTCCTGTTCAAGAGGACTTCCACTGAATGTGGAACTTGTACTGTCAGGGGGTGTCCTAACACTATGGAATCACTCTGTCTTATAGCTAGGGCTGTTGCTGCAACTGATTTCAGGCACGCAGGCAGAGCCTAGGCCACTGGATCCAATGTACTAGAAAAATAAGCACAAGGCTTGTGTTTTCCTGCTTGATCTTGTGTAAGGACAGATAATGCTGTTCCATCTCGTTCAGTGACAAAAAGCGTAAAAGGCTTGCTGTAACAGGGAGTCGCTAAAACTGGTGCTTGACATAGGGCTTTCTTCAATTCTTCAAATGCAAGGGTATGTTTTTGTGTCCAAGGGAGGACAGTCGAAGACGCTGCCTCCTGTGTTGTTAGCTGTATGAGTAGTTTGGCTAGATATGCATACTGGGGAATCCATTGTCTGCAGTAAGAAGTGAGGCCAATGAAGGCTTGTACTTCCTTTTGTGCCTTGGGCTGTGAAAGGTTGGCAATTAACTGAATATGGTCCTGTGTCAGCTGTCTACCCCTCTTGGACAGCAAGTGTCCAAGGTACACCACTTGCTGTGCACAGAATTGCAACTTCGAAGGGGACACTTTGTGCCCCTTGTCTGCCAGGAAGTGTAAAACTGTCAGTGATGCATGTTCGCAGTCTGGTTCTGTTCGTGCTGTGATCAGTATATCGTCTACATATTGGAGCAGTGCGGTGTTGGCAGGCATGTGAATACTGTCCAGTTGTGTTTTCAATGCTTGGCTGTAAATACTAGGACTTTCTGTGAATCCTTGAGGAGCTCTCGTAAATTTAAAGCTGCGTCCATTTAAACAGAAGCCGAAGAGATATTGGCTCTTTGGATGAATTGGGACACTGAAGAAGGCGTTCTTTAGGTCAATTACAGTAAAGAACGTTGCCTCGGAATCAATTGCAGTCAGTAATGAAGAAATGTCTGGGACCACTGGGTATTGGGGAATTATGCATTTGTTCAAGTCTCGAAGGTCAATCACTAGTCTGTAGACTGGTGGTGCATTAGGGTCTGTTCGTTTAAGAATAGGGATGACAGGTGAATTACATACATTCGAGTCAGTTTCTACTACCACTCCTTGTGCAATGAGCTCGTCAACAATTTTCAGTAATGCTACTACGGCATCAGGTGGTAACTTGTATTGTCGGATTCGTGGCAGTACTACTCCTGGTTTGAGAGTGACATGGCGTGATGTGGCGTAATGTGCATATAACCTACGTCAGTCGGACCTTGTGCCCATAAATGCTGTGGTACATTCTGGAGTCTGGGATCAAGATCTTTCAACACATAATGTCCTTTAAAATCACGTAAAAACAATCGCACTCCTTCCGGAGAACAACAAATAACTGCTCCTAGTTCTTTCAATGTCTTTATACCAAGCACATTTTCTGGACATGACTTAGTAAGTAACAAGTCTGTGGTACGGGACAATGGACCGACTCCTAGGGAAACTGGCCTTGATACTTCGTTAACAATAGGCTTTCCTGAAAATCCCAGGGAAACATTCTGTGAGCCTGAGAGGGGTGCCCCTGGAACCTCGTCATGACTGATGGTAGTTCTGCTCGCCCCTGTGTCAATCAAAAATTTTCTGTCTTTTCCCAATACACGACTATGTACATAGGGACCTTCTTGATCTACAGCATGGGTACTCACAAACTTTCTCTCAGGGGCCAAATATACAGTGTGGTTTGTGTCCGAGGGCCGCACCAGTGGGGGGGGGGTCAGTGAGGAAGGGGGCGGGGCTAGAGCAACAAAAAAAAACTGACCATGAGGTTGATCACAGGTCCCTGCAGCGGACGCCTTCGTCCACTGAGCCACCAGCCTTGGCATACACATCTCTCTCTTTCTTTCTTTCTCTCTCTCTCCCTCCCTCTCTCTCTCCCTGTCTCCCTCTGTCTCACTCACTCTGACTGTCTCACTCACTCGGACTGTCTCACTCCCTCTCTCCCACCCTCTCTCCCACCCTCTCTCCCACCCTCTCTCTCTCCCTCTGTCTCTGTCTCCCACCCTCTGTCTCCCACCCTCCCTCTGCCTCCCACCCTCCCTCTGCCTCTCTCCCCCACTCTGCCTCTCTCTCACCCTCTGCCTCTGTCCCACCCTCTGCCTCTCTCCCCCCACTCTGCCTCTCCCACCCTCTGCCTCTCTCCCACCCTCTGCCTTTTTCCCTTTCTCTGCCTGCCTCTCCCTTTCTCTGCTTGCCTTTCCCTTTCTCTGTCTGCCTCTTTCCCACCCTCTGCCTCTCTCCCACCTCTGCCTGCCTCTCTCCTTTCTCTGCCTGCCTCTCTCCTTCTCTGCCTGCCTCTCTCCTTTCTCTGCCTGCCTCTCCCCTTCTCTGCCTGCCTCTCTCCTTTGTCTGCCTGCCTCTCTCCTTTGTCTGCCTGCCTCTCCCTTTCTCTGCCTGCCTCTCCCTTTCTCTGCCAGCCTCTCCCTTTCTCTGCCTCTCGTGCTTCAAAGGTACGAGCAATGATGAATCACTGCTTCACAGGAGGGCACGCCACTGAGATGCAGGGAGCACTCCCGTCGATCTGGGACATCCCTTGCATTTTATGCCTTCTTCTGTCTCTCCTTTCTCTGTCTGCCTCTCTCCTTTCTCTGTCTGCCTCTTTCCCACCCTCTGCCTCTCTCCCACCCTCTGCCTGCCTCTCTCCTTTCTCTGCCTGCCTCTCCCCTTCTCTGCCTGCCTCTCTCCTTTCTCTGTCTGCCTTTCTCCTTTGTCTGCCTGCCTCTCTCCTTTGTCTGCCTGCCTCTCCTTTTCTCTGCCTGCCTCTCCCTTTCTCTGCCTCTTGTGCTTCAAAGGTACGAGCAATGCTTCACAGGAGGGCACGCCACTGAGATGCAGGGAGCACTCCCGTCGGGCTGGGACATCCCCCGTATTTTATGCCTTCTTCTGTTGTACGACGAGGAGGGATCCCGCTGCGCTCGCACAGATCACACTGTGCCGTCCAGATCCCCGGAGTGCAGCTGCGAGCTGAGCTCTCTGACCAGGAACTGCTCCGGCACCACCCTCCTCCCCAGCGGGCCCTCAATATCCTTTGGGCTCACTGATCTTGGGGGGGGGGGGGAAAGAGGGGAGGGGGAGCTCCCTATTCTCCTCCGACCCTCGCTTCATAGACAGCATCACGGAGCAGCATAGAGGACTGGGCCACCTCACCAGACAGCATGCTGAAACTATGACATTTCACAATTCAAAACCCTACCTCTGACATTCACGTCTTGAAAAATGAAAAATGAGCATGCTTTTCTCAAAGTGACTTTACCCGGAACTGGCAACTTTAATACATTTTATTTTTCATTATCTGTTTTTAAAATATGCATAACTATGTACTTTTCTTACTCTTAACACTTTTTAAATATATTTCAAGGAGCAAAGCATACCAGTGAGACATACGATGTTTAGTTAAGAACTTGTGCATAAACACACATATACATTTTAATTTCTTATGATAATATGTGATTGTTTTATAGCATGTATTTTCATTTGTATTTTCACACGAGGTAGAGTTGTTTCCTGCCACTCAGAATATATCAATTATGACTGTCTTGTAGATGCTGATTACGTGACCTGGGTTCTTAGACACTGGTCATTTCAATGGAAAAAAGTTTACGGCTTTTAGGGAGCAGGGGGTCTGCATGGATCTGCATCGTAGAGCCCCCCTAAGGGCGATCTTCTCCCAAACGACCCCTCCTACCAGCTGCCCTGGCTGAGGCAGCTTCCGGGACACAGCAGCACTCGAGCAATTAACAGGTCTTTAAAAGACCATTTGCATGTTAATGGGCTTTGTTGGAATTTCACCTCTTCTTAGGCCCCTGCAGCTCCACTTAATCACTGGAATCGCCCTGGCCCCGCAGCAGAGTCGCTCAGAGTTGCGCTGTTGAAAGACTCAGTGTTTGTAGACACTCTAAACATTTTTTCCAAAAACACGGGTACAATGTCAGCAAGGTCCGCGGGCCACAAAGGAAGGCTTGCCGGGCCGCCACTGGCCCGCGGGCCGTACTATGAGTACCCGTGATCTACAGGAACCTCAATAAGGGGCAAGCCAACCTCCCTCTCTAGGCTGTTTCATGAGAACTGTTGGAATTCTGGATAGTCTGACTGTGTGTACTGGTACATTTGCTGGGTGGCTTGTTGTGTGGCAGCTGCTGGTGGGGGTGGAAAATTCGCTACTGTCTGTTGCGTGTTCTGTGGGGTGCTATTCTGTCTAGGAGGATGCGGTCTTTCTTTTGTCTTGCCTGTAGCTATATTGTGTTTCAGGACGGCACATTGGTTTACATAGTGACCTGGTTGCTTGCAATAATTACAGTTCCCTTTAACAGGTGCCGTGCCCTTTTTATTCGCATTAGCTGGTACTTATTGTGCAACCAGCACTTTCATTTTCGTATCTTTCATGTGTCTCTTTTCATGTTCCTGTTCCTCTCTAATTCTGTTCTGGTGATATTGTAACATTTGCAACATTTGGAAGGGCTATTTGCTTGCCAGGTACTCTCAACCTTCAGTACTCTATTCTTGATCGGGGGTAAGGAATTCTCTACTAGTTTGCTCACAAATAGATGTGGGTATGATTCACTACTTGGCTTAAGGCCACTATTAATAGAAAAACATTTCTCCAATCTAGAATAAAAATCACTGGTGTCCTCGTCTTGTTTCTGTTTGCAGGCTGAAATAGCATCCCAATCTTCCTTTTTAGTAACCAATAATCTCGGCAGGACCTGTATCAGGAGTTCAGGTAGTTCTTTAGCTTTTTCCCCAAGACCAACACCAGGGTGTCGGCCTTTATCCTCGGTTTCCAATTCTGCCCAATTTATCTTTTTCTCTCCCACCTCCCAGTCTTTCTCTTTAAGCTTTTCGTAAATACCAGCAGGTAACAGTACTTTCAATAATTTAATGATGTCAGCGTACGTGTAATCCCCTATGCGGAGAATGTCTTTTAATTCACGGTGGAACCCCCCCCGGGTCTTTATCATGGCAGGGCAGCATCTTTTTCATTTCAAGTATTTCTATTTTCGTCAAGGGTGTGTAAACGTATACTCGCTGAAGCTCACCCGCTGTATTTTTAACGGGATGAACCTCTCGTAGGGGGTTCTGTCTGTCTATGTGTAAGCCCTTTCTGTCGTGGTGTGGGGCAGGAATCATGCACGTGGTCATAGAAGTCAAGTACTTATGTCGTTGGTCTAGAATGACATTAATTAAATCGGTACCTAGGCCTATCCATCTACCTAGTAATATATCGTCCAGTAATTTATACAAGGGACCGGGATCAGAATATTGACTCTCGTACAACGTGATCAAATGTTGAACCATGTAAATACCAGCCAAACGCTGTTCGTTCTGTGGAAGGCTCAAAAAGGTCTGAGCCACTACGTCACCTTATATATGTTAGCATTAGACACCCATTGAACGGCTGACCGGGCCAATTCTTGAAAATGTGGGGTCTGGGGTCTGTCGCACTCTACTCGTCTTTTCAGTGCGTTCTCAGTAGCTTGGAATAGATTTTCGAGGGAATATCTTTCTTTTATAGGAGGTCCCTGTTTGCGGTAGTCGAGGCACTTGTGCCTGTCAAACTGCCGGGCTTTGCCTACGTAATTCATTTTATCCACTTCCTCTGTTTCGTGCTCAGTATCTTCTGATGCTGAATCCTCTTTCTCGTCAGACTCTTTCCTGTGTATCTTTAGAATCTATTTTCGTATTTTCCTGTACATACATTCTGTCTGTCCCTCTTTATCATGTTTACCGGCAGCTATGTTGTCACTCCAATCCGTCAGACCTCTTGTTACTCCTTTACCTGGTTGGTCTTGTTCCCTGATCAGACAGTTAATCAAAAAACGTAAAATCATGCATTGAACCTCCATCTTTCTCTGTTCCATGGCCTCTTCTATACTCTCGGGTCCCTCCCCGTTCTAATGAAATGGTATATTTTATCTAAATTATCATTCATGCCAGGTAATGTGATCAAATAATCGACAGCATGTCTTAATCTTAGTGAGAACATGAGCATGGCACCCACACCTGGTACTGGATCGTATATACAATGGGAAATCGTTACATTATGCTTATAGGGTGATCCTGTCATTTGTGGCGTTCGTTGTAGCCCTAACCCTAGCAGTGCTCGTGTTGCTGGCGGTGTTCGTGGCGAGTTTGGTGGCCCCCCTCCCATTGCCCCTTGTCCTAAGTCGTCTTTCACGGTCGCCGGCGGAAGCCGCAGTTGTGCAAGCAGATCCTGTGTTGGGGGCGGGGGGAAGGAAGAATTGTTGACAGGAGGGACAGGAGGAGGGAATGCTGCGTTTACATAGTCCGAAGCGGGCTCTTCTAGATCGGAGGAAATAAAAGCCTCAGCTTCTGTCTGTTTATGTCTACGTACTTTAGTCGGTACTAGTGGTGGCGGCAAATTACTGGGTACTTCTGAGGGGGTCACTTTAGCTAGTCCTTCAGCGAGGACGGGATAAATACCTGCAATGAGGGCATTTCTTTCTCTATCCGCTTGTTCCGCCTTGACCGTTCCCCCTCTTCTTTTAGTTCTTTTTCTCTGGCTTTTTCTGCTGCCTCTTTACTTCTCTCTGCTTTGTGGAATACTTTCTCTGCTCTCCTATGCGCTTCTTTACGCCATAACTCAATGGCATCTTTCTGGGACGGTCTAACTTTCTTTTTCCATAGTGCTTCCTCTACTTTCATAATGCATTCAGCATCCCATGTTCCTGAGGCAGGCCATCTATACTTTTCTTCTAGATCCTTCGTGTAATCTACCCATAAGTCTAAAAACAGTATGGCATCTAGCCCATGCTTCTGATACATAAAATGACCAGGTGTGTCTCTAGGCGGGACGGGAACTGACTCTTCGAGTATCCCTTTCCTGGTCCCTATCTGACGTAATTTCGAAAACAGTGGCATGTTGGAACTAACTGAACGAAAACACAATATACACAAAAAATAGACTGAAAACAACCATTCACACTACAACACTAAAACATTAAAAACAGATACATCCTAACTAGTACATGGGGAAAAATATGAACTTGAAAAACTGTTTACTTTATGTACTGCAAAACAGTACCACCATACCGGTCTCGTGAAGAGACACGTCTTTACCGCGTCCACCGAAATGGACACGTCTCTACCGTGCCTGTGTACCCAGACGCGTCTTTACCGGGCTCAAATAAATGAACCCGTCTCTATGCGTTCCCAATAACGGTACTCACCGGGAAGCAGAACTTGAAGGCCTCGGAAACTCGATACTGCGTGACTGCTACTGCTGCGCATGCGCATGCGCCTCGGAACGGGTGGGCCTCGGGATACCTCGGACCTTGCTCTCTCGGCTTGGGCTCTGGTTGGGATGGTCCGCAATCCTCACCGCCTCGTGTGGATGCCTGGTCGCAGTCTCCGTCTCCTCCGTGGGCCTGAGGGAGTAGGCAGGAAGTCCCGCTGTTGTGTACACTTGAAGTCCGTCACGGCTGTAGAAGGGGGCAGGGGGCTGGACCTACATCTCCGGCGCGTGGGGAAGGGGACTGGTCCCTATTCGGGCGCCAGATTATGTGGTAAATAAAATAATTACCCTGTCAGAATTTCTATACATTAACAAGGATCATGCATATAATGAGAGGCAGAGTCCGTGGTGTCCGATTCAAAAGGGCTTTAATTCAGTAACTCGAGTTAAGGGAGAATCGGGTTCCATCACCACTAGGGATCAGGAAGGATCATCATCTGAACTTTATTCACAGAGTACATCATTTATACTTTAAAGCATACATTAACTTGCATAGAGAAGGCGGAGCAAGTGAAAGAGAGAGATAAGAGCACATGGGCGTGAAAAAGGGCGGAGGCGGGGCTTGCACCTGGCAAGATGGTCGCAGCCTAGCGAGGCTCCCGACCCCCTGCCCGCTAATCCGGCCATTACTCCTGTCACAGCCCTGGGGGCCCCCGCCAGAGGTCGGATGCTCCCGGGAGATACTCCTGTGCCCGCTCCGGTCGAGGAAATGACCCGATCCTTCAGCCGCTAATGGTGCACACTGGTGGCGGAGCTCCGGTTCGAAGATCCACAGGATGGCGGTGACCCCACGGACGGCGATGCGCCACTAGCCTTGCGGCCGCTTCACTCATCCCTACACTCCGCCTGCACGAGCTGATCCGGTGCGAGGCGCTGCACTGCGGAGGGTGCAACTGTGGCTGATTTACTGGCCTGGAGCTGTGTCTGCTGTTGCTCCGCGGCCATAGCGTAGCCCCTCCCCCAGCCCGGACTCGGCCAAATCGACGCCCCGGCCTCTGGGGCCTAAGGCGACCGAGAATAGCGGGATCCGACCTGTGCTGCTGCCTCTGCCTTCCCCCGGATTAACAGCGAGCGGTGAACGACTGACCCCACGGACACGCAGCCTTGACCGGCGGCCCTGTCTGCGGCGACGCTCGACACACGGTAGGAGAGCGTCTCACCTCCGAGACTGCAGGTGCTGTTCCTCCTCATCCGCAAACCTGCTGCCTCGAGGTGGGGCCGCGGGAGCACACTGACCTGCCTTTATAGCGGACACCGCCTGTGCGGCTCCTTGAGCCTGAGACCTGAGGGGGAGAGCGGCAGTTACCCCACCAACACTGCTGAGGGCTGGGAGTGCTGGGACTACCGACTATACGGCTGCACTGTCTGGCCTCGAGCCCCATTGCGGGGGTCCTATGTGAAGTGACCCGTCTCCGGCTTGCTAGAGGAGACGCCTGAGTGGTATTTGGGAGTTGGCCCCGCCGCGGGAATAACGCCTGGGACCGGCCAGCGACTCAGCGACAGGCACCCCCCCCTAACTGTCATTGTGGGGCCCGGACCACCACGGCTGGGCTTGCGGCGAATCAGCGCTACCGGGTGTCGCACTAAGGACGCCCCCCTGGCCCTTGCCCTTGGAACTAGAGTGCAGTGACCGCCAGGTGGTGGAGTGAGCAAGGACGCACACGCCTGGAACTCACTCTGGCCCCCACAGACATCGCTCTGAGGACACCTTCCCGGGGGGGGGGGGAGTGGCGGAACCAGCGTCTTACTGCAGCCCCAAAGACCGCACTGGCGAACAGCGCTGAGACCAGTCCGGCGGAGGGAGGCTGGAAGTGGGGTCCCGTCTATCTGGGAGCCCCGCTGAGTCCCCAGGACTAGAACCTATCGTTATCGCTAACTCTATCGGCCTGCCGGCCCCTGCCAATATCTAGCTGCTCCCGTCCCCGGGACGAACATTAGCCATACCCACTGGTGGTGCACTGTCCCGATCCGGGATATTGGACTGTAACTATGGGGAAGCCAAGAGGCCCGAAGGGGGAAGGAGGCGCTGGCTCGGAAACTCCTGACGACTCCGTGGCGGCCCCTCCGGATCTTCAGCAGATGCAGGACCGAATCCTAGAGGCTATCACCGCCATGAAAGATGCCCTCCATCAGGACATTACACAAGTGGCCACGAGCCTTGGCCTGTAGTGTAGTTCCTAGTTTCCCACTAGGCCCTGCGCATTGGAATAACATAAACAGTAGTATCGACGTGGAACTGCTTATATTCCAGGCCTCCACTGACTATGCTAAACTTAATTAGGTTGTGTTACCAACTAGCTCAGAGGTCACTGGAAACTTTCTTCTCTGCATAGGAAGTGATCAGCTTCCCTGGCACAGACAAGAAGGGATTTAGTTTTCCAACAACCGTGCAACATGACAACTTTGCTCCTCAGATCAAGAGTCGATCTCTAGGGTCGTGTGAAACAATAGACATAGAATTCACTCAGTCAGTCTAGTGCAGTTTACTTTCACGGTATGTCGAGAATAGAGAGACGGGCGTGTATCAATAAAGGGTAACATTTATTGAACAGTCTTTCTTCTCGTACAAGAGAAATGTATTGCCACAATTGCAATAACTGTTATTATAAAAGTACGTACAGTAAGATAAGTATTGCGAAATAGAACTGTAAAAGCATTGATATGGTTTCTTAGCCATACAATGGTTTAAAAGTAATAAAACATATATACAGTCATATATACATTAGGCTAACATACTCAACTGGTGCTTCTAACTACGCCTACCCCAGTGTGCCTGACCTAAGCCTAACACGTGAGAAGGGGAGTAAGTAAGTAGCTTAAGTTAAGTTGGTTTTGCCAAGGTTTGTTTCAAGAATTCTCGTCTAAGGGTTTAGTCAACACCATACCTCTGAATAGAATGATGGAGGATTGGTATCTCCTTCAGGGGTCTCTCTCGATATCCCAGTCACCCGCGAGGGTAAACCGGAAGCGCCGGGACTGGATTTCTCTGCACGAGAAAGGCAGCGGCTTCTCTTCAGCGCGTCGAGGAAGGAGGGGGGACAGCGTCCGCGGGCAGCTGGAATCTGCTGGATGTCTTCGCAGAGGGACGTCTGTTCAGCTCCTTAAGCGTACTGCACCATAGTTCACGCTGTAGCGGCGATAATGGTATCAGCAGCTTCACCACCACAGGATAGCAGGCTGCAGCGACAGAGTGCTAGATTTACCAACACAGGGTCATGCAGGCAGCCAGCATCAGTAGCTCGCAGCTCACAACAGCTCACAACAGGGAATTGCTTAAGGCAATGTTGGTAATATTTATACCTGACAGGTGCCGGGTTTGACGCAAGTTTGCTGGACATAAGACGTCAATTAAAGATGTCACTAGGAAGTGATAGTTATCAGTTGCTCATTAGAGTTCCATTACTAATCAAAACATAGCAAGCGGGGATTTCCAGGTTTGCTACGTTTTTATCTTGTTGAAGAACTCGGAGTGTTATCTAGGAATATCAGATAGTGACTACTGCTCTGTCATTGCACTAATTGGTCGCAAAGGAAGTGGCAGAGGGAACTATGCTGGAATGTGGCTCTGTTCGTGTGAGGCCAGAGATGACTTTTCAGAAAATCGCACTTGAACGGTTATGCCAATATAGGGAATAAAGGGCTTTATAGCCGAATAGGGGCATAAGGTCACAGTATCGAGCAGGAACCTAGATAAACACGCAACACCCACTCCACGGGTTAATGTCCATCAAAATTACTAAAACTAAGCAATTAGATGCATGTGTAACATTGCCCACCCCAAAATACATAAATGCATTCGAAATAGGCGTACTTGTAATACATGGAATTTAGGTACTGTACGTTTTTTAAAGCATAGTAATCATTCAAAAATTATTGCATATGAAATCAATGAACGAATATGCATAAAGAATTACACATGAAGTATCTCTGACAGAAGAAATGCGAGATAAATCATCACATAAAAAAGCATTGTAATAAATTGTTTAGAAATAGAAGTGTGAAGCTTCTGTTCTCTAAGAATAGTTTTTACGTTAAGCAAAGAATTGTTCGTGCCAAAAAAGGGTCAATATTAAAAAAATTGTCCAATTCAAAGAATTATTGCTTGAACGGGGAAAAAAAATAGATTTCCAAAGCTCTTGGCAGTTTCTGTTGATCAAAGCGAAGGCCGAATTCAGAGTTCTTGGGAACACTGTGTGTCGGAAAAGCTTCTTAAAAGTTATTGTTTCTCTACGGGTGAGAACATCGTATCAGACAGGCTCTCAAAGAATTGGTCTACAAAATCAGGTGATAGTTCAACCAAATTAGATAGCGCTGTAACTTGGCAGGTGTGAGAATGATTGCTGTCATCGAAGGCAGGACCAGCAATGCTCACAGAACATTGTACCTGGATGATGTTGCTTTTGTCACTCGCTCCACTGTTACCACTTGGCTGTAGTACAGGAGTCTCCACGAATGCCGTCATCAGGATTGGTAGCCGCTGGGGACAACACAATGCGTGCGCCGTTATTGGACTGAGCAAAGTATCGACGTCCATTGGTACTGCTGATGGAAGTGAAAGACAGATGTCCAACACGCATTCATCGCCGCAAAGCATACACCGTAGCACAGGTAAAATGCAATTTTGCCATATCGGTCTGAATGAAAGGAACCAGGTCATGTTTAGATCTCTCAGCCTGGCTAATCCAAGGACGTTAGTTATCCTGTCCCGGTAGCGCATTGCTAGGATTGTCTCTTCCATTCCCATGGGAGCTATGTCTGAGCCGAGGCTTGCCATAACGTAGCAGGAGGGTCAAAAATAGAATCCCTGCAACGAGTCCCAAAAATAGTTGTATGCCGCCAAAAATGGAGTGCACAAAATTAGGAAAGATTCCCAAAATTGCCTGGAAGGGTGTTAGCAGTCCCGTAAAGACTGTCTTAGATATGCCTGGGATGCTTGTTGCACTAGACATGTTAAGGAGTTGGCTGAACATTTCTACGAAATGTACGGGGCAATTTGTTGATAAAAGGTCATGAACCTCAGTAGCCGTCCTTGCGACTAGAAGATCATACGTCTCTTTAGATGACGTTATAGGCACTGTTGTCTGTAAAAGTACAGATTTCATTTTGCTTAATGTATCAATTCGTATAGAATCGAGATTCAGACGAGGCCAGATGGGAGTCACTATGTCTGGAGGCCCACTCGGAAACAATGCTTGCATACAACATTTGACCATGGACGTTACTTGTACTAGATAACTTGTCCCTGGCGCGAGGCCACAACACCTGTGATCCGTTCTAAGAATGTAACTCCCGTTCGAAAGTTGCATAAAGAAGGGCTCTATCTGAGTTGCAGGTGTGACTAGCTGGTGGCATGAAAGGTTGTTTGAATTTCCATCACATGCTCCGTGTAAATTAATACCCTGACACAAAAGTATACCGCTTAGTGAGTGTTTACAGTTATCACCACTAAGAAATACATTTTTGTCGCTGTCACTATAGCAAGAATGAGTGTATGGTAATTTCCATTCGGATTTTACATATCCTTTACCCAATTGTTCATACTGGCCAGCAGGTATGTATTCAAGGCACTTTTTAAATCGGAAAGTTGTTATCGGAATGGTGATAATGCCGTGTATTATCCATTCAATGACAGGACTCTCTGACATTGTCAATGGTAATCTCTCGAGTTTTTCGATGCTCAGGATTGTATAGTCTGCTCCTTTCTGTGCCAAACTGATCTGTTTATCAGTAAGGTTAAAACTGGAAAATAATGACGTTGTGTTTATCAAACGCCAAGGCACATAGCCTGAACGAAGATTTTGCAGCGTCCAGCCTAATTCTATAATAGAGCGTAATTGAGATTGGCCATGTTGTAACATTAGCAAATCTCTGTCTATCACATCAAAGGCAGAGGATACAATATTGTCCAACGAATATATTCTGGAAGACAGAGTCATTAACCCATTGTCTACCACAGAAAGTGATTTCTCCAAATTAATACGATCAATTTCTCGTATTTTCTCAGCAGTTTCAATTTGCTTTACTTTCCAAGCCTCGTTGTAAGCAGCATAGATGCTGGTCGCTATGAAACGCTTTTGACGCTGTTTGCGTGGTCCAAGAATGAAATCGCGCAAATCAGCACCATCTTTTAATAAAGACAAGTGTTGCTTAATTTCAGCCAGTGTGGATGATTTTAGCCATTCAAGGCAGAGCTTCCCTACACTGTATGTTGTTATAATCCCTAGATGTTGTCTCTGGGAATATCTTGAGTCTAATCTGGTCATTTTTAAACCCTGTGTTTTATTCAGGAATCTATCTTGACAGCTATTTGTGTCTGTAGGCCAGATTAACCACTTTTTCCAATCAGGATGTGTTCTGTTGAAATGTAAAATTTGTGACACGTCTAACTCAATATCTGTGGTTGTATTTTCAGGTATTGGCTTTGGTATAGACGGTGTTCTAAGGTCTTTGTTCTTAGCTAGGCCAAGACAAGATGTTTGGTGTACTGTGTCATTTAAAAACAACATTTGTTCTGGTATCATGCAGGTTCTAAATAGTGCTTCAATGCCTTGCACCTGCCAATCTTTTGTACCCCAAATCGTTTTCGTTTCAATATTATTTTTCCAATAATCAAAACCAAATGTCATCATTTTGTCATAAAATGCTTCTGAATATATCAATTTAGAATTTGTCAGCATTGTTTTCATTCCTGTTTTCTCTAACAGTTTATAATAAAACGTTTCTGCATTACTGGTGTTAAACCCTGAGAAGTATTTGAATTTCTCAAAAAATACTTTAGAACTGCTTTTAGGTGGTGTAGAACAATGTTCCCATTGATTATACATAAAAACATTTCTAGGCTGTGCAGATTTATGCAAGTAATGATCCCCATAGTGGGTGTAACAGAATAACTGCTCATAACTAGATGAACCTTGTAAATAATCATGATCTGTGAATCTAGCTGACATTACTAAATCAGACATCATGTCATTAATACTGTTAAAGTCCCAATCATCAGAGAATGTACTAGGTGTCACAAAGTCACTTAAGGAAACCTTTAGTTGATGAGGATACTTCAGGATTTCGACCGGACCATAGATCTCATAGTCTGTTTTCTCCCATACTACCCCACCAGGTATTGGAATTGCTGTGACATTTACTGTAGACAGTTCTCTTTTCTTCACGTGGGATGATCTGTGTGGTTTCAGGACTAGGTTGATGTTCTGACTTGCTGTGTCCATTGTAATATATTTTCCTTCAATGAATTTTCCCAAACACAGTACCATGATGAGCCAAAGCAGGAGGAAAAATACACCTAGACCGAACCAGAACTCTAGCCAAGGGGAAATGAGGTAGATTTCCTTCAGTTGATGAAAGAGTTCCGTTGCTTTTTCTTTAAAAGACTTTTTTGTTTCTGGCATCACTTCGGGGTCATTTTGATCTTCAGAGAAGTTGTCGAAGTTGATGAAATAACCAGAGGCAGTTCTGTCAATTGATGGGATTGTTCTTTCAATCTGTCTCTCGGTAGCACTTTCTGATGCCACATCATTGTAGACTGGTGTTATTTCTTGACGAACTGTTTCAATCTGTGTTTCAAGAGGCACGAGTTCCATGGCATTATTGCATAGTCCTTCATTGTGCACTGCAGGCTGATCGAATGTGATGAGTCTTTCAGTTTGAACCTCTTGGATTGTTGCAAGTTTGGGTATTCTGTTGTTTCTTGGGAGTCCACTGGGCCTACTGTTGATTATAGGCCACATGCTTGTGGTTTTACCAGATCGATGGACACGATTCTGTTCTCCTTTTTACCAGCAAGGGGCGGTAGCACAACTGATCTTGTTCCGGTGACTGCTAAGACAGGTACTGCTTTTCTGTAAGAAGGCCCAAATTCCTTCTTAACCGCGATCTTTTCTCTGACTAGATCCCCAATCTTTGGAATCCAGACAGGCCTTGCTGGTGCTGTTGCGGGTGGTGCCTCGTCAGTGGTACTTGGCTGTTGCTTTAACTTTATGTTGCTTAATGATTTTCTTGTTTCATTCAGTTCCTGTAAAACAGCCAAACGATCCTTTACATCAAAGTGCGTTGTTTCTTCTTGTACCACTGACATATGACTATCGAGGTCCTGAACTCGCATTCTAATCCCGAACAATAGTTCGTATGGGCTGAAGCCTTTTAGAGAATTTCTTGGCATGTTGTTAAGACTAGTCTGGACACTTATTAAATGTTTGACCCACCCAGCGCCTGAACCTAATACCTTCGCTGTTATAGATTGCTTTATGCCCCGGTTTTTTCTTTCTATCACACTATTCCCTTCCGGGGTATGACGGACAAGAATACCACAACCCAATTCCCATGCTGGCCATGGCCTCCTTATAGGCTCGAGAGCTGAAAGCAGGACCCTGGTCAGAATGGAACGTGGTAATTGCGTATATGCCGATATGGACTCGCGAATCTTTTATAACCGTTCTAGCGTCAGCCGAGCGCTGGAGGCCACATCTTTTAAGTGTATTTCGTCTTAACTATTAATAGGACGCAGGATGGGGTGTAGGCAGCGTTACGCTCTTTCTGACTGGTAGCCGGTAGCAAGGTTCGCTACTGCGATCCCTATTGCAGTTTTCACAGTTGTTTGCATATATTTGGTGTTCTACACTCATTCCCGGCCACCAGAAAACTGATTGTAATTCAGTCAGTGATTCCTTGATCTTTCTGTGCCTAAGACCCAAACCCATATGTGCGTCTGCTATTAAAAATATTCTCCTGTTCGTGTTTGGAATTACTCTATCCCCCACTCCAGGGATTCGAGCAAAAGGAACGGAGTTTGCATCGATTATGTATGCATAATTGAGTGGATAGTTTACGGGTAGTGCTGCACAGTCGCCTTTTACGGTCGTTTTTACTGCTAGCATGGTTTCCCCGTCTATGTACTTATCTGTACGCTTTTTTGTGGCTACGGAAGCCGGGTTAGTTGCTTCCGCGGTGGCTGTATTAGCCAATGAATTCCCTGCAACGTGAACGCCATCACGTTGAAGACTCTGTGCGTGAATCACGTGAGTCTTTTGTAGTTCTTTGTGTAAAAGAGCTACCTCGTTCCAGAGCAATTTATGCTTTATTGTGGCACCTGTGTCATCTTTGTAGTCGTTTTCGATCCAACTCTGCAGTTTATTGTTGTAAGAGTTGACGCAAAAATGAGAATCGCACACTATAAGTGTGGGGAATTCGCGTTCTGCATTTTCGAGCGCCATCTTTAAAGATCTTATTTCAGTTCTCTGAACCGAACAGTTTCTTACAGATTCAGTTTTTGTTACTTTCGGTCTGAATTTACCGCACAGCCAACGACCTTTAATGATCGCACATGCTGCATCGTAGGATTTTCTCTCTACGTTGAAATGCTGTACAAAGCTATCTGTATAGATTATACAGGCGTATAGTGGGAGAGGCAGAATTTCGATTGGCAGAGGATACTCTTCTTCATATTCTAAGTCATTCAGTTCTTCGTATTGCGGGACGAAATAGTATTTCACATCTTCCGCTCCTAGAGAATCTATACACTGTATCCATTTAGGATCCAGTGACACTGTAGGCAGGTTTACTGGGCTGAATAGCGCTTCGAAGGCGGATTCCGCTGTGAGGATATTAATCCGTTTGCCGTGTGCTAGTTCTCTTTCATTTGTTAATGCGATTTGCACTGCGTTCACAGTTCTTTCTGTGTGACTGAATGTTTTTTCTACTTGTGTGTACAAGTGAGATTTAATTGAAATTGGTACCTTTTCTCCCTCATTAGAGGTTAGGTACGTGAATCCGCATCTTCCTGGGATGACTCGGATTACAAGATCGATCGTGTTGTCACGTGTATCTAATTTTGTTTTTGCTAACATGTCTGTTTGCAGTGATCTCAAAATTTCTGTGTGTTTTTGAGTCCAATTGATTTGTTTTAAATCAGGTTTTATTAGATCGTAGAGAGGTTTAACCCTCTCTGCGTAATTTAGAATGTAAGTTCTTCCGAAATTCAGAAAACCTAGTATGGATTGTAAATTCTTCAGCGTTTTTGGAGCTTGGAGTACAGCGCACTTCTCTAAGAAGTTGTCCGCTAGGCTTTTCCCTTCACTTGATAATTCGTACCCTAAAAACAGTACTGTCAGATGGGCAATTCGGGACTTTTTAAAGTTGAATTTGTAACCCTCTGTTGCGAACCCAAGTATAATGGTGTTCACTCTTTTCAAGTGAGTATCCAAGTCGTCGTCTGTGAGATAAATATCATCTACGTAAGACAATGCTTCATCATCATAGATTTGTAGTAACTCTGTTACCCTAGCTGAGAATAGTCCTGGGCTGTTCTTGAACCCCTGTGGGAGTCGACAGAATTTTTTCTGCGACCCAAATGCGGAGAAAGCGGTCAAATATCTGCTTTCTGGTGCAATGTTTTGACAAAAGAAACCATTAGAAATGTCTAATGTCGTTTTATATTTTTTCCTAACTATATTATTCATTAGGGCTGCACTATGCGAGTTTTGTACTGCAAAAGTTTTGCAACATGTATTAAGATGTCTGTAGTCCAAGACTAGACGATATGAATTGTCTGGCTTGGAGACAGGAAACAAAGGATTGTTCATTTGAGAGGGGCATGTTTCAATCACCCCCTGGTATTCAAGTTGATCTAAGATCTCCCTGACTTGTTTTTTAGCTTCTTGCTTTATGGGATACTGCCGTTGGGCAGTTGGTTCACTTTTTAGTTGGATTTTGTGAGGCGTTGAATCCTCATCCCATCCTACATGATTTTTATACAATGCAGGTGCCTGGGCTACTGCCCATTTCCTTGCATATGTGTATTTTTTATGAATCGGAATGTGATTCGAGAAGGCTGGCATAATCACCTCTTCGCCACGAGGGCACTCCCTGACAAACTCCGGGGGCCAATCTTTTTCAGCTAACAGAATATCATAGCCTTTTGAGAGCTTATCCCAAAATAGACCCTTAATTTTCCTAGTCTTATCACCCTCCATACGCAATGTTATTTCGTATATTTTATGGGGCTCGCTAAGTCTGGCGTCGGCAGTTTCAACCTGAATGTATTCATTCGTGTCCACTGTCTCCAGATGACTCATCATGATCTTGCGCGCTATACTGATTTCTGCTGCACTGTCCAACATTGTCAATGCCCACTCCCCGTTTTTCAACTGTGTCCTCAGTATTCTCGGCATGGTTGATTACTCTAATACAGGCTACCTTCTTTGTCTGAAATTGAGATTTCTTATTTTGAGCAGGTTCCTTGTCTTTGGACTTGGTGTGCTCTCCTGGGTCTGACCGTCCTCTTCTTTCCGAATTCTGTGGAAGAGATCGAGAGGGACGTATATCAATGCTTTGATATCTATCAGGTTTTTTTATATTATCCCTATTTCTAAGGTTATATCTTTTCTCAGAGGGCTCCCCCTGGGGAGACTGGCGTTCTCGAGTCGGAGTTCTTTCCCTCCGTCGAGGAGACCTTCCTCTGGACTGGAAAACTTTTTCCTTGGGAGTGGATTGTTTATTTCCATCCCAGCTCTTTTTAGGAGTGTTTAAATTATTTTTAATAAATAATTTTTCAGGATTTTCGAGCAGTTGGGGCTTTACCGGTTTCCCACCCAAGCTGTCTCTACCTAATTCTTCATAGCACTTTTCTATGATTTTTGCAAGCTCAACAGGATCTTTTATATCTGTTTCCTTCAACTTCTGGCGGATCGCCACAGATGCTGCTTCTCCTCTAATGTTGGCTAATAATATAGCCGAGACCTGCTTGAAGTCTTTCAGTAATTTCATACCTAGATTTAAAGCGGGCTCTGGACCGAATTCATTTTGAATCTGTTTTAGCACTTCTGGTATTACCGCCATAGACGGAACACCGTGTATTTTTGTGTAAATGGAAGCAAAGACTGTACCCCAAGTGTCACAGTCCTCCACGTGTGGTGCGATTCCCATAGGAAGGCAGATGGTCAAGATTCTGTGTTTCTCAATAGGGGTAGTATCAGGAAATACTGCCTCTATTTGAGTGATTTTCTGTGCTAACCAGAAAGGAATTTGTTCCCGTTTTACGGGTGTTTTACCAAGACATGACTGTATGTTCTGTGGTGTAATTTTATTTGTGTTCCCCTGATGAGGGGTCAGCTGTGGTGTATTAACAGCTGGCTGGACTGTTGCAGTCCGCATTACATATTGGACTAATTGCCTATGTATTTTTATTAATGTTTTTAGCTGTGCTAACAGCTCTTCCTTAGACATTTTTACAATGTCCGGATGTGGTGTGTAGCTGGCTAGAACCGGCCACGTGGCTCCTGGTCTACATAGCGGACCGAGCCTAGTTATGTGATCATTGTGTTTTAGGGCGCCATTAAACCAGAGCAGGTGCTCTTGAAATTTAAGTGGAATTTCAACCTCCTCGAAAGGAGCGTACTCATCCGGTGGTTTCTCTATTTTATAATAGTGAAACTCTTGTGTTATAGCGTTTACCGCTGGAAAGTTTATCCATGAATAGAATACCTCTGTCTGCCGATACTCGTGAGCCTCTATCACGAAAATTACTGTACCACCTTGAGGTGTCAGTCCGTTCTCTATAAGTTTTAAAGTTATAGATCTTCTTAAATGTGCCGGGATGATTATAGCATCCGGGTCTGTGTATTCGGGACCTTGCTGAGTCGCATCTGCTGCGGCCCCAGTGGTGCCGTTATTTTCTCCTGGCATTGTAAAAATGCAGGTTTTGCAGAGTAGGTCTCCAAGGAGACAAAGATTAGGTGCACAATATTTTGGAACACTGTATCCTTCAACGTTGAATAAACCAGAGCTTTACATAGGAATCTCTTCCTACTAAGGTCGGGCGGATTTTAACCTTTCACCCACTCCAGACGTCTATTGGAGTATTTACGGGAGAAAGGGGTCTGTGAAATATGCACGACTGAGTTACTCTATAAGTCTTGCGTTAGTTTATCGCCTTACCAAACGTTGGGCGCCATGTAGTGTAGTTCCTAGTTTCCCACTAGGCCCTGCGCATTGGAATAACATAAACAGTAGTATCGACGTGGAACTGCTTATATTCCAGGCCTCCACTGACTATGCTAAACTTAATTAGGTTGTGTTACCAACTAGCTCAGAGGTCACTGGAAACTTTCTTCTCTGCATAGGAAGTGATCAGCTTCCCTGGCACAGACAAGAAGGGATTCAGTTTTCCAACAACCGTGCAACATGACAACTTTGCTCCTCAGATCAAGAGTCGATCTCTAGGGTCGTGTGAAACAATAGACATAGATTTCACTCAGTCAGTCTAGTGCAGTTTACTTTCACGGTATGTAGAGAATAGAGAGACGGGCGTGTATCAATAAAGGGTAACATTTATTGAACAGTCTTTCTTCTTGTACAAGAGAAATGTATTGCCACAATTGCAATAACTGTTATTATAAAAAGTACGTACAGTAAGATAAGTATTGCGAAATAGAACTGTAAAAGCATTGATATGGTTTCTTAGCCATACAATGGTTTAAAAGTAATAAAACATATATACAGTCATATATACATTAGGCTAACATACTCAACTGGTGCTTCTAACTACGCCTACCCCAGTGTGCCTGACCTAAGCCTAACACGTGAGAAGGGGAGTAAGTAAGTAGCTTAAGTTAAGTTGTTTTTGCCAAGGTTTGTTTCAAGAATTCTCGTCTAAGGGTTTAGTCAACACCATACCTCTGAATAGAATGATGGAGGATTGGTATCTCCTTCAGGGGTCTCTCTCGATATCCCAGTCACCCGCGAGGGTAAACCGGAAGCGCCGGGACTGGATTTTTTCTGCACGAGAAAGGCAGCGGCTTCTCTTCAGCGCGTCGAGGAAGGAGGGGGGACAGCGTCCGCGGGCAGCTGTAATCTGCTGGATGTCTTCGCAGAGGGACGTCTGTTCAGCTCCTTAAGCGTACTGCACCATAGTTCGCGCTGTAGCGGCGATAATGGTATCAGCAGCTTCACCACCACAGGATAGCAGGCTGCAGCGACAGAGTGCTAGATTTACCAACACAGGGTCATGCAGGCAGCCAGCATCAGTAGCTCGCAGCTCACAACAGCTCACAACAGGGAATTGCTTAAGGCAACGTTGGTAATATTTATACCTGACAGGTGCCGGGTTTGACGCAAGTTTGCTGGACATAAGACGTCAATTAAAGATGTCACTAGGAAGTGATAGTTATCAGTTGCTCATTAGAGTTCCATTACTAATCAAAACATAGCAAGCGGGGATTTCCAGGTTTGCTACGTTTTTATCTTGTTGAAGAACTCGGAGTGTTATCTAGGAATATCAGATAGTGACTACTGCTCTGTCATTGCACTAATTGGTCGCAAAGGAAGTGGCAGAGGGAACTATGCTGGAATGTGGCTCTGTTCGTGTGAGGCCAGAGATGACTTTTCAGAAAATCGCACTTGAACGGTTATGCCAATATAGGGAATAAAGGGCTTTATAGCCGAATAGGGGCATAAGGTCACAGTATCGATCAGGAACCTAGATAAACACGCAACAGGCCTCCTGCGGGCAGACCATGGGAAATTGTCGGACAGGGTTAAAACTACGGAATCGACCCTGGAGGAGTTGATTCCCGCACACAAGTCTATGGAAGGTCGGTTAACGGAGGTTCTAGACCGGATACAGGCCCTTGAGCGACGAGCAGAAGATGCGGAAAATCGCAGCAGACGGAACAACGTACGCCTTGTGGGCCTTTCGGAAAAAAAAGAGGGCTCTGACATTGTGGACTATCTGACCACCTGGCTACAGACGGAGGTGGCGCCTGAGGGTCTCTCTCCCTTTTTCACCATTGAAAGAGCTCACCGGGTACCTGCCAAACCGCCCAGTCCGGGACAATCGCCACGTCCAGTAGTCATCAAACTGCTACACTACAAAGATAGAGACTGGCTACTACAACGAGCGAGGACAGCGGGCCCTTTCCAAGTGGATAATTGCAAAGTAACACTGTTCCCGGACTATACGTTCGAGACCCAGAAGTTACGGGCCTCCTTCTTATCCATCAAAAAAGAACTTAGGACAGAAGGCCTGCAGTACTCGCTCCTCTTTCCGGCCAGGCTGCGGGTGGTGGTAGATGACAAATCCCTGTTCTTTCCCACATCGGCGGACGCATGGGCCTGGTGGGACATGTACAAAGCCGGAACAGATGGAGCGCGCATGAGAGAGGAGGAAGAGAGACTGCAACTGCCCCTGCGGAGATCTCGGAGGACGCGGAGCCGTAAGCGGAAGACTGGCAAACCAACGGTCTCGCAGACGGAGAGCGAACGGAAGGCCGCACTGCAAGCAGTAATTGACCTATCGGGTGCTGTCTCGACCCAATCGGGACGGGCCTCGGGATCAGACACTCGAGCAACGGGATCTGAAACTGAACTGTCGGAATTTGGCGGCTTGAAGGGCCCGGAGGTCACTCCACAAACTTCGGGGGAGATTGTAGAGGGATAAGGGGGCTCTGCCGGCCCAGTTTTACCCTATATTGATGGACTCGGATTGACCTATTGACCGGAGCAGGCAGTTCTTGGAACTACGATGTTGTGAGTACCACTATTTTGTGGGCGGGGGAAGGAGACTGAGGCCCACTCCAGTAGCCAACTCGTGCCTCTTAGGGCCCATAAGGCCTCCGCGATGCAGACTGCGGATTAGGTGGGGATAAGGGAACAGTTGCCCGCATATAGTTTGGATGGGAGCGACTCTAGCACAGTTGGGTCCTGTTCTGGGGGAGGGTGGGGAGCCCGAGGCAGTTGGGGGAGCCAGGGGCGCAGTTGTGAGAGGGGGGAAGGGGACTGTTATTGTGGGGTGGGGGGACTGTGTCATCATGAGTGATCGGGAGTACGGACATTGCGAACAATACCATACTGCATGGGATAATGACTAATACAGGAATGATAAAGTGTGTAACCTGGAATGTGAGGGGGCTGCACACCATGGCTAGACGACACAAAATACACGCCTACTTGGTTCGAAGGGGGGTTCACATTGCGCTACTACAGGAGACACATTTGACGAAACAAGAGGGAATAGCGCTGCAACGTAGATGGAGGGGTCACTTGTTTAATACTACATATTCGGCCTTCGCTAGGGGAGCCTTGATCTGGATTAGAGCGGGTACCCCATTCCAAGTTACTCGTCAAGTGGTGGATCCAGAGGGGAGGTTCGTGGCGGTGGAGGGAACCCTTAGAGGGCGCCACATAGTGCTTTGCAGCGCGTATGCACCTAATGTAGACCAGGCTGCATATTTTGCGCGGCTCTCTGGGGAACTGGCTAGTTACCTCGCAGGCCCTGTTCTACTGGGGGGTGACCTCAACTCAGTGATAGACGTTGACCTGGACAGATCGCGCCCTCCATTGCACTCGTCCCCAGTACGCAGATTGGCGAAGTGTAGACTAGAATGGCAGGGCCAGTGGGGATTGACGGATGCTTGGCGCGCGCAGCGCCCAACCGAACGAGACTACTCATTCCACTCTAGCCTCCACGACCTCCACGTTCGTATCGACGCCTTCCTGTGTTCTCCGCTTGTGCTCCCTGCAGTCGCCCGCACTGAATACCTGGCGCGCACGATCTCGGACCATAACCCCCTGTTACTATCGCTTGATTGGATGACCGAAATCTCCAAGATCCCAACATGGCAGCTCCGTCCAGACACTTTAGATGACCCGCCGTTCCGCGAGGCATTAGGACAGAGGATTGAGCATTATTTTGCGGAAAACGAAGGGTCTACCGATTCTAGAGCCACGGAATGGGACGCACTTAATGTTGTGATCCGCGGGCATTGTATCGGAAAATTTGCAGGCGCCCGCAAGACGTTGTTAGAAGACTTGGACAAGGCGGAACGTAGTCTGCGCGAGATTGAGCGGTCGCGCCCAGAGCGACCTGACGTCCAGGGCGATCTCTGTGCGGCGCTGGAGGCAGTGGCGATAGAACTAGAACGCCTTCGCAGCTATGATTACCGAGCATATCTGGTGAGAACGCACGCTGAAGGGGACAAAGCAGGGACCCTGCTGGCTTGGCTTGCCAACCCTGCCAGACGTAGCCACCCGATACTGGCCATATCAGAGGGGAATGGCGACATGCGCACCACGCAATCGGCGATCCTGAGCAGTTTCAGGACCTATTATGAGCAATTGTATAGGAGCGCGCTCGGCGATAAAGATCGGGATATAGCGGCCTTCCTAGGGGAACTGCAGTTACCGTAACTAGACCAGGACCAGGCGAAAGCCTTGGGAGGCCCGATAGGTTTAATGGAAATCAGGGGAGCGATTAAAAAAATGGCCCGGAATGGGACCCCCGGCCTCGACGGATTGCCAATTGAGTTTTATGGGCGGTACCTAGATCAGCGGGGCCCCCGCCTACAAATTCTCTACGCCGAAGCTAAGCTTAAGGGATGGCTACCAAGCTCGATGCGTGAAGCTTTGATGATCCCCCTACTGAAACCGCGGAGAGAGAGCACAGACACGGCATCTTACCGGCCGCTGTCAATGCTGACCACGGACTATAAAATCCTGAGTACGGTACTGGCAAACAGGTTGCTACAGCATATGCAGACCCTAGTCCATAGGGACCAGTCCGGGTTTATCACCAAGCGTAATACCAGCCATAACATTAGGAGATTGACCCGTTTGTTGTCTAGCCCACCTCCGGAGGCAAGAACCCCCCTGGTGTTGGCAGTGGACATAGAGAAGGCTTTTGATAGCCTGGAATGGGATTACCTCTATAGAGTACTGCGGAGCTTTGGGCTGGGAGAAGGCTACATACAGTGGACGAAGGTATTATATGCTGAGGCGAAGGCAAGAGTGAGGGTGGGCACCCTGGTGTCGGACCAATTTGAAGTGCTTCGCGGCACCAGGCAGGGCTGCGCACTATCTCCTCTGCTATTTGCCCTAGCAGTGGAACCCCTGGCGGCGATGGCTAGGTAGGGCGCCTACTACGAGGGTCTAACTCATAGCGGGACACACCATTTTATCTCGCTATACGCGGATGACCTCCTGCTCTTCTTGGAGGATGCTGATGAGGCACTGTCAGGAGCCGAAAGACTCCTGAGGCGTTTTGGAGAGATATCTGGCCTGAAGGTTAACTGGGCAAAGACTTGTTTATTCCCCCTACGTAAACATGAGACTCAGCCCCTTCCCCGACCTTTACTCAGGTGGGAACCCAGTTGCCTGGACTACCTGGGGGTACATGTTTATCATGATGAAGCAGACATGCTAGATGGGAACCTTGGACGCTGTATCCGAGCCCTAAAAGGCAATATGTCCTTCTGGGCTACTCTCCCATTATCGGTAACAGGTCGCATATCGCTGCTAAAAATGATAGCATTGCCCCGCTTGCTGTATTATACCGGACCTTGCCTTTTTGGGTCCCGGCCGCGACTTTCCGACAGCTGCGGTCACTGCTTATTTCCTTTCTATGGGGCGCGGGCAGGCGAAGAGTGGCATTGTCCACCCTAACCCGCCCGAAGGACGAGGGAGGCCTAGCTGTCCCAGACTTTGAGCTTTACTATTTGGCAGCTCAGCTCCAGACCTTTACGCAAGAAATTGCTAGAGTCTACCGCGGGCCGGAACATGGCCGAGACAGCGGCATCCCCCGTCATGTGCTCGCCTACATTGCCCTACGCCAAAAATTACCATTGAGGGACCTGTCTTTGGAGGAAAAAACTCTCCGCCTCTGCTGGAACCGCTCAGCGAAACGCGCGAAGATTAGATGCCCATATGCACCCGAGATCCCCCTCGGTATGATAACGGCACTCCCGCACGGGGGCGACTGGTCACACCTGCAGGGATGGGAAGACGCAGGGCTGCAAGTGGTGGGAGACTTGTATGAGGACGGAGCATTGGTCCCATATCAAGCGCTACAAGAACGTTTCGACCTCCCGCGAGGCGACTACTTGTTGCACGCGGCAGTAGTGCGAGCTATACAGGGCCATTGGGGAATGGGATTAGCGGAGCCACCGACAGCCCAGGCCTGCCAGTACGTCATGATGTCGGCGGGCACCGTTAAGGCGGTTACGTGCTTATATTCGAGAATGCTGAGAGAAACTCTGCAACCTCTGACTACTTTAAAGGCCAAGTGGGAATTGGATTTGCAGATAGAGATCCCGGACACCACATGGATGCAACTAGTAGGTCGGGCTAGGAAGAGCACGAGGAACGCACGATTCCAGCTCATCCACTTTTATATTCTCCACAGAGCTTACCTTACCCCGGGCAACATCCAGAAATATTTTGGGGCAGAGGAGGCCGCTTGCCCGCGCTGCAACGCACTAGGGGAGGATCTGACTCACATGCTCAGAGAGTGCCCCCACCTACAGGATTACTGGAGTGAAGTCGGCGACACTCTGAACGACGCCGCGGACAGAGACCTCCGATACACTACGGCCGTCAGCGTACTACATTGGTTCCCGCACACACCCAAAAATAGGATGTCGAGCAGGTTCATAGATATGGGCCTCCTTTTGGCCAAACGGGAATTGACGAGGGGGTGGAAGGCAAAAACGAGCCCAACCCATCGGAGATGGCTCACTGAATTTTTGAAATGAGCGGCGAGCGAGAGCACAATTAGGTACCAGCTGGCGCGCAGAGGGGCGGACGAGCGAGCCCTGGAGGCGGCTATGTAATGGGAGCTCTTGGTGCAGGCGCTGCGCGATAGTACACTAGAAGAGGAGGAGGATGAGCCAGAAGAGCTGAATAACACCGCCGACGACCAGGGGAGGTCAACACCAATACCAGGGACACACACACACGATAGTTAACCAAGGCCCATTGATTGCGGTAATTCAAACTCAATTCCTGACCAAGAAGGACTGGTGACACATGGGGGGGGTGAAGGGGGAATCTAAGGAGTAGGGAGGGACTCCCTTTCAGTAGTGTAGTTGGGATCTTAGTTATAGGCACTACAGGGGGGGGGGTTTGGGGGAAAAAATTTAAAGCAGACAATGGAACCCCCCACAGGAGCCATGCGATGTCCTCTGAAAACGAAGATTGCATTGCTTTGAGATTTTGCCGCCCGACCTCCGGGTTGTGGGCTAACGGCTGTGTGCACCTGATGGGATCCTCAAAACGAGTGGGGGGGTTTCACAATGCTGATGCTAATGTGATTGTTTATCCTGTGATTGGCTCTGCAATAAAAATTGTTTACAAAAAAAAATGGGCGTGAAAAAGGGCGTGTAAGAAGGCGTACACGTGGGTGTTCACTTGATGAGTCATAGGTGTGTCATAGGTGGGTGGATACATGGAGGGGGTCTGCATGGTCAGCAGGAACCTTTACCCTACTTGTGCGCGCAATTTGGTCATGACGTGGAATTGACGTGTAACTGGGGGAAGCTGAGGGGAGCTGACTTTCGTGCTAGTAGAGGAGTCTTGGATGTCAGGACGACCTGCACTTCTGGTATTATCTGATATCTTGAGTTTGGAGGATGTATTATCTGACTTAAAGGTCGCTCGAGCAAAGGCTGCTCATCACTAAATGCTAGTGTGTGCATATATTTCTTCGTGCATTGCGTGGGGGCCATGGGCCTTCTATGGATGTGAGTTCTGTAAATCACTTGAATGGAGACAGAAAGGCTAGGCCCTATCTTCTGCAGGCGGAATATGTTTACCCTTTTCGTTAAGCAGGAATGTGTTTCTGTGGAGCAGGACAGATAACTGTAAGCAAAATACTGTCTTGGCAGGCCAAGCTGGGCACCTCTCGGCTGAGTAGGAAGTATGTGAGAGGTCAGGGATACATAGCTAAACTGCAGTTTTCAGAGTGTCAGGAGGCATGGAGCCTGAATTCGGGTCCTGGCTCAGCTGAGCCACAAAAACAAGTTCATCTCGACTTTTAAACGTACACCATGTAAATGCATTGGCAACATAGGCCTCAGTGCAGAATTAACGTTTCTTTCATGGAGGGCTTGGTGACTGACATGCTAACATTGGACGGAATTGCAGAGGCGTTATTATTGCAGGCATGAGAAGGGAATTGCATGGTGACATGGACATACATAGGGTGCATGTAGGGGACACACTGGCCACGTAAAATTTCTATTTCCTCAAACCTACATCCATCTAGCCCTCGTGTACTCCTTTAGCTCTATACTAACACTCTACTATTCCTCTACTATCACTATAACCCTCTTCTACACCTATAACCCTCTACCCTTCTATCCATCTACCTAGCTACACATCTACACCTCGAACATCCCTCTTCTATCCCTAAAACCTTTTCCAACACTACCCCTTTACTACCCCTCTTCTTGTAGCCTACCACTGTAATACCCATCTTCCCTTGTACTACACCTCTAAACATCTACTAACACTCTTCTTTCCCTCAAACCCTCTAAACCTCTTCTACTCGTATACACATTTACCCCTCTACAACCCCTCAAGCCCTCTTCTAGCCCTATATGCCTTTATCCTTATACCCAATTAACATTCTAACACCATACCACTGTAATACCCCTCTACTACCCCTCTAATACTCTTCTACCCTATAGACGAGCTGTTTGCTTGCTCTGTTGACAGACACTTTTGCAACAGCCTCATGTAAACGCAGCCCTGGCTTACAGGCTCATGTAAACTTCTTCTGCCGGGTGACCAGGCCTTTCACTTCCTCCAGACCCCACCAATCTCCTGTTCCTTCCAGAATTGTATTTCTAAGACACCTAGGGCAGATTTACAAGCTCCTTGCGACACTTTTGTGTCATTTTTAACATGGGAAAAGTGACGCAAAAGTGGCGCAAAGGGCTTGTAAATCTGCCCTACAAGTCTTCCTAAAAGACATATGTCCTGTCTAGTGCTCGCTTCTCCTTCCTGCTCGTGCTACTGAAGCCCAGGTGCTGGATGGGAGTTTTCTTTGCACATTTGCTTACATATGTTTTCAATTGGCTCCTGACTCTTGAAACCATGCTGTCGAGCTTCAAATGCCCGTACACCTTTGTCTGTGTGTTCAGCTCACTGTGTAGATGTTTCAGTTGACTCTACTCAGGGGTTGCTTCAGCCTGATCCAGAGTGAAATCTGGAATTGTGGACACCTCACCTTCTGAGATCGAAATCTCAGTTGCTTACACTTACGACTTTTTCCTGGTTATTAGTGTCTTGTTTGTTTACGTTGTTTTTCCCCAGCATAATTTCACCAGTTGGCATTAAACAAGCATTTGCACTGCACTAAGTCTCGCATTACTTGAAGGTTGATGTAGTCTGTTGTCTTTTACGTTTAATGTTCTCGCATCCAGGCAATTGTTCTGATATTTTAGGTTTTTTTCTGCGCTTCTTTCAAACATAGAATATGAAGTTGAAGTGCAGCTTCTCCTAATTGCCCTTTGTTGAGGCACCCGGTCCTTTTGTATATTACAAGTGCTGCCTAGAATTACCGAATGAGCCATAAAGTGTGCAGTGGAGGGAGCAGAGCACACGCAAGTATTCAGGGGGTGGATAAATATGTTTTGCACAATAAATTAAGAACCAGGCAAGCATTGGTAGTTCCTATTTTCTCTATAACGTGCTAAATTGTATCTAAAGAGACTGCATTTATAATCTTAGTTAAATGTTATCAAGAGACAAATATAGAAATATTCTCCAGCAGGTTTTTTTGTGCCGACCACACGTTGTGCAGAATAGGGTGGAATATTTATCACCCATAGTAAATAATATTGCCCGGGGGTGAGGCATTTACCAGGTCTGGTAACTGCCTCCTGTTCCGAGATTTCAAACTGGAAATGGGGCAAAGCATAAAGAATCAGTTTTGTTTGTTCCCACACCGCCCCATAAATCTGGGTTAGGAGGGTCGTTCAGTTGTACATAATGTTTTATTGGTTATGTATAAGATAACAAAAATGCTTATAGCACTTTTTTAGCATAACTTCTCATCATGCTGCATAGCAGCCACGCTGCTCTACAACGGAGCGAAAATAAATTGGCAAAGCCAATAGCTCTGGCTAAACACTTATAAGGTGGCAAAGCCAATAGCTCTGGCTAAACACTTATACTGTCCAAAGGCCAGACCTATTGGCTATGCCATTGGTGCTGCTTGTTGAGTATTGTTTTGAGGTCTGGGCAAAAGAAAATAGCTTAGGCCGAGGGTCTCTGGATTCCAATAATGACGGGATTGCAGTAATGATTCAGTGGGGGCCTCAGAATTAAAAAGTTGTAGAACCGCCGCTCTAATGTATTGTGTCTTTAACATTTCAATCTTAAAATGGTCTATTTAGGGAAATAAAAGAACCAGACTGAGAGAGTCAGTGACCCTGCATGTACTTCAACCAACCCAGCCATTATAACCCCACCGTCTTGTTTCAAACAGTATTACATCTACTATGAGAGCCTAAAAAAAGGAAGGTTCTAAAGTATTTTTGGGAGTACATTTTATTTTATTTACATTCTTCAAGGCCCAATTTTCAGAGAAACTAATATATAGCGTGCTGAAAGTACATATATTTAATTAGAACAATCTTCAATCACAAAAATACAAAAATACAAAGACATATATTACCTAATTTATGCAACACAACAATATTGTTTACATGATTATTGGGTTATCAAAAACAATATCTTCAATCCAAAAAAAGACAGATTGACAAACAGTCATCATAGGTTTCACCTTGCTACACATAAGACCGTATCTTCATGACCATAATACATATACAAACAAAACATTTTATAATTAAAACGTCAAATAACACTCAAAAAAGAGAACATGAAAACCATTCAAGATATCAAAAGAGTTGTAAATAAGAATGACATCACAAATATATAGTATAAAGGTACAATAAATTTCCACACAATGTTATAAATTATTTCTATAGCGCAACATACACCGGATAGGTTTCTTGGCGCTGAGGGACAGGGCGCGGAACGAAGGCGGTTTAGATGGAGTAGGCAGACGTGAAAAGCCAGGTTTTAAGCTGCTTCCTAAATTGAAGATGGTTGTCAATTAGACGTAAGGAAATAGGAAGAGAGTTCCAGAACTGGGGAGCCAGCGTTGAGAAACACAGCCCCCCATGTTTGTTTCGTTTATATCTTGGGATGGTCAGGAGGCAGTGGCAGGACGATCGAAGGGTACGGGAGGGACTGTATTTCCTAATTTTACTGGATATGAATGCCGGGCCGGTGTCCATCAAAGCTTAAATTTAAACGCACAACGTTGGCTCACTGGGAGTCAGTGTAGTTGTTGTAGCAGGGGTTTGACATGGTGACACGATTATATTGATCACTTAAATGTTATTCTTTTAAACCTGTGCACATTTAATTTGATTATTTTCTTAGTAAAATATGACACTAAAAGTTTTGTCAAAGGATTCGCCTCTGTTTAATATATAGCCTTTCATATTTAATATTTCTCCATAAAGTAATTGACTTAAACAATAATATATTTTGCGCAATCCCTAAATATCCACTACCTCTTTAGAGCAGCGATACAAGTTCTATTAAATGGAACAGTTTAATTTTGTTAATTTGTATAAAAAAAAAGGTCTTTGAATCTTAAAAATGAATTCCTACTCCTAACTTCTAGGGAAAAAATGTAAACTCTGCTAAAAGAGAAATCCTATACCTGTTGATTTTAGGTTAATTTAATTGACAATACTTGTGCTGAATCAATGTAAGAGTCTTAAACTTATATTGTGTATCATTAATCATTGCATTATGTCTCAGCGTACGATTAGTGTAGATAAGTATACCTTTATTTAATGTATGCATTTATTGTCAGGATAACGTCCTCAGTCTTCCTAAAAAAACATACTTATTATCAAGTCTTTATTTCTGATCAACAAGGACAGCATTATGACTATAAGTCACAGTAGTGGAGGAGTAATGCTGACTTTAATAAGATTGAGGCTTCCAGTGTCTGAAAAGACTCTTGGTAGGGTGTTATGTATACCAAGTCTGTATCCTACATTGTGGGAAGAGAGAGAATCAGCATGACAGGAAGGAGGCCTGGAGGCAGCTGTAGTACCAAAGGTGCTGAAAAAGGCATCTGAGTTTGAGAGAGTGGACTGATAGCAAAGGAACCCTAGGACCAGGGGTGGGAACGCCCCGAAGCAAAGTGTTTCTTAGGAGGCATGTATTTCCTGTGCTTGACACCTTAGCCTGGCTTTCGACCCTAGGGACGGGCAGTCTCTAGGGACTGTGCTGTCTGTGGCTCTGCTCTCCTATGGTAAAGGGACAAAGTAGTAACAACCCAGTCAGTATGTGTCCATGCAAGAGTACGGAATCAGAGGGGACCGGAAAGCACAGGATCGGAGCTATGACTGATCACCCCAAAAGCCCTGTTCGGCCTGGTCTGGAGAGCACCCCATTGTGTCAAGCTTTAATTTTCAACAAAAAGCCACTCGCACTGTCAAGAGACTGTCTGCTAAAGGAACTATAAGTCCCAGGAGACTTGTCTGTCTGCTGATGGAGCAGGAGAGGCCACATGCTATATAGTGCCGGACTCTCAAATGCAGCGCTGGATGCCACACCACTGCAGCTGCCTGGTAAAGGGACTACAAATATCAGGAGACCTGTTGTCTGCTGGGGGAGGAGGAGGGGCCGCATCTTCTACACGCTATATTGCCCTGGACTATGTCCCACAGCGCGGGGCTTCAAACCCCTGTAGCTGCATGGTAAAAAGACTACAAATCCCAGGAGACCTGTTGTCTGCTGGGGCAGGAAGAGGGACCACATCTTCAACGTGCTACGATGCCCGTACTGTCTCCTGCAGCACAGGACGCCAAGCGCACGTCTTCATTCAGCCTGTAACTGTTAGTTTAGCTGAGAGGCTGCTCTGCAATTCCCTGTATGCAGCCAGCTGCACAAAGTAACTTAACAGCTGGGAGCTCCTAAAGTAATTGTGAAAGTGACACAGCTCACAGCTCTGCAGTCACTGACTGTCTGCACAACAAGTTCCGTTCTGTTCAGTTTCATAAAGCTGGCTCAGGCCTGCTCACCGCACGGGCCTCTCACGCGTGCCCTTACTTATATTTCAGGCTCTTTAATGAAATGAACAGATTGTGAAAAAACAGATTGCAATACTTTGTGAGCTTTTGAAAATATATTGAGTCCGTCAAATAAACGTAAGTTAGTCAAAGAAACCATATATCAGTTTTTGAAAAACACTTTTATTTCGCAACACTGTTGTCTCGAAAGTGTGCAAACATCAACCGATTTCACAAAAAAAGAAACCAAATAGTACAGTTAAGAAAAAAGCGCTCTGACGTGGCCAGCGCTGGCTGCGTCATAGCTCTTTATTTTCTTTCAGCAGGTTGGTAGTACAGGTGTTGGGGTAAGATGTAGCATTATTAGACTAGTTAGCTGTGTAAGTAGATCTATTTAAAAGTAACAATCTGTTGCAATTCAAGTCTGTAAAAATATATAATATGGTAATTTGTTTTAAATGGTTGAAAGAAATGTATGCGTCCGGGATGTGCATCTGTCAATGACATACAGTCACAGGGAGAGTTTAAAGTGTACGTGCCATTGAAATTAAGAAATAAACAAAGCATGTTGAGGAAAGTATTTAAAGTATGCGGTCTGGATGTGCATCTGCATAGGGTATAGTTACAAGGCAAGGTTAAAATGTATATGTCAGTCAGTCAGTCAAACAAAACTTTATTTGATTTGTTAAAACCTTAAAAGTACATTTCCCACATTCCGTGATAAAAGAAAGAACAGCAACAAAACATGACAATATTCAGCAAAGAGAAAGAGCAGCAGCATAACATGATAATATTAAAACCACAATTACACCTCAAGATACATGTAGTTTAACTTCTCTTGTTCCTTTTAAAACAGAGTATTATAACATTTATTTGTTAAAATCGCCCAATTTTTTTTTTTTTACCTATACATAACTTCTTCAGAATGCAATTTTTACTACTGTTATACCTTGGTGTCTCTACCCTTATTCAAAGATAAGGGCTGCACTATACATGTTCTTCTGCGCATTTGAGGAACAACTTAACTTTATTCATATATTTCCCCAACGCACAGGCTATATCTAAATTCTCCATTTCCACCAAAAGAGTAGCAGCTTGCATTCTGTGCGTAATCCTATATTTTTAAAAAAATCGGACATAAAAACTCCTTTCGAAAGTCTAAAAATCTCGTACAATCTAATAAAATATGTAAAATATCGCAGGTGGTTCCTAAAGTGCAAGTGCATTTCCCATTACATCCTATCATTAGGTTTCGGACCCCGTTATTCGCATAACCTGGGTTTATACCAATTCGCATTTTCAAGACTTCTCGCCTCAGACTGTGGCTGGGTAGCCGATCCACGTAGGGGAAGTGCTGGTTGCTCTCCAAAGCCACTTTATGTGTGCTACCGAGGACTTTTGAGCAAGGTAGTCCCGATCATAACTACGGGACATATTGACCCCTTGAATCTTTAATTCTTTTTTCCCAATTATTATGGGGTCTTGCGGCAAGCATACCTTCAAATCTAACACCCCATAAGCCTTGCTTACTGAGGCTCTCACCTCTTTTGCCCAGGGAAGCTCACTAATGGTGATTTCCTCCTTAGCCCATTGGGAGATTTTAGCGATTTCCCCTACTCCCAACCGCTGCCAGAAGCGTACAAGGCTCATACAAGCTGTTATAGCCCAGGAGGTTATTCCCAGCTCCAGTCGTGCTGCCTGCACCATAGAGGATTTTGGCAGTGCGAATAAGCTTTTTAATATATTTCCCTCCTCTCTATCCCAGGAGGTCTTACCACCGAGATAAATAACCTCAGCTCCATACAAAAATTGTGGGGGGACCATTGCTTGATAGGCTTTTAAGACCGGCCTATCTGACCTCTCACCATAGGTATTATTAAATCTTTTTAGGCCTTTGACCGACTCCAATGCCCTTATTTTTAATGCTTGCAGGTGTGTGTGCCAATTCAAGTTACCTGAGAACCACATTCCCAAATATCTGTAATTAGTCACCCTCTCAAGCAAAATTGTGCCAAGATACCACGAGAACTTCACTTTCCTTCTCCCAAAACATACAATTTTCGTCTTATCCATATTTACCACTAATTTTTTACTCGTACAATATTCTTTAAACCTATTTAGTTTTCTCTGGAGGCCTATCTCAGTTTGATCCATAATTACTAGGTCATCGGCATAAAGGAGGCATGATATGTGCTTTCCTCCCAATTTCGGGTTCGCCCCTCTGACATCTTTTAATACTTGGGGTAGGTCAGCTAAAAACAGGGCGAACAGCAGGGGGGCTAGAACGCACCCCTGCCTTAAGCCGTTCCCAATAGGAATTCTCCCGGTCAGTCCTCCATCCGTGTCCAATATTATCTGTGTCCAATTTTCTGTATGTGATGCTTGGATCAGGACCAGCAGGTCATCCTGTAGTTCATACCCTACTAGTGTTGACCACAGCTGTTCCCTGTCCACAAGATCAAAGGCTCCACGGAAGTCAACGAAACAGCAGAATAAATTACCCCTCTGATCAATTGACTTCCATGCGATGGACCACAGAGCAAAACAATGGTCAATCGTTGAGTGGCCTTCTTTGAACCCCCCCCCCTGCTCTGGGGGTATTATCTGTTTGTCTTCCACCCACTCCTTTAGTATCCCTAGGATTACCTTGGAAAAGACCTTTTCACCTATATCCAAAAGGTTTGTAAAGCGGTAATTTTTGGGGGAGTTTGCATCGCCTTTTTTATGGATTGGCCTAACAATAGCCCCTTTCCAATTTGCAGGGAATTCACCTGTATTTAGGATCCCTAAAAACATATTTGAAAGGAACTCTGCCCACCATTCTATGTTTGTTTTTATTATGACAGCTGGCATGTTGTCAGGGCCAGCCGCCCGTCTTAAGTTTAACCTAGATATTATGGTTCTAATTCGATCTGGGGAAAAGTGGGTTTTTAATTCTTCACTTATTCCTGGCCAAGCATTTACCATTATTCCCTCCCTCATTGGCCATTTCCCATAGATTTCCTCTAGGTAGGTCAGCCACTTGTCCTCTGGCACTGGGCACTGCATGGTCCCTTGTGCTTTTCCCATACAGTCCTGTATTAACCTCCAAAAGCCTTTCACATTTTTATCTTCAATTACCACAAGTAAGTTATCCCAACATTTGTCCTTAAAACTCCTTTTTTTTTATCTCTGATAACTGTCTTATATTTTAACTTCATTTTTCTGAGTTCTGTTACCACTTCCTCACTGTAGTTACCCCTGAGGTATCTTTCTTGTTTCTTAATACCGGCCTTTAATTTCCGGCATTCAGCATCAAACCAATGTTTGGTATTATTAGGGTGTAATGTCGCATTGTTTACTGTTTTATGGTTATTGCACTTTAACTTAATCCGGAGGCATTCCACCAATTGCCTTATTATACCCTTGTACCAGGCTTTGCTCTCTTCTGGTATATATGTGAATATCATTAAAACAAAACTATTGAATGAAGTATTAAAAAGAGAAAAAAAAGCATTTGGTAATGAAATACATTCACACAGAGTATGCCTGTGAGGCTAAAACTGTTCTGCCGTCCTCAACCCGTCCCAATCCGTATTCCGAAGCAAACACAGCACAGAGACTGCCCTACTCACCCCCACAGATGACATCTGTACCCTCATGGACCTAGGCCACTCAGCAGCCCTCATCCTGCTCGACCTAACAGCGGCCTTCAACACCGTCTCCCACAGCACACTAGTCGCCAGACTACACGACGCCAGCATACAAAGAAAAACCCTCGACTGGATCCACCCTTCCTCTCCGACCCCACAAAAATCACCTGCGGAGTCCCACAGGGTCATCACCGACCCCCACCCTCTTCAACATCTACTTGGCCCCCCTCGCAGCCATCCTCCGACAACACGGCCTCAACCACATATCTTACGCCAACGACACCCAGCTCATCCTCTCTCTCACCAAAGACCCCACTACTGCCAAAATCAACTTCCAGAAAGGAATCAAGATGTTGCATTCTGGATGACCAACAGCTGCCTGAAGCTCAACGCCGAGAAGACAGAAGTCCTCGTCCTCGTTGCCACCCCTTCTGCATGGGACAGCACCTGGTGGCCAACCGCCCTCGGAAGCCCACCTACCCCCTCAGACCACGCCAAGATGTTTGGCATTGTACTCGACTAATCACTCATCCAAATGGATCCCCCCTGAGTCAAGGAAGACAGTCACCCATGCACTCATCACCAGCAGACTGGATTATGGAAATGCACTCTATGCCGGCTGCAACAAGTCCCTAATCCGCAAACTCCAGACAATACAGAGCACCGCCGCCAGACTCGTCCTCGGCATCCCCCGACACGAACACATCAACCAACACCTACGAAGTCTCCACTGGCTCCCTGTGGAGAAAAGAGTCACTTTCAAAATCCTTACTCACACCTACAAATGCCTACACAACAACGGACCCAAATACCTCAACAACAGAATCAAACCCCACGTACCCAAAAGAAACCTCCGATCTTCCAACCTTGCACTGGCCGAAACCTCGCACATCCAGAGAGCCAGAGCAGGTGGAAGATCCTTCTCTCACATTGCAGCCAAGACCTGGAACGAGCTACTGCCAGACATCAGACATACCCCCTCCCTGAACACCTTCAGGGAGACCCTCAAGACCTGAGTCTTTGGCTAAACTGATCTGCGGGCCCCCCCCACCTCAGCGCCTTGAGACCCTCACGGGTAAGTAGCAGGCTTGCAATTCCTTGATTGATTGATTTGTAAGCAGACATCAAGGGAGCAGGGAAAAGTAGATCCCACAACCCAAACAGTGGAAGGACACACAAGTACCAGGGCATGCTTCAAGGAAGGTTAAAATTAACGGAAGACGACACGGCAGAATGCGCTGATCAATGAACAGAAACATAAATATCGACAGACCTGATTCTGGTGGGATACTCAAGAATTTTTAAGCAAAAAATGCCTTTATTTTATGTGTCACAAATACCCTACTAAAAGCCCACCAGTAAGCCCGCCTGTGGGTTGGTCACTGGATGTAATTCTGTTACCAAATTATACCAGGTGATTCAAATGTAGAACATGGAAGGAAACATAGAGCAAACAATTCATTGAGGAGAGATGGGACAAGCTACGGGGCTACTCACAACTGATCTCAAGAAATGCCACGTGCAAATGCTAATTTTTTGTCTTTCTGCATCAGAAGTGTCTTTGGCCGCGCCCGTGACGTCAGGTGACTCTGGTCAATGGTGACGGATATAGTGTCACTCATAGTCATTGAAATGTCACTCATAATTACAGTAAAAATATGAAAATGTCACGCATAGCAACCTGAAACCTTGGTAGCTTTAAAAGCAAATAACAGATATGGGACAGGTTTACAAGAAGCCGGAAGAATGCTGGCTCGCTCTTAGGTACTTCTACAACGGAACACTGGCGCTGTTGCAACAGACGGACCCCCTGCATGGCCAGCCTGCAACAACTCGTCGTGGACTCCAGGGCCTGTGGTGCAACCAACACCACCCCTGCATGATTCATGGTCCTGAGCCACTGTACACACACTGGTGGTGACAACACTCACTTTAACACAACCAGAAGGGGGGAGAGGTGACTTCCCTACTCCCACCTCCCCAATTTATGACTGCAACACACACAAAGGAGTGGGAAAGTGGATAATAAAAGGTGGCTCGTGCTCAGTGAGATAAAACTGCCCTCACTCATAAAATTGTGAAGTGCTTCATCATTGGGCTTGCTTACTAACACAACGCCTGGTGTGGAGCAAAGGTGAGGGGATAACAATACAAACAATGACAGTTTGGGATCACCGAAGAAAAGTGCAGCTAGTGAAAGTTAAAACTAGCTCCAATGTGTACCCACTCAAAACTTTATTCCTGGGTCGTCTAGCTAGTTTTTAAAATGTGATGGGTCGTGGTGACAGGAGAAGATTAAGATACCTTCACCCCTCCTTACTGCCATGGTGTTGACATGTTTCTGCCGTTTAAATCATGCCCACAGTGTCGGGTCACTCCGGCATTCATCAGGACCCTCCGCATCCCAAAACGTAGTATCCTCTGATCCTGGCATAGGTATCTATGGAATGCATTCCTTCCAACTTGGGGTTCCCTATTTCACGTACACTTCATAATCTGTGGGAAAAGCACACGGAGGGGAGAGAAATATTACTAGATTGCCATTTGACCCCGCACAAAGTATCAAGGAGTAGAAAATACACACCTCTGGGTGCTTATTCCCTCTTTGCACCACATCCACGGACCACCTCAAAGCTCACAGTACCCTCTAGGAACAATATTTGGAGCATTGCATCCAAATTGTACTAAACACTCATCGTGGAACAGTGTCCACACCTCATAAGACTCAGGAAAACACTTTTACCATCACTAATGCTGCGCAAGAAAATATCACTCACCGAGTTTCAACAAGCGAATCGCTTGAATTAGAGAGGGGTTGGGAGGGACCCTCAGTAGTCAAACTCTATAACGAGATAAAGCATATACATAAAGGTGTTATAAATAGGCATGATTATTTGATATGTATAAATGGGGAAAATCAATAAATCTGGAAGCAACTCATAGTGCCATTTCACACAGTCGTAAGGGTCATGACCGCTGAAAGAATGCCTGGATTACAGTGGAAATGCTTCAGTTCACGATATACATGCGTATACCACCACACATGGTCATAATTAAAGTAAGCGATCGCGTATTTACTTTGTCGGTGTAACTGCACACCCAGTACCATAATCTATGTCCACATCTTGTAGATGTTCCGTCCCAGACCCCACCCCTAGCGCCTTACTTCTTCAAGGTGAGTACATTTTCTGGACATTCTCCAACTCTCGCCATATAGGTGCGAGTTGCAGTCCTCCTCCTACCCTAAGACAGGAGAAGTTCAGGTAACGCGGGGGACATAGGAGTCACATGATCTCAACGTCTACGGCATCAGGTGTCCGATCTTCAGATCTATACTGTGATTTTTTTACAGGTTATTGGAAAGATAACTTTATTGGATGCTTATCTATTTTTCAAGTTACCAAGGGAGCCACTAATCAAAACTGGAGTCTATATAGTGGTCAACTTTATATATTCAGGGTGTTCCAAGGAATATCATCAGTCAATCCAATGCGTGGCTTTTTATTATGTACACCCACTTCTGTTCCCTCATCAGGAGTAATCTCTTTTTTATCTCCTATAGATGGTCTGATTCCTGGTTAGTCCAGGCCCGTCCAGGATAGGTCATTTACTGTGTGGTGTTCCTCTAGGTTGTGTGTAGTAAACCTTGTATTATATTTCTGCCATCTAATGGTACTTCTGTGTTCTTACTCCTAAGGTTCACATTAACTTGTGTTTTCCCTCATCAAGTTTTTTCTATAGCCACATAGTTGTTTGTATTTCTCATATGGTATTTAGTTTTATTCACAGATAGATGCTCATGGGGCAAGGTGGTATGATGAAACACAAGGTTGTTAGTAAGCAAGCCCAATGATGAAGCATGTCACAATTTTGTCACAATTTTGTGAGTAAGGGCAGTTTTTTCTCACTGAGCATGTGCCAACTTTTATTATCCAGTTTTTGTGTGTGTTGTGGTGACAGTACTCAATCTGGCAGCCGGACAGGCTGCTGACTCGGACTGGCATCAGCTCTTTTGCCAGCGCTGGTGGGCTCAGCCTGTGTGTGACATGGTAACTCACGGAATCCATACAGCTGGGCTGGTGAGCATATTGCAATTCTGGATAGTCATTGGGTAGTGACTCCTCAGTGATGCCGCGTTGTATCGGCCCGTGGTGTGTTCAGTCCCAATACATTGTAACAAAGTCAAGAGCTGCGAGGAGCAGATCATGAGCACGCCCCTGAAACCTAACGAGAAGAGCGCGCAATATGCATTGCCACTCAGTCATGGTGCATTATAGTAGCTGAGGAGGCGCTATAATGCGTGACTTCGGATTTCAGTGTGGTGATGCGGACCACCACACTGAAATGCATTAGCCTAACCCCTGATGCGTGGTACGTGGCAGGGCAGGCCATACCGATGCAACTAAACTGAGGTCATGGGCACATGGCGTGCCGGCTCACGTGGCAGTCAGAATCTCAGCTGTAATGAGTGATTTTTATTTTGCTTCTGTGACTTGTCAGTGAGTGTGTTTTGAAATACAGCAGCCTGCCAGGCTGTGACTCTGTTCGCTGACTATAATTATGATGGGTGTGGCAGCGGAAATCTGTGTCGGGGCCGCTCACATCCTACAGGACTGGACCCGGGAGAGAGCCGCCTGGCCAGTGATTTTCTTTCTTTGCCTTGATTGATTGTCAGCAAAAAAGCCTAGGGCCCAGTGGGTGTACTAAGGCTGGTGAAAGCTGGAATAACTAATTGCTTTTCTGCAGGTGTAACGTTGTTTTGAGCTCCCCATCTTTTTGTGCCCGTAGAACACCGTCCCGTCCTTCTTATGAATTACACCATTTGTGCTGCACGTGTAATACAGAAATAGACAAACAGATTTAGCTCCATCAGTCGATATCACAGAAACCGCTTCACATCATGGCACGCGTGGCGAAAATGAATGATGAAACCATAGGTGACACAGCTATTGCTTATGAATTGTTTTATGAGTGTTTTAGATATTTTAGTGCCCTTCCATTTCTTGTGCTTTGCAGCACTTAACTTTTTACTTTGTTGTTGATCAGATGGGTGTAATTTCTGATATTTATATGCTTTCCTCTGCTTCTTCGCTTAATTATGCTGGCCAGAAAGTGTCACTCATAGTCATTGAAATGTCACTCATAGCAATCTGAAATCTTGGCAGCTATGATAAGGAATAACCCAAAAACACAGGAAGATTAGACAAAATCTGTTCATTTAATTTTCGCTTTGACATATGACTTATGCCACACTGTATTTGGAATGGTGTATGAAATTGCATGGTATTTTACACTTTTTACTTTGCTATGTACCGTGATGTGCATCTGAAAAACCCAATACATACAGCGTTAAAAAAATCATTTAAAAATAATTAATTAATAAGCTGTCAAGTTTAATTGCACCACTGACACATATTCTCATATCAATTCACCAATTTATAAACTTTATTTCGATTAAAAAAAAAAATCACAAAAGTTATCACGTTACAAACACGGGTTGAATTGAACAGTAACATTACACTGTCACAAGAGCATGATTGTGAATATCTCTCAAGTACACGAAGTTAAAGCAATAAATAATTCAATACACAATAAAGAAAACACGCCCAAATAACGGGCCAGAGAGCTATATCCTTTTTTTAAAAAGAGCATCAGTCAGTCATAAAAAGAGAGAAAAAGACATATACAAAAACAATCAATAAAATTTACATGATGAAGGATGTTTATCTATTCCTCACCCAGAGCCAGCCCCAGAACTTGGCTGTGGCGATCACTAATGGGCCGTCCACTGCGGTTTTAAGTAATCTGTCAGCCTCACAGTGGTCCCTGGCCCCCATTAGTAGATACACAGGTTTCAGCCAATCACGTCTCGGGGTTTGATAAGCTGGGCAAGCAAATAAAATGTGGGCCACAGTTTCAACCCTGCCCGGCCAGAAAGGGCAGTTGCTACAGTTAGTGTACAAGTTAGACCACACAAGGTAACATCCTTGGTGGGTAGTGTTCCCACTCTAAACTGGTGGAAAAGTTTTCTGTCACGGGTTGAAGTAATTAGATACCAATACAATTCAGAGGAGGGTTCGGATTTAATTTGTAGAAAGGTGCTAGGCAAAGTTGGACTGCTGGAAGAAGCAAACTGCCTAGAATAGACCAATGCCATTAGTGTCAGTTACCCCACAAATACATTGGTCCGAATTGGGGCTACAGTACACATGAAAATCCCCAGCTCAAATAAAAAAAAGTGAACATGTTTGGTATATTCCTGCCAACTAATCTGTCACCTGTGTATAATTCTTAAAATTATTATTATAAAAATGAATGCGTAACAAATTAATTTTCCCAGAACCTTCAGTGACGATAACATGAAAATGGGGCGAGTCATTGATAAAGGTCACTTTAGATAGGGTGATCCTGTTTGCTACAATTCTGAGTAAGCCCCCCTTAGATCTACCTGCTGCTGATGGAACTGCTGGCGTAACAAAGGAGCTGTAGCCATTTACATAGACCGACTGCTCTTCCCAATTTTCCTGAAGGCAGATAATATCAGTGAACACTTTATACCAATTTTGATTATCCTTTTTGTTTTCATAGCCCGCTATATTCCTAGAGAGAATCTTTATATCACTTAGGGACTCCTGCGATCAAATCGATGTCGGTACTGGTGATAAGGATGATGTAGGGTCAATTGGTAAGGATGTAATACTGCTTAGTGAATCTAAAATGTCCAACTGAACCCTCTCCACGGGTACCAAACCAAAAAACATTTGATAATAGTTATAAAGAACAGACTGAGGAGGCAATGATTTAGTGGAAAGATCAGTACAGAAATCCACATATGGTGGGTCGTGGGAACCTAGCCAGTGAGAAAAATTACAGGGTATCCCCAAACCTTTGGGTTCGCCAACCAGAAAAGAAAATGTATTTTCTTGAGTCCCCTCACTCACCCAGGTTTGCCCCTAGGTGACATGCTTCATCATTGGGGCCATCCCGAGCATCTACTGCTTGGGGCGTGCTGCGACTTGCGAAGGATACGTAGGAGCACTGGTTTTGTGAAACTATGTGTGATGCAGTGTATAGTGGAGTGGTGATTAGAGCTATTTAAAAATACCTAGCTAGTGAGCTCAATTATTTATTCCTGCTTCTAGTTGGTGTGTTAAAAAAGGGATTAGACAAAGGAAGTATAACTTATGTGGTCATAGCCCCTAATGTCCTGTCGCCATGTTTCAAGGTGTCCCCCACACCTCTTCTTCAGGACAACATGGGGGTCAGCCCCATGTATGCCACTCCTGTAAATGAACCGAAAATGACTTTAAATAAGTACAGAACACACCTAGTGTGTGTGTCTATTAATTATACATATGGTTAACGTTGTACCCGCAGTACCTGTGATAGGGAGAGAAAAATAGTTTGTAGGTTAATACATATTGCCTGCACTACAGGGCAGGCCACGTTATTTTCGACAATAGTGAGGTTAGTGCCTATATAATATAAACAAAGCAATAGTGTGTGTTCTTTCTTGTGCTCCTAAAATAAAGAAAATATAATCACAAACCGTGGATTGCATTCCGTCTGTGTCTGTTCCCGGTGTTCCTGTTCAAAGGATTCTGTTAAAAGCATATCTTCCATGCACTTGTTTTGACTGTACACTTACATTGACTGACATAACATGCAACTTATAACATTTATTTTTATTCCCGGTTATTTTGGGAAAGAGACATACTTTTTTGTTAGCAATGATATGCCCCATGGTCCGCCAGGGTGGAGGGGCCAGTAGACTCTGTTGGAAATGACGACAGAGTTTGAACTATCACTCAAAGATACAACATATCAAAAATTAAAAAAAGATGGGAAAAACTTCAGTCACGAGAAGGCCTACCCATACACCAGAGATGACTACCAGCTCACAGGGAGGAACCCAGGATATAACACTGACACAGATGGTTTAGAAACCAGCTCCAACGATTCGGATAACAGCACAGGGGGACGGAAGAACCCATGGGGTCGCCCAAACTTCAGAGGTAGAATGCGGAATAGAGGCCATGGAGGATATGGCTGGCGAGCCTACCAACCCCCTTTTCATAACCCACCCTTCTTCTATGGACCTCCACCGTATCCTCAACAACACCCTGGGTGAGTGAGGGGACTCAAGAAAATACATTTTCTTTTCTGTTAAGGGAAACCCAAAGTTTGGGGATAACCTGTAATTTTTCTCACTGGCTAGGTTCCCACGATCCACCATATGTGAATTTCTGTACTATGCTTTAAAACTTAGGAGGTTGAACCTAGATGTACCCTCCTTCTCCCCCCTTTTTGGATAAGTTAGTGGAAAGATCAGTCAATCACATGCCTCCATATCTTCCAACAATGACTACCTATTTGACAGGGCAAGGGCATCAAAAGCCATCTGCGCAGGCTTATGACCAGTTCTCACTAAAGAAAGGCCCTGAGTGAGTACGGTGGAACTATGTACTGGTGCGACCTATAGAAAAAGCCTATCGAGACTGCATAAATCTGAGAATGGAGTGAAGGGGCAACCGGTAAACTCCCTAATGGGTCTCTCACTAGCCATTCATTATCAAAGTTTAAAATAACCAGTCATTATTGGTTAGTTTTACACCAGACCCAATTCACTGCGTTCTTCTGGCCATTATCAAATGATTTTGGATGAGATGACCTTGATTAGAGTTTTGAGTCATCCAGTGTCGAGCCTTGGCCATCAGCTGAAGTGAAGATTTTCTAAGATTGGGACGCAGTAAAGGCACGTCAACTAAAACTTGAACATAGTGACAAGCTGCAGGAGGGAAGTTCATGTATTGCTGATTTGGTCTGCTATGGGCCTGAGTAGACAGGGGATTAACCTTAACCTCTGGTCTTGATAAGTCGTGTGATTGCCCCTTACCCATAGAGTCTTATATGGGCACCTGCGGTGGGCAACTGCTAGAGACCAGATCTACATGGTCTGGACCTTTAGGATCCCTGCTGGGAGCCACTGATTTTCAAAACAAGGATGACCAATAGAAGTAGAGGGTGATTTAGCTAACTCACGACCAAGGATCATGTTAAAACACAAATTATGACTTTCACAGTTATAATTTTTTTAAGAGTTTTACAGACATCAGAGGGGATGACCGTAGGTGCTATCTGTAGAATCTAAACGGGCATAGATTGGTTGCAAAAGTTGTTTAAAGTTATCAAGAAGATCACACCAATATGAGGAAAATGTAGTCTCTGAAAGTTGCTGGCCATTCATATATGTGGAACTCGCTGGCATAGAAACCTTTCTGATCTTCTTTGGCAGGACACTTGGAGGGCAGTGTCGCATTTTTTTTCATTTACTATTTACGGAGGTAGTGTCAGTTGGTTTCCCACTAAATGTAGAGGCAGGCTAGGAATGTTCGGGGGTTGGTGCAGGGACTGCCGGTAATTCTGGAAGAAAAACCCCATATAGTTTTGTTACACCCCCCTTAGTTAGAGAAACAACTAGATTAGATGACTGCCCTGTCCCTAACCCTAACGTAAAGGTAGTTAATTCCTTTGGAATCTCACCAGTGTTGAATGCAGGCGACACTCAGCTAATTATTTCCCTGTCAGCAGAGTTGACCAGTGGTTGTTTCAAATATAGAAACTGTCTAACAGCGGTGGCGGCATGGATGCACAACAACTGTTTAAAACTTAAATCCTGCTGGGCAGACATACTCATCTTTGGAGTGATCAATGATGTCCAGAAATACTATGTACCCGTCGAACATAAAGTGGTGGTAGAAAACCTTGGGGTATGGATGGATAGCTCTTCATCCTTGGAAACCGAAGTCAAGATTCTAGCAGAAGAACTGTTTTGGCATCCTAAGGAACCTCAAACCAATTATAGGATACTTTTCCTGGCAATCCTGCCAGCTGATTGTACAATCGCTTGTCATTTTGCTCCTGGACTATTGCAAATATCTCTATTTGGGCTGAAAGAAATCTGTTCTGAACCGATTCAGCTCTGCTTCCCAACTTTTGAGCAAGTTCTATTGGCTACCTATTGGAAAGCTTTCAAAGTTCAAAGCCCTATCCATCTCCCACAAAATCCATGCAAGCAAGGAGAACCCAGCCTAGCTGCCTGGATGCAATTTTACATGCCATCTAGAACACTACGCTCCGCCAATCTAAACAAGGCCCACATCCCTCTTCACAGCAGAGTCAGAACGGGAGGTTGCTCCTTCCATGTCTTAGCTCCGACCCGATGGAATATTATGCCTCCTAACCTTTAAAAGAGTCAACATCACTTACTGATTCGGAAACAGTGGAAGACCCGGCTCTTCTCCATCTAGCCTGACGATTTCGCCTCTCTGCGGCTGTGTTTCATTGGATCCATTTATGTACCTTGCTGATATTGTCTCACACCCGGACCCTCACCTTCCCCTCAAGGCAGGCAGTCTCCAGGTGTTGCGCTATCTAAGGCTCTGCTCTCTTATTGTAAAGGGTCACAGTGGTAACACCCATGCAGCAAGTGCCTCTATCAGCCGCAGGAATAAGATATAGTGCACACCAATACCCAGCCCAGTAAAGGCCTGAAACAGACAGAAAAAGGAGCATGTACCAACATGTTCGCCTCCTCTGTTTGTACCTCATTAGTAGCTACCTGTGCACTTCCTCCGTTTGTATGTCCCTGGCGAGCCTCTTTAATGACGCTTGTGATCCTGGTACTGCCAAGCATGGCCGTTTGTCTATCAGATCATTACCTGATGTCTGCAGTGTGCATCGAGTCTCTCCTCTGCTTTAGCTGTGAGTGAACCCTGTGGAGCGAGTACGCAGACGTAAGAGAGTATGGAAGGCGATGAACAGGGAGAAAGGTGAAGCTAATTTCAAGAAATGCCCAAAGGTGTAAATGCTGCACACACCTGCAACTGACATCTTATACCACTCTGCCAACGCTCCATCCACCCACAGAGTAGCATGCTGACACCACACGGAAAACAATAAGTCATATGCCATGGTAAGGTAGAAAAAGACAAAAAGCAGACGTATTGACAGCAGAGATATCGCAGGTATATTACAGGTTGTGATGGAATCTCTATAATCAATGCTGTAATCTTCCCACAAATGCTTGAACTAACCCCAGGAAAGTGGCAAAGATAACTTAACAAACAGAAAAGTAAAGACAGGAGTTGGAACTTCAGCTGCTCCACTGTGAACAGGAAAGTACTGTCAAGAAGAGTGTGAATGGAGCTTCATTTCTTATATACTTCCTGAAGTGTTACCTTTATTATATACTTCCTGAAGAGTTTTGTTTGTGATATGGTTCAAGAAAGGGTTGCTGTTGTTATACACTTCCTGAGACTGAAGTGACAGCAGCACATCCTGATCCATCTTTTTCCACAATCCCTTCTTGTTTAAATAAAATCTTGGCCATGTTGCATCTTCCTAACGCTGTACCTCTAGCGAGTGGGCACTCCATGTGTACTCTTTCTGTACTAAGTTACTCTGTGAACACTGGAAAATCACCTCCTTTTCTGAAGTAATTAAGAGTGACATGTTCAATGGAAGATTTAGTTAAAGATCTGTGTATGGTGAAATAGCCCTTGGTAACTTTAAAAAATGGTAAAGAAGAGATATCTTTTACAACTAGTTAAATATTGTGTATTCACATTCTCTTACATTTCCATTTAATGATTTTAAATCTCTTTACATCCAATAGGAAACCTGCCTTGAATGCACAAAGGATCGTGAAGAATGACAGTAATCGTGCAATTCTGAAAAAAGTGGTTAGACAAAATAAGCTCCAATATTCAGGAAAAGATCTGCACAGTCAGAGACTGAGGGCCCTGAACATAAACTGATAGATCCTGGAAGAAGCAGTCAAGAGCATATCAGTGGATGCACGCAACAGGACTAAGAAATTACCTCTAGAAAATTAAGGCAACAACACTGACAAACCACCTCCTGTATAAACGGGCCTCCACCAGCTTTGATCATGTGTTCGGTATGAGGTGGATACAGCATTGCTCTGCTTCCTGTAATGATGGCAGACCACCATTCAGCGTGCTAGGTGTATTATAAAATCTTTCTGGCCAAACCACATGAGCACGAGAAAAGCACAAGGGAGTGGAGCCAGACAACTGAAGAGTAATAGAAAGAGAGGGTCTTTGATCTACAACAGACTGTGCTAATTTGCATCGACCAGAAGGAAGACTAATCTTTACCCGTAACACAGAAAACTATTATACAATCTAAAGACATACCCACCTACAAAGAAGCTTTACTTGCCAAAATAATATATGTAGCTGGCGAGTCTTGCATTTCATTGTGAAATCTGAAATCAACCATCCCAAAATATCACACACACACCGGGAATGTGAGAATAACACAAGTGCTTCATCAACCATGTTAGCTCCTCAGGAAACGCAGTCATGGGATGCAGACAATTATAAACCCGACCCACAGACACTAACCAAGAAAGAAAAATCATTCCCATGTAGCAAGAGCTTTAGTTTGTCATCGCTACTAAACAACCATCAGCAAACATACACAGGAGAAGCAATGTGCAATTGCAATGAATGTATGAAGAACTTTAGTCAGTTAACACACCTAAAAGATAATCAGCGAACACACACAGGGGAAAAATCATACCATTGCAATGAATGTGCGAAGAACTTTAGTCAGTTATCACAACTCCAAAGACATCAGGGAACACACACTGGGGGAAAACCATACCAATGCACTGAATGTGTGAAGAAATTCAGTCAGTTATTAGACCTCCAAGTACATAAATGAACACACACAGGGGAAAAACCAATCAAGTGCAGTGAATGTGAAAGTAGTTTTAGTAATTCCTCAACACTCAGAAGTCATCAGCGAACACACACAGGGGAAAAGCCATTCCAGTGCAGTGAATGTGGAAGTAGTTTTAGTAATTCCTCAACACTCAGAAGTCATCAGCGAACACACACAGGGGAAAAGCCATTCCAGTGCAATGAATGTGGAAGTAGTTTTAGTCATTCCTCAACTCTTAGGGGTCATCAGCGAACACACACTGGGGAAAAGCCATTCCAGTGCAATGAATGTGTGAAGAGCTTCAGTCAGTTATCACATCTCCAATTACATCAGCGAACACACACTGGGGAAAAGCCATTCCAGTGCAATGAATGTGTGAAGAGCTTCAGTCAGTTATCACATCTCCAATTACATCAGCGAACGCACACTGGGGAAAAACCATACCATTGCAATGAATGTGGAAGTAGTTTTAGTCATTCCTCAACTCTCAGGAGTCATCAGCGAACGCACACTGGGGAAAAACCATACCATTGCAATGAATGTGGAAGTAGTTTTAGTCATTCCTCAACTCTAAGGAGTCATCAGCGAACACACACAGGGGAAAAACCATTCCAGTGCAATGAATGTGGAAGTAGTTTTAGTCATTCCTCAACTCTAAGGAGTCATCAGCGAACACACACAGGGGAAAAACCATTCCAGTGCAATGAATGTGGAAGTAGTTTTAGTAATTCCTCAAATCTCAGGTGTCATCAGCGAACACACACAGGGGAAAAACCATTCCAGTGCAATGAATGTGGAAGTAGTTTTAGTCATTCCTCAACTCTAAGGAGTCATCAGCGAACACACACAGGGGAAAAACCATTCCAGTGCAGTGAATGTGTAAAGAGCTTTAGTCGGTTATCAACTCTCCAATCACATCAGCGAACACATACTGGGGAAAAACCATACCATTGCAATGAATGTGGAAGTAGTTTTAGTCAATCCTCAAATCTCAGGAGTCATCAGCGAACACATACTGGGGAAAAGCCATTCCAATGCAATGAATGTGTAAAGAGCTTTAGTAAGTTATCAACTCTCCAATCACATGAGCGAGCACACACGGGAAAAACCATTCCAGTGCAATGAATGTGGAAGTAGTTTAAGTAATTCCTCAACTCTAAGGAGTCATCAGCGAACCCACACTGGGGGAAAACCGTACCAATGCACTGAATGTGTGAAGAAATTCAGTCAGTTATTAGACCTCCAAGTACATAAACGAACACACACAGGGGAAAAACCAATCAAGTGCAGTGAATGTGAAAGTAGTTTTAGTAATTCCTCAACACTCAGAAGTCATCAGCGAGCACACACAGGGGAAAAGCCATTCCAGTGCAATGAATGTGTGAAGAGCTTCAGTCAGTTCAGCGAACACATACTGGGGAAAAACCATTCCAGTGCAGTGAATGTGTAAAGAGCTTCAGTCTGTTATCACATCTCCAATCACATCAGCGAACACATACTGGGGAAAAACCATACCATTGCAATGAATGTGGAAGTAGTTTTAGTCAATCCTCAAATCTCAGGAGTCATCAGCGAACACACACTGGGGAAAAGCCATTCCAGTGCAGTGAATGTGTAAAGAGCTTCAGTCGGTTATCACAACTCCAAACACATCAGCGAACACATACTGGGGAAAAACCATACCATTGCAATGAATGTGGAAGTAGTTTTAGTGATTCCTCAACTCTCAGGAGTCATCAGCGAACACACACAGGGGAAAAACCATTCCAGTGCAGTGAATGTATGAAGAAATTCAGTCAGTTATCAACCCTCCGGAACCACCAGCGAAAAAAACACGGGAAAAACCATACCATTGCATTGAATGCGTGAAGAGTTTCAGTGGGTTGGCAACCCTCCGAAGCCACCAGCGAACACACACTGGGGAAAAACCCTCACCACCCGGCCAATGAGGAACAGCAACAAGACTGCTCTTCAGCACACCCATCCTTATACATAACACACTCCAGGGGTTTGCTCCAGGGTCAAACTCACTTTACTTTCACGTTAACAGCAACAAGTTCTAAACTGGAGAATATATATTTAGGAACAAAGGGTTTATACTTCCATTAGTGGCATAATACATTTGAAACCCAATACTTTATAGATCTGTATTAAATTATACATAACCAAACACCACCCATGTATGGACATCCAAGAGCCTTCAAAAACCACACTACAGAGGTGTGTACCGGGATTTACTTTAACATTAACATGAACTAAATTATGATACATCAAAAACAATCATGATGCTATGGAATGTACACAATGATGGCTAGATGTTACATGTTAATAAGAAATGTATGTTTTTAGACGTAATAAAACAACAAATGTATTTGAATTCATGGTATTTGTCTGCTGAGGGTATATAAGGTGATCTTAGATGTGATTTATTCCCTAAACTTTAAAGATAATTTGTGATGTCAGCAAGAAGCCTAGTTTATTTGGTAATAGAGGGGTCAAATCTAGATAGCATGACTGCTTTTAGCTGGGAGTCTGGCGCAAGTGGTATCAGAGGGGACTATTCTCACCAGTGCGCCTTCTCTCAGAGTGAGAAGCGGTTCTTTGCTTGAGGTGGTACTACCTCTCCTTCTGTGTTAATGAAGAGAGAAGTGCTACCAGTAATACTGAGATCTGGGATTCTCGGCTGTTTTGGGAACTTAATTCAGTCTTTTTTACCCAACAAATACCTGATTTATTTATGAAAGCTAAAATATGTCTGTATCTTGGCAGTTCTCTTGTTCATAATCCATAAAAATACCACAGGGATTTAAACATGAATTTGGCAAATACACATTTTTATTTTTTTACGGTTCTTATATAGCACTGCTTTATCTAATAATGTCTGATGGGTTTTCTTCGAGCCCTTTCTTCATCGGAAGAAGTTTTCCATCAACAGACTCAATGGGATTTCCGATGAAAGGCTGACAATCTGTCCAACTCTAAACAAGGCTGGTGGGTGGGCCGTTGGTTTGGCTGGTGTAACTCTTTGTTGCATTTTTGATAGAGTGCCCTAAATCCAACCCGCCTTTCTTTAGTGATTTTTCTATTTTGAGTTACATTTGAAGAATGTCCCGCTCATTTAAAGTTTGACAGGGGTCCATGGCCTGCCAGAGGAACAGGCGTAACAACCTCCACTACCCTGTTGGACTACCATGCACCATATTTAGCGATCTCCACCAACCTGGCTATCCCTGTGTCTTCAAGGAGCAACAGGAGCTCCTCTAAAAGCACCTAAAGTTTGGTGAGTGTCTGCCATTTTTCACACAGTTTCACAACAGACTTTTTGGTTTTACTCCTAAAGTGAGAGTTTGCTTTTTGTAAAACCAATAAATAATGTACTTGATACCCTGAGAGCTTTCTACAACGGAGTCTAGGTCATATTTCATAGATTTTTTCAGTTTGAGACAACCAGTCTTTTCATAGTGTTCCTGAAGAGAAACACGTAGGTCAGAATGCCTACCATAAGTAGGGCGGACGGTCTGATGTACTTACACCAATGGCCCCAGGTATGTCAGTCATTGTTGTGAGGGTTCCTGAGGTTCTGACCTCTGTTCAAACAGAGGGGTACAGTGATAGCTTCTTCTCACTAACCTCCAAAATTCTCCAATTTATTTTTAAAATCTATTTAATACAATTTGCTAATGAATTATACATGAGAACCACGGCCATGCTTTCTTCTCTTACTCATGCATAAGGGTGCAGGAGGTTGTCTCTATGACTCTTGGCCTCTTCTTCGCCTGCTTTAGACCTTCTGGGATAACCTCTTCTACCAATTTATCCTTTAAGGATTCCTGTTGTTTCATTAACGAGCCTTACATGAACAGTTTCTCTCTCTGATAGGTCTATCAAGTCTAATTGACCATGCTTTTGCGTTCCAGACAGCAATCCTTTGGCTGTGTTTGCTAGGCAGTGTTCTCCTGGAATTCTGTTCTCAATTTCCGGCTGGACAAAACATTTTTAACACCAGTGGATTATCCTGTATTTCCTGAGCGACCAAATCTCTGTGTAGCTACATGTCTTAAAGAGTAGGAAGCTTGAACATCTGGTCTCAAAATGCTTATTTAATTTAGGAAACTGCATTGTCCTATATCCTAAAGAACATATATTTTATTAGAACAATCTTCAATCTCAAAAATACATATATTACCTAAACATTGTTTACATGATTATATGGCTATCACAGACAATATGTTTTTTCCCAAATAGATAACTAGACAAACAACTGTTGTAAACTCCCAACGCGTTATCCTGTCTGTGTGTGGTCGATGTGCAGCATGTTATTATCTTTCCGAGAACTCATGAATGTTTCAATTTATCCAAACAATAACTTTGCTACCACACAAGGCAACTCAAGTCTGCTACCATCTCCATGATATCTGCCTTTCAAGGTCTGACAGTGAATGTGAAAAATGTACATGTTTTCTTGTTGGAATCTTAGTTATGTCTCGGATTAATGGGAAGTACCCCACTGTAGAGTAAAAGTCAGTCATTAACACTCTATGTACCTCATGAATTGACCACTGAATTAGGGAGGTCTTCGTCCCAATTTACCACAAAAGCTCCTGCCAGACGGCTGCAGCATCTGTTCCTATGTTGAGAGCCAATCAGAGAGGAGCAGATCTAAGCCCAGCTGATGTGTGTCTTCCTTCCAAAGGAACACTCTTTCTTAACTTAAGTCTGATAGTCACTGCTTCTCAAATGTGAATACGTATGCAGTGTGCCAAGGTCCAAGAAACTCTATAGGCAAGTTAGCTACTCCAAACTCTCATAGTGTAGCACATAGAAGAAGTATTCCAGTTGCTAAGCTCCAAGGAACATTCCACTCTTGTTACAAATGTTAATATTATTCTTGCTGCTAGTAACATACATGAGCGCTGTTCTAAATATATTCTGTGTGGTTATTAATCAAGTACTAAGCAACAGGATTAGACGGTTGAAATAAACACTTTTAAACATATTTAGTGTCTTTTTTTTTTTAGTACAGTACTTGTGAGTGCTATGCTAAAGAACAAAATTGGGTTTGAATTACCGCTGCATCCTTGACCCCTTCGCAGAACTGTTAGTAATACAAAAAGCAAAAGCATGGACGCCACGCCACGCCACACGTATGCCCTGTGGGGTTGTGTGTGTGTTGGGGGTACAATAACTTGGAATTCTGTTTAAGCGATGGAGCACTGAACTTAGTCCAGGCACCCGTGCGTGGGAAAGCCAAAGCCTATTGAGCTTGGCCAGATCCCTAGTTTATGCAACACAACAATATTGTTTACATGATTATTGGGTTGTTATAAACAATATCTTCAATCCAAAAAAGACCGATAGACAAACAGTTATCATATGTTTCACCTTGCTTCACATAATCTGTATCTTCAAGACAATAATACATACACAAACAAAACATTTTATTATCAAAACATCAATTATCCCTGATATTCTTTTAAACCTTTGCACATTTAACTTAATTATTTTCTTAGTAAAATATGACACTAAAATTTATGTCACAGGATTTTGCCACGGTGCACGCCGACGGAGATAAACACCGTGCCGGTGGAGATACACACCACGCCGTTTCGACTGGGATATAGGTGAGAAACTGTCTCGTTACTCTCGCGACCCCGTATTTTATAACCTTACACTTCGGTAGACCTTTTTATTATGTACTTTGTTAGGTCGGTTCTTATACTATGGCTTTCCTCTATAGACCCAGATTTTGATTGCTGAAGACTGACATTGTGGAAAGATACTGTATGAAGCTACTTATTTAACTGACTGGTAAGGTAATTTTTACTAAATAGTGGCAATCGGTTCTACACTTTAAGTTAGATCGATTTAGATCCTGAGATTCCTTTTTGTTATAGAACCGTCTGATAGATCGGTTGATGAACTGACTCACCATCCATATAATAAATCTCGTGGGTGCGAAGAAATCGAAAGGTACTTATATTCGACCCTTTACTATGTTTTGCCAGATGACACCGTTTTTTTAAGTATAAAATAAACACGAAGAATTGTTACACTGCCCTACTACGTTTTTAAAGCGAGTAATAATTTGGCAAGTATTCGTGTACTCTGATAGTAAAGATAAATTGTGACCCGATTACAGATCCCATCTTAAAATTGAGAGCGCGTTTTAATAATTATCGTACTCTAGTGGTGACAGAGCTAAAGCCTCCTTGTGTTCTTCCAGATACTGTTGATTCTTTGGAGAACAATACTGAACAACTCTGAAACTGAAGAATTTTCATTTACTGTTTAGGTAATAATCCTAACTCGAATTTGGCGATATACCAGAATGCTTTGTTGTTGTATATAATTTGACACCGGGATCCACATGTTGTATTTATGACCATGACCTGTCACTAAAAATGAGGGTACTGTGTCCTTTATCTCACATAAGTGGTGTTTTTTGTAGCACAACTCATCTTTTTACTTTATGGTCTGTTATTTTTATTGAGAATTGCTATTATTTGAGCTTATATTTTGTATTAATTTGGCTTGCAGCCCTGAGGAAGTTGGTTGGCATGAGATAAATGCTCAACGAAACACGTGTTGGCTGCAGTGGACGTTTTGTGAAACTTGAATTTTGATTTTGGAGTGAACTTTGAAATTGGGAACATACCTCGGAATGAATAAAAAGACATGAGAAACTGGATTGACTCTTGAAATTTGACATCTAAATACGGATTGACGTACTCCAAGATTCGGGTGTCTGAATGCTTATTTGATGTTATTTTGGACTTTTGCTGTCAAAACCTGTTATTTAATTTTGATTAATAACATATCTGTTGTATTTGAATATAACTTGGAGTTAGATTGCTCGGCAGGAATTGAAAAAAAAATATATATATATATATTTGCTAAATACTTTTTCTTGAGTATAATTGGATTGACTGATTTTTGTCATGTGCAGTGCTAACTCCTAGGCTTATCACCCCATACATATTGGGATCCTATTGTTAGGACCACTACATCAGTTGGCGGGGTTACGTTTCTTGTTCTATTTTCAGTTTTCTCCCCCTCACGGCCTGCCTACATCCTTAAAAGCCCACCGGGGAACCCCCTTCTTTCATTATTTTACTCACAGCCTTGTGCTGTGGGGGTAGTCCGGGTTTTTGATACCTAAGCGAACCAACCGAGACTGGCTATGAGAGATAATTGACATATGATATGAGTGTTGATTTGAATGTGGAGCACGTTTGACCCATATTTGTCTTGGTCTCCAGCACCTCTATTGTCGACCCTATCTTAATACGATAGATTACCATTAGAATCATATCCAAAATGGACACTATAAAAACATTCGGTTTTACCAACGATGATTTTGCCAAAATGCTTGGTCTCCTAGCAGACGGCAACCAGGATTTCACTGTCCCTAAAGGGCTCAATGGAGATTGGAATAAACTGCTCAATCTCAGAAAAAAATCAAAAAGGACAGAACTACACGCCAAGTTTATGCTCGATTATTTACGAGCCGGCACCATCCCAATCGGACTTAGAGTCCGTAGCATCCCAGGGATGTTCATTGAAATCAGACAGTTCCTGGAGCGATGGGCTCTCGTTTCCAACCGTTGCTCCAGGGACTGGATGATGCTCATTGTGGAAACAGCTCGTGCCGTGATTGACATCCTTAATAAAGAAATCCGTGAACTGGAAGATAAACTGAAAGAGGGAGATGCGGTAGATGATGGTAAAAGGAAACTCGAGGAGATCCAATTTGAACTAGAATCCTTCTCTGAGTATCTACTGAAAAGGAAACAGAAAAATTACGGAAAGATATTCGAATGTTTTCCCAAGAAAGGGCATACCCATACCTGGGAACCAACTTTTATACAGCCCAGGAAGAGAATGCACCTCGCGGACAGGCACCCAGATGGGGTCAGGGAAGAAAAGTTACCACCTTCTCAGAAACTACTGATTCTGAAGGAGATGTCCCTGAAGATTATGATCCTAGTTATGACGAAGGACATAACCCCAACCAAGGACATAATTCCAATCGAGGGAATAGAAATGGAAACTATAATCATCAACAGAATCGTTTTTTAGGGAATCGCCGGGGCAACACCCGTCCCCCCTCGAGAGCACCTCAAACGAGGAATTACCGTCAGGGTCGCGGACAACCGTAGATGTATGTACAGACTCGCCACCATCAGTATTGGCGAACATAAGGGGGCTCCCTGTGTTTAACTTATCTAGTGAAACTATTGATCCTATGGCCATTCAACTTCTAACGAGGGGCCTATCCTTTGTACCATCAGCTAACTTCAATAAATTTGAATTAAATAGGGATCTGCAGCTATTCTTCAGAAAGGTGCGTCTTCAAAAGTTCTTTTTGGAGGCTCCACCTACAAACAACGAGAATAACAGATCTGGATGTAAACCCCCTTCTTCATTCACACCTTCACTGGAAATGGTAGGCCCTGAGGTAAACATCTTTGAAAAGACTGTCATGAATAAAATTAACAAAATGACAAAATATGTACCCATACCCAAAGCAAACCTACCTTTATCAGAGAACAATGCCCTAAAAGAACTTGAATTGAACAAAAATATCACAATTAAACCTTGTGATAAAGGGGGTGGGATCACTGTATTCGATACCTCAGACTACAAAAGAAGAATGACCGAATTGCTCTCCTCTTCAGGCCACTACATACGAATTACTCGGAACCCTGAAAACGCTCTGAAAAAACGTATTCTAACCCTGGTTCAGAGAGGAGTCAGTCAAAACCACATCTGCGAGGCGGAAGCTGAATTTCTTACCCCGAGTAACACCAAAATACCAATTATATACGGGTTACCCAAGACCCACAAAAACAGCACTGATCCCCCAATGCGACCGATTGTCTCCACAATTGGCTCTGCCACCGAGCCATTGTCAAAGTATATTGACAAATTCTTAAATCCTATGGTGACTGAACTGGAATCATATGTGCGAGACACGGGACACTTTATCCAACAAATAGAAGGCACATCATTTTTTGAGAGCTCTGAGATAATGGTTACCCTCGATGTGGAATCATTATATTCCAACATTCCCCAAAGAGGTGCATATGAAGTCATTGAAACCATACTCTCAAGAAACTCTGACATCACCAATGATGAATTCATTCTACAATGCCTCAGGATAGTTCTTTTTGAGAACTACTTTGAATTTGACAATACCATGTACAGGCAGGCCACTGGAGTCAGCATGGGAGCTAGCTGTGCCCCCAGTATAGCTTGCCTATACATGGGAGAATTTGAAAGAATCAACATCTTCAATGAAATGGCCCCTTTCTTCGAGAACGTCAAGAACTGGAAACGGTTCATTGACGACATCTTTTTCATCTGGAAGGGGGCCGAAGAACAGCTGTCTGAATTTATTAAATGGCTCAATGCGGCGGATGCTAATTTGAGATTCACCAGCCATACAAGTACTTCCAAAATTGAATTTTTGGACATCTGGATTGAACACCACAAAAACACCATTAAGGTATCGTTATACACTAAGCCGACGGCTCGGAACACCTTGCTCCAGTACTCCAGCTTCCATCCGCGGAGTCAGAGGGATAGTATCCCCTATGGTCAGTTTCTCCGAATTAGGAGAAATTGCTCAGATATGCACGACTTCCTGACTCAAGCCGATATCTTGCAAGAGAAACTTCGTTTCCGAGGCTATCCAGCCAGATTGATCAAGGAGTCGTTCAAACGGGCAAGATACACCAACAGAGAGGCTATGAACCACAGAATTAGACAGGCCATCAATTCAAGTTGGCATATCTTGAATTTAGAAAGTGAGAAGCCACATCTGAGCCGACCGATATTCGCCTTAAAAAAAAACCCCAACTTGAAAAACCACCTGGTAAGAGGCAAAATCCGAGAAACCCCTGAAAATACCCAAACCACCATTACTGGATTGGAGCCTTTATATGGCAACCACAAATGTGGGACATGTCATATTTGCCCGCAGGCTATTGTGGGTGATACTGTCAGTACCAACACCCGCACGATATCTGTACGACGAAATGCCATCATGACAAACTGTCGCACCAGTAACATCATATATTTAATTCTGTGTCCGTGCAACCTCCCATATGTTGGGGACACAGGCAGAGAGTGCCGAGTACGAATAGGGGAGCATAAGTCCAACATCAGGAACCAAAAAACTGCAGCCCCCATTGTAGCACACTGGCTGGAAAAAGAACATAAAGAACTGGAACTTCGTTGGTTTATCCTGGAAAAAATAAAAGCGAACCCTGGAACTGATCCCGTGTGTTTACGAAAAAAACGGGAGGTGTTCTGGATCTTTTTCTTGAATGCTGTGGATAAAGGACTGAATGAAGAATGTCCTTGGCATCAAGCATTTCTGTAAAAATAAGCTCCGTGATAATGATGCATGACCACTGTATTCAAGAAATAGATAACTAAATCGGGAGGGAACAACTCGGTATTTGGCTATATCTGTAAAATGAATGTACTTTGAACTTTTCAGGGGGGCTCTCCTGAATAGGCGCATATAATTGAAATATAAAATATACCTTCTAGTTTAATGAAAGCAGGAATAATCCTTCAAAGATGGTGGCTACTAAGCAGTTCTAGGAATCAGGTCCGTTATCCATCTCTATAGCCCCGGAGTAGCTTTCCTAAGGTGGCCGCCATCTGTCGATCAGTAAAACGAAGTCCGTTGTTGATGTTTACTACCTCCATGCAGCCGACGTATCTTATCTGTGGCGTGAGAAACGGGCTATTACGTTAACTGGATCGTAAACAGTGAGAGTCTTGTCAATGACATACCTTGATATTCCTATTAGTTAAATGAAATCTAAAACACTTCTTCTAAGATGGTGGCCAACTAGCGATTTAAGGAATTAGGCCCGTTTTCCATTTCTGCAGTCACAGAATAGCTTTCCTAAAATGGCCGCCAATTATCTATCAGTAAAACGAAGTCCGCCATCTATGTTTACTACCCCCAAGCAGCTGATGTGTTTCATCTGTGGCGCGAAGAACCGGCTATTTAAACGCTAACCGGCTCTGAAGCGGTGAGAGTCCTGTCTCCCGTTGCGATAGGTCGATGCGGCGAGTCGACGGAATCCCACTTACAGACCGCGCTTCAATTGCTTAAGGTAAGTGTGACTGACCGATACCCTACCACCCTGACAGAACGTGTTAAGCCATATACTTACTACTGTCTCCCTTCTATCCTATAGCCTCTATTAGGTAGCTCCATCTACAGCTCTCCATAGCAGAAAACATAGCGGCTTCGTGGTTCAACTCCCTACGGTGTGTAAATGTGATAGGCACCCTGACTTTGTATTGTCTAGAGGATATTAGTTATAGTGTATACTTATGATTTTATCCTCCATAAGGGACTTCTCTTGATACCTGCTGCCCCAAACATCTAAAAGTACGGCGGAGCAACACCTAACCCACCGCTATAAATTCTTATCTCGTGGAACTAGTTTCCCGGTAACTTGCTTCATGATAGCCACCATATTCAGGTAATGGATCAGTATTCTTTTTCCATTATTAAGGTTAGACCTAACAATACGAGTCCATCTATAACTAGTGTTCCCTTTTTGCTTACTAGGATCTCTATCCCTTGGGAATAATCTAACTTCGTATTTTCACTGAAGAACCTCCCAAAGATTATATCAGGTAATTTAGGACATATATTGTTTGAACATAGGATTGGGCTCAGTTAACCTTATAAATTGAAACGGATATCTAATGATGTCGCCAGCTAAATATGGAATTTCAATCTTGTTAAATCAAGTGCTGGTTTAAAACTTCGTTTGAATTATAGGTTCACTATCGCAGTATCCGGCGTGAATGAAAAATAGAAAACACCCCCTACCTCTCGCACGACATCGGGTTTCGAGCAGCTATGTTACTATGACTAGAAATCTATAATAGGTATTTATAATAAAAAAAATATTCTATAAATTGTCTCTTTGGCTCAACGTTGTTCTCTAAAAATAAATGGGATAGTGTCAAGTACTACTATAGTCTGACTTAAAAAATATTGCGCACACCCCTTGTTGTTGCTGTTTTGGAAAGTTCAATATCAATGAAAAACTCATCCTGGTATTATGCCAAACTCAACCCCCCGCTACATTTGAGAATAAACGATTTTACCTGAAGGATGGGCCCTTTGACATCCTAGCCCTAGACCGTTAGTATGACTTGCAAAAAACCTTTCTACACTTGGCCAAACGTGCCCCAGAATGAATGTATGCAATGATGTGATATATGAAAGTTGTGATATTATGTACTTGATTGGTCGCTTAGTCTAGGTTATCTTTAATGCCTTTTACAGATCTCACCCAACTGGGAGTCTGTCTTAGGGAGTGTCACTAGGTAGCTTGGCACTGCACAGCTACAAATAGTCAACCATACAGTCATCATACCAATAATAATAATCAGTGTTATCCCTGTTAAAATGCATTAGACAGTGGAAAAAGTATATGTTTGAACACTTTATGCTTGTAAATTGTATATAGAACGAAAAAACTAAGACATTGTTTTTCATTTCCAGATCTTTATTCCTTTTCCCTCCCAGTCAACAACCCCCAGCCCTGACGAAGGTGTGGCCCATCTGGCCTGTCACCGAAACGCGCGTCGGCTTGTGTCTCCAGAAATACGGCATACTGTTTTATATTCATTAGGAGCCGTATTAATACCATCTATCTGGAATAACATTCTGATCTATGCAACATACTTACCATCCCTGGGTTGCATACGCCAGGACGATAGGAATGTATGAAAGAATGAAAGTTGAATGATAGAATTTTAGGTAGATTAATTTGGAAATCTGTGAGTATGTGAGTATGACTGAAGTGTGAATTGTTACTGGGTAGGCCCCAAAGTAGGATGAATTTCTGTTATTTTTATCCCCTTTTTTCACTTATGTATGTTGTTTGATGTTCTAAAGAAAACTATGTGGATTTAAAATGTTATCTATTTATGTAAGTTTTTTTCTACATCAACTCTAAGAGTATATAAAAAGAATAAAAATATATATATATTTGCTAAATACTTTTTCTTGAGTATAATTGGATTGACTGATTTTTGTCATGTGCAGTGCTAACTCCTAGGCTTATCACCCCATACATATTGGGATCCTATTGTTAGGACCACTACATCAGTTGGCGGGGTTACGTTTCTTGTTCTATTTTCACCCCAGTTAGTCCCATCCATACGCAAATCAGTCTTGACCCTGTTCCCCATGGGAACAATCCAGACCGAACTGCCAGGTCAGGTCCTCCCTGGACCGGAAACAAGCATCCCGGGACCGGTTCAGGTATGTCACCCTTCTTCAGCCAGGCTAGCTTGAATCCAGTGGCACAGTGAGCAAGGGACCCACGTCTGGGCATACCCATCCAAATTAGGGTGAAAAGTGTTACGCAAACAAATTATGGACGGAATGCTGTCAATGCAGCCATTCTCCCCCAGTCAAAAGATCTGGGTTAAATCCATTGTTCTTTTGCCCACCACGCCACCCCAGTTTGGACCCAGTCAACAGACTGCCTGCTACAGGGACTATTAGTCCCATGATAACTGCTTGCCTGCTGATGGAGGAGAAGGGGTCACATTGTCTACATGCTCTATAGTGCCGGACTATCAAATGCAGCTGGATGCCACACCACTGCAGCTGCCTGGTAAAGGGACTACATATCCCAGGAGACCTGTTTGTCTGCAGTTGGAGGAGGAGGGGCAAGATCTTCGACACGCTATATCGTGCCGGACTATCAAATGCAGTGCTGGATGCCATACCAAAGCAGCTGCCTGGTAAAGGGACTACAAATCCCATGAGACCAGCTGTCTGCTGGGGGAAGGACCACATCTTCAACGTGCTATGTAGCCCGTACTATCTCCTGCAGCACCGGATGCCAAACGCACGTCTTCATTCAGCCTGTAACTGTTACTGTAGCTGAGAGACTGCTCTGCATTTCCCTGTATGCAGGCAGCTGCACAAAGTAACTTCACAACTGGGAGCCCCTAAAGCAATTGTGAAAGTGACACAGCTCACAGCTCTGCAGTCACTGACTGCACAACAAGTTGAGTTCTGTTCAGTTTCATAAAGCTGTCTCAGGCCCCCTCACCGCAGGGGCCTCTCACGAGTGCCCTCACTTATATTTCAGGTTCCTTGCAGCAGTAAGGTCAGTTGAGATAATGAAATGAAAAGAACAGATTGCAATACTTTGTGAGCTTTTGAAAATATATTTAGTTTGTCAAAGAACCGTAAGTTAGCCTATAGCAGCCAAAGAAACCATATATCAGTTGATTATAAACACTTATATGATGTAACACTGTTGTCTCTGAAGTGTGCAAAGATCAACCGATTTCACAAAAACTGAACCAAATAGGTGCAGTTAGGAAAAAAGCAATCTGACATGGCATCATCACAGCTCTTTGTTTTCTCACGACAGGTTGGTAGTATGGGTGTTTGGGTAAGATGTTTCTTTATAAGTCTAGTTAGCTGTGTAAGTACATAAATTTAAAAATAGGTTAACCTATTGCAATTCAAGTCTGTAAAAAAATATAATAAGGAAATTGGCTTTAAATGGTTGAAAGAAACATATGTATCCAGGATGTATCCAGGATGTACATCTGTCAATGACATACAGTCACAGGGAGAGCTGACCACGCGGCATCTCCGCCAGTAGGTGTTTGAGGCCTCTGTCTGCCTCTCTGCTTGTGTCCGATTTTGTGCTGTCTTTGTCTGTGTCTGTTATTACTGTGCCTTGGTGCCTTGTTATTGTGCTTTTTTAATTGGTGCCTCTTTATCTGTCTTTCCTGTTGTTCTGTTGTGTCCTCTGTGCACAGGTTTTTTCTGCTGCCCCTGTGGCCCCTCCACCTGCTGGTTTCCAGCTCCCGCCTCCCAGCTGCACTTCCCTTCCCTATTTAATGGCAGCCACTGAGAGGGAGCAAGAGCAAGACCCCTGACTAGGGACCTGCTTTCTCCCCCAGCAGCTCTGCTCTTTTGCCACCGCCGCCGACCCGCGTCACCTCTACCAGTAGGTGTTCGAGGCCTATGTCTGCCTCTCTGCCTGTGTCCGTTTTTGTGCTGTCCTTGTCTGTGTCTGTTATTACTGTGCCCTGGTGTCTTGTTATTCTTGTTTTTTGATGTGTGCCTCTTTGCCTGATTTTTACTTTTCTTTATCTGTCTTTCCTGTTGTTCTGTTGTGTCCTCTGTGCGCGTGGTTTCCCCACCGCTGCTGCCCCATGGCCTTCCCCCTGCTGGTTTCCCTCTCCCACCTCCCAGCTGTGCTTCCCTCCCCCTTCCCTATTTAATGGCGGTCGCTGCACGCCAAAGGCGTACCAAAGGCAAGCCCGCATGCACCCGTTCGCAGCCCATCCATATTCAGCGCCAGGGACCCTGGTTCTCCGGCCACCCACCGCTACGACAGAGCTGCCCTCCTTGCATTCAACCCCGACAAGAACAACTGCCAGCTGTCCACGCCAAACATCACCCACGGCCAGTTCTCCTGCCATCCCTGCCGCCAGACCTTCACCTCCATCTGCACCCCTACGGCACCCGCACCCACGTCGGACGCCAATACCACCGAAGTCCTGAGGTGTATCCCCCTCAACATGCACTCCATGGACAGCCACGCCATAGAGATCTGGGACTTCATCGACACCCTCTCACCAGACATCACCTTCTTCATAGAAACCTGCACCGCCCCGACATCGCCTCCGCCCGACGAATACAAGATCAAGAGGAAGGACCGCCCAGGAGGAGGACTTGCCATCGTACACAAGAGCACCCTCCGACTCATGACCTTGAGTTCAAGCGACAGCCCGCCACCACCGAACCCCTCTATTTCAAGATCCAGACCAGTCCCAGAAGGACCCTAAGAAGCACCCTCAGCTACAGACCTCCTGGACCTCGAGCAGCGTTTACCACCACCTTCGCCAACCTCAAAGGACCCCACGCTATTGCTTCCACGGACTACATACTCATCGGAGACCTCGACTTCCACCTCAACAACATCACTCCGCCACCCTCCTGGACAACCTCACCAACCTCGGACTGAAATAACTTGTCACCACCCACAAGGCAGGACACACCCTCTACCCCATCTTCATAGGAGGTAACATCCACTTCAGCCACACCATGCAACCCCATGTAAGGACCTCCACTGCGTACACTTCCACATCGACAAACCCACGGCGTCCAAACCTGCACCCCAACCTACAGGAAGAAACTGGAGAACAATTACTGAGGAGCAGCTGAAGTCCACCCTCAACCGCGATGCCTATGCCACCTCGACCAATGACAACCTCGTAGTCAAAGAACTCCACAGATGGATCTCCAACTGCGCAGACGAGCTTGCACCCCTACCTGCCCCCAACAAACAGAGCCCCAGAAAACCTACCTGATTTACCGCCGAACTCCAAGAATCCAGACGCACCTGCAGATATCTCAAGAAGAACTGGAAAAATAGCAAATCCTCGGAGGGCTGCATCACCTATAAGAACACCATGACAGAATACCACCAACGCTTCAGATCCACGAAATGGACCTTCATCCAGAACAAGACCCTTGCCAACTCCAGCAGCTCCAAGGGGCTCTTCAGCATCATCCAGGAATTCACCAAACCCCCCAACAAAACCACGGATATCAACCCCTCCCAGGACCTCTGAAACAAGCTCGGCTCCTACTTCCATCAGAAAATCAAGGGCCTCCACAACAACTTCAGCGACCAGACACCCTATTCTGAAACCACTCCCCCCTCCAGCAACCCCAGCCAGCCCACCATCTCCTCCTGGAACCCAGTCACCACCGAAGACACCGCATCGACCATGAAAGCATCCACTCGGATGCCCCCACGGACCCCTGCCCATGCACATTTTCCACAGAACAACCACCACCACCATCGCTACGGAACTACGACACACAATGAACGCCACCAGCATCTCTCCAGATGACTGGAAATGCACAGAAGTTAGACCCCTACTCAAGAAGCGCACAGCAGATCCATCGGACCTCAAGAACTACAACCTATCTACCTCCTCCCCTTCACGGCAAACGTCACAGAGAAGACCGTCAACCTCCGACTAACGAAATTCATCGGAGGACCCCTCCTAAACCGGATTCTGCAGCAACCACAGCACTGAGACCGCTCTACTCGCAGCCACAGAAGACATCCGCACCCTCCTAAACCAAGGACACACCGCAGCCCTGATCGTACTCAACCTCTCTGCAGCCTTCAACACTGTCTCCCCCCGCACACTCACCGCCAGACTCCACAAAGCTGGCATACAGGGAACCGCTCTCGACAGGCTCCGCTCCTTCCTCACCGGCAGAAGCCAAAGAATCAAACTTCCACCCTGACCTGACAGGCGAACGCCATCACATCCACCTGCTTCAATAACCTCTGCATCCTCTGAAAGATCTTCAAATGGTCACCCATGGACTCATAAACAGCAGACTGGACTAAGGAAACGTCCTCTTCGCCGGAATCAACAAGTCTCTGCTCCTCAAACTATCCAAACCATACAGAACACCGCAGCCAGACTCATTCTCGGCATCCCTTGACACAAACACATCACCATAGCACCTGTGTAACGTCCACTGGCTCCCACATCAAGAAAAGAGTAACTTTCAAGATACTCGCCCACACCTACAAATGCCTCCACAACACTGGACCCCGATATCTCAACAACATAATCTACTTCCAGGTACCCAAAAGGACCCTTCGATCGGCCGACCTCACACTCACTGAACCCCCGCGCATCTGCAGAGCAAGAGCGGGGGGAAGTACCTTCTCCTACATCACGATCAAGATCTAGAACGAGCTGCCGATCAACATCAGACGTGCCCCCACCCTGCACATCCCTCAAGACCTGCCTCTTCAACTGACCGGAGCTGCTCCCTTTCTCCCTCAGCGCCTTGAGACCCTCATGGGTGGGTAGCGGGCTTTAAGATGTAAACACTTTGAATTGGGCGGAGACAAGAAGAGAAAGGGCCAAGTTATCCAGTTCTAAGTTCCGTCTTTGTTCTCTGTGCAATAAAATAACTTAAAAAAATAAATAAATAAAAAAAATAAACTTCCCTGATTGATAGAAGTATCTTGGGCCATGCCAGTGACGATTGGATGCCTCTGGTCAGTGGTGACGGAGCTAGTGTCACTCCTACTTGTTGAAATGTCACTCATAATTACCCTGAAAATATGAAAATGTCACACATAGCAATCTGATACCTTGCCAGCTATGCCTAATTTGGGCCTAAATTCAGAGTTGTTTGAGGATATAAAACTGTATTAAATATAAGGAATAACCCCAAATCACAGGAAGATTAGAAAAAATCTGTTAATTTTCGCTTTGACATATGACTTATGCCACACTATTTGATCTGGTGAATAAAAGTGAATGCTATTTTTCTCTATTTACTTTGCTATGTACCATGATGTGCATTTGAAAAACCCTATAAAGCGTTTAAAAAAAATGAGAAAATAAATAAGCTGCCCAGTTTAATTGCACCACTAACTCATATATTGAATGAAGTATAAACTGTCACTTCCAGTTGACAACTTTCTCTAAATTCCCGTTAGTCCTCTGCATCATTCATTTGAAGATGTTCATGTGTAATGAAGCTGTAAATACTTTTTTACAGCAGCAACCAAGAGTGAGACCTTGTATGTGGACTGTGTGTATGTTAAAAACATCCACATCTGTGACATCTAAAAACCCAGACCCTGCCACAAAATGCTTGTTTGTGTGTATTCACTCCTGGAGAATGGATGTGAAGGTTCTTTAAGTGCCCAGCAGAGGGCGCGCCTCGGCTCCTGATGAAATCCACTGAGCACATTGTGTGAAAGGAAGAAAGGTTTCCTGTTCCAGGTCAGCGGTGGCAGAGACAGCACCAGCAGCAGATGCTGATATTACTTCCTGCTACTCAATCTGAGTCCAGCCTGCTGCAGAGGAGGAAGGACGCCCTGGCTCTCTGTGCAGTTATCTTTATCTTCTTACAGACACCCCCTCCCCAGACCCCAAATCTGCACCTGCTACTCAGGTAGGAGATTGTCAGCACCTTGTGCTATGTTTGTAGAAATAGACTGAATAGTCTTGGAGTAAATCTCTGCCGGGAGCCAGACTTTTCTATCTGGGGACCGGTGGGGGACTTTCCGTCCTGCCCTGAAGGTTTTTGTGGCCATCATTTGTGTTAAAGAGGGGCTCTGTGCACGATGCACTGCATCTTGCTGCACTATGAGAAATCTGTGCACACTCTTTGCTCTGCTCTCACTGTTTGTTGACTTGCCCCCCTGTACCCCTATGTCAGAAGCATGTCCCCCAGGCAATTGAACATCAAGCTTTCCCTGCTGCCCCATGCCCCTTTACCCCTGTTCTCATATCTATGTTTAGGTAAAACCTCAGTCTTTGCCATAGTTTTCAGCGGCATAGGTTGACTTATAGCATTATCTGCTGCAGAGGTTGTGTGTCTGCTGCAGGGATTGTGTGTGTGTGCATTGACCTTGGGTCTGCCAGGTAGGAGGCCTTTCAAGCAGTGGAACGTACATGTCTGTGTTTTTGATGTACAAATGCAAGTTGGATGTGTGTGTATCTGAACAGGGTAGAGTTGTCTTTGCAGGCTGTGTGTGTGTGTGTGTGTGTATATGAGGCACATCTACAGTTTGTCTTTTTTCAGTGTGTCTGTCTTAGCAGACGTTGGCGGGTCTGTCAGTCACTCTTCTCGGCCTCTCCTCTCTGTATCGAAATCTTTAGGATCACTTGCTGTAAGAGGGTCTGCTCTGTGCAGAATAGTCAGGTACTACTCAGCACACAGGAGACGTCTAAGCAAAGTCACGTGCGAAGTTCTAGTTCTTCCCCGCAGTTTGGAAGAATTAGGCAGGTTTGAGTGAGACTTCAGCACGACTTCCAAATATGTGACTGCCACAAGCACCCAGGGCTACTTGTATTACAATGATACAAGGGGTTGCTGCACTCTCTCAACGGTGTGTTGATGAGGATTGTGCTGTGATATGAAGCCTACATGAAGGATTCCAAGAGACTCTTGAAGTCATTCTGCTCTAGTTGTCACTTCAGCAGGAAGGGGAGAACAAGATGAGCGAGCAGAAAAAGCAAGAAGGGGCTAGAGAAGAGAAATAAGAGGGATACAGAGAGAAAAACACAAAGGGTGGAATAAGTAATTAATAGATATCGGCCAAAATATGAAAGAAAGACATTTTGAGGGGAGGGAGTGAGAGTTCTAAAAGATGGCCAGGAAAAGAAATGTAATGAACATTATTTATAAATTGACAAAAGTGGAATTATATGTTCTGAGCTAAAAATGTGATTTAAGTGTGACGTGAATGTGAGTCTTGAAGAGTTATAGCTGTAAGGTGCTGTTTAGTGGTATCAATATTTGAGCCAACGTTAGAGCTATGGATCTGGGATTTAATCCCAATGACTGAACGGTGTAAATGAACTAAATGGAGGGATCAATGTATTTTACTGCGGGTTACCAATTTCAGCTCTAGTGAGAAAGTTAAGAGGTCCCAGGTTCTAACCGCCCTCTCTAATAAATGGGTTCATGCACATACGGCACAGATCTGTGTTACCTATGTGGCACACATACCAATACCAATAAGTGCTGTTGGGAATGTCCCTTTCTAGTGTGCTTTCCCTCAAAAATGTCCTGTGTGTGGCTCACTGGTTAGAGGAGGCAGACCCTGATGCAGAGGTCAGACCCGGGACCAGGGTTCAATTCCCGACGCGGCAGGGTCTTGAGCTCAAAATGTCCACGGACTCGATAATTCTCGCCTCGGTGCCTACTTGAATCATGGGTTTACACTCTGCAACTCTGGGCAATAGCTTGCTTAATCTCCACTACGGCCCCCCCGCGGCGGGATGCCTGGTTTTCACCTTGGGGATGCCCAGTAGGGGTTATCTCGCAGGGAAAGCCAGGACAGGTTCCCAAAGCAAGCGCTAAGAGACCTGTCGGTGATTTGGCGCTATATAAATCGAAATTAACATAACATAACATTTTTGCCCTCCCGGTTTCCGCTGATCTATGTGCTAGCCTAAAGACTTTGATCTCTTTTTACACTGCCATTAAGTGCCAATATGCTGTGCTTGTAATTGTTATTGGGGTTTTATAAAGCGCATGACTCACCCGGGGGCATTTCCGCGCTGCCTAGACAGATTACTGAAAACGACAAAGAACCAGAAAAGAAAAACGTGTCAGTATAAGAAGGCTCTCAAGTGTTTCCTGAAAGTCAGATAAGATGGTGACTTACGCAGGGCTTCTGGAAGGGAGTTCCAGTATTTGGGGCCAACATAAGAGAAGGCTTTACCTCCCAGCCGGGTCCGTTGAATACGTGGAATCGATAAAAGAGCCTTTCCATTAGATCTTAAATTACGGCAGAATGTCAATTTGAGGAATTTATTTTGTAGATATTTTGGGCCCGTTTCCCTTATTGCCCTATAGATTATGCAGCATGTCTGTCAAGAATTCTTGTCATGCGAGGGGAGGAAAACAGACTACATATCCCAGGACGCTTAGCGGTTGAGAGGTTATGTAAACAGGAGAGCTGTTACATAACTCAAGGAAAACACGCCCTTATGTAAACAGGAGAGCAGTAACATAACTCAAGAAAAACACGCCCTTATGTAAACAGGAGAGCTGTTACATAACTCAAGGAAAACACGCCCTATAAAGGGAGGAACCGGGAGGTACAACGCTGTCGGATATTGTGTTTACACCGACGTACCTGCTTCGTGAAGAGCAGAGTTCCGGAGTGGTGCTCCAGTAAGGCAAGAACGGAGGTAGGTCGAGTCGTTACTCCCTGGGCCGTGTCTTGCCCCATCGTCACCTGTGAAGGACCCGGAAGCTCTACCGGTCAACCATTGAGCTTCGCTTTTTGACTCGGCTGAGTCAAAGCGCAGTGGCGCTTATGCTGGTTGGAGTCGTAACTCCCAGCCCGACCAGAGATACAGGGACTGCCAGCTGTAACGCACACCAGGAGGTGTTTGCCGCGTTACAGACTCGGAAGTCCACAGGATCGATCGAGCGGCTGCTCTCGGTTCAGTCTTCTTGCTTTTGATTGGGGTATCGGTGACGCATCACCAGGAGGTGACTCCGCGTCCCGGTGCAGTCTGAGGAAGAGGTTGAGCAGCTGCTCCCTTCAGGTAGAGACCCCGGCTGGGTGTTTCCCTGACTCCTCGATTCTCCCCAACACTCTTTGTGCCCCTCACAGCCTACCGATTGGCATTGTCGGCCATTTCATTTCTGCCCTCTGTTGGCATACGCCGGGATCGGCGTATATGCAGAGGACGGTTAGGACCATCCGTGCTGTGGGCTGGTAACGTACTTAGCCTGGAGGATTCCAGTGACTATAACTTTTGTTTACTCTTTGTATTATTTGTGCCTTCATTAAAATAACTAACCCTTCACAAGTGGTTGCGTCCTCATTATCGTGTCTGTTAAACGATCCTGAGACATTCAGGGCGTTACAAAATATCCGACCTTAATAACACTAACTGTCTCCCGGTCGATAACAGACATGGCAACACTTGATGATGTGCTGGCTGCTTTAGCGACCGTGCAAGTTGAATTGGCTGCCTCTAGGCAAGAAACAGCCGATGTAAAAGCCAGACTGGATGCTATCCAGTTGGACCCGCTCACGCCCAGCACCTTCCTCACGAACCAGACCCCTGCGGTAGTAGTGGAAATGCCGGTAGCCATCCCCTTGGCAACACCAGAGAGGTACAGTGGGGATCCTAACACAGTGCAGGTATTCCTCACACAAGTGGCGCTACATTTATCGTGCAAACCAAAGGCGTTCCCCACGAGTCAGGCTCGTGTGGCTTTCCTTATTTCCTATTTGGCTGGAAACGCGGCACAATGGGCCGTACCTCTGGTGAGCAGGGACGACCCCATCTTATGTGATTGGGGTGCTTTTCGCGAGGAATTCCTGAAGGTATTCGACAGAAGGGCTGACTCGTACACAGCGGACCGTGAAATGCTTGAGTTGAGACAGGGATCCAACGACCTGGTGCAGTATCTCAACGCGTTCCGAAGGCTGGTTGCGGAAACCAAGTGGCCTGTTGCTAAACAGACGGCGCTCTTCCATCAAGGGCTGTGCGATGAGCTCAAGGACGCCGTGGCTCATATTGACCCTCAACCCAAGACATGTGAGGGCCTTATCAACCTGGTATTACGGCTGGAACATAGGCTAAGTGAAAGAAAGGGGGATCATGGGAGAAAAGGAAAATCCCTTCCATCCTATGTGACGGTGGGAAGTCCTGAAACTTCCACCGCATCCAAGGGAGAACCCATGGACATCGGCGTAATACGAGCGAGCCTCACAGCCACGGAGAAAGAGTCACGCCGTAAACAAGGATTGTGCCTATATTGTGGCAAAAAAGGCCACTACGTACGTGAATGCCCTGCCAAACCGAAGACGTCACGTTATCGGGCCAACCGGTCGGTAACAGCCGTGGTGGACATACCGGCGGAAAACTAGAGGACTCCCAGACCAAAGAAGGGGCATCTCGGAGTCACTCATCCATCCCTTCACTTTCCAACTCGGTCACTAAGGGACAACGACACCTGTTTCTCACGGTGCACGTGGGAGTGCATGACCAGTGGATACCCGTTGTGGCCATGGTGGATTCAGGGGCCACTGGCATGTTTATGGACCACAACGAGGCATGCAGGCTAGGGCTAGTGCTTCTTCCCAAAGCTGTACCCGAAGACGTCTATGCTGTAGACGGAAGGCGATTGGTGACGGGGCCCATCGGGCAGCACACGGGGGTCCTTCCGATGAGATATGGGAGGAACCATTTGGAACAAATCGATTTTAACATCATCCGAGCGCCCCAATATGGCGTCATATTGGGATTGCCGTGGCTACAGAAACACAACCCCTCTGTGGATTGGCCAACACATCGCATCGAAATGACGTCACCGTATTGCACCCTGCATTGTGGAATACGACCGGAATCCCTTGACGCAGATGAGAGCGGGAGTCAGACGGTGGCTACAGCGGCAGAAAAAGATGTGGCTCTCCCCCAGGCTTATCACAGTTTTGAGGATGTATTTGATGAGGTGAAGGCGGAAGTGCTACCACCACATAGACAGTTTGACTGCCAGATCGACCTGGTGCCAGGGGCCAGCGTTCCCAGCGGCAGGCTGTATGCCCTGACGGAGCCTGAAAACGTGCATCTCCGGGGGTACCTGGATAAACTCCTCAAGCTAGGATTCGTCCGCCCGTCCAAGTCTCCGGCCGCCTCGCCGCTCTTCTTCATCCCGAAGGCTAATGGGGAGCTGAGAGCCTGTGTGGACTTTAGAGCATTGAATGCGATAACCATAAAAAATCGGTACCCCTTGCCTCTCATCAGTGTACTTCTGGAACAGGTCAAGAAAGCTCGTATCTACACCAAGTTGGATTTGAAAGGGGCATACCATCTGGTACGCATGAGGGACGGAGACGAGTGGAAGACCGCCTTTAAGACCAGGTTCGGCCTTTTTGAGTACCTCGTCATGCCGTTCGTTCTGTGCAACGCCCCGGCAGCCTTTCAGTACTTTCTGAATGAGGTATTCAGAGAGGAGTTGGATATCTACGTGGTCGTATATATCGACGACATCCTCATCTATTCGTCCAGTGTGGAGGAGCACGTACAACACGTCAAAGCTGTGCTCCAAAAGCTGAGGGAAAACATGCTGTTTTGTAAACTCAGCAAGTGTGACTTCCACGTCACATCCGTGGAATTCCTCGGAGTGATGCTGAGTCCAGAGGGACAGGAGATGGCAGAACGAAAGATCAAGGCGGTGAAAGAATGGCCGGTGCCCCAAAGCGTGAAGGACGTCCAAAGTTTCATTGGCTTCGCCAACTTTTACAGGCGGTTTATAGATGGATTTTCAGGATTGGTGGCCCCAATCACACAGCTACTGAGGAAGTCCAAGGAGTTTGTCTGGTCCCCTGAAGCGAACACAGCCTTTGAGGCCCTGAAAAGCGCCTTTGGTAAGGCGCCGGTGTTGGCTCACCCCGATCCGGATCTCCCCTACGTGGTGGAAGCGGACGCATCAGATGTGGCGCTGGGGGCTATCTTGTCCCAACGCAAACACGACACAGGGGTGCTTCATCCCGTTGCGTACATGTCCCGCAAACTCAATGACGCCGAACGCAACTACCATATTGCGGAGAAGGAGCTTCTCGCAATCAAGGACGCCTTCACCGAATGGAGGCATTGGTTGATGGGGGCAAGGCATGTGGTATCGGTGTACACGGACCATCGGAACCTACAGTTCATGACGGCCACAAGACACCTTTCTCCCAGGCAGCTGCGGTGGATGATCTTCTTTGCGGGGTTCAACTTCCGCATCACATATCGGCCGGGGACGGAAAACCGGAAGGCGGACGCCCTGTCCCGTCAATCTGCAGTTAAGGAACCATTGCCTGCGACCGAGCATTCCATCATTTCCCCGAGGATGGTATTGGGGGTTATCCAACCGGATACTTTCCTGAGGGGAATAAAGAGAGGGATCAGGTCATTCGCATGGCGGAGGTGGCTCCTCAGTCACAGAGAATGGCAGCTGAAGGACGGGATACCCCTGAAGGGCAGGTGCCTATTGATATCCACGCCTAGGCTAAGGAAACAAGCATTCATCTGGTGCCATGACTCTCCATGCGCAGGTCATTTGGGTTTTTAAAAAATGGTGGCTAGCATGGGACGGCATTTCTGGTGGCCAACCATGAGAGTGGATGTCAGGAGGTGGGGACAGGAGTGTCCTACGTGTGCTACCATGAAGGCCGACCATGGCCGAACCCAAGGGCTCTTACATCCACTTCCAACCCCGGATAGACCATGGGATAGCATATCACTGGACTTCGTGGTGGGCCTACCGGTAGACTAGGGGATGACGGCAATACTGGTGGTGGTGGATTACTTGACGAAAATGGGGCACTTCATCCCCTGCAAGAGAGTCCCTACGGCCGGGGAATTGGCGTCACTACTTCTAAAGAATGTGGTACGGCTGCATGGATTACCTGGGGTGATCGTGTCGGACCGGGGGTCGCAGTTTACTGCGCAATTCTGGAAGACTTGGTGCACTGCGCTGCATGTTAAGACCGCCCTGTCCACCAGCTACCACCCTCAAACGGACGGCCAAACCGAGCGCCTGAACCAAACGCTCAAACAGTATCTGCGATGTTTTGTGGACCAGGGCAGGGAAGAATGGGTCGACTTGCTATGGGTTGCAGAGATAGCCTACAACAGGGGTCTCCAACCGGGCGATCGCGAGCTACTGGTAGCTCGCCTAACCCCCATGAGTAGCTCGCGCCTCGCGTTTCAATTTGGTAGCCTGTTATTGTCATTTATTGTTTTTAGGCCTTTTTTTTGTAGCCGCTGCCTGCCGTCACCAAAGCCAGCTGCTCAGATTGGCCTAACTGAGCTCAGCTGGGGCGGGGCGGGGCGGGGCAAAGATGATGACGCTGTTGTTGAACTGGTTACCTCGCTACCTGCCTTTCAGAGCCTGGCACCACAGTCTTGATTGCGCAACACGTGGGCGGAGCAAGCGCCAGGTGGGTGGGATCGGAGGAGCAGGTTTTGTAAAGCCTGGCACAAGCAGTATTGAACTGCTACGAACCCCCACCGCCTGCCGTGTTCTGTCTGGATTCGGAACATATTTCATCAGAAGCAGATCAAACGGTAAGCACTTGCCTGGCTAGTAAACACCATAATACACTGTTCTCTAGACTAGAGATGCGATGTGCGCCTTCTATACTTAGCCGCTGGTATGCCACGGGCTCTTGAAAAATGGGGAATGTCTTTTTCTCTGTGGCCCGGTCACTGACAGAGCACAGGCACGGTCATCCAAACACACGTGTTTGTAGCTTTCTAAACTTCGAAACTAGCGATTCACTCCATGCTGCAGTGACCCCTCGGGTCTTTAGATCACACCATCTTGTGTTACTAACTGCTAGGAGTTATGCTCTTACAACAGTAATTATGGACCTGAAATTACGTGCATGCATGCACAGTATTGTTTGTAAAAAAAGAAAGAATCCTCCGGGTGGGGGAAAACGCATGACGGAGCGCTGGGCGGGCAGCACTGGCTGTGGTGGTCTCGAGTGTTGTCCTTTTCCCAGTTTAGCCGGTGTCAGTCTCGGGATGATGCGGCCTAACAAAGGACCCCCGCTCTGTTACACGGATGTGATGACACGCGGTGCTTGACTGTGCGGGGCTCTGTCCTGCACGTGTCGCAGGTGAGTGATTTTGCCCTCACGTGGTTCTCATTGTGGGGCATGCGTAAGTGAAGTGAATCCTGACTTTAGTGTTACTCACACGGCGCCACAGTGCATGTTTGCTTCATGTTTGCTTCAGTCGCATATCGGCTGAGTGACCATATCCAACATTCAGGGACAGTGACGTGTGTTTTCCATATCTAACACAGCAGCAGCTCACTGACATTACTGCAAATAGTCTCTGTGATGCTGTCCCATTTCTAATATGTGATATTCTGTTTCGATCAAAAGAATCATTTTTATGGATATTGCATGAAACAGAACCCGTCCCACACTATGTTAATCTGCACATCCATAGGCCCACCTGCAGCCTTATATATTTTTGCAATTTTTTCCCACTAGCAAAATTCTGCGCAGGTCCAGCTCTCTGCACTTTGTGGCGGTTGCAAGTTTTCCCACTTATCTCTCCTCGAGCAAAGTTTTTCCCCCTGACATGCAGGATAAGTTTCATTTCATAAGCCACATAGTTTTCTCTGAAAAGTGCTCTACTAGGGGTAACAAAGCAGAACAGCTGCCACCCACGCGCAGCCTCGTTTTACCCATATCTTGCCAAATTCATCTGCCTCTTCATTGCTGGCGCTCACCACTGACTATTAAACCAGATCACCGCCCACAAACCCCTCTGTACCTCCTCAGGGTTAAAGGTCGCTGCCCTCCTGGCACTTTTTCACCAGAAGATACTCTTTCTAATTTAAGGCTGGCTTAAGGCCTGTCGTATCACCGTGCACCTTCAAACATGCCCTTACGCCACACATTCTTCAGAATGACTTGTCACATCTTCCCTCTCCCCACGATTCTCACCTGATCACCAAAGGGACTGTGGCTGGGCAATATTAATGCGCGTTATGAGCAGAAAAGTAACTTTTAAAACCATGTTCATTACGGGGAACATCGACTTCGGGGAGGTGATGGTATTTATTTAATTTATATTTGTGGTTTTATATTGTTCTAATGAGGCCCAACAAACCATACCAATGCAATGCAAAGTATAACATGTAAACCTTTATAAAAAAAGAGTATGTGGTGAAGGAGAAATAATTGAGGTTCTTTTTACTAAAATGAGTCTCTTTTTTTAAACTAATGACCACATCTAAGTTAGACTTTAATAAATCACATTTGGTAAGGAATATATGTTGAGGTTTAACTTTTGCAGTGTGTGAACAAGTTGATCGAGGATCACAAAAGGAGTTCATAGGCTTGTATCCTGCAGTAGTTCGTTATACTTTCCAGGAATGCTTCCAAGCAAGACAAGCTTTTGCTTCAGGTAGCACAACCTGCATCTGTCTGTCACTTTTAAAGAGGGAGTGCGGCCCCTTTTGTTCAAACGACAGTAAGGGCTCCAAAGAAAGGCTTAAAATCAATTAAACTGGACGTGTGGCGTCCCTCATAAAAATGCGCGAGTTGCTTGGCCTTTTAGTAGCTCACGACGATTTTCACTGGTCAGAAGTAGCTCTCACTACAGAAAAGGTTGGAGACCCCTGGCCTACAATAACGCCACTCACAGCTCCACACAGTCATCTCCGTTCTATAGCAACTATGGCCAACATCCCAGGTTCTTGCCATTTCTACATCCGTTCAGAGAGGACAGGATTCCCGCCACAGCGGACAGGGTGGCACACATCAAAGACACGTTAATGTCAAGTCAAGTCAAGTCAGAAAATGTATATAGCGCGCTACATACCCAGAGGGTCTCAAGGCGCTTGAGGAGGGGTGGGGAATTACTGGTCAAATATCCACGTTTTAAGTTGCTTTCTGAATGCTAGGTGGTTCTGAGTAAGGCGAAGGTGAGTGGGAAGTGAGTTCCAGGTTTTAGCTGCCAGGTAGGAAAAGGATCTGCCTCCCATGGTGGTTTTGTTGATGCGAGGAACAGTGGCCAGGGCTTGGTTGGAAGATCGTAGCTGGCGTGAGGGGGTGTAGAAGGACAGTCGTGTGTTGAGGCATTCTGGTCCTATTTCGTAGAGTGCTTTGTGTGCGTGGGTTAGGAGCCGGAAAGTGATCCTCTTATTGATGGGGAGCCAGTGGAGGTTTTTCAGGTGACCAGAGATGTGTTCTTTGCGTGGGATGTCTAATATGAGCCTGGCTGAAGCGTTCTGGATTCGTTGGAGTTTTTTCTGGAGTTTGGCGGAAGTACCGGCGTAGAGGGTGTTTCCGTAGTCCAGTCGGCTCGTGACCAGAGCGTGGGTGACCGTTTTCCTAGTTTCGGTGGGAATCCATCGAAATGTTTTTTTGAGCATGCGAAGAGTGTTGAAGCAGGATGAAGAGACGGCGTTGACTTGTCTATTCATTGAAAGTGAGGAATCCAGGATGACGCCCAAGTTCCGTGCGTGGTCAGTCGGGATGGGTGCTTTGCCCAGGGCTTCAGGCCACCAAGAGTCGTCCCAGGCAGAGGGGGAGGTGCCTAAGATAAGGACTTCTGTTTTATCTGAGTTCAGTTTCAGACGGCTGTGTTTCATCCATTCGGCAACTTCTTTCATTCCTTCGTGGAGGTTAGTTTTGGCGGTGCTAGGGTCATTGGTGAGTGAAAGGATCAGTTGAGTTTCATCCGCGTAGGAAATGATGTTGAGGTTGTGTTGGCGAGCGATGGCCGCGAGGGGGCTCATGTATACGTTGAAGAGGGTGGGGCTGAGTGAGGATCCTTGGGGTACGCCGCAGATGACTTCAGTGGCCTCTGAGATGAAAGGTGGGAGGCGGACTCTCTGGGTTCTTCCGGTGAGGAACGAGGTGATCCAATCCAATGCTTTTCCTTGTATTCCGATGTTTTTGAGGCGCTGTAGAAGGGTGCTATGGCAGACTGTGTCGAAGGCTGCGGAGAGGTCAAGGAGAATGAGGGCGACTGTGTCTCCGTTGTCCAGGAGAGTTCGAATGTCGTCTGTTGCTGCGATGAGGGCGGCTTCAGTGCTGTGTTTGGCTCGGAAGCCGGATTGTGAGGAGTCGAGGGATTTGTTTGTTTCAAGGACGGCAGCGAGCTGGTTGTTGACCGCTTTCTCGATGACTTTGGCCGGGAATGGAAGGAGCGAGATGGGGCGGTAGTTTTTGAGTTCGGTGGGGTCAGCTGTGGGTTTCTTCAGGAGGGCGCTGAGTTCGGCATGTTTCCAGCTTTCCGGGAAGGTGGCGGAGTTGAACGAGCAGTTGATGACATCTCGGAGGTGTGGTGCTATGATGGAGTCTGCTTTGTTGAAGATGTGGTGAGGGCATGGGTCAGTTGGGGATCCTGAGTGGATGGAGTTCATCAGGCGGATGGTGTCCTCAGTGGAGATTGGGTTCCAGTCGTTGAGGGTGTTCAAGGGGGGTGGGGGTCCTGCGAGGGGTTGGGTGGGTTGGTCTACGTGTTGGTTGTCGAAGCTGTTGTGGATGTCTGCGATTTTGTTGTGGAAGAATGAGGCTAGGGAGTCGCAGAGGGCTTGGGAGGGGGTGATGTCGTTGGAGTTGGCCGTGGGATTGGTAAATTCCTTGACTATATTGAATAGTTCTTTGCTGTTGTGGGCGTTGTTATCTAGTCGGTCCTTCAAAGCGGCTTTCTTGGCTTTTCGGATCAGTTGGTGGTGTGAGCGGGTGGCGTTTTTGAAGGCTACCTTGGTGCTGGTGGTTGGATCTTTTTTCCAGGCCTTCTCAAGGGAGCGGCAGAGTTTCTTGGATTTCTTAAGATCATCGTTGAACCAGGAGGCCTTCTTGCTGCCGTTTTTTCAGTGGTGCTAGGAAGTTGGCGCTGTTGGATAACCATTGGGTGAGGTTAAACGCTGCTTGGTCGGGGTTTGAGGAGTGGGCAGGTGTGTTTTGAAGAAGCGATGAGGAGATCTGGTCGATGGTGATTTTGTTCCAGTTTCTTTGCAGAGTAGGTTGGGGGTGGTTGATGGGTTTGGGTTTGTTGTAGGTAAAATGGACGCAGCTGTGGTCAGTCCAAAGGAGATTCGTGGTGTGACTGAAGGAGACATGCTTGCTGGAGGTGAAGATAGGGTCGAGTGTATGACCTGCGATGTGGGTGGGGGAAGTGACAAGTTGTTTAAGTCCGAGGTTGGCGAGGTTGTCCAAAAGGGTGGTGGAGTTGCGGTCGTTGTGCTTTTCAAGGTGAAAGTTGAGGTCTCCCAGAAGGATGTAATCTTTGGAGGGGAGCGCGTGTGGAGTGATGAAGTCCGTGATGTCCTCACTAAATTGAGCGCGGGGTCCTGGAGGTCTGTAAAGGAGGGTGCCTCTGAGTGTGGTCTTGGGGTCGATGTGGATCTGGAAGTGGAGGTGTTCGGAGTTGGCGAGATTGACGTCTGAGCTGGTTGAGATGCGGATGGATTTCTTATGGACGATAGCGATTCCTCCTCCTGTGTGGCCGGTACGGTCCTTGCGTATGATCTTATAATCTTCAGGGATGGCAATGGTGATGTCTGGGGCAGAAGAGGCGTTCATCCATGTTTCTGTTAGGAAGGCGACGTCCGGAGAGATGGTGTCTAGTAGATTCCATAGGTCAATGGCGTGCCTGTGGACCGAACGGGTGTTGAGCAAGATGCATTGTAGGTTGTTGGGGTCGTGTATTTGTGGTGTGATCGTAGCTGAGTTGTGGACGGTGCCGTCGAATTTGCAGGAATTACATGATAAAGGTCCGTGGGTTTGTCCAGGAGCAGCTTGGATGCACTTGGGGGAGCGGCCGGGGTTAAGGGCTAGGAGGGTGGTGGCATTGTAAGTGATGCGGGAGGGGTGGGGGGCGCGGGGGCCAGGGGGTCTGGCGCTGGGCGCTGGGCGCGGTCCAGGCACGGACGGGCGTAGACGGGCTTACCTTTGGCGCACCTTCGGCGCGGATTGGGCGCGGTCGCTGCGCGTAAACGCTGCACGCGGGACCAGCTGTCATATATGGATACAAGGCTGCGGCAGACAGGAAGAGAAGGCCCGGGCCACTGTACCGCACTGGAGACTATGTCTGGATATCCACAAGAAACATGAGGTTTCGAAAGAACAGTGTGTTCCATCCCAAGTACATGGGCCCCTATCGAATTACCAAGTGTATGGGTCCCGTGAACGTGAAGGTGTGCTTGCCTCAATCATTGCGGATACACCCTGTCTTTCATGTATCATTGCTCAAACCAGCACCCTCCAAGCCGTCTGGGACACCTAGGCCGGTATGCGTGGAGTCGGAGGCGGAGTATGAAGTGTCGGGCATACTGGCGTCCAAATGGCGCAGGGGGAAGCTGTGGTACCTGGTTGCGTGGAAAGGCTATGGCCCGGAGGAGCAATCATGGGAACCGGCTGAAGGGGTTCATGCTCCGCGATTGGTCTCCTTGTTCCATCGGCGTTTTCCTGCCAGCGCTGGCCCCGTGGGGAGCCGCTGAGAGGGAGGATGTACTGTCAAGAATTCCTGTCATGCGAGGGGAGGAAAACGGACTACATATCCCAGGATGCTTAGCGGTTAAGAGGTTATGTAAACAGGAGAGCTATTACATAACTCAAGGAAAACACGCCCTTATGTAAACAGGAGAGCTGTTACATAACTCAAGGAAAACACGCCCTATAAAGGGAGGAACCGGGAGGTACAACGCTGTCGGATATTGTGTTTACACCGACGTACCTGCTTCGTGAAGAGCAGAGTTCCGGAGTGGTGCTCCAGTAAGGCAAGAACGGAGGTAGGTCGAGTCGTTACTCCCTGGGCCGTGTCTTGCCCCATCGTCACCTGTGAAGGACCCGGAAGCTCTACCGGTCAACCATTGAGCTTCGCTTTTTGACTCGGCTGAGTCAAAGCGCAGTGGCGCTTATGCTGGTTGGAGTCGTAACTCCCAGCCCGACCAGAGATACAGGGACTGCCAGCTGTAACGCACACCAGGAGGTGTTTGCCGCGTTACAGACTCGGAAGTCCACAGGATCGATCGAGCGGCTGCTCTCGGTTCAGTCTTCTTGCTTTTGATTGGGGTATCGGTGACGCATCACCAGGAGGTGACTCCGCGTCCCGGTGTAGTCTGAGGAAGAGGTTGAGCGGCTGCTCCCTTCAGGTAGAGACCCCGGCTGGGTGTTTCCCTGACTCCTCGATTCTCCCCAACACTCTTTGTGCCCCTCACAGCCTACCGATTGGCATTGTCGGCCATTTCATTTCTGCCCTCTGTTGGCATACGCCGGGATCGGCGTATATGCAGAGGACAGTTAGGACCATCCGTGCTGTGGGCTGGTAACGTACTTAGCCTGGAGGATTCCAGTGACTATAACTTTTGTTTACTCTTTGTATTATTTGTGCCTTCATTAAAATAACTAACCCTTCACAAGTGGTTGCGTCCTCATTATCGTGTCTGTTAAACGATCCTGAGACGTTCAGGGCGTTACAATGTCTTGAAAAAGGATCTCTTTTTAACTGGAAGCCAGTGTAATTCCCTCAATAGCAGAAGAGATGGTGTTCCAGGGGGACGATTTAAAACCATCCGGGCTGCTGTATTTTGAATAACTTTTAGCTTTGCTAGCAGCGTCTCCCCCACTTCTGCCAGCAATGCGTTTCCATAGTCCATCCGGCTGATTACCAAGGCCGGGACCACCATTCTACGGTGGTTCAGAGGAAGGTATGGGATGGTTTTCCGTAACAGCCGGAGGCTATAATAGCAAGAGCTCATTATGTTGCTGACGTTGTTCTTCATAGACAAATTCTTATCCAACAGTATTCCTAAGCTTTTTACTGAGTCCGAGGGGACGGGGCAGTGCCCAACTCGGCCGGCCACCAGTCATCCAGTTTCAGATCCTGACTTTTTCCCAGGAACATCAGCTCTGTCTTTCCTGGGTTTAATTGGAGGCAAGAATCTGCCATCCAATTTGCCACGGCCAGCATTCCCTGCGAAAAACACCCTTTTTCCCCTCCCAGGTTAATCCCAACAGGGAAAATCAGTTGAGTGTCATCTGCGTATGAGACGACCTCAAACCCATAATGCCGCACTATTCTAGCTAGTGGAGCCATATGAACGTTGAAGAGGGTAGGGCTTAGCCAAGAGCCCTGTGGAACCCCCCTCTCCAACAGAAATTTGTTTGACCTGAAAGGTCCCATCATGACCTGTTATTTCCTATTGGTCAGAAAATTGCTCAGCCACTTCAGAGCGACGTCACCAACCCCACAGTCCTGTAACCTCTCCGCAAGCAGTCGATGTGAGACAGTATCGAATGCTGCGGAGAGATCCAGAAGAACAAGCATCACAGACCCCCCTCCATCCAGAGTCCGCCTGATGGAGTCCGTGATTGCCAGGATAGCCGTCTCTGTGCTAAATCCCGTCCGGAAACCGGATTGCGATATGTCCAGAATGTTGTTGGACTCTAGGTAATGGCACAGTTGTGTGTTAATGTGAGCCTCCAGGATCTTAGCTAACAGAGGGAGTAGTGATATTGGCCTATAATTGCTTAGGACCGTGGGGTCTGCAGACGGTTTCTTAAGGATAGAGCGAACATGTGCTTCCTTCCATTCCATGGGGATATAACCACTGGCAATTGAGGAGTTAAAAATCCCCTGAATGGCCGGCGCACAACTCGTTGCAATTAAGGCCATAATGTAGGGCAGGCAAATGTCTTTCGGAGACCCCGATTTAGATGCTTGGAGATGACGAATAACATCATGCCTCAAGATGGGGTCAAATTGATTGAGACGATTCCCTGGCGCTAACTTATTAGCGCTGGGCTCATCAGAGTCGGTGGTTTTTTGGGGAAAATTCTCATAGATTAAGGAGATCTTATCCTGAAAATAGGAGGCTAGTGCTTCGCAGAGCTCCTGCGATTCCACCGGTGATTGTTTACCGGCTGGCTGGGAAGCAAAACCCCTCACAATGTCAAACAGCATCTTTGAGGAATTCCCTGCCTGTTCTATTTGCAACTGGATATAGACACATCTGGCTTTTTTAATATTGTGGTGGTAGCCTGCTAAGGCCCTTTTGTAGATCCTTTTGTCCCCCTCTTTTTGGATCGTCTCCATCGTCTCTCCAAGGTTTTACAGGAGGATGTTTCAGTTTTTAGAGCCCCTGAATACCATGGTGCCGAAACCCGGTGACGTCCTGGCTTCATGTTATTTCCTGGGATAACCATGTCCAGGGTCTGGGTCAAGGCCCGATTAAAATTGGCCAGTAACCCATTCGTGTCCTGAACCTTCAGATTTTTGGCCCGCTTCTCAATGATCTGGAACTGTCTCTCAAAGACTTCTAAGCTAAGCTTCTGCCAAGATCTGGCTCTCTGTGGTCTTATTAATGTGGGCAGTTGTTTGTGTCCAGATTTAATTGCCACAGTGCCAACGAAGGAGATCAAATAATGATCTGTCAACGTCAAAGGATAGGCAGAGAGAAAGAGTCGGGCCAAGGGCATACTGCGACAGGCCCATGTCCGATAGTCCTGAAAGCAACTGAACGACTTCCGAATCATGAAGGGCTTCTCCGTGATAGTTGAAGTCTCCTAGCAGGATAAAGCTACTAGAGGCCATGACCTGTGCGACTATAAACTCCGATAGTAAGTTGACAAAGTTCAGTTTTGGGCCCTGGAGGACGGTATAGAAGTGCGCCCTCCCAGGTCTTAGTGGGTGATATAAAGACCCTGAAGAAGCCCATTTCTTGCTTATCATTCCTAAACGTGTCTAACCATTGAACCTTTAAGCCCTCTTTGAATGCTATTGCAATCCCCCCGACTTTCCCCTCTCTGTCCAAGTGAATGAACTTGTACCCATCGGAGATCGCAATGTTAATTACTGGAGCACTATGGGGGGTTAACCAGGTTTCTGTAAAGAAACATATATCAGGGGAAAGTGTGGATAGTAAATCCCAGATTTGGATGGCATGTTTTGTCAGCGAGCGGACATTGCATAAAATATAGCTCGGTCCTTTATGGGATAGCTTCTGTAAGGTACTGACGCTTTCCTCTCCGATCTCACATTGGACCCTGCAGGAGTTACAACCTACCGGGCCTTCTAAGGTGGTTGGTAATATATTAGGACAACTAATCGATTTCTCTTGGTTTTTCAAAGCTCTACTGCCAATGTCATGCAGCGCACTGCTCGAATAGGTCAGTACGCCTATAGCCTGAGGGTCAATACCCGGTTGCCCAGCATTTCCTGACCCCCGTCTTGGTCCGGCGCGGACGGGCGCAGACGGGCTTGCCTTTGGCACGCCATTGGCGTGCCCGCTGCATGCGTCCGCTGCGCGAACGGGGATGGGGCATCATTTTATTCCGGAAGTCAGGTGGTGCAGGGAGCGAAAGACTAGCCCGCTAACCAGGATTTGCCACAAGATGGCGCCCGCTATTAGCGCTGGGGAGATTCTGCAATAGGGCACAGGTAAGGCAGAGAACATGTGAATCTGTCCTGCAAGCAAGTTTAAAATAAGATACCAAGTGAAATAAAGTAACAGTGAGCTTTAAAACAAGCGTCTAGATTCCCGGCTTTCCGCCTCAGGAATCGTCTAGGATCATATACATACTGGTGATTAGTGTAGAGATGATTGGCTAAATTGAGTTTGCTATAAGTCCATTGTCTAGAGGTAAGACATATACCTAGGGCATGTAACTCAACGCCTCCTCCGTGGGCCTGCAGAACTGGTTGTGCTACCCATGGAGGTAGTTGTTTAAATGTGCCACAGATTTGCCAGGACGGCGCCTGTGTGTGCAGGTTACTGTTACTAGGTTTGGCATTTAAGAAGACACTTGTCAAGGTCAGCATGTCTCTTGCTATATCTGAGTACTCCCTGGGTACAGGGTGCGATGTCGGGAAGAGGTAGGGCATGTGCATGTGTCCGCTACATACGCTGGTAGTGAATGGAACCGAGTGGTGTGTTTGGTACAGTAGGGCCTGCTTCTCATATTGGATTGGCCTGAGGGACCTGTGGAAAGGCTATTGAGCTGGATTTCTTGCATGCAGAAGACTGGCAGTATTTGATATTGATTATTTCTTAATGCAGTGAATTCGACACAACAAAAGTGGAAATATCACTTAGGGGAAGTGGAGATTTCTGTATTCGTGGCTCTGTATGCCTATCTGCCTGTCTCCAGTCCACAGCTGACTGCTGGGGGTTGACGAGGTAGCTGATCAGACACTTCTTGATGGTTTTCTCCAGGACTTTGGCCATGTATGATAGGAGGGTGATTAGTCAGTAGTTGGAGAGTTTGGTGAGATCCACAGAGGGTTTACTCAGCAGGGCTGTGACTTCTGCCTGCTTCCGTGTTTCTGGGAAGAGGACCACATTGATGGAGTCATTCAGGATGGGAGTGAGGACTTCATTGATGGTGGTTAGACCTTTGTTGAAAGTGTGGTGGGGGCATGGGTCTAACAGGTCCCCACGGTCGTTGGTGTTCATGTTGCGGCAGTCTCTTTTGTGGGGATGGCGTTCTACATGGTCAAGATCCATTCTTCAGGTGAGATTGGAAGACTGGCTGCGAGGTTGCTGGCATCAGGTTGAAGGTTGAAGTTGACATAGGTGGATGTGATCTCCTTCCAAAAGAAATTACAGATATTGTTGCAATGGGTCTTGTAAGAGGAGATGTTGCTGGTGGTGGCTGCTACACCCTGAATTCTCTGATTATGGAGAAGATTAATTGGGGAGAGGATGAGCTGGGTGCCGTCGGCGTAGGAGATGATGTTGAGGTCGTGTTGGCGGGCCACTTGTGCGAGGGGGGCCATGTAGATGTTGAACAGCGTCGGGCTGAGGGATGAGCCCTGGGGGATGGCGCAGATGATGTTGGTGGCCTCGGATCGGAAGGGCGGGAGGCGGACACTCTGAGTTCTGCCGGAGAGGAAGGACATGGTCCAGTAAAGGGCCTTCTCTTGGGTTCCGGCTTCTAGAAGGCGTGTCTTTAGAGTGCGATGGCAGACCGTGTTGAAGGCGGCTGACAGGTCCAGGAAGATGATGGCTGATGTTTCGCCATTGTCTAGTTGGCGCCTGATGTCGTCTGTGGCAGCGATGAGGGCTGTCTCGGTGCTGTGGTTTCGTCTGAACCCGGACTGGGAAGAGTCCAATATGTTGTTGTCTTCCAGGTGGCGTGCCAGTCTCGATCACTTTTGCCGGGAACGGGAGCAGGGAGATGGGTCTGAAGTTCTTGAGGTCCTTGGGGTCTGCCTTGGGCTTCTTGAGGAGGGTGCTGATTTCGGCCTGTTTCCAGCTTTCGGGGAATGTCGCTGTTTCGAAGGAGATGTTTATGACCTTCTGTAGTTGGGGTGTGATGGCAGCGTCTGCTTTGTTGAATACGTGGTGTGGGCACGGGTCTGACGGAGATCCTGAGTGGATGGAGTTCATGACCTTGCGTGTCTCGTCGTCGTTGACGTTGGATCAGGAGGTCAGGCGGTTGGCGCTAGTGGTGTTCACAGGGGAGATGGGGCCTGGCGTATTCGGGGTGGTCAAGGTGTTGAAGCTGTCATGGATGTCAGTGATCTTGCGGTGGAAGAAGATGGCCAGTGAATTGCACAGTTCTTGTGAGGGCGGTATGTCGTTGCTGTTGGCGCTGGGGTTGGAGAGTTCCTTTACGATACTGAAAAGCTCTTTGCTGTTATCCAGGCGGTCTTTGAAGGAGGATCTCTTGGCTAGTCTGATGAGGTGGTGATGTCTGCGGGTGGCGTCCTTGTGGGCTGCGCGGTTGTCCGGATTGCGTTCGTGGAACAATATCTTCTCCAGTTTCCGGCATGCGCGTTTGAAGTTCTGCAGCTCATCGGAGAACCAGGTGGCTCTCTTGCTGGCGTGGTTGTTGGAGGGTTTCTTGAGTGGGGCGAGGGTGTTGGCGCAGTCGTCCATCCACTGTCTGAGGTTGCGGGCTGCGGCGTCTAGGTTGGTGGGTGGGTTCTGGGCGAGGGTGGTGATCAGCTGGTCTTCGGTGACTTTGCTCCAGCAGCTGCGAAGCAGCTGTTGGGTGCAGTGGTGGGTGGTTGGTTTGTTGAAGGTGAAATGGATGCAGCGGTGGTCGGTCCAGTGGAGTTCGGTGGTGTGGTTGACTTGGGTGCCTGCGGAGAAGACGGGGTCCAGTGTGTGCCAGCAGCGTGGGTGGGTGCGGTGACGAGTTGTCTAAGGCCGAGGTTGGCAAGGTTGGCGATCAGGGTGTTGTGTCTAACAGGGGCTCATTACCCAAGTCCACACACTCACCATAATGGGTGCTGCTGAGACATGTCTTTCACCTGAGAGTTCTTTTCTTAATGGCCCCTCATTCTGACCTCTGTAGCAAGTTATCTCTTTGAGCTTGAAAGAATATTCTTTTCCTTTTGTACTGACTTGAAAACCAATTCCTTTTTTCCTGTGTCCTACCCGTGGGAATGTGCTACGGTTCCTACGAATTAAGTAGGACTGTGTATCCTGGACTGCATAAATGTCAAAATATGGGAACGTGGTTTACACATTTGATCAGGAATTGTTGGCCTGGCTTCTAACTAGCTCACAGCGCCCCATCTGAACCCCCTAAACTTACAAGGGTTCCAGATGGTATCGGCAATCGCAAACATGACCACTGTTTTACTCCCCAAGGGAAACATGGAAAGAGAAGTACCCTTTTGTGGTTTACTTTTGCGAGCCCAAGGTAAAAACAAGAAAGATACAAATTGACTTTTCAAACATTTATTGAAACAATCGTAATCTTGTATACAAAGTGTGTACTGCAATTATTCAGCAAAAATAACAAAGCAGTGTAACCAGCATTACAAGAATGGATAAAAAGTTTCTTGTGATTTCCCCTTTGGGCCCATTTTGGCTCTCCGTTAGTTTTGTGTTTTAGAGGTTTTAGGCTGCCCCTGCTCACTCTGCATTGCCACATATAACGCATTTGTGTTTGCGATATTATTTTGACAATAAGCTGTACATATTGTTTGTTATTCACAGACTCTTCTTTGGATTTCGTCTTCAAATTTTATACTAGGTTGTTTGGAATACATAACAACATGGTGTACTGTTTTCTTTGCTCATCCAGCAACAGCTCCTTACGTTTAGACATAACCCGGACGGAGCAGTATCTCCAGCACAATAGTTTTACCATATAAATGGTGTTCTGTCCCCTTGGGGGCAGAGAGGAGAATTCCGGCAGAGAGGACTGTTCTGGAACAACAGCAGTGCCTGACATGCAACCCTGCATAAACTAAGTTTACACTCATGATGCAGACCACCTAAATACATACACCAGAAATGGGGTCTTGGGCCAATCCCAGATCGCAAATATATCCCTGTGCTCACAAAATAAGGGTAGAACTAGACAGATATATAATTTGCCATAGTTGGGATGTGTGTCCTATACAGTCTGGTAGTAATTCTAATTACTTTGTTAAGTTGCATCTGCCTAATGATCGCAGCATATTTGCTTCATAATAGACTACCATAGTTTCAATAAATGTATTGTAAACTTTCTTTGTGTCTTTCTTATGTTTACAATGGGCATGCATGAGTGAGTAAGTGAGTAACAAAGGTGAAGATCTGTTTCCACAGTGCCTTTGGGGATTGAGAGTCGTGTTTGAGGTTGCTGAAATCACTTGTTACTCTGGGAAGATTAGGAGTTCAGGTGAGGCACTGTGAGCTAGCAGGATTGGCTCAACAGATACTGACGTTGTTAAAAGACTCAGTCCCTACACTCTGACATCCTGTTGTCCTAACACACAGTTCTGCTTTACTAGTGGAATCCATGCAACAAGTTCAACCATTATAACATTACTGTGCGGTTATATGAGTATATTATTATACTCCTACCTAACAGTAACTATACTACTAAGAGTATAGTGGGAGTACCCTTTGCCAGATACCTTGGTATCCCCTAAACTTCCATACCTAACTGTGATGTATGACTGAGCCAGCCTGTGTAGAACAGGTTATCGCACGTCTTTTTTTGCCATCAGTCTTTGTGTGTGTGTTAAATTATAAGGCAAAAAACGTTATGTTGTGTTTAGATATTTCCAAGGCACACAGTTTGATCTTAAAACCTGCAATTTCCACTCAATTACATAATCGTTCTCAGTTGACTTTGCCCATGCTGTAAGAGAGACGTGTCAATCAATCAATCAATCAATCAATACATTTGTAGAGCGCTCTACTCACCTGTGAGGGTTTTTAAGGCACTGGGGGCGTGGTGGTGCTGCTACTGCTCGAAGAGCCAGGTCTTGAGTAACCTCCTGAAGGTTAGTAGGTCTTCGGTCTGCCGCAGGAGGATGGGGAGGGTGTTCCAGGTTTTGGCGGCGAGGTAGGAGAAACATCTGCTGCCAGTGGTCGCTCTTCGGATGCGGGGTGGTAACCAGGGTACAGTCGGTGGAGCGGAGCTGACGTTTCGGGTGTGGAAGCTGAGTCGTCTGTTGACGTATGCTTGTCTGGTGTCGTTGAGTGCCTTGTGAACATTGGTGAGGATCTTGAAGGTGATCCTCCTGTTGATGGGGAGCCAGTGCAGGTCTCTTAGGTGGGTTGTGATGTGGCTGTCGCGAGGGATGTCGAGGATCAGGTGTGCAGAGGCGTTCTATCTGCGCTCCTTGTAGAGGGCATTTCCGTAGTCCAGCCTGCTGCTGATGAGGGCCTGGGTGACCGTTTTTCTTGTGTCGGTGGGGATCCACCTGTAGATCTTTCGGAGAATGCGGAGAGTGTTGAAACAGGAGGACGAGATGGCGTTGACTTGCTTGGTCATGGAGAGTGCTGAGTCGAGGATGAATCCCAGGTTGTGTGCATGGTTGGTGGGTGTCTGTGCGGTTCCCAGGGCAGTCGGCCACCAGGAGTCGTCCCAGGCTGAGGGGGTGGAGCCGAGGATGAGGCCCTCTGTCTTGTCTGAGTTCAGCTTCAGACGGCTGTTCTTCATCCATTCGGCGACGGCTTTCATTCCTTCGTGGAGGTTGGTTTTGGCGGTGAGGGGGTCCTCAGTGAGGGAGAGGATCAGCTGTGTGTCGTTGGCGTAGGAGATGATGTTGAGGTCATGTAGTCTGTTGACGTGGGTGAGCAGGGCCATGTAGATGTTGAACAATGTCGGGCTGAGGAATGATCCTTGGGGTACGCCGCAGATGATCTTGGAGGCTTCTGATAGGAAGGGGGGGAGGCGGACACTCTGTGTTCTGCTGGAGAGGAAGGAGGTGGTCCAGTCCAGTGCTTTGCCTCAGACACCTGTGTCGTGGAGGGAAGCGCGTAGGGTGCTGTGGCAGATAGTGTTGAAGACGGCCTACAGGTCCAGAAGGATGAGGGCCGCGGTCTCACCGTTGTCCAGTAGGGTCCTGATGTCAACAGTGGTGGCGATGAGGGCCATTTCGGTGCTGTTTTGCTGCGGAACCGGACTGGGGTGTTCTCCTCGAGGTAGCGGGTCAGCTGTTTGTTGACTTTTTTTTATGACCTTTTCCTGAAACGGAAGCAGGGAGATGGTCCGGAAGTTCTTGCGGTCCCTCGGGTCTGCCTTGGGTTTCTTGAGCAATGCGTTGATCACGGCATGCTTCCAGCTCTCCGGTAAGGTCGCGGTAACGAAGGAGATGTTGATGGCCTTGGGGAGATGGGGTGCGATGGTGGCGTTGGCCTTGTTGAAGATGTGGTGGGGGCACGGGTCTGACGGGGAGCCGGAGTGGATGGTGCTCATGATTTTGATGGTGTCGTCGTCATTGATGTTTGTCCAGGCGAGCAGGGGGTTACTGTGGGTGGTGGTCTTGGGGTCTGAGGTGTCGTTGGGTGCCGTGGTGGTCTGGTTGTCAAAGCTGTCGTGGATGTCTGCGATCTTGCGGGGGAAGAAGGAGGCAAGGGAGTTGCACAGGTCTTGCGATGGTGGGATGTCATTGGTGTTGGAGCTGGGGTTAGAGAGTTCCTTCACAATGTTGAAGAGCTCCTTTCTGTTGTGTGCGTTATTTTCTAGGCGGTCCTTAAAGGAGGTCTTTTTGGCGGATCTGATGAGGTGATGGTGTCATTAAGTATAACATCAAATGCTTATGATACAGTATTATTTCAAGAATATATGTGAGTTGACAATGTAGTCATGCCATTGTCCACAACAGGCATTGACTTTTCCAAATTAATCCTGTCAATTTGTCTTTAGTGTTCAGCTTCTTCCTCAGTTCATTGTAAGTGGCGTATATGAATCAGTTAGAATGTGGTGACCTAGGACCCAACAAGATATCTTGTAATTTCATGTCATCAGAAAGGAGAGATAGATGTTCTTTAACTGCAGATAATGTGGAAGGTTGTGACCACTGCTGTGTTGAAGCAGGTTCTGATTATCAAAAAGTAGAACAGCGAGGCTTGGCAATCGGGAACAGTTTAAGTGTAATTAAACAATAATGGCCAGGTATAGCAGCCACATCTCTTACAGTTGCGTTCTGGAATTCAATTTGCATTAGGGACTTGGCATGCTTATACTGTACACCTGGTGCAATAAAGTGAAGCTTGTCCCTATTGGGCAGGAAATACTGGTACAGTGGGCCATAAATAGTGTGTTTTCATGGTTGATCCCACTCTGATAGAAGCAGCCATAAATACCAACTGGAGGTCACATTCTGAGGTGGTTCAGGTGGCCAGGTGTGTCATGTGTGTTAAATAGGGGAACGATTGCTACTAAGCATTTTTTGAGCTTTATCTGATGAATGCAACTGACCAGCTGCTCATCCTTGGCCATAATGCATGCTCTCTGCTGTGCATTTATTTGTATTTGAGTGTGTGCATCTGACTCGTTACTTTAGGTATTACATCCTGGGGCCATATGTGATTTACTACAGCAGTCTTCTAGGTGTGTTTGAGTCTTGTTCCATATCTCGTGTCTCCATCACATGAAGTGCTAGGGGTGAACAGAGGGCAGCTGTGTTATGTTGATCTGATTAAGGGTCACTCTGATACCGTAACAAGTGTTTTATGGTGAATTTAGGTAGCGCAGGCAACAGTTGTTCTGTGGTATGCTGGACTCCTAAGAGCGGGATCTTTCCATAAATTACTCAAAGCTAACATTCCCCCCTCTAATTGAGCTATCAACTACTACCGTGTCTTGAGGAAAGACGCAGGAACATCTCAAGGCCCTGGTCCGAACTGAGATTGGGGGCCCCTGTTCGGAGCAGATTTGGATTTATGAACCAAATCCGGCACCTTCATCCCCTCTTTGCCCATGTCACTGACCGTGCACATGCTCACTCCAATTCAAAATGTGTTTACATCTAATATTCAGAAATATTAAACATTGTAACACAGCAGCAGCTCAATAATATTACTGAAAATAACCTCTGTGACCCCCTCACATTTCTCATATGTCAGGTCCTGTTTTGATCGGTGTGAAAAGAAATGTATGCTTGTTGCATGACCCAGTCACAACATTTCTTTGGAAAATGCCTATAATAGACTCCCACACATCACCCACATAATAAAAACAGTATTTGAAACCTGTTTAAGAATTATTCAAGGTCATCAGGGCAAGACTCTGCAGAACAAAGCTGACTCTATAAGGCCCCCCGAACACCTGGGGCCCTGGGCCAGAGCCCACTTTGCCAATGCCTTAAAACATCTCTGCCTGGGCGGTTCCTGTTTCTGGCTTGTGGGGTGAGTGTTTTCCTTGGCATTGGGTTCCTAAACAGGTGTATTGCCCCTATTTTCAGGGTAGCCTTCTTCACAAAGGGATATATTAGTTGTACGGTGCAGCACAGCAAGAGCAAGATTACAACCACTGATAACAATGCTTTGCATAGCCACCTTGGTACTTAGGTAAACAAACATGTGAACCATTCTATGTTTGGGGCACCTTCTTCTTTAATCATGACCCGCTGTAGGTTGTGCAGTGTTTGGATGGCGATTGACATTGTAACATTGTCCAGGTCTTTCATGGGGAAGAAGGTACAGCCACTGTACCTATCTTCGCGCATACACACCCATCGATTCTCGTCATTAAGTCCAACACATACCGGTGCTGCATCACCATGAGGCAGATGGCGCGCATTTTTTCTTTGCGTTGAGGCCATCTTCGGTGGTGTTCATCATTTTCAGCAATTCCCACCTGGTGATCTGCAGCCACCGAGCGTAGGCCTTGGTTTCCATGGTGATGAAGCCGGTTGTACCTCCTACACCTATCTGTGCATCGCTGAAGAGCCTGAACTCTTCAGGAATGTCTTGAATCTGTCCCAACCAAACTACTGAGCTGACCTGCTTTTGAATACTTGGTGTAGAAGCGTGGTGCCTTTACTGATGGGGTGGTGATGCAGCGCAGAAAGATCTTCTCCAGGTATGACCAATGCTGGCATGTAGACTGTGACCAGTGAGCAGACCCCTCTCCAGTCTGGGCCCAGCTGGGTGTAGGCGTGGTCGCCACATTACCATTAGTAGTCCATCAAGGTGGAGGTGCCCCACTGCAGATCATTATTATCAGTTAAACTCTTGCATTCTGCTGTTCACCCCGACAGGTATTGTCCTCTCCCCTCTAAAACACAAGGAATACACTGTTAGCTTCCTGGCTACACTGGGCTTCTCCTTATCTTCTATCCATGTGTACACTCCTGCCTCTGATCTCCAGGTGTCTTGGCATTGCATCAGTAGAGTGTCATTCAGCCGGCCTCCACGGAAGTTGTCTCTTTTGTTTCCCAAATTGGTGGCTTTGCAGGTGAACTAAAAAATTGGAGTTCCAATTGTTGTTCATAAATACAGCTCTAGTTACACTAAGGGCTTGTCTAGGTCCACAGGTTGGTACTTGTGTGGACACGTTATAGCACAGGGATGAGGGCTTGTGAGCACGAAGAAACCCTTTTGCGGGCTCACTTTTAGGCCGTGTGTTCCAGTACCATGTCTGTTCCTTTTTCTTTAGTTTGTATAACTCGGACTGTATTTCATCCTGCTGTGTCAGGATGCAAAGGACTTCAGTTATTATATTGTACTTGGTAAGGTTCACTGTACCTTCCTGTGGTGCTATAGTGTTGGGCTGGAGTTTGGCTTTTATTCAGCATAGGTATACGTGTATGAGGCATGAGGCTTTGTTGGCCTGTACCTCCTGGGACAGCTATAGTCTATCTGAACCTACTGCATGGGGTATGAATGAGCAAACATATCAGGAGTTGGTAGATGTTTTGCTCCCCACTGAAGCCATGTGTTGAGACCAGGTGCTGTGTATTAGTGCGATATGTAATTGTTGTGTGTGGTGAAGTTCTATGTTAAATGGGTCAGATCCCAGGACACACGATGGACCACTTTACCTGGTGTCTTTTACTGAAACTTGCCCTGTTCCTATATGGTGACACATAGCTGAAGAAACATAAAAGCACATAGGGCAAAAGACAATACACAGGTGAATATTTTTAGTCGGGTGTGAAAGAGTCGATGTAATGTCCAGGTGTAGTCCTATGGGCGCTTCTATCTGCAAAGTGTTCGCAAAGTCCGGGGGAAGCCCTACTGGCGCTTCTGTCCCCAAAGTGTAAATAGTTAATATTAGAAAAAGTCTGTGATGGTGACTCCTTTGATGGTTGTGGTAGTCAATCAATCAATCAGGGGTTTATAAAGTGTGCTACTCACTTGACTGTCTCAAGGCGATGGGGGGGTGTGGGGGTGCAGCTAAGTCGACGAGCCAGGTCTTGAGGCTCTTCCTGAAGGTGTGCAGCGTGGGGGAGCGTCTGATGTTGATTGGGAGCTCGTTCCAATTCTTTGCTGTGACGTAGGAGAAGACTCTTCCGCCTTCTCTGGTTCTGCATATGTGTGGGGTCTCTGTCAGGGCGAGGTCGGCGGAGCGGAGGTTCCTTTTCGATACGTGGAAGGAGACTCTTTCATTGAGGTATTTGGGTCTGATGTTGTGGAGGGATTTGTAGGCATGGGTGAGTATCTTGAAGGTTACTCAAGGCTCCTGTCCCAACTCAATGTGCCAAAAATGTAGGGCTAAAACTAGACCAACCTCTATCTATGAAAGACCACATTGCCACCACAACTAGCTCCTGCTATTATAACCTGCGTCTGCTTCACACAATCCTCTCCTTTATGCCTACAATCCATCGCAAAACCCTGGTCCAGGCTATGGTTATCAGCCGCCTGGACTATGGCAATGCCTTGTTGGCAGGGGTAGGAGAGACCCAGCTAAGCAAATCGCAGGTGATTCAAAATACTGTGGCTAGGATTGTATTGAATCGCCCAGTGGGCGCTCCATCGACTTCCTTATTGCGAGAGCTCCATTGGTTGTCAGTGAGAAAGAGATCGTTCTTTAAGATCTGTTGTCTCACATATAATGCGCTTAATGGAAGAGGTCCTAAATACTTTCAAAAGAGACTCATCAAACACGTTCCAAACAGAAACCTCAGGTCCGGGGATCGGGGTCTTTTACAAGTACCGCGTATGAGGTTGAGTCGTACTGGAGGAAAATCTTTCTCGTATCTAGCGACAAGATATTGGAATGAGCTACCAAATTCCCTTCGTAAAATCGCTATTTACAGCACATTTAGAAAACAGCCAAAGGCCTTCCTATTCTAATCTCTCTTAGCTCTTCTAGTTTCAGGAAATATTTCTAGTCAAGCGCCGAGATGCCCCCGGGTGAGTCGTGCGCTATAGGAATAACTGTAACATAACATAACATAACTCTCTTCTTGAAGGGGAGCCAGTGGAGTAGGTGCTGGGTCATGTGCTCGTGTCGCAGGGTTCCGAGGACGAGTCTGGCTGCGGTGTTTTGGATGGTTTGGAGCTTGTGTAGCAGAGTTTTTTTGATCCCGGCGTAGAGGGTGTTGCTGTAGTCCAGTTTAGTGGTTATGAGACGGTCTTTCTGCATTCGGGGGGATACACTTGGTGGTCTTGCGAAGGATGCGGAGGGAGTTGAAGCAGGTGGAGGCGACGGCGTTGATCTGGCGGGTCATGGTGAGGGAGGAGTCTAGAATGATGCAGAGGCTCTGGGCGTGGTCTGTCATGGTGGGTGGGTTTCCAAGGGCAAGGGGCCACCAGGAGCTGTTCCACAGGGTTGGTGAGGGTCTGAGGACGAGGGCCTCTGTCTTCTCTGAGTTCCGTTTTAGGCAGCTGTCGCTCATCCCGGTTGCAATGTCTTACATTCCTTCTCGGAGGCTGAGTCTGGTGTCTTCAGGGTTCTTCTTGAGTGAGAGGATGAGGTGGGTGTCGTCGATGTACTATGCTGAGCACGTGCTATCTGACGATGGTGAGGGGGGCCATGTAGATGTTGAAGGGTGTTGGGCTAAGCGAGGATCCTTGGGGTACACCACAGTTGATCTCTGTAGGTTCGGAGAGGAAGGGAGGGAATCTGATCCTTTGGGTTCTACCCGAGAGAAAGGATCAGATCTTGTAGAGTGCGGTTCCTCGTATACCGGTGTCGTGAAGTCTGTTTGCGAGAGTGCAGTGTGAGACGGTGTTGAAGGCTATGGAGCGGTCTAGTCAGATGAAGACCGGAGTGTGGCCCTGGTCGAGTAGCATGCGGATGTAGTCGGTGGCGGCGAGGAGGGAGGTCTCGGTGCTGTGGTTGCTGCAAGTAGGAGTTGAGGATGGCGTTTTCTACAATGAAGGTGGTCAGCTGAGTGTTGATGAATCTGTCTTTGACTTTGGCTGCGAAGGGAAGAAGATATGGGCCAGTAGTTTTTCAGGTCCTTTGGGTCAGATGAGGGATTCTTGAGGAGGGGCTTGACCTTTGGCCACTTTAGGGGGGCGTTGATGGTCCGGCCTAGTACCGGTTGGTATGGCGGTGATGAGTTCAAGTGAATATCTGACAAGTGATACCATGACTATTTCCCTTTGACCTTGACAGCTGTAGGAGTTGAAAAGACTACTTTGAAGGGCCGTTCAAACTTGCTGTCTTTCCACTGGCGATGAATGTTGTGCATCAGAACTCGTTCCCCTGGCTGCTGTATGGTGTAGAGTAGGCCTACGGAGGTACGCGCCGCCTTCCTTTGGGTAACCTGTTTAGAGAGGCGTCTGCAAGTCTTGGTCGGTTCAGAGAGATATAGATACATTTCATTACCTAAGGTCTCGGAGCTGGACTCTGCGCTTAGTTTGGTTCTGCTCTGAGGTATTGGCGTTGGAATTGGTCTACCAGTGACTAGCTGCAAGGGGGATGGTTAGATGGTTAGATCGTACACCCTCCCACTCCACATTAAAACTAGTCCTACCTCCATGACATTCAGGAAACAAGTAAAAACCTGGCCCTTCAACCAGTAGTCTCCACACTCAGCTGCTTTCCCCCTGATTTACTCCACAGCGCAGACACACCCCAGGGTATTTGCGCGCTATATAAGTTGCATAAATAAATAAATGGTGGTCTCTGCTTGGGGTGACACTGAACACGATGTACATCAAGGGTTTCATTTAGATTTTGGCAGACAGGTTACTCCATCACAAACGTGATGAGTATCCCGCCTGCCATATTAGAAGTGCATTTAACCCAGTGACAATTGTCGTAAGATAGACTGAGATATCTGTCACATTTGTGATGCAATAACCGCTCTGCCATCTCCAAATCAATCTTCAAGTCTGCAACCAATGTTGTAGAGCGAGAACAAGCATTACAGGAAGGGGGCCTAGAAGCAGCTGTAGTCCCAGAGGCACAGGAAAGGGAGTCTGAGTTTGAGAGAGTGGACTGATAGCAAATGAACCTTGGATCTGTTGTGGCTGCGCCCGTAAAGCAGGGTGTTCCTTAGGATCCTTTTCTGCCCCTTGCTGATAGCTCTGACAGCTGGACCCTCACCCCCCCCCCCCCCCCCCTCAAGGCAGGCATCCTCTAGGTGTTGTGCTTTTTCAGTCTCTGCTCCTCTCATGGAAAGGGTCAAAGTCCAATCAGCCATAAAAAGGCGGCCAATGCACAGACACTGTCTCTGTGGTGAGACTTTGCTGCTAGACACGAAGCGCTTTTAAAAACTGTGTCATTGAATTTTAATATTCTTAAAAATTGAGTGCTGCTACTGAATCCTATGAATTTGATTGTGTGGTGGGGCGCGATTTGCTGACGTTCTTCACTGTACTTGAGCTACTGTTCTCCTCAGTGGCCATTTTGTTCTAGCCACAGAGTGAGAGAGGTTTGCAGTCTAGTGGCTGCCACCTGGGGAAAGCTCTATGAGCCCGATCTGCTATAAAATGGCATCCATTGCGCAGATGCGCTGAAGGTGCACCTAAGGCAAGCCTGTCAGTGCATGAGGCCAGAAACCCTGCTCCTTTGGCATCTCCTAGGATTACCCACTCTGCCCCATAACCGCTATTATTCAGACCACTTTGCACCAAGGTTTGCTTACACCCGTTCGCCTTTGGGGAAAACGGCATGGCTGGAGTGCACTGCAGACATTGTCTTTTTGCTTCAACTATTGAGGGTAACTTCACTATTTCTGCTACTACTTCCTCTAAGGCTAACTCAATGTCATTAACTTAAAAAATGCACAGCATTAACTTTTGCTCACTGACCTGCCATTCTGCTGATATCCCCGACCTTGTCCTGGATGACAGGCTCAGCGTCTTATTCCTCTCAGAAACATGGGTCACTCAATCTACATATGTAGAACCTGTTGGGCAGACCACCATTCAGTGCTCTAGTTGTAAAGTAAACTCTTTCTGGCCAAACCACAGGAGCAAGAAAAAAGCACAATGGAGTGGAGCCAGACAACTGAAGGGAAAAGGAAAGAGAGGGTCTCTGATCTACAACAGACTTTCCTAATTTGCATCGACCTGAAGGAAGACTAATCTTTACCCGTAAACATGCAAAACCATTATACAATCTAAAGACATAACCACCTACAAAGAAGCTTTACTTTCCACAATATGTAGTTGGCGAGTCTTGTATTTCATTGTGAAATCTGAAATCATGCGACCAAAATGCCACACACATACAGGGAATGTGAGAATAAAACAAGTGGTTTAAATCATGTTAGCTCTTCAGGAAATGCAGTCATGGGAAGCAGACAAATATAAACCCGACCCAGAGACACTAACCAAGAAAGAAGAATGATACACAAGCAGCAAGATCTTTAGTTTGTCATCACTACTAAAGAGCCATCAGCAAACACACACACAGGAGAAGCAACGTGCAATTGCAATGAATGTGTGAAGAACTTTAGTCAGTTAGCACTCCTAAAAGATCATCAGCGAGCACACACAGGGGAAACACTGTACCATTGCAGTTAGTGTGTGAAGAAATTCAGTCGTTTATTAGACCTCCAATTACATAAACGAACACACACAGGGGAAAAACCATTCAAATGCAGTGAGTGTGTAAAGAGCTTTAGTGGGTCATCAGACCTACAAAAACATAATCAAACACACACTGGGGAAAAACCTTACCATTGCAATGAAGGTGTAAAGAAATTCAGTCAGTTATCAACTCTCAGGATCCATCAGCGAACACACACAGGGGAAAAACAATTCAAGTGTAGTGAATGTAAAAGTAATTTTAGTCGTTACTCAACATTAAGGAGCCTTCAGCGAACACACACAGGTCTGCCAAGAATCTGTTCCATCACTAGTTCCATCCACAAACTACATTGGCTGCCAGTGGAGAAAAGCATCCAATTTAAGATGTATTGCCCACAGAATCATTTTTCTCCAATCTCCTGCTATTCTGGCTAGCCTCATGGTGCCCTATAGACCTACTCGTCAGCTGCGCTCTATGGTACAGCATCTAGCAGTTGTTCCTCGGTTTTAGAGAGTACGGGCCGGAGGGCGCTCCTTCCGCGTTTGTGCCCTAAGCTTTGGAACTCCCTCCCTGCACATATTAGAAACATTCAAAATCATTTTCTCTTCCGTAAATCCATCACAACTCCCCTCTTCCCTGCATAATTGCCTCCTGGGTGTTCTTGGTTTGCTTATGGCGGTGACATTTTAGCGATGGGGCGCCCCGTTGCTGGGGCAGCTGCGCACTTTATGAAACCCCTTAGCATAACATAACATAACAAGCAAAAAGAAACCCTCGTTTTATAAAATGCCAGTGAATGAATGGACATAAAATGTATCTGCTGCCTCTTGAGCAAACAGTGAAACTTTGTGATGCAGTTGGCACGTCCTCAGACCACAAATAAGATAGATCGTAGCATTCTGAATCATCTTTTGTGTTGCTTTACCTGTCAAATACACAGTGTTCTCAGAGCCCAGCCCTGCTTAGAGGAAGGAGTACGCCGATATAATATGAATATCAGGAGAAAGGATACATCTTCAGTAGCCAAAGATGGTAGAAACTAATGCTTTCCACTGATTTCATTTTAACAAAGTGCTGAGTCCGGGAAGTTTTTCCTACTGTCGACCATCATCATCACCACCACCACCACCACGCAACCAGTGAGGAAAAGCAACAAGACTGCTCTTCAGCACACCCATCCTATACATAACACACTACAGGGGTTTGCTCCAGGGTAAAAATCACTTTAATTTCACGTTAACAGCAGCAAGTTCTAAACTGGACAATTTTTAGTTAGGAACAAACCCAATACCTCATAAATCTGCATTAATGATACATAACCAAACATCCAAACACCACCAATGTATTGACATCCAAGAGCCTTTTAAACACCACATACAGAGGTGTGTATCAAGATCAAACCCAATTTACTTTAAAGTTACATGAACTAAATTATGATACAGCAAGAACAATAATGATGCTATGAAATGTACACAATGATGACTTGGTTTTACATTTTAATAAGCAATGTATATTTTTTGATATATAATAAAACAAACGTAGTATGTGTTAGAACATGCACAACAAAAGATAGATAAGTTGTTCCAATTGTTGTGTGTGCCTCTGGGGTCTCACTCTCTGGTCAAAGGAGTGTGAAATGAATATGAAAAAGTAGTGTCTGCTGGTTAGGGGACGTCCCCCCTGAGCACAGCATGAGACACGCTAAGCGGGTATTATGAATTTGTGAAGAATCATACATATTGTTGTGCAACATGACGCTGAAGATGACGACTTGTTAAGGGACCTAAGACCCAAAAGCACCCATATGGCTCCGGTCAGCCACAAAAGCCTTGATATTTTTGAGAACTTAGTTAAACATGATTTACAGTCATTTAATTTTCAATAGAAATCAAAACAACGCAATCTAACCATCAAAGAAACTGAAGTGTTGAAACGTTTATCCAACAACCCAACCAGCCCGTGTCAAAATACAGATAAATGATGGGCATTGGTAACCATGGACACTAGTTTTTATAGAGAACAGGTTCAAAATCATATTATGGACACTGATACTGATTCTATGCTTGACTACGATTTCACTTAATAGTTTTCCAACATCCTCAAATGTTTGTTAAAGAGAGCAGTCGACAACGGAGTCCTCACTGAGAAAGTGAGCAGATATCTTACGCAAACCATTCCCAAGTCGCCCGTAATGTACGTTACCCAAAGTACATAAAAATCTGCACCTTCCTCAATTTAAACCTATTGTTTCTACAAGAGGGAGCATACACGAACCCGTACGCAAATTCTTTGATAAACATCTACAACCCTTTGTTCAAAGTATGAGAACCTACATTAGAGAAACTACAGATTTTATTTCCAGAATTAATCAAATCTTCTTTGCCGTGGATGACGACATGTGGCTATGCGCAGTGGATATGAAATCCTTATATACTCCCATACCACTCCATACCACACGACCGGGATCTTAAGCCACTTAAGACACTTTGTTACATTCCAACTTCGACTTCAACCATGAACGTTTCCTCATGGAACTGTTACACTTCACGCTCTATCAAAGTTATTTCAAGTGGGAATACTAGTGTTTTTTTACAGTTCACTGAGACTTCAATGGGCAATTGTGCCGCTCCAGCTTATGCTCGCATTTTCATGCACAAATTTGAGGAGAACAATAATTTGAGGTTGACTACCTGGAAAGAACACTCATTAGTTTTTCTGAGATACATCGATGATATTTTCAGCTTATGGAAAGGGTCTCATAGCAGTCTAATCACTGCACTCAATTCTTTGAATGAAATTCATGACAGAATTCAATTCACTTATGAGGTTCATGAAAATACGATGGCATTCCTAGACGTTAAAATCAACAGAGTCTCTAACAAGCTAGAAACCAACATTTTCAGAAAGATACAGGAACAACATGCTGCATTACAACTGCATTCCCCAATAATTCTTTAAAAATCACCTACCATACTCGCAACTTTTGCGAGTCAAACGGATAGTGTCATACCCTGTAACTTGCTCTGAACAAGTCAACAACATGTTAACTAGATTTGAGCCATATGGACACCTTCAAAACGTGTTGGAACACGCCAAACTACGAAGTGCAGCTAGAACCTGGGCTGATCTACTCAAAAGAAAGATCAGAAGAGGATGGTAGTGGAGTCCAAATTTTCCACCATGAGCCTTCGCTGTAAGAAGTCCATTAATAAACATTGGTCGATTCTAGCCATGGAACCAGATTTCAAGGGACTCTTCGTTGAGAGACCAATCTTTGCATACAGTAGAGGCAAAAATATCAAAGAGCTGCTCACACAACAACCCAAAGTTGTCAATAAGAATACTTACAAAGGATCTACACCCTGTTACATCTGCAGCATTTGTAACAATGTTGTAAAAGGAGCTTGGATGACGCATCCAATGAAGGGGACAAGAATCAATCTCAGAGTGACAGCGAACTGTGATACCACCAATGTCATTTATCTTTTGAAATGCCCCTGTGGCCTAGTATATGTGGCAAAGACTGAAAGAAAAATCAAATCCAGAATCCAAGAGCACAAAAGCAACATTTGGACCAAAAACACGGAATCAGTGATTGCTGCTCACTTTCTCGAACATTACAGTGGAGAAATTGGAAGGAAGAGATAATAATAACTGTCGTTGTTGTCTTCTTCAAAGAGGAAATCATTGGATTACATTTCTCAACTCACTCAAGCCCAATGGCTATAATGACAGAATGGAATTTTCTTGTTATCTGTAACACCAGCATGGACTCTTATAATGCTCTCTTTTCATTAAATGCTATCATCTCATAATAATTCCTGTAGCTTGAGTTTAATTACTTTCACCACCAATCACACTTCTTTGTCTACTTACACATTTTTCTTACTACTCCTATATGTTCAGAACAACGTTTTTTTATTCTAACATTTTGTTCGCGCACTTTGTTCTTGGTGAATTCCATTTGCATCTTTAGGTTATCAACTCTTGAATACACTCACTCCTCTCCACTTCACTGGTCTCTCATGCTTGTTTCACTCTTGCTGCTCCACTTTCACTCTTCAGCTCATTTTACCATTGCACAACCCTTAGTGTAATCATTTTTTATTGTCATTGTCATTATTGTATCTTTTTTTTTCTCCATTCAGCTTCTTATCTTGTACAGCCCCTGCTGTATTCAACTCTTATTGTTATTTCCATTTTCTATTTTGGAACTATTTTTTAATTTGGGCATCATAACACGGGTGCTTTTTGCTGGTGTGTTTTTGCATTAGAATGGTCTATATTTTGTATACAGATTGTGTCCTTTCTATTCAGTTACATGTCATCTGGTCAGATTTTGTCATTTTGATATGCATCCTGTTATTTCTGGTATTTGCACTCGCATATTCACATTGTGTAAAACACCGTATTTACACATGTTACAAGATGGCACCCACCCGCGATCACCCACACTCCGACCTTTCATTCCCCTTTCACTTGTTAATCTTCACTTGTTAAACACCCAGCCTCCTGCTTGGGTTACACGTTTGGGATCACGCTCAATATCCTAGCAACAATACCGCTGTAAGTACACCAGCTCATTTCGGGCTTAGATCTTGGCACTCACATTCTTTGTGCACACTATGGTTACGTTTGTTGAGATATTGTGTTTTCCATTCATCATGAGTATCGCTCCATGGCTTTTCTGTGCACTCTGCACATCCGGCATGTTTATTTGGAGCACGCAGTTCTAGACCATTACGATTTAGTTAAACACTTGGTTATCGATGTTACGGTTCACGTACTCACCTCACCCGGCATGATCATAGTGATCATGATGTTCTACACTAGATGGCATGACCCACGAGTCAAGGACTCACTGCCCATATTATTTTTGTAATAGTTTTGCAATGTTTCAACGTTTATTGCGGGTCACATGTTTATGTTGATTTGAGTTGGCACTTGTTTTTAGGTTACTGTCATAATTTGACTCACCCATGCTTTACGTGATAATGTGATTGTTAGTTGACAATACATTTAAAGGCTCCCTCTAAGTATCATTGCTTTATTTTTTGTAGATGATGCACCCTGACGAAGGGCTGTAATAGCCCGAAATGCATCAGGAAAACATGTTTATATGAATGATGGTCGCACTCAAGTTTAGAACTTGATCCCTTGATATGAGATACCAATATCAATCATGAATAAATTCTCATGAACGCACCATTCAAGATTATAGCAGTCCTTGAATGATCCTTCACAGATTCCTAATACGCGCTTAGCGGGTCCCACGCTGTGCTCAGGGGAACGTCCCCTAACCAGGAGACGCTACTTTTTCATGTAATAAAACAACACGTTTATTTGAATTCATGGTATTTGACTGCTGATTGTATAGGAGATCTTAAATGGGATTTATTCCCTAAACTATAAAGATAATTTGTGCTTTCAGCAAGGAGCCTAGTTTATTTGGCAATAGAGAGGTCAAATCTCGATAGCATGACTGCTTTTAGCAGGGAGTCTGACGCAGGTGGTATTAGATGGGACTATTCTCTCCAGTATGCCGTCTCTCAGAGTGAGAGGCGCTAAAAATATGTCTTTATCCTGGCATTTCTCTTGTTAATAATCCATAAAAATACCACAGACTGTTGAGTACTTGAAAGCAGTCTGCCATACAAGGGATTTAAACATCAATTTGTCAAATACGAAATGGACTTTTTAATTTTTATTTTTGAGGTTCTTAAAAAGCCCTGCTTTATCTAATAATGTCTGATGGGTTTTCTTCGAGAGCCCTTTCTCCTTCAGAAGTTTTCCATCTACATACCCAATGGGATTTCCGATGAAACGCTGACAATCCGTCCATTTCTAAACAGGGCTGGTGGGTCGACCGTTGGTTTGGCTGATATAATGCTTAGTTGCATTTTTGATAGAGTGGCCTGTCCTCCACACCCTGAATCCAGCTCATCTTTCTTTAGTGATTTTTCTTTTTTGGGTTACATTTGAAGACTATCCCCCTCATTTATAGTTTGACAGGTAGCCCGCGGTCTGCCAGAGAAGCAGGCGTAACAACTTCCACTACCCTGTTGTACTACCGTCCCCCATGTTTAGCGATCTCCTCCAACCTGGCTATCCCTGTGTCTTCAGAGGAGCAACAGGAGCTCTTCTAAAAGCACCTAAAGTTTGCTGAGTGGCTGCTCTGTTTCCCATGGGTGCCCAACTGACTTTTTTGTTTTACACCTTGTTGTAAAACAAGGCATTAGTTGTGAGGCCTGCTCAAATAATGGGTCTACATTTGTCCTTCACTGGGAATCAAACTGCTAACCTGACTGAGAGCGTCTCATACTGACCATACAGTATACATATTTAAATCACAGTGGCTGACAGTCTGGTTGTTCAACTAACGCATTAACAAGAATAGATGCCTAAGCATCACTTGGAATGACAGGTACTTATCATATTTGGTAACATGATCAATGCAAGTCAATCACAGCCCATAAAAGGCATCGTATTCATAATCACTTGATTATGAAATTACAACCAGGCACCATGGCAAGAATGAATGGCAACATAAATTCAATTTTGCATATATATATATTTTTTATACATTTTATTTATAAGTTTTCAAACCACAAAAGCAGTGCATCTGACCAATATACATACAATGGTTATCTCATTCATGTCCTTAGGCTCCAAAGGAAATTCATACAAAGAATAGTGTACCAAAAAACATAAACAAAAAAAAGACAAAAAGGAAGGGAAAAAGGATTCAGGAAGTGCAAACAACGCAGCATTAGCAGCCAGTCCTCATCACAATGTTCAATCCTCTGTAGAGCGGGTCAGCATATAGGCGGCGTATGGTCCCCACACATCCTGAGGCTGTGACGCACTCGGGAGCTCTTCTACGTAGCAAAGTAGTTGATCACGGCAATAAACAATGTCCTGTAACCAATTTTTCAACAGAGGGGCAGATTTACCATCCCAGTTCAATGCCACCCTTCGCTTAGCCAATTGCAAAGTCAACACCACCAATTTGCGGGCCCCTGACAGCAGCTTGGAAACATTGCCCAATAGACACATTTTCACATCTCTTTCAAGCGACACACCCACCATTTCAGTTAACGTAGTGATCACTCCATCCCAGAAAGTGGCCACTTTAGTACAGTCCCAGGCTAAATGCATAAAGTCTGCAGCGCCCGTATCACAGTGCTTGCAGGACGATAAGTCCCGCAGCCCATATCGGTGCAGTTGGACAGGCGTATAATACATCTGGTGTACATAATTGTAATGAAGGAACTTAAAATTCCCATTAATCACAAAGCTCCCAGTCATTCGACAACACTCCTCCCACTCCTCAGCCGTAAGAAGCTGTGCAAGACACGCAACCCACTTTGCTTTGACGGTAACCTGCACAGCACCCTCCTCTAGCTGCGAAGTATGATACAACGTGTAACCTATTTCGTCTGGGTTTGTGTAGTGTAAAGTAGCTGCAAGACCCCCAACTCCCAAGGGTTCCTCAGGAAAGCATGGGTATAAGCTTAGTAAAGCAGAGCGAAGCCGAGCATAAATAAACGTGGACATTGCCTCACTCGTCCCCTCGCTCATAAAATCCCGTAAAGAGAGAAATTCCCCCCCTGGAAAGACATCCCCCATGGTTCGCACCCCAGCTGCCTGCAATACCTTAAGGGCACCTGCCTCACCCGTCACGGACAATGCCACATGATGTAGCAGAGGCATCGCCAATGCATACAGAGTAAGCCGCCTCGCCCGCCGACCCATCACATACATGCCACGCCCTTGCTGTGCATTGAACCGTATCTACCTCATCAAGTTCAAACACCAAATGTGGGTTCGTAACCATTGCCTTTAGAGGTAAGGGGTGGACCGCCCTGGCTACAACCACCACATGCGGCGCATTCTGCCAATAAAACGCAAACTGTGCCTGAGCACAAATATAATACAATTGCAGGTGCGGTACTGCAAACCCACCCAGTATATATGGTTTTGTCAGAGTGTCCCAGCCAATGCGGGAATTCTTGCCCCCCCAAACCAAAGTGATCAACAGTGAGCGTAAGGTAGTCAAAAGATGTTGCAAAAAGGAATAGGGACATTAGCAAACAAATATAAAAACTTTGGCAGCACTACCATTTTAATTATTGCTACTCTGTCTGCGAATGTGAGGGGCAGACGAATCCAGCGAGCCACCTGATCCTCCAATTTTGATATTGCCGTTCCAAAATTGGCCCGAATGACTACATGGGGGTCCCTATGAATCCAGACCCCAAGATACTTTACGGGGTCTTCAGCCCACTCCAGGGAGTAGTTCAACACGTAGGGGTTGGTACAATCTGTAAGCGCAAATATTACCGATTTGCTCCAATAATAGTTAATCCAGAGAACCACTCAAAACTGACATACTCCCGTATGACCAGCTCAAGATTTGTCTCCGGCTCCCTCAAGTACAAAACCATGTCATCAGAATACATGGACACTGCCAAAGGCTGTTGATAAAATCGCAAGGCAGATCCAGCATGCCGTTGTTGCAACACACATGCGAGTGGCTCCAACACGACTGCAAAAATCAAAGGCGAGAGCGGACATCCTTGTCGCGTTCCCCTCTTAATTGAAAACAACTCTGACGTATGACCATTGATACGCACTCGAGCTATGGGTTCAGTATATAGCAACTAGATCCATCTGGTGAAAAAGAAGGGAACCCCCATGCAATGCAGTACAGTGAACATATACGTCCATGCCACAGAATCAAAGGCCTTGGCGGCGTCCAAAAGGACTGCCGCCGCTGGCAGATCGGGCTTAAAAAGGTGCAGAACCACAAACAACGTTCTCAAAGTGTGCGCTGTGGAGTGGGTGGGAACAAACCCCGACTGGTCAGGAAGCACCATTACCATTAACAACAGGCTCAGCCAAGTCGCCAAAACCTTCGCAATAATTTTTACGTCAGTGTTCATAAGGGTAAGGGGCCTATATGACTTGCACCGGTCCGGTGGTTTGCCAGGCTTTAACAATGTAACAATTAGCGCTTCACAAAGGGAGTCAGGCAGCCTCTGTTACTCAAATGCCTCATCATACATAGCCGTTAAATGAGGCAAGAGGATATCAATATACTCTTTGTAAAACTCGGGCGGAAGCCCATCAGTGCCTGCTGCTTTTCCATTGGGCAAGGACGAGATGGTGTCTGTAATTTCTTCGGCTGTTAGCGTTTGCATCAGGAAATCTTGTTTCCCTTTGGACAACCAAACCAACGCCACATCATCCAAATAATCCGTAATTTCCTCCACACCAGCCGTCCGCCAATCCCCATACAAGTCTGCATAATGCCGAACAAATTGTGCTCATATGCCAGCCCAGTCCGAATGAATGGTATCGCCCTCTGTAATACCCTGTACCGTACAATATCTCGCCCACGGTTCCAAAATCCTGTCAGCCAGCACCCGCCCCGGCCTGCCACCCTCACCATAATATCTAGCCCTGCAGCACCTAGACAAATGTTGCACCTCCTGGTCTGCCAACTCATTGTATTCAGATACACCCAAACGAATAGCAGCCAGAGTGTCACTATCATGCGTCTCCTCATACTGTCTCTCTAGCTTTTCCAGGTCCTGCTCTACCCGGTGCATTGAGCTGCGCAGAGATTTAAGCACTCCCGCACGCAGGCCGATACATGCCTCCCGAATAGTGACCTTGAATGCCTCCCACAAAGTGCACATACTCTGTACAGAGCCAAGATTGTCACTAAAGTACTTTTCACCGGCATTCCGGAGGCCTTCTTTAAACACGGGATCTAGTAAAGCCGAGGGCTGCAATATCCATTGGAACGGGGCCAGAGCATAAGGGGGCACCTGCAGACCCAGCAACACAGGAGCATGGTCCGACAGAGTGCGGGTAAATGCTTCACACAGGACACCCAGGTACTGACATCTATCGTCGCGAGCCAGTAATCTAAACGGGACCATGTATATGTGCATGTGTATAGCATGTACCCTCCCTTACCCCGGGATGTCGCGACCTCCAAACATCATGCTGTCCCAAATCTCTCATGCCGTCAAGCACAGCCTGCACAGCTTTTTTCACAGATACAGAGGCTCCCACACTCCTATCCAGCCCTTGATTTAACACCACATTAAAATCCCCCCCCACAAAGTATGGCAGAAGTCGGCACTGTATAGACTTTGTTCCATAGCACTTTAAAAAACTCAGTGTCGTCAATATTCGGGCCATCAATATTCACTATTGTGATGACAGTACCACACAGCTTCCCCTGTACAATTATATACCTGCCGGCAGCATCAACCTCCTCAAAGCTACATCCAAAATGTACATTCTTTTTTACCAACACTATCACACCCCTTGCATACGAGGAGTAAGTAGAGGCAAAACGCACCCCGCCCACTATTTCGTCACAGCTGAGACTGTATGCTGACGAAGATGAGTTTCCTGAAGAAATGCTATTTGAACATTGTGACGATCCAAATACGCCAGTACCTGCCTCTTTTTCTTTGGGTTATTTAACCCCCTGACATTCCAGGTAATCCAAGTAATCTTCCCTGCCTCTTCCATTACATGCAAAATCGAAACAGCCCAAAGAGCATATCAACAACCTCTGCACTACCAGACATATGAGATGAAATATGAACACTCCAATTGGTACAGATGCACAGAAAAATATCCCAACCGTAGACACCCCCCTCCCACCCTAGCATCATAACCATTCCAAGGACAGCACAAACCAAAAAAACAGAGAACCAAAAAGCCAAATGCCACCCTCCCACCGAGGTGCACAAACTCACTCACCCCTCTGAACCCCACTACACAACATCTTGGGGTGATTCCACATGAGGGACAACAGCAGCGGCCCATTGAGCCCCTCAAGCAAGAAAAGAGAGGGGCAGTCAGGGCTCTTTTCCATCAAAGTACCCCACAGCCAAACATGTGTATGACTCAACCATTCCAAACGGACCTCTGAACAGACCATATACCCTTCAACACCCCAAACTAGGATCAAGGCCCCCCGTGCAACAAAGAACACAAGATGTATCTAAATACACCAATCTACCCCTGTGCGCAGTTCAACATTGCCACCCAAACAAAGCCTAAGCAATCAAAGCACAAGAGGGTACAATTAAAGAAAAACAGTGACATACCCTTCCATGCGCCCTGGCAAATCACATTTATCAACTCTTCAGCAATAAGCGTACAGCTCCGCAAGGCAGAGCACCAGAGCTTTTCTAGAAGGGGAAAAGGGGTATGTATGAGCACACAGAGGCCAACAGTCTCTAGTTCATAACACATTAGAGTAGAAAAATAGTAAACCGGCATCCCATAGAGTCATCAGTCTTCACCATCCTCCTCGGTCCCCGCATCCTTTGCCTTCTCCTGACGTTCCAGCTGTTCAACAAACTGTAAGGCATCCTTAGGCGTAGAGAAGAACCTCGGCTTGCTACCATGATGTATTCACAATTATGCCGTATAGAGCATTGCATATTGGATGTGCAACGCTTGAAGCCTTTTCTTTACCGGTTGACACTCCCTCCTGGCCTGTTGCACGGCTGCAGTAAAATCAGGATAAATCGCAATCTCCATCCCTTGATACTGAGCCTTGCCCACCTCACGCACCAGCCGAAGAGTGGTGTCCCTGTCCCGGTAATTAAGGAGCTGGGCGATGATGGGGCTCGGAGGAGCTCCCGGGACAGGTCGTGGCGCAAGGGAGCAGTGCGCTCTTTCCACCACCATAAGCGAGGAGAAGTGTTCCGCTCCAAATATAGACTTAAGAATCTCCTCGACGTACAACTCCATCTTCCCCACATTGGTCGTCTTCGCCACTCCCATAATGCGCAGATTATTTCAGCTCGACCTGGCCTCCAAATCCTCATTCTTGGACTGTATTACTGCAAGTAACTTATCCATTTGTGCACACAAAGTGGTGACCGCTTCTGCCCTATCTGTGGATATACATTGTTCCTCCTCCGTCAAGCGAGCACCATGCTTGTCCAACTTGGACGCCATTGTATCCTTGCGGAGGTTCAGATTATCTATTTTCCCATCTATTGTACGCAGACTTTGTTGCATGGCCAGCACCATGCCCTCCAGCTTACTTCAGCCACTAGCCTCCATGTCCTGTTTGGCGTCCGACTCCGCAGGGGCAGTGGATTTCTTCTGTCTCTTGTTGTCTCAGGACAACTTGGACTGCAACTGCCTGTCTGTTTTCCCCAGAACAGCCACACCCACTCCACCTGTCGCGAACCCACCAGCACAGCACTCCTCCTCAGCGAGGACCACCACCCAGCGTCCACCTACTGGTCACCGGCAGAGTCCAACTAGCACCGTGAGGGAGAGCCCCAGCGCAAGCTCATCAGTTGGCCAGCAGGCGCCAAAGCAGTCTTACAGTCCCCACGTAGCTCCACCAGAGCAGATGCAAGCTGCGGGTGCCACATGCACACCGTGGCACCCAGGGAGCAGGACCACAGTGACACCTGACTCCAGAGGCAGAGCAATATCAAAATCAGCAGGGACTCAACAATATGTCACCAGGCTCCACTGTGGGGCACACAACCCCTCATGATCTAGCCCAGATCCAGCACAGATGGCCCCATAAACAGTTCCAGCTCCCCAGCAGTGTTTCCTAGGCAAGTCGACTTCAGCGCTATGGATATAGTAGGCTGCGATATGAGCACCAGCCCAATACCCTCTCCAGCCGCTCCAATGGTCACGCCAGCAGCCAGCAAGGACCTGCGACGATATGCACAAGGTGGCGGCGCGCCCCAGCACCAGAATCAGGCCAGAGGTCCACAGCACTGCAGCGTAGCCGGAGTATAGCCACAGCAATCGCACCAAGCAGCATCACAGCGTGTCACGGTAACCGCCTCCCCCGCTGACACGCCGCACCAGCACCCCGGTGAGCCAGAAAGTGGCCGCTGCAGCACAGCTCCGCTCGGCACCACTTCGCGGCCTACCTGCCCTCCGGCCCTGGAGTACGGAGCGGCCGCCCAGCACCGACCTATGTCCCTCCGCTGCTGCCAGGCAACCCACCCACAGACCTCCTCACTGGCCGCGATCACCAGGAGCCTGCACACAGCGTCGGCTCCTCATCAACAGCGGCGGCATGGTCAGCAACAAAGAGCCCCAGGGGACCCAGCAGGCAGTCGAGGATCCAATTACTGCCACAACGCTCCGCGACAGCAGTCGGCCACTCAGTCACAACATGAGCAGGCCGCAGTCTACCAGATTCCGGTACACCGCCAGGTAAACGCGTCAGTGCATCATAAAGCCTTCAATGTGATGCCAGCAGCTTGCGGTTTCAAAAGCCTGCACTTAGAGGTGTGGATGTCACGCCAAAAACAGGATAATTGCAGGATGATAGCCCCGACCAGCAGAGCTGCACTAAGGTGCGGCCATCTTGCTTCCGGCTCGCTAGCGCCCCCCTAATTTTGCATATTGCATGTGACTTCCCATCCCCAAAAGAAACTACATTATGTAAATGCACCACTTGTGCAATTGCACCTTTACACCTCTAGGGGATCTCTCCACAAAGACAATCCATGTTCAGCCTTTCACACCTCTGTGCAGTCCCGAGCATCAGCTCCCAGCTCAAGAACAAAGGTTCCAGCATTAGGTAGGCTTGATTAAACATGAATAACCCTTGTGGGGTTCTTTCCTTCAATCCCCAGAGACTGAGGGTGGGGACGTTCTACTTTTGTGCTGGGGGAGTCTGCATTGCTCCTGCAGTCCCCCTGCACCTTTGCCAACAAATAGTGGTGACTCCATCTTCCTGGGGCCACCACTCGCTGAAAACGCTCCGTCCATCATCCCCTTTGGTATCGCTAAGTTCGCCCTAAGTTGGCAGCGTATGCTCAGACATGAGTCTCTTGCTCACTATGCCACTGGATTCAAGATAGCCTGGCTGATGAGGGTTATGAACCCAGGATGCTTGTTTCCGGTCCAGGGAAGACATGGCTTAGCAGTTCCGGCTGGACTGTTCCCATGAGACACAGGGTCAGACTGATTTGAATATGGCCATGTCTGTACTGGGGTGCCGGAGTGAGCTAAAGAATGGTCATGGATTAAACCCAGATCTGTTGACTGGGGGTGAGTGTTTGATTTGCTCAAACGCCCCATCCATCATCCCCTTTGGTATCTCTGTGTTCGCCCTAAGTTGGCAGACGTAAGTCCCTTGCTCACTTTGCCACTGGATTCAAGATAGCCTGGCTGATGAGGGTTATGAACCCAAAACCGGTCCCATGATGCTTGTTTCCGGTTCAGGGAAGACATGGCTTGGCAGTTCGGGCTGGACTGTTCCCATGAGGCACAGGGTCAGACCGGTTTGCATATAGCCATGTCTGAACTGGGGTGGCGGAGTGAGCTAAAAAATGGTGATGGATTAAACCCAGATCTCCTGACTGGGGCTGAATGTTTGATTTGCTCAAACACTCCGTCCATCATCCCCTTTGGTATCGCTCTGTTCACCCTAAGTTGGCAGGGTATGCTCAGACGTGAGTCCCTTGCTCACTGTGCCACTGGATTTAAGATAGCCTGGCTGAGAAGGGTTATGAACCCGAAACCGGTCCCAGGATGCTTGTTTCCGCTCCAGGGAAGACATGGCTTGGCAGTTCGGGCTGAACTGTTCCCATGAGGCACACGGTCAGACTGATTTGCATATGGCCATGTCTGAACTGGGATGGCGGAGTGGGTTAAAGAATGGTGATGGATTAAACCCAGATCTGTTGACTGGGGGTGAGTGTTTGATTTTCTCAAACGCTCCGTCCATCATCCCCTTTGGTCTCGCTTTGTTCTCCCTATGTTGGCAGGGTATGCTCAGAAGTGAGCCCTTTGCTCACTTTGCCACTGGATTCAAGATAGCCTGGCTGAGGAGGGTTATGAACCCGAAACTGATCCCAGGATGCTTGTTTCCGGTCCTGGGTAAACATGGCTTGGCAGTTCGGGCTGGACTGTTCCCATGAGGCACAGGGTCAGACCGGTTTGCATATAGCCATGTCTGAACTGGGGTGGCGGAGTGAGCTAAAAAATGGTGATGGATTAAACCCAGATCTCCTGACTGGGGCTGAATGTTTGATTTGCTCAAACACTCCGTCCATCATCCCCTTTGGTATCGCTCTGTTCACCCTAAGTTGGCAGGGTATGCTCAGACGTGAGTCCCTTGCTCACTGTGCCACTGGATTTAAGATAGCCTGGCTGAGAAGGGTTATGAACCCGAAACCGGTCCCAGGATGCTTGTTTCCGCTCCAGGGAAGACGTGGCTTGGCAGTTCGGGCTGAACTGTTCCCATGAGGCACACGGTCAGACTGATTTGCATATGGCCATGTCTGAACTGGGATGGCGGAGTGGGTTAAAGAATGGTGATGGATTAAACCCAGATCTGTTGACTGGGGGTGAGTGTTTGATTTTCTCAAACGCTCCGTCCATCATCCCCTTTGGTCTCGCTTTGTTCTCCCTATGTTGGCAGGGTATGCTCAGAAGTGAGCCCTTTGCTCACTTTGCCACTGGATTCAAGATAGCCTGGCTGAGGAGGGTTATGAACCCGAAACTGATCCCAGGATGCTTGTTTCCGGTCCTGGGTAAACATGGCTTGGAAGTTCGGGCTGGACTGTTCCCATGAGGCACAGGGTCAGACTGATTTGAATATGGCCATGTCTGAACTAGGGTGGCGGAGTGAGCTAAAGAATGGTGATGGATTAAACCTAGATCAGTTGACTGGGGGTGAGTGTTTGATTTGCTCAAACGCTCTGTCCATCATCCCCGTATCGCTTCTTTCGCCATAAGTTTGCAGTGTATGCTCAGAAGTCCCTTGCTCACTTTGCCACTGGATTCAAGATAGCCTGGCTGATGAGGGTAACGAACCCGAAACCGGTCCCAGAATGCTTGTTTCTGGTCCAGGGAAGACATGGCTTAGCAGTTTGGGCTGGACTGTTCCCATGAGGCACAGGGTCAGACTGATTTGCATATGGCCATGTCTGTACTGAGGTGCCGGAGTGAGCTAAAGAATGGTGATGGATTAATCCCAGATCTGTTGACTGGGGGTTAGTGTTTGATTTGCTCAAACGCTCCTCCCATCATCCCCTTTGGTATCGCATAATACATACACAAACATAAGATTTTATAATTAAAACTTCAATTATCTCTAAAAAAAGAGAACATAAAAACCATTTGAGATATCAAAACAATTGTAAATGAGAATGATATCGCAAATATATAGTATAAATTCACAATAAATTTCCACACAACTATATTGATCACTTAAATGATATTTTTTTTATACCTGTGCACATTTAATTTAATTATTTTCTTAGTACAATATGGCACTAAAGGTTATGTTACAGGATTTGTCTCTGTTAAATATAAAGCCATTCATATTTAACATTTCTCTTTAAAGCAATTGCCTTAAATAATAATATAGTTTGCTCAATCCCTAAATATTCACTAACTCTTTAGAGTAGAGATACAAGTTCTATTAAACGGAGCAGTTTTATTTTGTTAATTTATCTCATTAAAAAAAGAGGTCTTTGAATCTTAAAAATACATTCCTACTCCTAACTTCTAGAGAAAAAGTGTAAACTCTGCTAATATATACCTGTTTCTTATAGGTTCATTTAATTGACAATACTTGTGCTGCATCAATGTAAGAGTCTCAAACTTATATTGTGTATCATTAATGATTGCATTATGTCTCAGCATACGGTTAGTGTAGATAAGTATACCTTTACTTAATGTATGCATTTATTGTCAGGATAACGTCCTCAGTCTTCCGACGAACACCAAATTATTATCAAATCTTTATTTCTGAACAACAAGGACCGCATTATGACTATAAGTCACAGTAGTGGAAGACTAATGCTGTATTTAATAAGATTGAGGCTTCCAGTGTCTGAAAAGACTCTTGGTAGGGTATTATGTATACCAAGTCTGTATCCTACATTGTAGGAAGAGAGAGAACCAGCATGACAGGAAGGAGGCCTGGAGGCAGCTGTAATACTTAAGGTGCTGAAAAAGGCATCTGAGTTTGAGAGAGTGGACTGATCCCAAAGGAACCCTTGGACCAGAGGTGGGAACGCCCTCCGAAGCCAAGTGTTTCTCATAGGCATGTATTTCCTGTGCTTGACACCTTAGCCTGGCTATCGCCCCTAGGGACAGGCAGTCTCTAGGGACTGTGCTTTCTGTGGCTCTGCTCTCCTATGGTAAAGGGACAAAGTAGTAACAACCCAGTCAGTACGTGTCCATGCAAGAGTACGGAATCAGAGAAGACAGGAAAGTATAGGATCGTAGCTACGGACTACCCGGAAAACCCCATTCGGCCTTGTTCTACCTAGCATTAATTATCAACAAAGAGCCACGCGCACTTTCAACAGACTGCCTGCTAAAAGGACTATTAGTCCCAACAGAACTGTTTGTCTGCTGTTGAAGGAGGATGGGCCACATCTTCTACACGCTATATAGTGCCAGACCCTCAAATGCAGCACTGGATGCCACACCACTGCAGCTGCCTGGTAAAGGGACTACAAATCCCAGGAAACCTGTTGTCTGCTGGGGCAGGAGGACAACATCTTCAACCTGCTTTGTAGCCCTTACTGTCTCCTGCAGCACCGGATGCCAAGCGCACGTCTTCATTCAGTTTAGCTGAGAGGCTGCTCTGCATTTCCCTGTATGCAGCCAGCTGCACAAAGTAACTTTACAGCTGGGAGCCCCTAAAGTAATTGTGAAAGTGACACAGCTCACAGCTCTGCAGTCACTGACTGCACAACAAGTTGAGTTCTGTTCCGTTTCATAAAGCTGGCTCAGGCCCGCTCACCGCAGGGGCCTCTCATGAGTGCCCTTACTTATATTTGGGTTCTTTGCAGCAGTAAGGTCAGTTGAAATAATTAAAGGAAAAGATTGTGAAAGAACAGATTGAGGTACTTTGTGAGCTTTTAAAAATCTATTGGGCCCGAATCACAGAACTAACTTAAGACAAAATCCTAAACTTACTACTTTTGGTATTCACAGAAGTTAGTATTTTGTCTTAAGTCTGTCTTAAGACAAACTTAAGCCAAAATCCTAACTTCTGTGAATACCAAAAGAAGCAAGTTTAGGATTTTGTCTTAAGTTAGTTCTGTGAATCGGGCCCATTGAGTCTGTCAAACAAACGTAAGTTATTGTATAGCAGCCAAAGAAACTAAATATCAGTTTATGAAAACAGCTTTTATTACGCAGCACTGTTGTCTCGAAAGTGTGCAAACATCAACCGATTTCACGAAAAACGAAACCAAATAGTACAGTTGGGAAAAAAGCGCTCTGACGCGGCAAGCACTGGGTGCATCTTAGCTGTTTATTTTCTTACGGCAGGTTGGTAGTATGGGTGTTAGGGTAAGATGTAGCATTATAAGTATAGTTAGCTCTGTAAGTATATATATTTAAAAGTAAAAATCTGTTGTAATTCAAGTCTGTAAAAATGTATAATACTAGCAGCCCGTCCCAACGTTGTCCGGGTATGAAACAGAATGTGTGCAATGTGTGTAATAGGCCAAGGAAATTTATTTTAAAATCTTGCGGTAGACAACATTTTTAGCATGAAGTGTTACAATAGTTAGGCATGCGTGTGCAGATACTGTGTGTACCTCGGAGTAAGAAGTATTAGCAGATGTCTCTAGTGTGTATGTACTCCACTTCCATAGGTAAGCATGTGTGAAAGTGCATTCAGTTGTAAATTTCGTGTCCCCGCAGGCATGTTGAATCACGTCATCCCCCGCTTGAGGCCCGGCTCCAGTTTTGTTTGATGTTGTGCTTGTGGTGTAAAGTCGTTGATGCAGAGAGTTGAGTGAGTGACAGCGCGCGCTGGAGACGCTGCACGTGTGGGAAAGTGCAGTCAGTTCATAGGTTAGTGTCCCAGCAGGCGCACTTAGTCGCGTCATCCGCCGCCTGACCCTGGCTCCAGCCCTGGTCGATGTTGTGCGCCTGGTGTCAATTCGTTTATACAGAGAGTTAAGTGTGTGACAGCGCGCAGGAGACGCTGCAGTTAGTGTCCCCGCAGGCACAGTCCTTTATGCAGAGAGTTGAGTGGCTGACAGCGTGGAAGATACTGTGCAGTTATTATCCCCGCAGGAACGATCAGTCGCGTCTGCCCCCGCCTAAGCCCCGGCAATTGCCGCGCCCATTGGCCACGCCCCTTGCTCCCGCGCAATTGCCGCATCCATTTGCCTTGGCCACGCCCCCGGCCCAATGCACACGTTTGTTTTCCACACGCCCTCAAGGCACGCTCGATTGTTGCCGGTTGTCGTGCCCATTGGCCACACCCCTTGCTGCCGCGCCCATTGGCATTGTTCACGCCCCCAGCACAAAATACACACTTTCTTTTTTTTTCGTCAGGCCGCGCCCCGCCCACGCCCACTCCCACAAGGGACTACTTTCCTGGTAAGGTTCTTTTACCTTTCAAATGTATGTGCTGGGCATCTGTATAGCCTATGTCCTTCTGCTGCAACTGTCCTTTCCAATGCTGTATTGGGTGTTGTGATTGGTGCTGTGGTTCCTGAGATTACCCGCCTCAAAGGTTTGGGCTCTCTCTTTATAATATTAGTATGGATGGAAATTGGTTTTAAATGGGTGAAATAAATGTATGCGTCCAGGATGTGCATCTGTCAGTGACATACAGTCACAGGGAGAGTTTATAGTGTAAGTGTGATTGAAATTAAGAAATAAACAAAGCATGTTGAGAAAGATATTTAAAGTATGCAGTCTGGATGTGCATGTAATGTATGTATACTTGCATCTGCTAAGGGCATAGTTACAAGGCAAGTTTAAAATACATGAGTGAATATCATTAAAATAAAACTATTGAATGAAGTATTTAAAAAAACTCTGGTATCGAAATACATTCACACAGAGTATCCTTGTGAGGCTAAAAGTGTTTGCAAGCAGACATCAAGGGAGCAGGGAAAAGTATATCCCACAACCCAAACAGTGGAAGGACACACAAGTACCATGGCATGCTTCAAGGAAAGTCATAAATGACACAAGACGACATGGCATGGTAGAATGCGCTGACCAATGAACAGAAACATACATATCGACAGACCTGATTCTGGTGGGATACTCATGATTTTGTAAGCAAAAAATGGCTTTATTTTATATGTGACAAATACCCTACTAAAAGCCCACCAGTAAGCCCAACTATAGGTTGGTCAATCGATGTAAGGCTGTGACTGAATGATACTAGGTAATTGAAATATAGAACATGGAAGGAAATATAGAGCAAACAATTCACTGAGGAGAAATGGGACAAGCTACGGGGCTACTCACAACTGGTCTCAAGAAATGCCACGTTCAAATGCTAATTTTTTTATCTATCTGCATCAGAAGTATCTTTGGCCGCGCCGGTGACGTCGGGTGACTCTGGTCAGTGGTGACGGAGATAGTGTCACTCATAGTCATTGAAATGTCACTCATAATTAGACTGAAAATATGAAAATGTCACACATAGCAACCTGAAACCTTGGTAGCTATGTATGGATAGTATTTTAAAAGTAAATAACAGATATGGGACAGGTTTATATGAAGACGGATGAATGCTGGCTAGCTCTCAGGTACTTACTTCTACAATGGAACACTGGTGCTGCTGCAACAGGCGGACCCCCTGCATGGCCAGCCTGCAACAACTCACCGTGGACTCCCGGGCCTGTGGTGCAACCAACACCGCCCCTGCATGATTCATGGTCCTGAGCTACTGTACACACACTGGTGGTGACAGCACTCACTTTAACACAACCTGAAGGGGGAGAGGTGACATCCCTACTCCGACCTCCCCAATGTATGACTGCAAAACACACAAAGGAGTGGGAAAGTGGATAATAAAAGGTGGCACATGCTCGGGTAGAGAAAAAACTGCCCTCACTCACAAAATTGTGACATGCTTCATCTTTGGGCTTGCTTACTAACACAACGCCTGGTGTGGAGCAAAGGTGAGGGGATAACAATACAAACAATGACAATTTGGGATCATCGAAGAAAAGTGCAGCTAGTGAAAGTTAAAACTAGCTTGGATGTGTACCTACTCGAAACTTTATTCCTGGGTCATTGGCTAGTTTTTAAAACGTGAAGGAAGGTGGCGACAGGAGAAGATTAAGATTCCTTCACCGCTCCTTACTGCCAAGGTGGCGACATGTTTCTGCCATTTAACTCATGCCCACAGTGTCGGGTCACTTCGGCATTCATCAGGACACTCCGGATCACAAAACGTAGCACCCTCGGATCCTGGTTTCGGTATCTATGGAATGCATTCCTTCCAACATGGGGTTCCCTATTTCAAGCACAGTTTATAATCTGTGGGAAAAGCACACGGAGGGGAGAGAATTATTACTAGATTGCCATTTGATCCTTCACGAAGTGTCAGGGAGTGGAAAATAAAACCCCCTGGGTGCTTCTTCCCTCTTTGCACCACATCCACGCACCACCTCAAAGCTCACAGTACCCCATAGGTATAATATTTCGAGCATTGCATCCAAATCGGGCTAAAAATTTATCGTGGAACAGTATCCACACCACATAACACTGAGGAAAACGCTTTTACCGTCACCAAAATCCATTTCAATCAAATGCTCCCACTAATGCTGCGCAAGAAAATCTCACTCACTGAGTTTCACCAATTGAATCGCTAGAATTAGCGAGGTGTTGGGAGGGACCCTCTTTAGTCAAACTCTATAAGGAGATGAAGCATATGCATAATGGTGTTATAAATAGGCATGCTTATTTAATATGTATAAATGGGAGAAATCAATACATCTGGAAACAACTGAAAGTGCCACTACACGCGGTCGTAAGGGTCAATGCTCCAGTTCGCGATATACTTGCATATACCACCACAAATGGTCATAATTAAAGTAAGAGATCACGTATTAACTTGCCGGTATAACTACTCACCCAGTACTGTAATCTATGTCCACATCTTTTAGATGTTCCGTCCCAGACCCCATCCCTAGCTCCTTACTTCGTGAAGGTGGGTAAGAGGTGGACATTCTCCAACTCTTACCATGTAGGTGTCGAGTTGCTATCCTCCTCCTATCCTAAGACTGGAGAAGTTCAGGTTACACGGGGGACGTAGGAGTCACATGATCTCGCCGTCTACGGCGTCATGTGTCCGATGTTCAGATCTATACTATGATTTTATTTACAGGTTTTTGTAAAGATAACTTTATTGAATGCTTGTCTATTCCTCAAGTTAGCAAGGTAGCCACTAATAAGTTCAAGTTCAGAAATTTATATAGCGCACTACTCACCCAGAAGGTCTCAAGGCGATTGGGGAGGCGGGTGCATTTACTTATCGAATATCAAAGTTTTTAGTTGCTTTCTGAAGGAGAGGTGGTTTTGAGTAAGGCGAAGGTGGGTGGGGAGAGAGTTCCAGGTTTTGGCCGCTAAATAGGAGAAGGATCTTCCCCCATGGTGGATCTGTGGATCCGCGGAATTGCGGCGAGGGCTTGATTGGAGGATCGAAGTTGGCGGGTGGGGGTGTAGAAGGACAGTCTAGTATTGAGGCATTCAGGTCCTAGGTCATAGAGGGCTTTGTGTGCGTGGGTGAGGAGACAGAAAGTTATTCTCTTGTTGACGGGGAGCCAGTGGAGATCTTTCAGGTGGTTGGAAATGTGAGCTTGACGAGGGATGTCCAGTATGAGTCTGGCTGATGCGTTTTGAATGCTTTGGAGTTTTTTCTGTAGTTTGGCTGTGGTTCCGGCGTAGAGGGTGTTTCCATAATCCAGTCGGCTGGTGACCAGTGCGTGGGTGAACGTCTTTCTTGTTTCATTGGGGATCCAACGGAAGACTTTTTTGAGCATGCGTAGGATGTTGAAGCAGGATGATGAGACGGCATTGGCTTGTCTGGTCATCGAGAGGGAGGAGTCCAGGATGAAACCCAGGTTGTGTGCGTGATCCGTTGGTGTGGGTGCGGTTCCCAGGGCTGGTGGCCACCAAGAGTCATCCCAGGCTGAGGGGGATGAGCCTAAGATGAGGACTTCCGTTTTATCCGAGTTCAGTTTTAAACGGCTGTTCTTCATCCACTCGGCTACTTCTTTCATTCCTTCGTGTAGATTGGTTTTGGCGGTGTTCGGGTCTTTTGTGATGGAGAGGATCAGCTGGGTGCCGTCTGCGTAGGAGATGATGTTGAGGTTGTGTTGGCGTGCGATGGATGCAAGGGAACTCATGTATTTGTTGAAGAGGGTGGGACTGAGTGATGATCCTTGTGGTATGCCGCAAATGACTTCGGTGGCCTCTGATTTGAAGGGGGGGGAGGCGGACTCTCTGGGTTCTTCTGGCGAGGAACGAGATGATCCAGTCTAGAGCTTTTCCTTGTATTCCGACGTTGCTGAGGCGTTGTATGAGGATGCTATGACATACTGTGTCGAAAGCAGCGGAGAGGTCAAGTAGGATGAGGGCAACTGTATCTCCGTTGTCCAGTAGTGTACAGATGTCATCTGTTGCTGCGATGAGAGCGGTTTCGGTGCTGTGTTTGGCTCGGAAGCCAGATTGAGAAGGGTCGAGTGATTTATTGGATTCGAGGAAGGCGGCTAGCTGGCTATTGACGGCTTTCTCAATGACTTTGCAGGGGAATGGGAGGAGTGAGATGGGGTGGTAGTTCTTAAGTTCGGTGAAGTCTGCTGTGGGTTTCTTCAGAAGGGTGCTGAGTTCGGCATGTTTAAATAATGATAAACAAGCGGGGCAATCTAGCGCTACCAACTCTAATGAATATTAGGAGTGGCAGAGTTGAAGGAGCAATTGATGACATCGCGGAGATGGGGTGCGATGATGGGGCCTGCTTTGTTGAAAATGTGGTGGGGACATAGGTCGGTTGGGGATCCTGAGTGGATGGAGTTAATCAGGCGGATGGTGTCTTCGGTGGAGATTGGGTTCCAGGCGCAAAGGTTGTTAGAGGACGGTGTTGGATTGGAGAAGGGTGGGGTGGACAGGTCTTCGTCCTGGTTTTCAAAGCTGTTATGTATTTCGGCGATTTTGTTGTGGAAGAATGATGATAGAGAGTCGCAGAGGTCTTGGGAGGGAGAGATGTCGTTGGTGCCAGCGGTGGGGTTAGTGAATTCTTTGACAATGTTGAATAGTTCTTTGCTGTTTTGAGTATTGTAGTGAAGTCAATCCTTGAATGCTGATTTCTTGGTGGATCTGATTAGTTGGTGGTGTTTGCGGGTGGCGTTCTTGAAGGTGGCGAGGTTATCGTGGTTGGGTTTTTTCTCCAGGCTTTTTCGAGAGTACGAAAGAGCTTCTTGGATTTCTTAAGGTCATCGTTGAACCAGGGGCTTTATTGCTACCTTGCTTGATTAGATGGATTTTCAAGGGTGCAAGTTCGTCAGCACTCTGGGTAATCCATTGGGTGAGGTTAGTGGCTGCTTGGTTTGGGTCCGATGATTTGGTGGGGGGGTTTTGGTGAAGCGATGTGAAGAGTTGTTCGGTGGTGATTTTGTTCCAATTTCTTCGCGGAATAGGTAGTGGGGGGTTGTGGGTCATTGACTTTTTGTAGTTGAAGTGAACGCAGCTGTGATCCGTCCAGTGGAGAGCTGTGGTGTGATTGAAGGAGATGTGCTTGCTGGAGGTGAAGATAGGATCGAGCGTGTGTCCGGCGTTGTGGGTGGGGGTGTCTACGAGTTGTTTGAGTCCTAGATTGGCCAGATTATCCAGAAGGGTGGAGGTGTTGCTGTCGTTGTTTTTTTCCAGGTGAAAGTTGAGGTCTCCTAGTAGAATGTAATTCTCGGAGGGGAGGGCATGTGGGCTGATGAAGTCAGCGATGTCTTCGCTGAATTGTGTGCGGGGTCCTGGCGGTCTGTAGATGAGGGTGCCTCTGAGTGTGGTATTGTGGTCGGTGTGAATCTGGAAGTGAAGGTGTTTGGCGGAAGCAAAGTTGTCGTCGGAACTGGTCGTGATGCGGATGGTGTTCTTATGGACGATGGCGATGCCTCCTCCTGTTTGGTTGGTGCGGTCTTTTCGGATGATCTTGTAGTTGTCCGGGATGGCTATGGCGATGTCGGGCGCTGATGAGGCGTTCATCCATGTTTCTGTGAGGAAGGCGACGTCCGGCGATGTAGTGTTGAGTAGGTTCCAAAGTTCAATGGAGTGTCTGAGCGGGTGTTGATCAGTATGCACTTTAGATGGTTAGTGTCGGAGCTCTGTTTGGAGTTAGTGGATTTGGTGTGGGTCTTGATGCAGCCGAACTTGCAGGAGTGGCAGGCGAAGGGTCCGTGGGTGTGAACTGGGGCGGCATGGTAGCAGTTTGGGAGACGGCCAGGGTTGAGGGCTGAGAGGGTAGCGGCGTCATAAGTAATGCGGGAGGATTTGCGGGGAGCAGGGGGTCTGGCGCTGGGCGCGGTCCAGGCGTGGACGGGCGTAGACGGGCTTACCTTTGGCGCACCATCGGACCGCTTGGGGCGCTGCCGCTGCGCGTGAACGCTGCGCGCAAATGCATTTGTCATATGTGGATAGTGGAAGGGGAGGGCTGAGGGAGGATCAGCTGGGAGGCGGAGCGGGGTGGAGATCAGGGCAGGGAGGCACAACAACGACAACAAAAACAAAATGGCAGCAAGCCAATATCGCAACAGGATTGGGGCACAATTGTAAATACCGCGATGCAGATGGCAGTGGCGTTGGCACAATCAGGCACAAATAAGTCTGCAAGCAGCAAAGCACAAGTTAACAAATCGTACAAGTGCACCTTGGCGATCAAGCGCTACAATCTAATTTAACATCAGCAATTTAATAAAAAATGATAAACAAGCGGGGCAATCCAGCGCTACCAACTCTAATGAATAATTATACAGGCTAGAGCAGTTGTGGGTGCAAGGCAGAAGTCTGGCGGTAAGCGCTACGATACCAGGCGAGGCAGGGAGCAGCGTGTGGAGCGACCTCTTCTGCTGGGAGCAGGGCAGTCACAGCGTTATCGCGGCAGAGCGGGGGTAAACAGTATCAGTGGGAGGGAGGATCAGCTGGGAGGCGGGAGCGGGGTGGAGATCAGGGCAAGGGAGGCACAACAACGACAAGAAAAACAAAATGGCAGCAAGCCAATATCGCAACAGGATTGGGGCACAATTGTAAATACTGCGATGCAGATGGCAGTGGCGCCGGCACAATCAGGCACAAATAAGTCTGCAGGCAGCACAGCACAAGTTAACAAATCGTACAAGCGCACCTTGGCGATCAAGCGCTACGATCTAATTTAACATCAGCAATTTAATAAATTATGATAAACAAGCGAGGCAATCTAGTGCTACCAACTCTAATGAATAATTATACAGGCTAGAACAGTTGTGGGTGCAAGGCAGCAGTCTGGCGGTAAGCGCTACGATACCAGGCGAGGCAGGGAGCCAGTGATCAACTTTATATATTTAGGGTGTTCCAAGGAATATCATAAGTCAATCCCAACATGTGGCTTTTTATTCTGTACACCCACTTCTGTTCCCTCATCAGGAGTAATTTCTTTTTATCTCCTGTAGATGGTCTGATTCTGGGTTAGTCCAGCACCGTCCAGGATAGGTCCTTTACTGTGTGGGGTTCCTCTAGGTAGTGTGTATTTAACTTTGTATTGGATTTCTGGCATTGAATGGTACTTCAGTTTTCTTACTCCTAAGGTTCGCATTAACTCGTGTCTCTCCTACGTTTTCCTTCATCAGGTTTTTACTATTGCCACATAGTTGTTTGAATTTCTTGTTTATTCACAAATAGATGCTCATGGGGCGAGGGAGCATCATGGAACACAAGGTTGTTAGTAAGTAAGCCCAATGATGAAGCATGTCACCATTTTGTGAGTGAGGGCAGTTTTTTCTCAATGAGCACGAGCCAACTTTTATTATCCACTTTCGTACTCCTTTGTGTTTATTGCGGTGACAGTACTCATTCTGGCAGGGGGGCAGGCTGCAGACTCGGACTGGCATCAGCTTTATTGCCAGCACTGGTGGGCTCAGCCTGTGTGTGACATGGTAACTCACGGAATCCATACCGCTGGGCTGGGGAGCATATGGCAATGCTGACCAGCTTCACCAAAATGTCAAGTCAGGCCTGGCCAACTTTGGGTCTGGGAATCGATCCTCATCCACAATGCCATGGTGCGAGCGACAAAGAGGACCTGAGCTACCATTAATTTGCCCAACACACTGACAAGTGTCAGTGAACACTTCCTGAAATGCCACGCACTCGCAACGCTGCGGGTAGCGTGGGCCGGCAGCACTTCAGGGTTACCCCGTGACTCAGCCCCCCATTTATTAAAATGTCTCAAGGCTTCACAATTATATTTTAAGTATCTAAGTAGCCATGCCATTGGGTAGTTACTCCTCAGTGATGCCGCGTTGTATCGGCCCGTGGTGTGTCCAGTCCCAATCCATTGTAACAAAGTAGAGAGCTTCGAGGGGAACAGCGCGCATCACGCATTGCCACTCAGTCATGGTGCATTATAGCAGCTGAGGAGGTGCTATAATGTGTGACTTCCGATTTCAGTGCGGTGATGCGGACCACCACACTAAAATGCGTTAGTTGAATGCCTCATGCATGGTACGTGGCAGGGCTGGCCATACTGATGCAACTAAACTGAGGTCGTGGGTACGTGGCGCTCCAGCTTACGTGGCAGTCGGAATCTCAGCTATAATGAGTGATTTTTATTTTGCTTCTGAGAGTTGTTAGTGAGTGTGTTTTGAAATACAGCAGCCTGCCAGGCTGTGACCCAGACTACTGTTAGCTGACTTTAATTATGAAGGGTGAGACAGCAGAAATCTGTGTTGGGGCCTATCACATCCTACAAGAACTAGTTGCAGCAGTTAACAGTAGTGTTGTGCTTCTGACTGTACAAGGGCACTAGGTTGGTGCCATTCCATTTCTGGTGCTTTGCAGCACTAAACGTTTTACTTTCTTGTTGATCAGATGGGTGTAATTTCTGATATTTATACGCTTTCCTCTTCCTCTTCGCTTAATTATGCTGGCCAGAAAGTGTCACTCCTAGTCATTGAAATGTCACTCATAGCAATCTAAAACTTAGCAGCTATGATAAGGAATAACCCAAAAACACAGGAAGATTAGAAAAGGTCTGACTTCTGCCACACTGTATTTGGACTGGTGTATGAAATTGCATGTTATTTTTCCCTATTTACTTTGCTATGTACCATGATGAGCATCTGAAAAACCAGATATATAAAGCATTAAAAAAAAATCAATGAAAAATGAATAAGCTGACCAGTTTAATTGCACCACTACCACATATTCTCATATATTTAATGAAATATAAACTGTCTCTCCCAGTTGATAACTTTCTGTAAATACTCTTTAGTCCTCTGCATCAGTGTTTTGAAGTCGCACGTGTGAAGTGAAATTGTAAATACTTTCTGAGACATCTAAAAACCCAGGCATTTCCTGACACAAAATGCTTGTTTGTGTATATTCACTCGAGACTGGGTGTGATGGTTCTTTAAGTGGCCAGCAGAGGGCGCGCCTCGCCTGCTGATGAAATCCTCTGAGCACATTGTATGAAAGGGAGAAGGGTTTCCTGTTCCAGGGCAGCGGTGGCAGAGACAGTACAAGCAGCAGATGTTGACATCATTTCCGGCCTCTCCCTCTGTGTCCAGCCTGCTGCAGGGGAGGATGGTCGCCCTGTCTGTCTGTGCAGTAATCTTCCTCTTCAGAGCCTCACACCTGCCCCACCCCAGCCCTAGGAGGAGGAGAGAGCCTGGAAATGTCTGCACAGGTTTCTGCTCAGGTAGGAGATTGTCAGCACCTTGTGCTGTGTTTGTAGAAATGGACTGAATAATCCTGGTGGAAATCTCCTTCAGGAGCCGGACTCTTCTATCCAGGGTTCTGCCCTGGGGGTGTTTGTGGTCATCTTTTGTTTTAAGGAGAGGATCTGTGCACTGCACCGCATCTTAATGCACTATGAGGAATATGTGCACTGCATCTTACTGCACTATGAGGAATCTGTGCACGATGCACTGCATCTTAATGCACTGTGACAGATCATTGCACACATCACTTTACAGCACTATAAGGAATCTGTGTCACTACAATCCATCTTACTGTACTGAGGAATTTGTGCCACTGCACTGTGAAAAATGTGTTCACATTGCACTGCATCTTAACTCTCTATGAGAAATCTGTGCACACTCTTTTCTCGGCTTTCGCTGTTAGTTTGTTGACTTGCCCCCTGTGTCAGAAGCATGTCCACCAGCCAGCTGAACGTCAAGGCTCCCCTGCTGCCCCATGCCCTGTTGTCCCTGTTTTTATATCTCAGTCTAGGTAAAACCTCAGTCATTGCAATAGTTTTCAGCTGCATAGGTTGGCTTATTGCATTATCTGCTGCAGAGGTTGTGTGTCTGCTGCAGGGAATCTGGATGTGTGTATTGACCTTGGGTCTGCCAGGTAGGAAGCCTTTGAAGCAGTGGAACGTACAGGTCTGTGTTTTAATGTACCTCTGCAGGTTGGATGTGTGTGCATCTGAAAAGGGTAGAGTTGTCTTTGCAGGCTGTGTGTGTGTGTGTGTGTGTGTGTGTGTGTATGAGGCGTGTCTACAATGTGTCTTTTTCAAGTGTGTTTGTCTTAGCAGATGTTGGCGGGACTGTCAGTCACTCTTCTTGGCCTCTCCTCTCTGTACAGGAATCTTTAGGATCACTTGCTGTAAGAGGGTCTGCTCGGTGCAGAATAGTCCGGTACTACTCGGCACACTGTAGACGTCTGAGCAAAGTCACATGTGAAGTTCTATTTCTTCCCCATAGTTTAGAAGAATTTGGCAGCTTTGAGTGAGACTTCAGCACGACCTCCAAAGATGTGACTGCCACAGGCACCCAGGGTTACTTGTATGACAATGCTACAAGGGGTTGCTGCGCTCTCTCATCAACGGTGTGTTGATGAGGATTGTGCTATGATATGAAGCCTTCATGAAGGATTCCAAGAGACTCTTGAAGTCATTCTGCTCTAGTTGTCACTTCAGCAGGAAGGGGAGAACAAGATGAGCGAGCAGAAAAAGCAAGAAGAGGCCAGAGAAGAGAAATAAGAGGGATACCCCCTCACAGCAGCAGTTCACGCAAGATAATTGTCGGCCCAGTGCCAAGCAGCCGATGTCCATTAAGAGGTGTGAAAACACCCCAGGACATCGGCTGAAGCTCCAGCAACCTTTTGTTTTTTAGCTCTCATGTGTGGGGGATGTAGGGCACAACTTGAATTGGGAGTATTTTGCCACAAATCGGAGTGGGCCGGTGAGAAGGGTGGGTCGCTTCAGTGATTAATTTGTAAAAAATAATTAGTGCCGGGGCTCTCGTGAAAAGGCAGCTGGCAGCAGCCCATTTCTCCTGTTAACACCACCTACAATAGGACCAACTACTAATCATGAAAGCGTGTGGGGTGGCTTAACAGGCAGAGCTGCCTTCAGGCCGAGGAACCAGGTTTGAGTCTGGGGTGGGCTCAACATCCTGTGATTGTGTGCAATCACTTAATCTCCCCTTAAATAAATGTGTCCTTAGCTGCTGCTTATGAAAAGCGCTGGGGGTGATAAAGTGCTGCTGCTGATCACTGGAAACCACCAACTCAAATTTAGCACGGAGTACCCTTGCCTCGTGGAAGCTGTAATATCTGACATCTACAGATAGCAGCAAAAAAAGTTAGTGCGTGCCACTTTCTGCTCACATTTTTATACCATCATTAATAACCCTGAAATAAGTAAATGAGACAGGCAGCTATGCATGTAGGGTGCTCAGAGCATGAACTAATTTTCTATCCACAACAAAACAAAACTATTGATGACATCAGGAAATGCAGGGTTGACACGAGGATATTCAATAGGGGGTAAACAACAACAGACAGGCAGATGCTGAGGGGACACCCATACATGCCTCTCCCACTGAGATTTCATGATTCAGAGCTTTCCCAGTGCCCAGCAGCTGGGCCGGGAGCTCGGGGTGGTCCATTTCCGCAGGGGGTCATTCCTAAATCTCCCCACCCCTTTTACAGGTGGTGCCGAACATCTCCATGGGGAGCTGATGTCGTGTGTCACACAGACCATCCACGCCCACTGCGATACCCAGCCAAGCCTAAAGGCTGTGTTGTGACTGACTTATACAGAAATGCACATAAATCCAAACAAGTTGGGAGACAGTTTTGTTGTATTATGTACACAGAGGGAGAGAATTGCCTGATATAAAATTGGAACTGCAAAAGAGAGTTGTAACAGGTAGAATATGCTTTGAAGAAGACATCTACACGGAGTGAATCAATTAAAAAAACAGCTATAACAACCTAGTGCAAGTGTGCATGCCAACTTAAATAAATGTGGAAAAATACTACCTTTAGCGTTTTTTTTTTCTTGCGTCAAAAATAAATGTGGATAAATACAGATAAAATGACCAAAAAATAAATATGGATAAATACAGACGGAAATGTGGAAAAAATAAATACCATAAAACCGGGAGCCCTATTTATAAATTACCAGGGGCCAGATGTAGGAAGCCTAATACCGGTCGGTAATGGCCGAAATTACCGAATTTCGTCCATTACCGACCGGTATTAGGCTTTTCAGATGTAGGAGGCCAAAATGAAGGATTCGGTAATTTACCGAATCAGTATTTTAAGGAATCGGTAAATTACCGAATGAGGAATACCGAATGTGGAGAAGTGTGGCTCACTGGTTAGAGGAGGCAGACCCTGATGCAGAGGTCAGACCCGGGACCAGGGTTCAATTCCCGACGCGGCAGGGTCTTGAGCTCAAAATGTCCACGGACTTGATAATTCTCTTCTCGGTGCCTACTCGAATCATGGGTTCACACTCTGCAACTCTGGGCAATAGCTTGCTTAATCTCCACTACGGCCCTACCGCGATGGGATGCCTGGTCTTCACCTTGGAGATGCCCAGTAGGGGTTATCTTGCAGGGAAAGCCAGGACGGGTTCCCAAAGCAAGCGCTAAGAGACCTGTTGGTGATTTGGCGCTATATAGATCGAAATTAACATAACATAACATAACATTAAGGCACCAATTCGGTAATTTACCGAATCCTTAATGTAAGAAGCACTCAAGTGAGTGCTTTTCTCAGTTAAGGATTCGTTATTTACCACCAACTACAAGTTGGTGGTAAATAACGAAAACCGTTAAAAAAGCAATTTTATGCTTTTTTAACAGTGCCATGTGGCAGACATACATGCCTTTATGGCATGTATGTGTGCCACATCTGCACCCATGCACTATTCAGGGGTGCAACATGGTGTCAATGTGACACCCTGCCACCCTTGTAAGTCTTCCCCCTATTACCGATTCGGTATTTACCAAATCGGTAAATTCCCATTCATTCCTATGGGCCTCCAGGCCCATAGGAATGAATAGGAATTACCGATTCGGTAAATACCGAATCGGTAAATACCAAATGCTACCGATTCGGTAAATTTGACAGAATCATTAGCTACATACCATTTACCGATTCTAAAATAACGAATTGGTAAAATTCGGTATTTTAGAATCGGTAAATAGTATTTACCTACATCTTGCCCCAAATGTTGAATTATATTTTAGGAGCTAAAAATGTGATTTAAGTGTGACTGAATTGTGAGTCTTCAAGTGTTATAGGTGTAATGTGCTGTTTAGCGGTACCAATACGTGAACCAACTTTATAGCTATGGATCTGGGATTTAATCCCAATCACCGAATGGTGTAAATGAACCAAAGGGAGGAATCAATGTATTTTCGGGTTACCAATCGCAGCTCAAGTTAGATAGTTAAGAGGTCCTAGGTTCCAACCGTCCTCCTTTATAAATGTGTTTATGCACATTCTGTCCAGATCTGTGTTACCTTTGTATCAAACATACCAATCCCAATAAATTCTGTTGGAGGTGGCCCTTTAGAGTGCTTTCCCTTTTTTTTGCTTTTGTCCCTCCCCGTTTTCCGCTGATCTATGTACTAGCCTAAGGACTTTGATCGCTTTTTACACTGCCATTCAGTGCCAAAGTGATGTGCTTGTCATATACATACTGGTGATTAGTGTATACATGATTGGCTAAGTTAGCTGTAAGTACCTTGTCTAGAGGTAAGACATATACCTAGGGCACCTCCTGGCTGGGGCCAGCAGAACTGGTTGTGCCACCCATGGAGGTAGTTCTTTAAATGTGCCACAGCTTTGCCATGGCAGCGCCTGTGTGTGCAGGTTACTGTCACTAGACTTGGCATTTAAGAAGACACTTGCCAAGGTTCTGCATGTCTTTTGTCATATCTGAGTACTACTAAGAACAGAATGTGGGTGGGGTCCAAGGGGAAGTGATATTTTTAAAGACCTACATGTATCTTGTCCCCCAACTAGCCAATATAATAACACACGAAAGATACCAAGGGTCCTTAAAGAATCTTGTAATTAGCACTCAAATGTAGTGTCTAGGGAAAGAACCGTAGGAGAGAACAAGAAAAGAAACAGACAAATACCCATCAGCCCACCCATTGGCGGATCTTCGTCATCTGGGTTTTTTAAGAGGAGACTGGTATCCGCTGGGCACCTCAATAAGAATGTTTTGAGAGGTGTTAGTCACGGATCCTCCAGTTAGATTGACAGCCAGTAGATAGAAGTAGTGAGCTGAGGGTACAGGTTGCAGTGTTTTTAACAAGTAAAACAAAGGAAAAAAGTGATTTTATAAAAATACCTGTTGTGACGTCTAAAGGTACTTTATTAGATGTGACCATCACAACGGCATGGTTAAAAACAGAGTGAAGATAGTATGAAATAATTACTATCCAACAAAGATATTAGGTGGTCGACATGTTTCAGCCCCTACGGGCTTTCATCAGGACCTTTGCTGTACACTACTGCAACAGTGAATGATAAAAGAAGAACAAATATGTAGACCTACCAGTCCGTTTCAACTTTTAGACAGTCTCATATTAAAGTGACTTGAAATCTCCTACGGAAGGGAAGACACAAAAGAAAATACAAACTACAACGCAGATATCAAAATTACAGAACATCTGATTTGTTTAAGTAAATGTGCCCAGACATATTTTATATTGCACTCACCCGTATTTGAAGGGGAGAAAACCTCACCTCGCCTGGCACTCGCTCAGGACACTGAGGCCTCGCTCTAAGCCAGGATAAAAAACATAAAAATTTACAAGGAAAATTTTATATGTAAGTACCTTGCCTGAAAGTGCAAGGATGTTTCTACAGTGACTTACAACAAAGAGGGGGCTGTGATCAATGGCAGAATTACATAATTTCAATTCCGATAGTGGCAATCCTCTGTGGTGTGAAAAAGGGTTTTCAAGCGCTTTTGTTAAATAGAAAACAAACTATATTTTTCAAACGCCAAACAGTGTATCAAAAATAGCATGAAAAGACACCCATTGCTTAAATAGTATATTACATTTTTCAATTTCCATTATCAATTTTTAATTTATGATATTAAATCAGGTGGTGAGTCCAAAACAGGAATGTGCATAGAGGACTCCCCTCCGACTTCTTCAGAGCGCATTGATCAAGCGATAAAGAAGGTTTCTGATAAATATTCAGAATTGGAAATCAGGGTGTCATATGATACCAACAAAGAGAAAGAGAATAGACACACAGAATGTCTCATACTCAACGTAAGGACAAAAAATTATTATCAAATAGTGGCACGAAGAGAGCAAGCTCACACTCACCTTTCCGTCGTTACCTCGGGCTTGTAACTGAGCCGGTGAGAGAACCTGTCTCTTCGGGTTAAGACGGCCCTCAGCGGACCAGAATGGGAGCATTGTATATTACTTCAAGTATGCCCTAATAGGTTCCAGTCTTCAGCCGGAAACTGGAAACAGTTACGCATGTCCGGTAAAAGCAGACACTGCGCAGCTGTTCCGTCTACACCAAATGCGGACCTATATGAAAGCTCTGATCGTTTCCGCTGGAGCACAATGATTGGTTATTTTAACCGGAAATGCTTGAAATGAAATGATGCACAGGAAACGATAACGCGTGTTGCGTAATAGCAAACACTGCGCAGGTATTACGTTTTAAATCCCTGCGGACCTGTATGTAAGCTTTGTGAGTTTCCGCTAGAGTGCAATGGTTGGTTACTTTCACGAGGCTGGGAAAACGGAAGCCTCATGATGCACAATTGGCATTGGAAACCGGAAAAGTACTCAACTCTGTTTCACGGTCTGTAAGCTATCAGTAACGAGCCTCAAATGTATAGAATTAGTGATAGCCAATGGTGACTTCAGGGTCAGATGCTCGTTGTAAGATCGAAAAACAACTGGCATTATTGCGTTTTGTCGACCCTCAATGCATAGAGACACTGTGTCTTCCGGAGCATATCTGAATGCTCTCGTGCAACAGAAAGCTAAATCCCTTTTTATGCGCAATGTAGGGCAACATCATTACAACGGTATAAGCAATCGAACGTACTGAAGTTATTTTGATTTAATAAAGAAGGGAGAAGAAACCATAATCATGAACAACAAGCATTCTGTTATGCTGAAAAAGCGGTCAGAGTGTCAGTCAGTATCAGATATCAGTCATGTACAAAAAAAAGCCAGGTGTCTGCCCACCCCCATATGAAGTATGGCATGTATTACTGGGTGCGTAGGGGGTTCTCCCGCATGTGGATCCCAAAATGGGCGACTATTGTCTATTAGCTGCCGATGCAGAAGGAACTGCCCTGGGGGAAGGTCATATAGTTCTGTCAAGCTGGCGTATGTCATTAGCTGTCCATCTTCAAACAGGGATTCCATTTCTGTGATAGAGGAATTGGTCCATACTTGTAGGGCACGGGTAGTGTAATTTTGTCAGTACGGGGGAATCCTACCAACGGGAATAAAGGTGAGTACGCGGGTTTCCCTTTGGACATGTAATGTATTTTCAGCATACATGAGCGTGCTATTGTCACCTGTAAGGGGTGAGTACGGAGAGGTTTGGTGCCCGGGAGAAGCAGTCTCCGTATGGCTGGGAGGGGTATCCGTCCCTGCTCTGTGATTATCTCTCCAGTGTATCGTTCTGCTGTCCAGTATGACAAGCATTGAAGCTGCGCTGACAGGAAGTATGCTTCAAATGATGGGGCGCCTAGCCCTCTTTGGGTTGTGGGGAGGATCATGTCTAGCTCTCTGTAGAAAGAGCGTGGGGTATCACTGGAAGGTTGGTGAAATGATAAAGGAGCCTCGGGACCATTATCATCTTTGCAAGGGCCACTCGACCAATGGGGGCGAGAGGTAGTGTCTTCCAGAAATGTGCGTAGCCCAGCTACTACCTTACGGTGATTCCCATCGTTCAGGTCTGTGGGAGAGTGAAAAAGTTGTACACATAGGTATCTAGGAGCTGAAGTGCTCCAGGTGAGGGTGTGGGCTCCTATCGATATGTCCCGCGGGCCAAATGCGGGCTCAATGGGAATATCGTGTACTTGGCCCAATTACCCTTGAGGCCTGATGCTATCGCGAAGTCACTCTGTGCCGACCAAATAGGGGTAAGGTCACTATTAATATCTCTGACATAGATCAGGAGACCATCGGCATATAGTGACACACAATGCATTGTGTCCGCTATTGGTATTCTCCATGCCTCGCTTTCCTGTCGCAACCTTATTGCCAGGGTTTCTACTGCTATGGGGCAGAGAAGGGGGGATAGGGGGCGTCCTTGCCTGGTTCCTCTTTCTACTGGGTAGGGAGCAGAGATGTATTAACCTATCCTCACTCAGGATGTTAGGCCCTTTTTAGAGAAGTTTCATGTATTCCATCATTATGGGGCCCACCCTAATTCTACGAAGAACGGCAAATAGATACTGCCATAAAAGAGTATCAAAGGCTTTTTCGAGGTCTAAAATCAGGCATGCTGCTTTTGGGAAATGGACCTTCGCCCTGTCTTGGATGTGGAATAGTCTACATATGTTTAGCGAGGTGTTATGCCTTGGTATGAATCCATTTTGATCAGGGTGAATCAGTGGCGCTAGGTTCTGGGTGTATCGGTCCGCCAGAAGTTTCCCTAATATTTTACAGTCTGCGTTCAGCAGCGTTATTGGTCTGTATGAGGCAGGTAGGGTGGGGTCCTTATGGAGTTTGGGGAATGTCACTAGGATGGATTCTTGGAGTGAACCTGGGAGCTCCTTTCTATTTAGTGCGTCTTCATACATGGCGACTGCCCTGGGGATAAGGTGAGCGGAGAATGTGCTGTAATATTCATGCGGGAAGCTGTCCATTCCCTGGGCTTTGTTACGTGCTAGCTCTCTGATGGCGTGAGTGATCTCTGGGGCTTTTATCTTGGTCTCCAACTATTTTCTGTCAGCTCGTGATATGTGCGTTTCTAAGAAATTAAGTGATTACCCAGTGATTTGTTTGTGTTGGGGCTTGATAAATACCCGAGTAGTAATCGTAGAAAATGTGTAGGATCTCTATTTGTGAATGTCTCGAGGTCCCTGTATTGTCTAGAAGCTCCGTGACCGGTTTAGTAGCCATGTCCTGTTTGGCCAGCCACGCTAACAGTGGGCCCGCTTTGTTCCCCTCTTTGTGTACTCTGGCGGCGTAGGCACGGAAATCGTATTTGTGCAGGTCTTTCAGTGCTTCTGCATGGGAGGTTTTGGCTGATGCTATGTGGTCGGGGGCTCCGGTGGCGTCGCTTTGTTTTGTTAGTGCTGCTAGCGTCTCCTCCGAATCTCTTAGTGTTCTTTCGAGTGTTTTACGCACTCCCACTATGTGCTTTATGCAGTGTCCCCTTGCAGCGACTTTAAATGCGTCCCATTCTGTAAGTCTAGATTCCGCTATGCCAGAGTTGAGGGCAAAGTGGTCCTGGATGTATTCTCCGTGCTCCTGCTGAAACACCTGATCTGTGAAACAGTCCTCCGGAAGTCCCCAGGTGGGTATGGTTGGGTGTGGGGGCCTCCACCTGAGGGTCAGCATGTGGGCATCATGGTCTGAGAGTACTCTACCCAGATAATCGGACTGTTGTTCTCCCGGGAGCATGGGTATGGAGCAGAGGAATCTATCCAGGCGTCGATGTAAGTTGTGTGGGGCAGAATGGAAGGAGTACAGTCTAATGCCTGGATTTCTTTCTCGCCACGGGTCTACTAGTTGCCAGTGTTTCACCCAGGTTTGATATTGGGTTGTCTGTTTCTTTGCCGGGTAGTACGGGTGTGGGGGATGGGGCCGATCGAGGTGGATATCCAGAACCCAATTATAGTCACCCCCTAGGAGCCAAGGGACTGAGGTGTGTTGAGCTCTCCCGTTAGGCGCTTCCAGTGTTGATCTTGGTCTACAATGGGAGCATATATGCTGCCCAATAGGAAGGACTGGCCCTCCAGTATTCCCGCCATTAGGGTGTATCGACAGTCTTTATCTATGACTCGTGTCTGTTCCTTGAAGCGGATCCCGGGCCTAATCCAAATGAGTGTACCCCTGGCGAAAGTGGAGTATGAGGTGGCACAAACAATGCCCCGCCATTTTCTATGTAAACGGCCCATTTCGATTGCTGATAAATGTGTCTCCTGTAGGAGCACTACCTGCACTTGTTGCCGCTTTCTATAGGCATAGACGGCATAGCGCTTGTTAGCAGTGTGCATGCCTCTGACGTTTAATGTGATAATTTTATCTGTGCCGGGAACTTTATTGGCCATTGCACTCAATGAGTATGGACAATTCGTGTTTGTGTGTTAGCCCGCCATCTCTTTCTGAGACCCTCTCCCACCAGCTGACACGTGTCCACTTGTGAAGTGCAATCTCACCAGTTTGCTCCGCTGAGGGTATTGGGTGAACCTGAAACAAGGGATAGGGAAACTTGGATAGCTGGGGGATTTCCCAACTGAGGGGACCTATCGCCAGGGACGGTACGTCCAAACTGTACTTCATGTACTGTCTTTAAATCGCTCTTTGCGGAAGGGTGGTCGCTTGGAGGCACCTGTCTATGGCGTCCTGACTGCCCGCTGGATGATGCTGAGTCTATATTGCAGAGAGTGCCTCGTGTATCGATGATTGCGTGTCGTGACCTAGTCCAGCTTGTCCTGCTGTGTCACTTCTAGGATCCGGACTTATCATCCCAAGCGCTCATGATCTCGTTTTTTAGGTGCAGGGGCTAAGGCCGGCTTGTGTAACACGTTGTTATGGTGGCTCCTCCGTCACCTCTGGACATATATCTGCGTATCTGCTGTTTGTGGAGTGACAATGGGGGGTGTGACTGAGCCGTCCCGGGAAGAGCGGGCGTCACTTATTTCTTCTTCGGAGGTGAACGGGTGAGGGGCTTTTTCTGCATCTGAGTTGTCTTCTTTCGATCTCCCCGCTGCTGCTGCTTGCAGTGCTCTCCTACATTCTGCTATTATTTGTTCCAGGTCAGGGGAGCGCTGGGTGAGGGAATATGTGTGTGAGCTCAGCTGTGTAAGGGTGACTTTCCTGTGTTGACGTCTGTGGCTGCTCACAGGTCTGTGGTTGCTGCGAGCGTCAGGTCCTTGAGCCATTGTTCCACCCAGTCACTGCCTTCCGCTGGGTCAGTGAAGAAATTAGCAGCTCCATCATGCAGGATTTTCAAGCGGGCCGGGAAGAGGAGAGTGCATTGTACGTTTCTCTGCCATAAAATACGCTTGACTGCCAAGAAGGTGGCTCTTTGCTGTTGAACGGCGCAAGAGTAGTCTGGGAATAGCATTACGTGTTTATCCTCCACTTGAAGTGGTCCCTTCTGTCTGACCGCTCTGAGGATAGTGTCTCTGTCTTGATAGTGAAGCAATTTCAGGAGGAAGGGCCGGAGTGGCGAGCCTGGTGGTGGTTTAAGGGCCGGCACTCAATGTGCCCTATCTATGGAAAAATATGGAGGCAGATCCGCCGTCCAGGTGAATGTCTTCATCCATGTTTCCATGTGTCTAACAGGGTTAGCCCCTTATGCTCCCTCTGGCAGGTTTAAAATGCAGATATTGCTCCTTCGAGAGCTGCCTTCCATATCGTCCGTTTTGCTTTCTAGGGACCGTACCTTTAGTTGCTGCTCTTGTATGGCGACTTGATGGGTCCCCTGCCGATGGTGAGTGCAGTACAGGCGGCTGCGTCCTCAACTACTGGTCACTTCCATGGCCTTAGTACTATTGACTGTTTGCTTAAACGCACAGCACTCCTGTGGTCACCTTATTACAATGTCTGTCTCTCTGGGGCCCTCCGAAGCATGCCTCGAGGCCTGGCGCCGGACGGGATGAGGGGTCAACGACTGTGGCGGGCCTTAGTATAGCCTCTGCTAATATCCGGTGGGTCGGCGGCAGACTTTGGCAGCAGGTTTGTAGCTCGCTTCATGGGCGGCCGCGAGCGCTGGGTGATGAAGCTGTCCTGCTAACAATTGCCCTCTTGTGGGCTTGCGGCTCTGAAGTTAATGGCCGCCCGCCTGGCCGTCCACCCCAGAGGGATTGGTGAGATGGGGCCCCGGCGGGAAAGGGATGCAGATTGGTGCGGCGAGGGGCACCAGGTCTAGACAGCTGTGTTCGGTTCCCTCAGGATGGCGCGAGCCACCTCCCTGTCAATACCTCCACGCCTAGGCCTCTCCCCCCTGCACTCCGATTCATGGTGCCGAATTGGGGGGACCACAGCTCCGAGACGCGGGCAGACGACGATCAGGGTGATCCGCGGTGTGGGGCTGTGTAGGTATAGCGGCTGATGTGTGGATCCTCAGTGTCGATGATCGTCCCCCTAGCGCGGTGGGTGTTGAATTGCCTCTCGTTGCGCACTGTGTATCAGAACCTGACCTTCTGTCCAAAGTGTCAGGACAAGGTAATCCAAAATCCACGGGAGCGAAGATGTCGTCTTTTCACTCCAATACTGCACAGCGACCACAGAGAATAACTGGGGATTCCACTACCCGCAAGGAGTAGAGAGACAAGGAAGGACCACCTGGGCGATCTTTCAGGAGAGGTGGTGGGTCTAGGAAGAGCAATCCTGCAGAGGGACGAGAGAATTGAAAGAAAGGTAATTAATCAAAGGCATACGTTTGTGCAGCATAAATGTTATCTCATTTAGTATGCAAACCCAGACTTACCATCATCTGGCGAAGAAGAGTTTGAATTCCAATGCCTATACATCTTAGACAATGTGGGACATGGTCCGTACTCCTTGTATGAGGGCAATGTTTACAAAGAGTAAATTGCCTTGAGCAAGTGCAAAGGTTCTTAACAGAATGGAAGTAAAAAGTGATCTTCCAAGATTTTTCAAGAAAAAGGGGGTCGCAGAATAGCTGGGCAGGGTGTAATTAGAGATTAATAATGATGATGAAGCATGACACCAAGGGCCCTTTTGGTGTGTGAGGGGTATTTTAACAAATACTGTGTATGCCTGATATACTCTGGCTCACAGGAAACCTTCTAGAGGTGGACCTTGTTGATATTTATACCATTAACTGGAGAAGGGTCCGCCCACCTGAGTGCTTTCTAGCACTACCTCTTCACTCCCCCTTTTGATTCTTTGTAATTAGGGATTGTCTTGCCAAAAATAATTATAGAAATCCACTTCGGCCCAAAAGGACTTGCTGTAATCCAATATGAATAAAGCATCCAACTTCCCATAGATTTTGGATGTTAAAAAAAAAAAAGAATTTTTCAAACCTTCAAGAGTAGCAAGAAATACTTTATATGAGGATGACTTAATCCTTTACAAAAACATGAAAGTCCTCATAATATCCCACACTAGTATTATGCTTGATTCAACAAAATAAATAAAAATAAATGCATGCAAACAATAAAAAAAGAAAGTACCTGAGCCTCAGGAGTGTTTCCAAAACACTCTGCATTAAGTGAAGAAATTCGCGAATGAAGAAAACAATTCGTGAGTGAAAAAAACAATTCACAAAGTGAGAAGAACAATTTCTAAAAAAAAAAGGCAGCACAACGCGTCCAGCGTCAGCACGAAGGAGAAAGGGAAAGGCAACACTCGCCTTGCGTCCGAGGTGGCTGGAGGCGGAGTTTGGAAAGCAGCGTCGTGTTCAAGAAAACAATTGCGTCATGCCGAACGTGAGCAGGCAACAGAACGCGATCAGAAAGGGAAAAATAATTAGCGTTTCACGAAGGTGGCAAATCCAAAAGGGAAGTTTTGAGGAAGCGCTGGGAAGCCAGAACTCGAGCCAAGGAGGGAACAAATATGAAGCAGGTCCAGAACAGTAGTTTCCAGCAGCGAAGTCTCCCGTCTTCACTCGATCACTCGAACAGGAAAGGGGAGTGGTCCCATGCAGAAAGAGAAGCCAAGCAATCAATGTTGTAAGCTGACTGCCTACATGCAGGAATGGGTCAGCTGATCGCCGCTAGGCAATCTGGGAAGGCATACAAGGTAAGGATTCTTCACAAGGCATTCTGGGATTAGTAGTTCTTTGATCTACCAGGGAAGAAAAGGGTGCAAGAGGCTCGATGGCTGACACTGTGAGCTCCAGCGCCGAGTGGGAAGGGCGATCGCTGCTGCGCAGAGCTGGTTGCAGGCAAGTTGAACTCCTTACCGTGGGTGGCCAATGACCGCCACCGGCCGGGTCTCAGGTACGGGGCCCAGGTACGGGGCCTTCTCTTGCTGCGGGGTCTTTCAAGGCCACTCGGGTCCGGCATTGCGCTCTCACCTTTGGGTCCCAGTTATTGCAATGGTGCCCCAGTATATCTGCCTTCACTGGACGGGACAGCAGTGGGCGGCCCCCCAGGCTGTTGCAGTGGGCCGCCGGTGCCTCAACACCACTGCTTCAGGTCGTTTGGCACTTGGCAGGGGACGCCATCTTGACTCCGCTGCTGGATCATAGGGGTGGCCACTTACTCGGTGTGGGATGCCGCTCCGCCTCTTATTTCGGTGTCAGGAGAGGGGCTGAGGGGTATTGTCCAGGTGGGTATCTTGGCTAGCAAGTTTGCTGAGTATTTCGGTATTGATGGGCGCAGCGCACCCAAACCAACAGACCACGCACGCAACCTGGGCTTCATCCTGGACTCCTCCCTCTCCATGACCAGACAAGTCAATGCTGTCTCCTCGTCGTGCTTCAACATCCTGCACATGCTACGTAAGATCTTCCGGTGGATCCCCACCGAGACCAGGAAGATGGTCACCCAGGCCCTCGTCACCAGCCGTCTGGACTACGGCAACTCCCTCTACGCCGGAAACACCGCCAAACTCCAGAAGAGACTCCAGCGGATCCAGAACGCCTCAGCACGACTCATCCTGGACATCCCCCGTCGCAGCCACATCTCCGGACACCTGAGAGACCTGCACTGGCTCCCGGTCAACAAGAGAATCACCTTCCGTCTGCTCACCCACGCACACAAAGCCCTACACAACCAAGGCCCAGGATACCTCAACAGCCGCCTCAACTTCTACGCTCCCAAACGCCAGCTTCGATCGACCAGCCACACCTTCGCCGCCTTCCCCCGCATCCGAAGAGCCACCACAGGGGGACGGTCCTTCTCCTACCTCGCCGCCAAGACATGGAACTCCCTCCCCATCCACCTCCGCCTGACCCAGGACCACCTCGCCTTCAGGAAGCAACTCAAGACCTGGCTGTTCGAGCAGTAGCGGACCCCCCTCCCCCAGCGCCTTGAGACCCTCTGGGTGAGTAGTGCGCTATATAAATGCGATGATTGATTGATTGAGATAGCGCAGGCAGAGCTCTAAGGAGGCACGTCCGCCATCTTAGTGTGCCAGGCCACGCCCCCCTTCAAAATGCCTCAAATTACTTTGTTTAGGTGCATCTGCCTAATGATTGCAGCACATTTGCTTCATATTAGACCACAATAATTATAATAAATGTATTGTAAACTGTCTTTAAGTCTTTCTTACGTTTACTATGGGCATGCATGAGTACGTAAGTGAGTAACAAAAGGGGAGGGTCCGTTTCCACAGTGCCCTTGGGGATAGAGGGTCGTGTTTGAGGTTGCCAAAATCACCTGTTACTCTGGGAAGATAAGGAGTTCAGGTGAGGCACTGTGAGCTCGCAGGATTGTGCCAACAGGTACTGACATTGAAGAGAGGCTCAGTCCCTAAACTCTGACATCCTGTCATCCTATCATCCTAACACACAGTTCTGCTTTACCAGCGCAATCAGTGCAACAGCTTCAACCATTATAACATTACTGCGTGGTTATATGATTATATTATTCTACTCATATCTAACACTACCTATCCTATTGAGAGCATAGTGGGAGTACCCTTTGCCAGATACCTTGGTATAGCCTAAACTCCCATACCTGACTGTCAGGTATCACAAAGCCAGCCTGTGTAGAATGGTTAGCATCCATCTTTTTGGCAATCAGTCTTTCAGTGTGTGTTAAATTATAAGAGACACTTGCCATTAAGTGTAACATAAAATGCATATGATACAATATTTTTCAAAGAATATCTGTGATTTGACAATGCAGTCATGCCATTGTCCACAATAGCCAATGCATTTTCCAAATTAATCCTGTCAAGTTGGCTTAAGCGTTCAGCAGCGTCCTGCTGAGAAGTTTTCCGCAGTTCATTGTAAGTGGCGTATATGAATCTACATGACCTAGGACTCAAGAAGAAATCTTGTAAATCCATGTCATCAGAAAGGAAATATTAGATGTTCCTTAACTGCAGATAATGTGGAATGTTGTAACCATTGCTGTGTTGAAGCAGGTGTGGGTTATCAAAAAATAGAACAGCGAGGCTTGGCAATCAGGAACAGTTTAACTTGATTAAACAATAATGTCCTGGAATTGCAGCCACATCTACAGCTTTTTCTTGAATTCACTTTGCATTCGGTACATGGCATGCTTTATTCTGTACGCCCGGTGCAATAAAGGGAAGTTTGTCCCCCTTTGGGCAGGAAATTCTGGTCCAGTGGGTCATAAATATTGTGTTTAGATAATTTATCCCACTCCTATAGAAGGGACCATAAATACCAACTGGATGTCACATTCTGAGGTGGTCCAGGTGTGTTGTGTGTGCTTCCTGCTATGCACTGTTTGGACATTATCTGATGAGTCCAACTGACCGGCTGCTCTGGCATCGTCCTTGGACGGAGTGCATGCTCTCAGCTGTGAATTTATTTGTGTTTGAGTGTGTGCATCGGACTTGTTTCTTTAGGTACTAGATCCTGGGACCACATGTGATTTTTCTGTTGCAATCTTCCTGGTGTGTTTGAGGCTTGTTCCATGTCTGGTGTTTCCATCACGGTAAGAGCCAGGGATGAACAGAGGTCACCTGTGTTGTGTTTCTTGATAAAGGGTCACTCTGCCCAATTATACTTCTTAATCAATAGGCCTTCCAGAATGTTCCTTTGTTCGATGAAATCAGTTGAGGTGTGGATATCCAGTGTAACATAATTCACTGAATGGCCTATTTAATGCTTCACCACACCTTAAATTTTTTTGTGTTTACAAGCGCTTCGTCAGCAGGGTGCCGACAGAAACTAGAGTGCTGCAAGGCGGCACCGGGATACAGCATAACACTTCCTGCAAAAACCAAGTAACCGATAGTACAAATTAGCAAAAAAATATTCACCAGGAGAAAGTAGAATATAATACTGATTTATTGACTCGCGCACATTAGACTGATCTTAGTTGGGACAGACTTTTAATCACAGCTGCTAGTACAGAATCACAAAACAATAAAGGATGAAGGAGCCATTTAATTAGACGTGGGGGAAACTGGAAGACAAATGATGCCACCTTAGCATTATATGTAAAACAAAACAAGGTCTTTGTGTATGTGTGTGTCTGTCTGTCTGTCTTGTGTGTTTTTACAGAAAACATTTACGTGCTCTCCGGCTGCTGACGTAGGACCCGGGTGTGGCTGGTTGATCTGTATAGGTCTGGGAAGGGGTGGGGTGTGTGAACTGCGGGCAGGAATGTGCAGCTGGGGCAGACAGACACCATCTAATGCAGAGGATTTTCAGCCCAGGCTGTCTGCATGGCTTGCACTCGCGCCACTGTCCATCCACAGACTCACTGACCCTCCTTCAGACTTTTCTGGCTGTTCAGATAAAAGCATTACTTGTCTTTCATGACTGCTTCGAAATCCTCGGCAAGTAAGATGTCCTGAAAGTCCTGCTGCTGGTGGTGCTGCTGTTTTGATGCAGCTATTGATCATGGTGACTGCTCTTTGGAACAGCACGGGAGGGAGGCCAGATTGCAGAGCGACCGGTTCTCCAGAATCCACGATCCCGGGGGTCCAGAGATGTTGTAGTTCTGTGTTGGAGCAATAGGAGGCAGCCATCACCTTTGCGTTCCCCGCATCACCTGCACATGAGGAACGAGCACCATGATTGCTGGTTGCAGGACAACAGCCTCCTTGCTGATTGGCCAAAATAGCTTCAGAGGTGGGGAGATTAACAAGGTTGGTTACAGGAGAGCTCTTGCCCATTGTCTTCAACAACCTTTATTGAAAACGGTAGCTTTCTCATTAGGCTTTTATGTCCAGCTTGGAAGCGTTTTAGTGAAGAAAAAATCTTATGTCCTATTCCTCTGTTCCATAGTAACACTTTCAGCAGTAGGATGCATTTTGTAAAACTAACGTGTACACTAGGTGTAGACCTCATAAGTGTACCATTTGCGAGTCGATGTAAGTAAGTACACGGATATTTTAAATTTAACAAAATCAATTATCGCATTCATCAGGTTCCTGGCAGCCACATGGGCTGGTCAGCTGTTGCAGGGGAGTTGGGGAGGCGGGCCAGTCGGAGCCCAGCTCAGCGGCTGATTACTATGGCTCGAAGAGTCTTTTGCCGCTGATGAAGACGTGGGTGGGGCTAGAGGGGAAGCAGATGAAGCTTTGTTGCTGCAAATAAAATGAAAGTGCAGCGCTTGGAAAATTGGCAGCACCATTGTCCCAGGTGGGCTCGTAGTTGTGCCTGCATTAGGAAAAACTCATTACAGAAAATAGAGCATGCACCATGTTACAACCAAGTAAAGGTGCTAGTAGCCAGGGGAGGATACAAATGGCAACATGCCCATACTAAGGATGGACTAATAAGCCTCATAATGAATCAGACGCCAGCATTTATGAAGGACAAATACACAAGCTAATAAAAAATTAGGGCGGGAGATTGAGTGAAGCTTCTCTCCGAACCGTACAGAACTACCACAGATCTCCGCAGACAAGCGCCTGCACACTGGCTCAGGCTTGACCTAATAAAGGACTGTACCCGTTCCAAAGACTACTCTAGATGAAATGAAAAATACATTTTCCTTCCCAGTCTTGCTTTCATAACAAAGGTTTTTGATTTGTTAACAAGCAGACCCAGTTCAGCCTTGAAAGTTGAATAAGAGCCAATCAAGCGCTCTAGGGCCAGGGGTGTCCTGGCCATCAAAACCGCATCATCTGCATAGAAGAGAGCAGTCAGCGATAAGCCACCTGCTGATGGAACATCTCTGCACTGTGCAGTCAAAACTTCATTACATTTATTGGTGTACAAGGAAAAAAGAACAAGGACAAGGACACACCCCTGTCGCACCCCCTTTTTAATTTTAAATATTTCCGAACATTCCCTCTGTTTACCAAAACTGACTACTGCCCCTGCCTCTCTATAGGTCTCCCTAATAAAAAGAATTATGGAGTTGTCCACACCCATCGCCTCCAAAAGAACCCACAATTTTGAGTGGTTTACACAGCCGAAGGCCGTGGATAAGTCCGCATAAGCCATATAAAACTGGCCTTTTTTTGCACAAACATATTTTGCTGCAAGTAAGGGTTAATTTTGTCCGTGGTCGATCGTACCCATCCCCTTTCTAAAACCGTATTGTGTCTCAGCTACAACATTATTAACAAATGCCCACTCCTCCAGTCTATTTCGGAGCAATCTCTCCATTAGTTTGGCAGCATTATCCAGCAGGGAGATTGGGCGGTAATTTACCGGATTCGAGGGATGCCCCTTCTTATATATGGGGATAATCACGAATTGTTTCCAAGCTACCGGGGTCCCACTTTGGAAACTGTATTAAAAACCTGGGTCAAGAGTGGAACCCAAACATTTTTATGTACAAAGAAAATATCCCCATCTGACTCTGCTGCCTTTAGGGCAGGCGATTGAGAGAGTGCAAGCTCAATTTCCTCTAATGAGAATTCTATCTCCAGATGGGCAGTCATCAAGTCCTAAGGTTTTTTTGTAGCGCTATTCATCTCTACAATAAAAATGCTCTGGGAGTGAGACACCCGGGTGGATTGATCTATATGAATATCAAGAGAGGGGCCGCCCTGATCCTGCTGAAAAGGGGCATTTACCACCCTCCAAAATGCCTTGCTATCTTTACTCCTCGAAGCCTCACACAAATTTACCCATGATTCATCCTGTAACTTCTTTTGGCTCACCGCCCTAGCTGTCTCATAGTCAGCTCGTAGCTTCCTTATCAAATCTATGTGTCTGGGACTTGTTTTAAGAGCAGTGCGAAGATCTTTGGAGGCATTTGAGTAATTTGTCTCAAACCCCCTTATCGTCGATGGAGTGTTTCTTGTAGCTGGATGTAAAAGATTAGAACTTATAGATGTTAGAATTTTACTAAATGCTATTACTACTTGATGACTATCAGTGTTGGTGTCTTAGCAGGATTCAGTGTCAGGTAACAGCTCCTTTACATCCTATGGGAGAAAGGAAATAGGGTTCATTTTCTCCCATTTAAGAGTAGATCCACTCTTCCTACTCCGAATCAGTTTTAGGGCAAATATAGAGCTTGACTTAGCAGAAAGAGGCCAAACAAAACAAAAAAAGCCTTATCACTGAACTCTGTCAACGCAGCTATGGAGGACTTAATTCATCTCTTAAAATTAGTCTGAATAATTGTAAAATCAGATGTCAAGGTAACTCCAGTAAGTTGAAAAGTGGGGAGGGGTTGACCGGTCATGGGGTGATACAGGTTTATCATAACTAGGTCCCAAGTTAATGAACAACAGTTTGAAATGTTTCCGTAGTTATGATGCATTAAATGGACTAGCAACAAATCATTAGTGTCAGTTACCCCACAAATACGTTGGTCTGAATTGGGGCTCCAGTACACATGAAAATCCCCAGCTCAAATAAAAAAAATTGAACATGATTGGTATGTTAACAGAGTTTCCAATATTCCTGCTAACTCATCTGTCACCTGTGTACAATTCTTAAAATTATCCTTATAAAAATGAATGCATAACAAATCAATTTTCCCAGAACCACGATGACATGAAAATGGGCCGAGTTATTGATAAAGGTCAACTTACCTAGGGTGATCGTGTTTGCTGCAATTCTGAGTAAGCCTCCTTTAGATCTGCCTGCTGCTGATGGAACTGCTGGCGTAACAAAAGAGCTGTAGCCGTTTATAGACAGACTGCTCTGTCCAATTTTCCTGAAAGCAGATAATATCAGAATTCGTAAACACTTTATACCAATTTTGATTATCCTTTTTGTTTTCATAGCCCGCTATATTCCTAGAGAGAAACTTTATATCACTTAGGGACTCCTGCGACCAAATTGATGTTGGTACTGGTGAGAAGGATGATGTAGGGTCAATTGGTAAGGATGTAATACTGCTTAGTGGATCTAAAATGACCAACTGAACCCTCTCCACGGGTACCAAACCTGAAACCATTTGAAAATCGTTATAAAGAACAGACCGTGGAGGCAAATAATTTAGTGGAAAGATCAGTCAATCACATGCCTCCATATCTTCCAACAATGAGTACCTATTTGATAGGGCAAGGGCATCAAAAGCCACCTGCGCAGGCTTATGACCAGTTCTCACTAAAGAAAGGCCCTGAGTGAGTACGGTGGAACTACGTACTGGTGCGGACCTATAAAAAAAGCCCAATGAGACTGCATAAATCTGAGAATGGAGTGAAGGGGCAACCGGTAAACTCCCTAATAGGTCTCTCACTCGCCATTCATTATCAAAGGTTAAAATAACCAGTCATTATTGGTTGTTTTTACATCAGACCCAATTCACTGCGTTCTTCTGGCCATTATCAATTGATTTTGGATGAGATGACCTTAATTAAGAGTTTTGAGTCATCCAGTGTCGAGCCTTGGCCATCAGCTGAAGTGAAGATTTTCTAAGATTGGGACGTAATAAAGGCACGTTGAATAAAATTTGAACATAGTGACAAGCTGCAGGAGGGAAGTTCATGTATTGTTGATTTGGTTTGCTATGGGCCTGAGTAGACGGGAGATTTACCATAACATGTGGTCTTGATAAGTCGTGTGATTGTCCCTTACGCATAGAATCTGATATGGTCACCTGCGGTGAGCCACACCTAGGGACCAAATCTACATGGTCTGGTATACAAAACCTATAGGATCCCTGCTGGGGGCCAACTGATTTTCAACACAAGGATGACCAATAGAAGCAGAGGGTGATTTAGCTAACTCACGACCAAGGATCATGTTTTCACAGTTAAAACGCAAATTATGACTTTCACAATTATCGTTTTTAAGAGTTTTACAGACACAGAGGGGATGACCTTAAGTGCGATCTATAGAATCTAAACGGGCATAGATCGGTTGCAAAAGTTGTTTAAAGTTATCAAGAAGATCACACCAATATGAGGGAAATGTAGTCTCTGAATGTTGCTGGCCATTCATACATGTGGAACTCGCTGGCATGGCGGCCTTTCTGATCTTCTTGGCAGGTCACTTGGAGGACAGTATCGCATAACCTCTTTTTCATTTACCATTTACAGAGGTAGCGTCAGTTGGTTTCCCACTAAATGTAGAGGCAGGCTGGGAATGTTCGGGGTTGGTACAGAGACTGCAGGCAATTCTGGAAGAGAAACCCCATATAGTTTCTTTACACCGGCCTTAGTTGGAGAAACAACTAGATTAGATGACTGCCCTGTCCCTGACCCCAATAAAATTCTCTTTTCTGTAAGTACGATTTATTTTTCTAATGCCAATGTTGCCTTGGCCAGAAAGGTATCTAAAGAGGTAACAGTTACCGCCTCTGTTGCTCTCAGCTTTTTCTTGCCCAAGTTGGGCCTGTGACGGGGAGTGTAGAAGTTAGAGGAGGTGGCCCAGCCCAGCCTCCTCCGGGCTCCGACGGGCATGGATGGGTCCGCCCTTGGCCCGGGCGAGGCCCATGCAGAGGTACCACGCTGCTGCCTATAAGCATCTCCCGGTGCCGGAAGAGTGATGCTTTGTGCAGTGGAGCCTAGGGGCTGTAGTTCGTGCCCTGGCTCTGCTCCGATGCCGCCTCCACAGCGGGACCTAACTGCTGCCTTTAAGCGGCTCCGGGTTGCGGTAAGAGTGATGCATCGTATGGTGGAGCCTTGGGGCTGTAGTCACTGCCATGGCTCTGCTCCGATGCGTCCCCCACAGCGGGACCTCACTGCTGCCTTTAAGCGCCTCCGCGCACGGGACGAGTGACGCACCGTGCGTTGGAGCCTCTGAGCTGTAGTCAGTGCCCTGGCCCTGCTCCGATGCTTCCCCAGGGAATCTCTAATAGAGTGCTCTACCTTGCACTCACTTCAATTGTCCAACTTAAGCATAATTGGAGACTTGAATCTTCATCTTGATTTAATCAACAATAAAGAAATCCATGACTTTACTAATGACCTGACTACTTTCCAATTAGCTCAGTTAGTAAAACATTCAGCTACGAGGCCGGCCATCTGCTGGACCCTTTTTTTTCCCAACCTGGCCACCCTTCAAACTGCTCCCCCGTTCCAGTGACCTGATCAAACCATTATATGGTGCCTATGACCATTGATACACCTAGCGTGGAAAACAGCATTACCGGTAACCCCACAATGAGAAAGCAGTAGCATAAACTGGACCCTTCTGCCTTTTCAAGGTTTATCGAAAGGAGTGTGCCTCTATTAGACTCCAATAGAGAACGGGCGGAGACTTCCACCAAAGCATGGAAATATTCTCTATTGTGAACAACCTGATTAAACCCACCTCCACTCCTGGATTAGCAGAAGCTTCTAACAGCCACTGCAGCAACTTGGTCAATGATCTTTATCTTTACTTCAACAGGGGTGAGAAAACAGTCAAACCTGTCTCTCTTGATACAGGGACCTACCCCTCGCAATGGGCTCCCTTGGACCAATTGGCTCTACTTGACGCAGATTTTATTTCTACCTTAATGCGTCAAGCGAAATATGGATCTCCGGATGACCCATTTAAACCTGATTATATTTAAAAATTTCAAGAGAGGGTCACACCCATATTTCTAGAATTAGCCAAACTTGCTGAGCACTGAAGAAGTATCAATATCATGGGAACACGCCAAGGTTATACTTCTTCTAAAAAAGACTTCGCTAAATGCCTCTCAGCCAGAAAACTATTAACCCATTTCTCTTCCGTCGTTTCTGTCCAAGGATGAGGAGAAACATGTAAACAATCTCCTAACCAAAATATTAGAACAATATAAAATATTAGATTGTTCCTGTTAGACCTGTCATCATGGGCTTGAGTCTCTCCTCCATTTCTTTCTGTTTGCCTCCACTGTTTTACGATGCTTTTGCTGGTATACTGCTTTGGGCACTGTGCCACTGCTGACCAGTGCCACAGTGCAAGTGCTCCCTATGTTAAATTACTGTATTGATTGAATTCCATGTTTGGCTTATTTGGTTTACTGTCAGTCCCTAGTCTAGTGCACCAGGAGTGCCAGGGCTTGTAAATACAAATGCTGCTCGTGGGCTTGCAGCACATGTTGTGCCACCCACAAGAGCGGCCTAGTAAAAGTATGTCTACAGGTCTGCCATTGCCAGACCTACGTGCAGTCTGGTACTGTCACGCTGACTGCGCAAGTACACCTACTTGCCAGTCCCCAAACCTTCCCTTAACTTCATATTAGTCACCCCTATGGTAGGCCTGAGGGCAGGGTGCATTGTAAGCATAAGGTAGGACAAGCCTGACCAAGTTGGCATGTCCTAATAGTGAATTACAGCCATATTCGTTTTTCACTATTGCGAGGTAACCTCCTCTCCATTAGTTAGAATGGGCTGCCAGGATTATTAATGCTCTAATCCTAGCTGGCTCGGGGAGCATGGTGCAATGTGGAGTTTGGTATCCCTGAACTCAGGGTTTAATCACGCATCCGTTTGTGTGGATGGTTTTTAGACTCTGGGTTTGAAAATAGCACTTTTAGAAAGTGGCTATTTTCTTGTCTAACTATTTCTGGTTTCTGCTGGTTTGGTGTGTGTGTGACAGGAGCTGAGTGGCTCCAGAGGTCTGAATGAGTCAGTGTGGGATGAGTGGGACATTTGCGTTGAGAGTAGGGGGAGAGTAGTTGCTGATAGCCTGCCCTGCCTGATACAATGCTGGCTCCACCTCCTGCCAGGTGACTGATGGCTCTGTGCCTGCCATGTACGATCCTGGCCCCACCTCCTACCAGGAGGCCGATAGCTCTGCTCCTGCCAGTGACAATGCTGGCTCCACCTCCTGCTGGGCGTCTGAGGACCCAGCCCTGCTCAGTGAATAGGCCAGGTGCTTCTGCCTGGCTACACCCACAACAGACCCAGGATGTTGGGAAATTCCCCTGCATGGACAAAGGGATCAAAGCCAAAAAGGGGTATAAGAGAAGGACCCCTGAACCAAGAATTTAGATCACTTCTGACAAGGAACCCTGAAACCAAGGACAAGAAGCCTGCTGATCCAAGGACTTGCCTACCCCTTCTGCCAGTGTGCTGTTTGCTGGGGGGAATCCTGCATTGCTTCTTTATTTTTGCCAAGGAACCAGGAGAGAGGAACTGTGTGTGTACTCTCAAACTTTGCTAAGAAATCTCCAAGGGCTGGAAGAGTGCCAGCCTCCTGTTGAAGTCACAGGGCTAAAGGACTTCATCTGCTTAAAGTGCTATTTGCTGGAACCTGTGAATCCAGCACCTCTGAAAGAAACCAGCAATCTCGGCGCCGACGGACGTCACCAAATCCAGCTCGGCATCGTGAGTAACGGCTCCAGTGTCCCGCTTCCTCGACGCCGGCCGCCGGGCCCGATCGACGCCAGCAGCAACGCCAGTGAGTAGTGAGTTCGGCTCCAGCTCCAAGGGACCTCGTGTCTGCACCGCTGCTGATCGCATCGACTTCGAGCCCTCTCGACGCAGTGAGCGCTGCTTACTCTTGTAACGTCAACATCGCCATCGACGACGACGCCGTATCCTGTTTCGCCTTGTGAGCGCTGCTCCTGCCTGACATCTGTCGACGCCGCTGCAGGTCGCCCAGACTCCGAGGCCGGATCGACGCCGGAGACGCAACGCCGGACATCTCGACGCCGCTAATCATCGTGTGCTTCGCTTTTCCAAGGTACTGTGTTGTGGGGGTCCGTGTGACTCCGGGCTCGACGTAGCGCTCCTCGCGGTCGACGCCGAACCCTTTGGATTAACTTTGCCTCGACGTCGTGTGACTCCCGTGTGGGTTACATTGTTGCCAAGAACCGTGTTTTCAAGAAGAAGAGTTGCTTTTGATACTAAAGACTTTGTGCTAAGAAGAAACTACACTTGAACTATTATTTTTTCCTTCCAAGAGTATTTATTGAGATTGTGGTATATTTTTGTCGTTATTTGGTCTTGTGCTAAGCCTTATATAAAATCTTTATTTTTATAATACTACTGTGTCTTGTCCATTTGTAGTGTATTCACTTTATTACTGTATGTGGTCATAAATGCTTAACACACAGCCTCTGCGATAGGCCTGTCTGCTCTGCCAAGCTACCAAGGGGGTGAGCAGGGGTTATCAAAGGGTGTGATCCCCTTGCCCTGACTAGAAAAGGTGTGTCCCTATTTGTCAGAAGTGCATACCTCTGCCAACTAGAGACAGCCGGTTCTAACAGTTCCCAAAATGGATTTAGAACATACAACACCGAAATTGCTTTTTTAACAGTTACTGAATCGCTTTGCAGTACTGCAGATGCTGGCACATCCTAGGCTCTGAAACTCCTAGATTTAAGTGTGGCCTTCAACACTGTCTCACATGCAATAATATTAACTCGCCTCACTGACCTGGGGGTACAGGGCATAGGTCTGGCCTGGTTTACCTTCTTTTTAAAGGAGTGGTCTTTTAAAGTTATACCCCCCTTTTGTCTCATCACAAAGAGGACTGGCTCCTTGCATCCCTCGGGGTTCGGAGCTCAGTCCTACCCTTTTTATTATTCACATCGGACCTCTGGCGGAGGTAGTGAAATATTTTGGAATATGGCCAATTGGATGCACGACAACTGTTTAAACTAAACTAAAAAAACAGAGATCCAAGGAGTACCCAGCCTAGCTGCCTGGATGCAATTTTACATGCCTTCCAGAACACTACGCTCCACCAAACTATACCTGGCCCACATCCCTCGTCGCAGCAGAGCCAGAACGGGAGTTTTCTCCTTCCATGTCTTAGCTCCGACCCGATGGAATTCTATTCCTCCAAACCTTAGAAAGCTTTTCCGGAAAAGGTGGAGGACCCAGCTCTTCTCCATCTGGACTGACGATTTTGCCTCTCTGCCGCTGTGTTTCTTAGGATCCTTTTATGTCCCTTGATGATATTGTCTGACACCTGGACCCTCACCTTCCCCTCAGGCCAGGCAGCCTTCAGGTGTTGTGCTTTCTAAGGCTCTGGTCCCCTCTTGTAAAGGGTCAAAGTGGTAACACCCTTGCAGCACATGCCTTTATCAGCCGTAGTATTAAGATATAGTGCACACCAATTCCCAGCCCAGTAAAGGCCTGAAACAGACCCAAAATGGAGCATGTACCTACATGTTCGCCTCCTCTGTTTGTGCCTCATATGTATCTACCTGTGCAGTTCCTCGGTTTTTATGTCCCGGGCGAGCTTCTTTATTTACGCTTTTGATCCTTCTACTGCCAACTATTACGTTTGTCTTTCAGATCATGACCTGACATCTGCTGTGTGCATCGAGTCACTCCGCTGCTTTAGCTGTCAATGAACCCTGCTGAGCGAGTACACAGACATAAGGGAGTATGGAAGGTGATGAACAGGGAGCAAGGTAAAGCTGATTTTAAGAAATTCCCAATGTTGTAAAATGCTACACTCACCTGAAAGCAATGGACACCTTGTTCCACTCTGCCAATGCTCCATCCCCTGTAGTGTAGTTCCTATTTTCCCTATAGGCCCTGCGCATTGGAATAACATAAACAGCAGTGTAGACGTAGGACTGAGGTCTTCTAGGTCTCTACTGACTATGTTAGACTTAATTTAGGTTTGCGCCAGCTAGCTCAGAGGTCACTGGAAACTTTCTTGACTGAATAGGAAGTGATCAGCTTCCCTGGCTCAGACAAGAAGGGATTCAGCTTCCGACAACCGCATAAACATGACAACTTTGCTCCCTCAGAATAAGAGTCGTGTGAAACAATAGACAGCTATTTCACTCAGTCAGTTGTGCAGATTTAATTTCACCAGGGTGCAGAGAATAGAGAGACGGGCGTTTTCAATAAAAGATATTTATTGAGCAGTCTTCTTTCTCATGCAAGAGAAATGTATTGCCACAATTTCAAGACTTGTTATAACGTAAAGTGCGTACAGTAAAAGGAGTATTACGAAATAATACTGTAAAAGCATTGATATGGTTTCTTAGCCATAAGACACTTTAAAATGGATAAAATATATATACATATATACATAAGCTAACGTGCTCAACTGGTGCTTCTAAAATACCTAAGCCTAATACGTGGGAAGGAGTAAGTAAGTAGAAGTTTAAGTTAAGTAGGTTTTTGTTGCCAAGGATCTGTTCAAGAATTCTCTCTAAGGGTTAGGCAGCACTGTACCTTGGGAATAGAATGTAGGAGGTCTGGTATCTCCCTCTCAGGACTCGATATTCCAGTCACCCGCAAGGGTAGGCTGGAAACGCCGGAGCTGGATTTTCTCGGCAGGAGAAAATACAGCGTCTTTCTCAGCGCGTCAAAGAGGAGGGGCAGCGTGCGTGGGCTTCTCGCTTCTGCTGGGCTCTCGGAAAGTAGATTAGCTGCTCTGCTCCAGAATCACCACCGCGTATTTGCTTAAGGCAGCGTTGGTATGTTTATACCTGAAAGGTGCAGAGTTTGCGTAAGGTTTGGACATAAGACGTCAATAAAGATGTCACTAAGAACTGGTCGTTCTTACAGTGCTCGCAGGAGTTCTATTACAAATCCAGATCCATGCCCTCCTGATATAATGAATCAACTTCACAATACCATTTCTCAGCCGCTTACCACCATTTGTAATGCCATCTTCAAAACAGGCGTCTACCCGGAGACCTGGAAGAAGGCCATCGTTAAACCTTTGCTCAAAAAGCCTCCCTTAGACCCTACTGTTACGGCCAATTACAGACCCATTGCTTGCCTTCCCTTTCCCGCTAAAATCGTAGAGGCCATCATGAACCAGCAGCTCTCAGAGTTCATTGAACAACACGAACTCTTGGATGATACGCAGTTCGGTTTCCGGAGAGGACACGGAACCGAGACAGCGCTGATAAAGGCCTCCGATGAAATTAGAAACATCTTGGATTCGGGAGGAGCAGCAGTGCTCATTCTGTTGGATCTCTCGGCGGCCTTCGACACGGTCGACCATGCCATCTTGGTCGACCGTGTCGCAGCCCTGGGGATTAACAATCTGGCCAAAGATCTCATAGCTTCTTTTCTAGCTAACCGCAAATAGGCAGTTAAATTGGGCAATTATTTTTCACCGACTTCTAAACTGCCATGCGGGGTCCCCCAAGGATCGTCGTTAAGTCCTGCGCTTTTTAACATTTATGTCGCAGACTTGGCAAGGGTCATAAAATCTCATGGGATGCGCCTAACTACCTACGCTGATGACACCCAACTTGTGTTGGCGGTGCATAAGAACGGCCCAATGGTGGCAGCCAATTTTCAGGAGGGGATACTGGAGGTACAAGCATGGATGCATAGTAATTGCCTAAAACTGAACGCGGAGAAAATGGAGGTTATGACCTTTGGTAACATCTCTCCAGAATGGTCCCCGACTTGGTGGCCTACTCAGATGGGTCCTTCTCCGGTTCCAGTCGCAAAGGTCAGGAATCTTGGAGTGATCTTTGATAAACATCTATCCTTCAAACATCATGTAAATAAGGTTGTCTCAGCTGCCTTTTTTACGTTGAAAAAGATAAAAAAAAACTGCTACCGTACCTACCAGCATCAGCTGGAAAAACCCTAATTACCACCTTGGTGTTTTCCAAGCTTGATTACGGAAATGCCCTCTTTTTCAACACTCATAAATATATTCTGAACAAGCTCCAATCTGTTCAAAATATGGCAGCCAGAATCCTTCTCAACATTCCTAGGCGCCAGTCCATCTCGGCAGCAATACGCCATCTTCATTGGCTAAGAGTGGAGAGCAGGATCAAATTTAAGGCCTTATGCATTGCCTATAAGGCCATTCATCATACTGGCCCGAAGTTTCTAAAAGAGGCATTTCAGGTATACACCCCTATAAGGAACCTAAGATCAGCAGCTAGTTGTCTACTATCTGTTCCCCGAACAAGAACCGCCACCTGGGGTGACAGACGATTCTTGGTAGCAACTCCCAGATTGTGGAATTCTCTCCCTTCGCATATCAAAACTGCCCCTACTCTCATCTGTTTCCGTAGGGCATTGAAGACTTGGCTCTTCAACCAATAAGTTTGTGTGCTGATCACTGTATCCTAAAGTATCATACTGCGCCTAGACACCCTTGGGTATTAGCTGCGCATTAAAAATTCCATAAATTAAAAATTCCATAAATAAACAAATCAAAACAAAGCAAGCGTGGCTTTCCCAGGTTGCTGGGGGTTTGGTGTGTCGAAAGAACACAGTGTGCTCTCTAGGAATCTAAGGAAGTAGCTTCTGCTGTGTCATGGACTGCAGAGGCGATTTACTGAAAATATGGCTCTGAATATTATGCCATTATAGGGATATGTATTGATTATGGCCGTATAGGGGCATAAGGTCACAATATTGAATCGGGTTCCTAGATAAAACACATCACCCACTCCACGGTTTTTTGTCCATCAATCACTAAAAACTAAGCAAAAAGATGCATGTGTATTACAACCCACCCCAAATTACATTTTTGCATTTGAAATGGTGTTTGCGAAATACACGGAAAGTTAAAGGTACTGTACGTTTTGAAGCAGTGTAATCATTCAAAAGTGCATATATATTCAGTTGAACGATTTGCGAAAATTACACATGAAAAGTCTCTTAATTCACCGAAAAGAAGGTTGAGACTATTTCATCACATATAAATGAAATTGCATGTGAGATTGCTAGAGGCTGTGGTAATATATTGTCTCTAAATTATCTAAAAATAGAAGCTCTGTTCTTTATGAATAGTTCTACTTTAAGCAGAGTACAAGTGCCAAAAAAAAAGTAAATATTTTGGAATTTTGGTAAAAATAATTTCATTTTCAGGGGAAAAAAATACTTCCAAATGTTTTCAGTAGCTTTTGTTTTTCAAAGCTGAAGGCCGAATTCAGAGTTCTGGGGAACGCTGTGTGCCGGTTGGTTTAAAGTTATTCTTTTGGTTCAGGAGAGAACATGACTTCAGATAGAAGTGCAAAAAAACAGTCTACAGCTTCAGGTGAAAGTTCAACCATGGATGATAGTGCTGTGACCGGGCAGTCGTGAGAATGATTGCTATCATCGATTTCAGGATCAGCAATGCTCACAGAAGGTCGTACCTGGGTGATGTTGCTCTCATTCCTTGCTTCACTGCCACCACCTAATGGTAGTGCAGGAGTCTCAACGAATGCCGTCATCAGGAATGGTAACCGCTGGCGACAACACGATGCATGAGCCGTTACTGGACTTAGCAAAGTATCGATATCCATTGGTACTGCTGATTGTAGTGTAAGACAGGTGTCTAACACGCATTCTTCTCCGCATAGCATACATCGAAGCACAGGTAAGATGCAGTTCTGCCATATAGGTCTGAACGAAAGAAACCAGGTCATATTCAGATCCCTTAGCCGGGCTAATCCAAGGACTTTAGTTATGCGGTCCCGGTAGCGTATTGCTAGGATCGTTTCTTCCATCCTTGCCGGAGTCATGTCTGCGTTTTGGTTTGCCATATCGGAGCAGTAGAGTCAGAAATAGGATTCCTGCTACGAGTCCCAAAAGTAGTGGTAGGCCACCAAAAACCGAATTAACGAAATTGGGAAAGATGCCCAGGACTGCTTCGAAGGGTGTTAACAGTCCCGAAAAAATTGTCTTAAATACATTCGAGATACCACTTGCATCCGACATATTTAGGATTTGGCTTAGCATTTCTGCGAAATGCACGGGGCAATTAGTTGATAAAAGTGTATGTATCTCTGCCGTTGTCCTTGCAACTTGAAGATCATACGTTTCTTTTGATGACGTGATGGGCACTGTTGTCTGTTAAAGCACAGACTTCATTCTGCTTAAAGTATCAATTCGTATAGAAGAGATATTCAACAGAGGCCAAATCGTCGCCTCTGAGTCTCCATGGCCGTTAGGATACAATGCTTGCAGCAAGTGACCATGGAACTGATGCTTAAGAGATATGCTTTCCCTGGCACCATGCCACAACAGCTGTGGTCCGTTATTAGAACGTAACTCCCGTTAGAAAGTTGTCTAAAGAATGGCTCTAGCTGTGTTGCAGGTGTGCCGTGCTGGTGGCATGAAAGGTTATTTGAAGTCCCCTCACAGGCCCCATGTAAATTAATACCCTGACACAGAAGTATACCGCTTAGTGAATGTTTACAATTATTACCACTAAGAAATACATTCTGGTTTTTGTCACTATAACATGTGTGTGTATAAGGTAATTTCCATGTTGACTTAATGTACCCTTTACCCAACATTTCATACTGGCCTGCTGGTATATACTCTTGGCATTTTTTGAATTGGAAAGTTGTTATCGGAATTGCGATAATCCCGTGTTATCCATTCAATAACAGGTCTTTCTGACATTGTCAATGGTAATCTCTCAAGTTTTTCAATGCTCAGAATCGTATAGTCTGCTCCTTTCTGTGTCAAACTGATTTGTTTATCAGTAAGGTTAAAGATAGAGAACAATGACGTTGTGTTGATTAAACGCCAAGGCACATAGCCTGAACACAGGTTTTGCAACGTCCAGCCTAGCTGTACAATAGAACGCAATTGGGACTGACCATGTTGTAACATTAGCAAGTCCTGATCTATTATATCTATAGCAGATGATACAATACTGTCCAGTGAATATATTCTGGAGGACAGAGTCATTAACCCGTTGTCCACAACAGAAAGTGATTTTTCCAAATTAATACGATCAATTTCTCGTATTTTCTCTGCTGTCTCAATTTGAGTCACTTTCCATGCCTCGTTGTAAGCAGCGTATATACTGGCCGCTATAAAACGTTTTTAACGCTGTTTGCTTGGTCCCATTATGAAATCGCGCAAGTCAGCACCGTCTTTAAGTAAAGACAAGTGTTGCTTAATTTGTGCCAGTGTGGATGTTTGTAGCCATTCAAGGCATAGTTTCCCTACACTGTTTGTTGTTACAATCCCTGGATGTTGTCTCTGGGAGTATCTAGGGTCTAGTCTGGTCATTTTTAACCCCTGTATGTTGTTCAGGAATCTATCTTGACATTTATTTGTGTCTGTTGGCCAGATTAACCACTTTTTCCAATTAGGATGTGTTCTATTTAGATGTAGAATTTGTGATACGTCTTTCTCAATATCTGTGGTTGTGTTATCAGGTATTGGCTTTGGAATAGACGGTTTGTTTAAGTCTTTGATTTTGGCTAGGCCAAAACAGGTAGTTTGTTGAATCGTGTCATTCAAGAACATTATTTGTTCTGGGATCATGCAGGCTCGAAATAATGCTTCTAGGCCTTATACCTGCCAATCTTTTGTACCCCAGATGGTTTTTGTTTCAATGTTGTTTCTCCAGAAATCAAAGCCAAATGTAATAATTTTTTCATAAAATGCTTCTGAATATATCAATTTAGTATTTGTCAGCATAGTTTTTGTCCCTGTTTTATCTAACAGTTTATAATAAAATGTTTCTGCATCACTTGTGTTAAACCCTGCGAAGTATTGGAATTTCTCATAGAATGTTTTTGAACTGCTTTTAGGTGGAGTTGCACAATGTTCCCATTGATTATATTTAAAAACATTTCTAGGTTGAGCAGATTTATGTAAATAGTGGTCTGCATAATGGGTATAACAATACAACTGTTCATAATTCGATGAACCTTGCAAATAATCATGTTCTGTAAATTTTGCTGCCATTACTAAATCTAACATCATATTATTTATGCTTTCAGAGTCCCAATCATCAGAGAATGTACTTGGTTTTACAAAGTCACTTAATGAAACCTTAAACTGATGAGGATATTTCAAGATTTCGACCGGTCCATATATTTCGTAATCTGTTTTGTCCCAAACTACCCCGCTGGGTATTGGAATGGCTGTGACATTCACTGATGATAGTTCTCTTTTCTCGATGTGAGATGACTTGTGTGGCTTCAGAACTAAGTTGATGTTCTGACTTGCTGTGTCCATTGTACTGTAATAAATTTTCCTAAAATTAAAACTAAAATTAGGCAGAGTAGGAGTATGAGTACCCCTGATACAATCCAATGTTCAATGAACGGTGCATTTAGATATGCTTCTTGGAGTTGATGAAAGAGTTCTGTTGCTTTGTCTTTAAAAGTCTTTGTTGCTGGCGTTACTTCAGGCTCGCTTTGATCTTCAGAAAAGTTATCAAAACTGATGAAGGAGCCAGATGCATTTCTGTCAATTGGTGGAATTGTTTTTTTCAATTTTCCTTTCATTAGCATATTCTGATGCTACATCATTGTAGACTGGTGTTTTTTGATGAACTGTTTCAATTTGGGTTTCAAGAGGCACAACTTCCATGTCATTGTTGTTGCATAGACCTTTTCTATTCACTGTAGGTTTATCAAATGTGATTAGTCTTTCAGTCTGAACCTCTTGGATTGTAGCAAATTTTGGTATTCTGCTATTTCGTGGGAGTCCACTGGGCCTACTACTTATTATTGGCCACATGATTGTGGCTTTACCAGGTCGATGGATACAACTCGGTTCTCCTTTTTACCAGCAAGGGCGGGTAGTACAACTGATCTTGTTCCGTTGATTGCTAAGACAGGTACTGCTTTTCTGTAAGAAGGCCCAAATTCCTTCTTCACCGCTACTTTCTCTCTGACCAGATCCCCAATCTTTGGAATCCAGACAGGTCTTGCTGGGACAGGTGGTGTGTCTTCAGTGGTTGTTGGCTGCTGTTTTTACTTTATGTTGCTCAGGGCTTTTCTTGTTTCATTTAAGTCCTGTAAAACAGCCAAACGACCTATGATGTCAAAGCATTTTGTCTTATCTTTTACCACTGAAGCATGATGACTATCTAAGTCCTGAACATACATTCTAGTTCCGAACAGTAGTTCGTACGGGCTGAAACATTTTAGAGAATTTCTTGGCAAGTTATTTAGACTACGTTGGACACTTGTTAAATGTTGGACCCACCCATCACCCGAACCTAATACCTTTGCCGTTATAGATTGCTTTATGTCTCGGTTTTTTCTTTCCACAACCCAGTTTCCCTCAGGATGGAAGGGACAAGAGAACCGCAACCCAGTGCCCATGCTGGTCATGGCCTCCTTATAAGCTCGAGAGCTAAAAGCAGGACCCTGGTCAGAATGAAGCATGGCAATTGCGTATGTGCCGATAAAGACTCGCAAATCTTTTATAACAGTTCTGGCGTCAGCCGAGCGCTGGGGCCACATTTTTAAGTGAATATAGTCTTAAAAGTAATTAATAGGACGCTGGATTACATAAATAGATAGCCTTCTGCTACCTACAGAAATGACCATGGCATTACTCCGGTTGGCTCGTTACTGCTGTCTCTGTTGCAGTCTGGACAGCTCTTCGCAAATTTATAATGTTGCGGCCACCAGTATTCTGATTGTAATTCTGTCAGAGATTCCTTCATCTGTTTGTGCCTTGGACCTTCACCCATGTGTGCGTCTGCTATTAATAAGATTCTCCGATTCGTGTTTGGAATTACCCTATCCCCCACTTCAGGGATTCGAGCAAAAGGAACGGAGTTTGCATGAATTACCCATGTATAATTGAGTGGATAGTTCACAGGTAGTGCTGCACAGTTGCCTTTTGAAGACGTTTTTACCGCCAGCATGGTTTCCCCGTCTATGTATTTTTCTGAATGCTTTTTTGTGGCTACGGAAGCCGGTTTAGTTGCTTCCGCTGTGGCTGTATTAGCCAATGAATTCCCTGCAGCGTGAACGCCATCACGTTGATGACTCCGAGTGTGTATCGCGTGAGTCTTTTGTAGTACCTTCTGTAAAAGAACTACCTGTTTACAAAGCATTTTATGCTTGATTGTGGCACCTGTGTCATCTTTTTGAACCCAGTTCTGCAAATCCTTATTGTAAGATTTGACGCAGAAATGCGAATCGCACACTATTAGTGTCGGGAATTCACGTTCTGCATTTTCAAGCGCCATCTTTAAAGATCTGATTTCAGCTCGCTGAGCCAAACAGTTTCTCAATGATTCAGTTTTTGTAATTTTCGGTCTGAATTTACCGCAGAGCCAGCGACCTTTAACAATCGTGCAGGCTGCATTGTAGGATTTATCATCTACATTGTAGTGCTGTACAAATCTGTCTGTATAGATTATACAAGAGTACTGTTGGAGAGGCAGAATTTCGATTGCCAGAGGATATTCTTCTTCATATTTTAAATCATTCAGTTTTTTCATGTTCGGGACAAAATAGTATGTCACGTCTTCTGCAGCTAGAGAATTTTCCCACTGTATCCATTTTGGATCTAGTGCCACTGTTTTTGGATTTACTGGGCTGAATAGTGCCTCCAAGGCTGATTCTGCTGTGAAAACAGTTATTCTTTTGCCTTGGGCTAGGGCTCGTTCTTTTGCTACAGCAATTTGAACTGCCTTTACAGTATTTTCTGTAAGACTGAATGTTTTTTCCGCTTGTGTGTACAAGTGTGATTTGTATGCTATTGGTACCGTTTCTCCCTCATTAGTTGTCAGGTACGTGAATCCGCATCTTCCTGGGATGACCCGGATTACAAGGTTGCGTGTATTGTCACGTGTTTCTAATTTTGTTTTAGCTAACATGTCTGTTTGCAGTGATTGTAAGATTTGACGCAGAAATGCGAATCGCACACTATTAGTGTCGGGAATTCACGTTCTGCATTTTCAAGCGCCATCTTTAAAGATCTGATTTCAGCTCGCTGAGCCAAACAGTTTCTCACTGATTCAGTTTTTGTAATTTTCGGTCTAAATTTACCGCAGAGCCAGCGACCTTTAACAATCGTGCAGGCTGCATTGTAGGATTTATCATCTACATTGTAGTGCTGTACAAATCTGTCTGTATAGATTATATAAGAGTACTGTTGGAGAGGCAGAATTTCGATTGCCAGAGGATATTCTTCTTCATATTTTAAATCATTCAGTTTTTTCATGTTCGGGACAAAATAGTATGTCACGTCTTCTGCAGCTAGAGAATTTTCCCACTGTATCCATTTTGGATCTAGTGCCACTGTTTTTGGATTTACTGGGCTGAATAGTGCCTCCAAGGCTGATTCTGCTGTGAAAACAGTTATTCTTTTGCCTTGGGCTAGGGCTCGTTCTTTTGCTACAGCAGTTGGAACTGCCTTTACAGTATTTTCTGTAAGACTGAATGTTTTTTCCGCTTGTGTGTACAAGTGTGATTTGTATGCTATTGGTACCGTTTCTCCCTCATTAGTTGTCAGGTACGTGAATCTGCATCTTCCTGGGATGACCCGGATTACAAGGTTGTGTGTATTGTCACGTGTTTCTAATTTTGTTTTAGCTAACATGTCTGTTTGCAGTGATCTCAAAATTTCTGTGTGTTTTTGAGTCCAGTTGATTGGTTTAAAATCAGGTTTTATTAATTCTTAGAGAGGTTTAACCCTCTCTGCATAGTTTAGAATGTAAGTTCTTCCGAAATTCAGGAAGCCTAGAATCGATTGTAAGTTCTTCAGCGTTTTTGGTGCTTGGAGTACAGCGCACTTCTCTAAGAAGTTGTCTGCGAGGCTTTTTCCTTCACTTGATAATTCGTATCCTAAAAATAAGACAGTTGGATGGGCAATTCGTGACTTTTTAAAGTTGAATTTGTAACCCTCTGCTGCGAACCCAAGTATTATGGTGTTCACTCTTTTCAAGTGAGTATCCAAGTCTTCGTCTGTGAGATAAATGTCATCGACATAAGATAATGCCTCATCATCATATATTTGTAGTAACTCTGTTACTCTGGCTGAGAATAATCCTGAGCTATTCTTGAATCCCTGCTTTCCGGTGCAATATTTTGACAAAAGAACCCATTAGAGATGTCTACTGTTGTTTTGTATTTTTTTGCGAACTATATTATTCATTAGTGCCGCACTGTACGTATTTTGTACAGCAAATGTTTTGCAACATGAGTTAAGGTGTCTGTAGTCCAAGACTAGACGATATGAATCGTCTGGTTTGGAGACAGCAAACAAAGGATTGTTCATTTGAGAGGTGCATGTTTCGATCACCCCTTGGTATTCAAGTTGATCTAAGATCTCCCTGACCTGTGTTTTAGCTTCTTGCTTAATTGGGTACTGCCTTTGTGCAGTAGGTTGGCATTTTAACTGGATTTTGTGAGGAGGAGAGTCCTCGTCCCATCCTACATGATTCTTATATAGTGCAGGAGCTTGAGCTACTGCCCATTTTCTTGCATATATATATTTAGTGTGAATTGGAATATGATTTGAGAAGGCAGGCATAATCATTTCTTCGCCATGAGGGCACTCCCTGACAAACTCTGGGGGCCAATCTTTCTCAGCTAACAGGATAACAGGATGTCATAGCCCTTTGAGAGGTTATCCCAAAACAGACCCCTTATTTTCCTAGTCTTATCTCCCTCTATACGCAATGTTATTTTGTATATTTTATGAGATTCGCTAACTCTGGTATCTGCAGTTTCCACTTGAATGTATTCATTTGTGTCCACTGTCTCCAGATGATTCATCAGGATCTTGCGAGCTATGCTGATTTCTGCTGCGCTGTCTAGCATCGTCTGTGCCCACTCTCCGTTTTTCAGCTGTGTCCTCAGTATCCTCAGCATGTTTGATTACTTTAATACTGGCTACCTTCTTTCTTGGAAATTGTAATTTTTTACTTTGAGCAGGTTCCTTGTCTTTGGACTTGGTGTGCTCTTCCCTTGGATCTGACCATCCTCTTCTTTCCGATTTCTGCAAAAAAGATCGAGAGGGACGTGTATCAATATCTTGATATCAATCAGGCTTTTTCAAATTATCCCTATTTCTAAGGTTGTATCTCTTTTCAGAGGGCTCCCTTTGGGGAGACTGGTGTTCTCAATTCGGAGTTCTTTCTCTTCGCCGAGGCGACCTTCCTCTGGACTGGAAATCTTTTTCTTTGGGAGTGGATTGTTTATTTCCATCCCAGCTCTTTTTAGGAGTGTTTAGATTATTTTTAATAAATCATTTTTCAGGATTTTCAAGTAGTTGGCGTTTTACTGGTTTCCCACCCAAACTATCTCTACCTAGTTCTTCATAGCATTTCTCTATGATTCTGGCAAGCTCAATAGGTTGATCTGTTATATCTGTTTCTTTCAATTTTTGGCAGATCGCCACTGATGCTGCTTCTCCTTTTATGTTGGCTAATAATATAGCCGAGACCTGCTTGAAGTCTTTCAGTAATTTCATACCAAGAGTTAAAGCAGGTTTTGGACCGTATTCATTCAGAATTTGTTTTAGCACATCTGGTATTACCATCATGGACGGAACACCATGTGTTTTTGTGTAAATGGAAGCAAAGACTGTGCCCCAAGTGTCACAGTCCTCCACATGTGGTGCGACCCCCATTGGAAGGCAGATAGTCAGAATTCTGTGTTTCTCAATAGGGGTAGTTTTCGGGAATACTGCCTCTATTTGAGTTATTTTCTGTGCCAGCCAGAATGGAATTTGTTCCCGTTTTGCGGGTGTTTTCCCCAGACATGAATGTATTTTCTGTGGTGTAATTTTATTTGTGTTTCCCTGATGAGGGGTCAGCTGTGGAATATTAACAGCTGGTTGGACTGTTGCAGTCCGTATTACATATTGGACTAATTGCCTGTGAATTTTAATCAGTAATTTTAGCTGTGCTAAAAGTTCTTCGCATGACATTTTATCAATGTCTGGATGTGGTGTGTAGCTGGCTAGAACCGGCCACGTTGCTCCTGGTCTACCTAATGGACCGAGCCTGGTGATGTGATCATTATGTTTTAGGGTGCCTTTAAACCAGAGCAGGTGCTCTTGGTAATTTAGTGGTATTTCAATATCCTCGAAAGGAGTATATTCATCCGGTGGTTCCTCTATTTTGTAATAGTGGAATTCGTGGTTTTGTAGCGTTTGCCGCTGGAAAGTATATCCATGAATAGAATACCTGTGTCTGCCAATATTCGTGTGTCTCTATCACGAAAATGACTGTACCACCTCGTGATGTCAGTCCGTTTTCTATAAGTTTTAAAGTTATAGTTTTTCTTATGTTGACCGGAATGAGGATAGCATTCTGGTCATTCTGTAGGAGACTCGTGTCATCCTCTATTAGTTGGGCTGCTAATTTAGCAGCATCCCTATCATCATCACTGTCTGGCATTTTACTGTCAGAAAGGTTTTTTGTTGCAGATCAGGTTTCAAGGAGACAAAGATTAGGTGCACAATATTTTGGAACACTGTATCCTTCAACCAAAAACTCTACATAGGAATCTCTTTCTACTAAGTTCCGGCGGACATTAACCTTTCACCCACTCCAGACGTCTATTGGAGTATTTACGGGAGAAAGGGTCTGTGTGAAAAAGCACGACTGAGTTACTCTAACGTCTTGCGTTAGTTTTATCGCCTTACCAAACGTTGGGCGCCATGTAGTGTAGTTCCTATTTTCCCTATAGGCCCTTCGCATTGGAATAACATAAACAGCAGTGTAGACGTAGGACTGAGGTCTTCTAGGTCTCTACTGACTATGTTAGACTTAATTTAGGTTTGCGCCAGCTAGCTCAGAGGTCACTGGAAACTTTCTTGACTGAATAGGAAGTGATCAGCTTCCCTGGCTCAGACAAGAAGGGATTCAGCTTCCGACAACCGCATAAACATGACAACTTTGCTCCCTCAGAATAAGAGTCAATCTCTAGAGTCGTGTGAAACAATAGACATCTATTTCACTCAGTCAGTTGTGCAGATTTAATTTCACCAGGGTGCAGAGAATAGAGAGACGGGCGTTTTCAGTAAAAGATATTTATTGAGCAGTCTTCCTTGTCATGCAAGAGAAATGAATTGCCACAATTGCAAGACTTGTTATAACGTAAAGTGCGTACAGTAAAAGGAGTATTACGAAATAATACTGTTAAAGCATTGATATGGTTTCTTAGCCATAAGACACTTTAAAATGGATAAAATATATATACATATATACATAAGCTAATGTGCTCAACTGGTGCTTCTAAAATACGCCTACCCCGGTGTACCTGACCTAAGCCTAATACGTGGGAAAGAGTAAGTAAGTAAGTAGCAGTTTAACTTAAGTAGGTTTTTGTTGCCAAGGATCTGTTCAAGAATTCTCTCTAAGGGTTTAGTCAGCACTGTACCTTGGGAATAGAATGTAGGAGGTCTGGTATCTCCCTCTCAGGAATAGATATTCCAGTCACCCGCAAGCGTAGGCTGGAAACGCCGGAGCTGGATTTTCTCGGCAGGAGAAAAGACAGCGTCTTTCTCAGTGCGTCAAAGAGGAGGGGCAGCGTCCGTGGGCTTCTTGCTTCTGCTGGGCTCTCGGAAAGTAGATTAGCTGCTCTGCTCTTCTCCAGAATCACCACCGCGTATTTGCTTAAGGCAGCGTTGGTATGTTTATACCTGAAAGGTGCCGAGTTTGACGTAAGGTTTGGACATAAGACGTCAATAAAGATGTCACTAAGAACTGGTCATTCTTACAGTGCTCGCAGGAGTTTTATTACAAATCAAAGCAAGCGGGGCTTTCCCAGGTTGCTGGGGGTTTGGTGTGTCGAAAGAACTCCGTGTGCTCTCTTGGAATCTAAGGAAGTAGCTTCTGCTGTGTCATGGACTGCAGAGGCGATTTACTGAAAATATGGCTCTGAATATTATGCCATTATAGGGATTTTTTTTTAACTCTTTATTCGTGACTGTTTCAGGATGACATACATTTCTGTTCAGTTGCACATCATATCACTCAGCAGTCTTTTCCATTTACTTAACCATTAATTGTGGGGGTATAACATTTCAGTTGTGAGTTACTTATCATAACATTCCCCGGATGCATCCCAAATATGTGTTTCAAACACCATAATCATGGCTTCCATTATTGGCAAACCCCAACTGTCCCCCCCTCTCCGCCCGCCCACCCCCTGTCTCCTGGTTGGTCTCTCTCCTACACCCGATATCCCGGGCCAAGGTGGCTCTGTCCATCTGTAATTTGTTTAAGGTCCTAGGTCTGGTCTAGCCCCAGTGAGTTGCCTCATTGCTCGTGAGCCTCAGTCCCCCCTGCCATCTGTGTAAGTTCATCCCACCGGGTCTCCTGGGCTGTCCAGGTCTGTCTCCTCCAGTTCTATCAGCATTAGGTCCAATTCTTGTGCTATGGGGTATTTGCGAAGGCCCTTGCTCTCCTCCTCCCGCAGAGCTGCAGATTCTGCTTTACCCCATTTCAGCATGTCGCTGCGCCACACTGCTACTTGCGGGGCCCTGGGCGACTTCCATCTCATAGTGAGCACCCTGATCGCCAGCACTAGCGCCAGGTCCGCAAACTTCAGTTGTGCCTTGCATGTTTTGGGCCGTTTCCGGTTCCCTAGTAGGCAGGGTAATGCTCCCTCCGGGATCCGGAGTGTTGTTATGGAGTGCAGCGTGTGTTTGATCGTCCCCCAGTAAGTATGTAATTTCGGGCATGCCCATAGCATGTGAAGAATATGTGCCTCGTCTTGTTGACATCTCGGGCAGCAGTGTGCAGCGGTAGGGAACATCCTGTGCAGTCTCTGGGGCGTAAGGTAAGCTCTATGGAGAATCATGGCTTGTATGAATTGAAATTCAACATTCCTAGATACCCTTCTATGATGACCTAGAACTATCTTCCACTCTCCGTCCGATATGTCTTCACCCGCGTCTACAGTCCAGGTCTCCCTGAGTGTGGCGATCGGCGACGTCACATGTTCTCTGATACCAACATACTGCCATTTCACTAGGTGTCCCCCGTGCCCATATAATGCATGAGGTGTACTAACTCGTGTTGATCTGGTTTTGTACGTTGTGGGGCCCAGGTCCGACGCATGTAGTGCGTTACCGAGGCGTGTAGGAGGTATGAGCGTGAAGGGGCTCCCGTGACCTGCACAAACGAGGCATGGTCCAGTATGGTGTCGTCGCCGAACAGGTCTCTCACCCTGTCCACCCCGGCCTCCGTCCAGGGGCATAGTCTGCGCTGTGTTAGCGTCCCCTGTGGTGTCGGGAGCCCCAGTAGAGGTATATTATCCGCATATGGTGAGGTCCCCGCCGTGTATGACAGCGATTTCTTCCAGCAGGTCAGGGCCCCATGCAGGAGGGGGTGGCAGTCTCTGGGAATCCTAGCATTGGGCAAGAGGAGGGAGTGTAGGTCTCCACGTGCTAATTTGTCCGTCGTGTAAGCGATCTCATGCAAGTCTCTACCCGCCACCCATCGGGTCAACCATTGGAGCTGGCTGGCATAGTAGTAGCTTCGCAGGTCCGGTACGCCCAGACCGCCCCGTCTGGTGTTCAGTTGCAGTTTTTTAAGGCTGATTCGTCTTCTCCCCGATCCCCATATGAGGCTGACCAGTAATGTATCGAGTGTGGTGAAAATCTGTCGCGGGAGCAGGACCGGCAGGTTTACAAAGTAATATAATATGCGGGGGAGCAGGACCATCTTCGAGACCGCCACCCGTCCCATTACCGATAGGGGTAGGGACGTCCAGAAACCTATGCTACCTCGCAGGCCAGTAATGGCCTTACGGATATTACCGTCAATTTGAGCCTCTGGGTCCCGGTAGACCTGAATCCCGAGATATTTGAACGTGGTTGGTGCCACTTGAATTTCATAGGCCCCGAACTGTATGTGGGGGGGCTGTTGGCCCTCTCGGAAGAAGAAGCCCAGGGACTTTCCCGGGTTTATAGCCAGTCCAGATATGATCTCAAAGCGTCTGAAAACAGTCGCCAGGGGCGAGTGGTCCCCTTGCAGGTTCCGGAGAAATACCAAGATGTCGTCAGCATATATTGAGACCATGTGATCGGTGCCCTCTACTGGTATGCCTTCCTCCGCAGCTCTATTGCGAAGCGCAATAGCAAAGGGGTTCCAACGTCAGCACAAACAGCAGTGGCGACAGTGGGCAGCCCTGCCGTGTACCCCTATGGACCTCATAACAGTCAGATGTGTGTCTTCCCGTGCGTGCCCTAGCCGTCGGGCCTGTGTACAATAAGCGGATCCATTTTATAAGGGCCTCTGGGAACCCAAAACGATGCAGGACTTAAAACATGAAGTCCCACGTCAGGGAATCGAAAGCCTGACGGAGGTCAAGGGCTATGCAGCCAGCGTGTGGTAAGTTGTGAGGTGTAGTTATCATGAGAGCGTGGAGTCGCCTCGAGTTCTGGGAGGTACTCCTCCCTGGAAGGAAGCCACATTGATCAGTATGGATCAGGCCAGGGAGTTGGTGCTGGATCCGCATGGCAATAGCCTTACTAAGGATCTTATACTCCGTGGAGAGCATGGATAGGGGTCTGTAGTTACCCACATCTTGAGCGTCCCTGCCGGGCTTCGGGATAGAGATCACCAAGGCCTGCATGGTGGTAGTCGGGAGGTGGCCAACCTCGTAGGCGGTGTTGTAAATTTTCTCCAGGACGGGGGCCAGCACATCAGCGTAGGATTGATAAAATTCCTCTGGCAGGCCATCCATGCCCGGGGTTTTGCCCCGGTTAAGTGTATGGATTGCTACCTTTATTTCGTGTTGTGTTATAGGCCCGGCTATAGCCGCCTGGATTCCCGGGGTCAGCACTGGGAGCGTTAGTTCATCTAGGAATCCCGTCATGTCCTCCCTGGGCCCTACAGAGGGGGGGGCGTAGAGGTTCTCCAAGTGAGTCTTAAATACCGTGTTAATCCCCATTTGAGTGTGCACCTGTGTACCCGCTGCGTTCCTAATCGTCATTATGGTAGGGCATTCGGGGGCATCCCGAACCAGCCGGGCAAGCTGAGCGCCGGATCTGTCCGCCTCCGCCTGTTGTCTTTTCAGATAGGCCCCATAGTCCATCACCCTCAGGGTTTCTAGCAATTCTGCGTGGTCAATATTACACTGCTGTAGCTCAGCTGTACGGCCAGGGTCCTGCCCCACCGCATTTTCTAGGTCGCGCAAGCGCTGTTCCACCTCGCATAGCTTACCGTGGATCTCCTGTCTGGCTCCCACCTGTCGGCCTATAGCAGCCCCCCGTATTACAGCCTTCATTGCGCCCCACACCACTAGGTTCGAGGATGCAGAATCCCAATTGGTATTAAAGTAATCAGTTAAGGCGTCAGCTATATGTGCTCGAAACGGGCCATCCTCGAGCAGCGCAGGGTTAAGCCTCCAGGTAGGAACTGGTGAGGGTACTCTACCCCAGTGTAGGTCAATCGCCAGCGGCCGGTGGTCTGAGAACGTTTTAGCAAGGTAATCTGCTGTGGCGCACCTAGTCACTACAGAGTTAGAGCATACAAACCTATCCAATTTGGTATGTAATTTGTGTACAGGGGAGTAGCATGAGTATTCTTTGTGTGTCGGGTGCAGTGTGCGCCAGATGTCCGCCAGTCTCCAACCCCGAAGCCACGTCCCAAATGATTCTGATAGTTTATGTATTCCCGCCGCCTGGAGGGGGGGTGTGATCTGTCGAGGGTCACATCTAAGATCATGTTCCAGTCACCTCCCAAAATCCAGGGGACGTCCACCCAATCCGCTAACACCCGGCCCACTGCAGTAAGGAACCTATCCTGGTCAAAATTCGGGGCATAAATGCTGCCCAGTACTACCACCTCCCCGTCCAAGGTGCCCCTCACCAACACATAGCGTCCCTGTTCGTCAGTCCGCCTTTCCATGTCCACAAATGGAGTACCATGGCGCACCCATATCGTGGTCCCTCTTGAGAAGGCAGAGTATGTTGTAGAAAAAACAGTACCCCTCCATTTCTTTCTTAATAGGAGTGCCTCGGAGTGTGTCAGGTGTGACTCTTGTAGGAACACTATATGTGCCCGTTGCCGTAGCAAGAAAGCGTGTACTCTGTGTCTCTTCTGCACTGCACCCAGCCCTCTCACATTCCAGGTGACCAGCCTATACTTTCCTTGTATGTCAGCCATAGCCCCGTGTTGGTGTCACAAGTAGTGTTCCCATATGTCCTATTGAGTGATTCTTCCATGCCCACCAGGAGACAGTACCCTCCCTATCCCAAACCCCAACTGTGAAGGCGCAGCCTCTAAACCCTGCTGTGCCGAACCAGAAACATTGGAACGTAAGTAAACAAGTAACAGTGCATACGCTAGTGGGGGGTCGGCCAAGCACCTGCCGTGTCCATATTGCCATGCTCGGTCATGTCGCCGGCTCAACGGCGCCGCCGGGAGAGTTCTTTCGGAATTATGCAGTGTATGTAGCCACGTCTCGTGGAGGGGGGGAGGCAAAGGGTCAGGGGAGGGGAGGGGGGGACAAGGGCGGCCTCAGACTGGCAGAACCAGCCCGTTGCAGCTATGTGCCGCAGGAGCACAGGAGGCGCAGGAATCGCATTGCACGATCCCCGTATCTGAGTCTCTCTCCCCATCCAGGGTAGGCCGCACGGTGCTCGCCAGCAAATAAAGGGCCACATACATATTCTGAGCAAGCATATTTCCCCTCCTCCCCCATCCCCGCCGCCCCCCTAGTTCATACGGAAAAGGATATCGTGTTGTATTCAAGTCTCAGGTCTGGTTCATAGGAGGTATTACTCTTGGGCATTGTCTATAAGTTCATCCGCGGCTCTAGGCGTCACCGTCGGAAATAGGATCATACTGCTATCCGAGTCCGAGTGTACAGTGCTATCCTCAGTGTCCGTGTTGATTGTCACACAGTCGTCTCTGAAGGATCCCACCGCTGCCACTGCATCAGCCTGTCCCTGCTTTTGTTGGTGGGCGGTCGGTTTGCGCTGCTTCGGATGAGTGCATTGGGCGCCATTCTCGGTCTCCCCTTGAGTCGAGTCTTCCTTGGATCCGTTGCCCGTGGAGTCCTGCGTCGGGTCCAGTCGCTCCCCAATGTCCATCACCTCCATCCATTCCTCCACGTCCGTGGGGCTTTCGAAAAAGTGAGTCTTCTTGTCGTGGATCACCTTTAGGCGTGCAGGGAACAATAAGGCGTAGCGCAGTTTAGCCTTTTGGAGCCTCTGTTTCACTTCATAGTATGAGGACCGTTGTTTTTGCACTTGAGTGGTATAGTCCGGGTACAGTGAAATTCGTTTATTCTCCCACGGTATGACCGATTTGATTCTGGCTTGATTTAGCAGCATGTCTCTATCCCGGTAATTTAGGATCCGGACAATAAGCGGCCCTGGTGTCTGTCCCGGTTTTGGCTGGCCAGTTGGGATTCTATGTGCCCTCTCTACACAGAAGAACGGCGACAGACCCTCAGGGGCAACGTTATCTCGGAACCACTGTTCCATGAACTCTGCCGGCCGGGACCCCTCGCTTCTTTCCGGCAGGCCAATAACGCGAATGTTATTGTGCCGATTGCGCCCTTCCGCGTCTTCCACGCGTTCCAGCAGGGTTTTGACTTGACGTTGGATCACTTGGATGGAGTCCGTGTGTTCCGCCACTGTCGGGGCGAGTTCAGTTATTGACAGACCTTGATCTTTAACTTTATCCGCATGCCATTATAGGGATATGTATTGATTATAGCCGTATAGGGGCATAAGGTCACAATATTGAATCGGGTTCCTAGATAAAACACATCACCCCGACCTAGCACCAAACGGAAGACATTGAGTCAGATACCATGGGAAGGTAGAAAAAGACAAAAAGCAGACATGTATTGGCAGCAGAGATATTGCAGGTATATTACTGGTTGTGATGGAATCTCTATAATAAATGCTGCAATCTTCCAACAAATGTTTGAACCATCCCTAGGAATGTGGCAAAGATAACTTAACAAACAGAAAAGTAAAGACAGGAGTTGGAACTTAAGCTTCTCCAGTGTAAACTGGAAAGTACTGTCAAAAAGAGTGTGAATGGAGCTACATTTGTTATATTTTCCTTTTTCTTGGTTATAGAGGATAGATCAGACTGTGAAACAGTCCTACTATCTTGCAAATTGAAATATCAGGAATCCTCAGAAGCTTACAAACTACAAAGAAGAAGCTTCTAGTCTGCAATACCAAAACCCATGTTTTTTTTTTAAAAGGTAATAATGATAATCTGGTTAGACCTTCAACAGTGAGGTTTTTTATTTTTTCGTTATCCCACCTGTAAGAACTATAACACATTTTTACAAAAATAAAAAATAAAAAATTGATATAAAATCGTGCTCTTTTCAGCTACCAGATGCCCAACCTAGCCGTCCTGTACAATCAATCTAACAAATAGAAATAGAGGTAAGATCTTCTATATCCAATCTACTGACAATAGGTACAGATGTAGCCAGTCTAAGGACCCCAATTCGGTGCTTAGACACCCACCAGCGATGATCCGTAGAGTTAATACCGTCCTAACGACCATAGAAACTGCATTTCCTCCTTTTGCTTCTTAACAAATAGTCACCTTAGAAATCAATTAATAGAACCTGAGAGTTATTTGCCCGTCTCGGTTTATTCTCACAAAACTAAAAGAATCATTGTCCTTCTAGCTCACCTACAATCTGAATACACCCAGCAACCTGAATAAGGAAATAAAGAATCCATAAACAATCAATATAAGTAAGTCAAACCATAAGCCACCGCAAAATCTTAAAACCAGAGTAAGAAAGAAATCTGACTGTTAATATTGTATTAAACTTTTTCTATTATAGTACAAAGTGAATAGAAAAGCCCCCCTCAACCTTGAGGACACTCATCGATAAGCCTTACAGAATAGAACAAAGGCCCTTAGAACAACTAAGTAAGTGCAACATTCACTCACCAAATCGTTCAGGTTTGAGTGCTAATCCTGTATGTACAGTTTTTGTTAATTGCATGGAAAGGATGTTTTAATTAAATCACCCTGTTTTGCGATGTACCTTAAGACAAAGAAAGGACGCAGATAGAGCTTATAAGACAATAAGTCATAGAACCAACCGAACTATAGTGCGAAGAGAGTTTACTAAAGCTTAAGAGGTCATTAGTACTAGAATGTAAAGCTAATAAAAATATTTGTTATCTGTACTTCCACATAGATTGCTTTTAACCGTACAAAAAGCATTGTCCTGAAGAAGGTGTTCAAGCCAGTTCACCGAAACGCCGCGTCGACAATGATTGTGCTTTTTTCCTTTTTATAAAAAATTTATCATGTTTTTATTAATTGAATGTAATGATTTATTCTTATGTAATGTCAATGAATGTAAAACATTGTTTAATATACAATCATAATAAATGAAAGTTTTTTCAACTAAGAATCATTCTAGTACATTATCTTTTGACCTCTTACTTCTTTACTTTTTACCTTGTGTGTTAGAAAATTTTGTTGATAATCCATAGAAATATTGTGACATCTTCCAGTATAAATTGTAAATTTGTTACCATATGGGGTGCCTCATAGCAAACTAGACCTCAAATTAGGTTGCAAGATAGTAGGACTGTTTTCACAGTCTGATCTATCCTCTATAACCAAGAAAAGGGAAAACTTTCTTTTTTCAACTGACCTCAGACCCATTCCCTTTTCGATAAGAAGGGTGTCTGCTTAAAAATTTTTGACAGCTACATTTGTTATATACTTCCTGAAGCGTTACCTTTATTAGATACTTCCTGGACCTTTACCATTATTATATACTTCCTAGAGCGTTACCTTTATTATATACTTCCTGGAGCGTTACCTTTATTATATACTCCTTTATTATATACTTGCTGGAGTGTTACCTTTATTATATACTCCTTTATTATATACTTCCTGGAGTGTTACATTTATTATATACTTCCTGGAGCATTACCTTATTTATATACTTCTTGGAGTGTTACCTTTATTATATTCTTACTGGAGCGTTACCTTTAATATATACTTCCTGGAGCATTACCTTTATTAGATACTTCCTGGACCTTTACCATTATTATATACTTCCTAGAGCGTTACCTTTATTATATACTTCCTGGAGCGTTACCTTTATTATATACTCCTTTATTATATACTTGCTGGAGTGTTACCTTTATTATATACTCCTTTATTATATACTTCCTGGAGTGTTACATTTATTATATACTTCCTGGAGCATTACCTTATTTATATACTTCTTGGAGTGTTACCTTTATTATATTCTTACTGGAGCGTTACCTTTAATATATACTTCCTGAAGCGTTACCTTTATTAGATACTTCCTGGACCTTTACCATTATTATATACTTCCTAGAGCGTTACCTTTATTATATACTTCCTGGAGCGTTACCTTTATTATATACTCCTTTATTATATACTTGCTGGAGTGTTACCTTTATTATATACTCCTTTATTATATACTTCCTGGAGTGTTACATTTATTATATACTTCCTGGAGCATTACCTTATTTATATACTTCTTGGAGTGTTACCTTTATTATATTCTTCCTGGAGCGTTACCTTTAATATATACTTCCTGGAGCGTTACCTTTATTATATACTTCCTAGAGCGTTACCTTCATTATATACTTCCTAGAGCGTTACCTTTATTATATACTTCCTGGAGCGTTACATTTATTATGTACTTTCTGGAGCGTTACCTTTATTATATACTTCCTGGAGCGTTACATTTATTATGTACTTTCTGGAGCGTTACCTTTATTATATACTTCCTAGAGCTTTACCTTTATTATATACTTCCTGAAAGGGTTTTATTCATAGTTTTCTTTGTCATGTAGCCTTGAAAGTGTTACTGCTGTTATACAATTCCTAAAACTGAAGTGACAGCAACACATCCTGATCTATCTCTTCTTACACAATCCCTTCTTTTTTTACCCCTTTGCCGCGGGGTTAATTCCCCCGCAGCGCTGGGGGAGGGAGGGTGCATGGCCACACCCGTTTCCATGGAATGCTCAGCACAGCAGGGAAATTATCCCCACGTGTGAGCGCCACGCGGATCATGACAAGCTCAGCTCGTCTGGAGCACAGCGCAACCGTGCCTCATAACGAGCTGAGCTCGTCATGAGCACGGGAGGGGTTAAATGAAATCTTAGCCATGTGCATCTTCGTAAAGCTGTACCTCTAGCAAGTGGGCACTCTGTGTGCTCTTTCTGTACTAAATTACTGTGTGAACACCGAAAAATCACCTCCTTTTCTGAATTAAGTAAAATGTGACATGTTCTATAGAACATTTAGTTAAATATCTGTGTATGGTGAAATATCTCTTGGTAACTTTCGTAAATGGTAAGGACCAGATGTCTTTTACAACTAGTTAAGTATTGTGTATTCACATGCTCTTACATTTCCATTTAGTGATTTTAAATCTCTTTACATCCCATAGGAAAACAGCCTTGAATGATCGTGAATAATGACAGTAATCGTGAAAATCTGAAAAAAAAAGTGGTTTGAAAAAAAGAGCTCCAATATTTAGGAAAAGATCTGCATAAAGACTGAGGAACATGAACATAAACTGGTAGATCCTGGAAAAAGCAGTTCAGAGCAATTTGGTGGATGTAAGAGTCTGAGCTGTGCACCTCCACGCAACAGGATAAGAAATGACCTCTAGAAAATTAAGGCAACAACACTGACAAACCACTTCCTGTATAAACGGGCCTCTACCACCAGCTTTGATCATGTGTTCGGTATGAGGTAGATACAGCATTACTCTGCTTCCTGTAATGATGGCAGACCACCATTCAGCACGCTAGGTGTATTGTAAACATTTTCTATCCAAACCACAGGCCAAACCACAGGAACAAGAGAAAAGCACAAGGGAGTGGAGCCAGACAACTGAAGGGTAAAAGAAAGAGAGGGTCTCTGATCTACAACAGACTGTCCCAATTTGCTTCGACCAGAAGGAAGACTGATCTTCACTCATAAACATGCGAAACCATTCCGCAATCTAAAAACATAACCACCTACAAAGAAGCTTTACTTGCCACAATTATAATATATGTAGTTGGTGAGTCTTGTATTTCATTGTGAAATCTGAAATCAACCATCCAAAATACCACACACATACAAGGAATGTGTGAATAACACAAGTGCTTTATCAACCATGTTAGCTCCTCAGGAAACACAGTCCTGGGATGCAGACAAATATAAACCCGACCCAGAGACACTAACCAAGAAAGAGAAATTATACACAAGCAGCAAGAGCTTTAGTTTGTGATCACTACTAAAGAGCCATCAGTAAACACACGCAGGAAAAGCAACGTGCAATTGCAATGAATGTGTGAAGAACTTTAGTCAGTTAGCACCCCTAAAAGATCATCAGTGAACACACATGGGGGGAAAACCGTACCATTGCACTGAGTGTGTGAAGAGCTTCAGTCGGTTATCACAACTCCAAGTTCATCAGCGAACACACACAGGGGAAAAACCATACCATTGCAATGAATGTGGGAAGGCATTCAGTCAGTTATCAATTCTTCAAAGACATCAGCGAACACACACAGGGGAAAAACCATACCATTGCAATGACTGTGGGAAGTCATTCAGTCAGTTATCAATTCTTCAAAGACATCAGCAAACACACACAGGAGAAAAACCATACCATTGTAGTGAATGTGTGAAGAGCTTCAGTCAGTTATCACACCTCCAAAGACATCAGCAAACACACACTGGGGAAAAACCGTACCATTGCACTGAATGTGTGAAGAGCTTCAGTCATTTATCACAACTCCAAGATCATCAGCTAACACACATGGGGGAAAAACCGTACCATTGCACTGAGTGTGTGAAGAGCTTCAGTCGGTTATCACAACTCCAAGTTCATCAGCGTACACACACAGGGGAAAAACCATACTATTGCACTGAATGTGTGAAGAGCTTCAGTCATTTATCACAACTCCAAGTTCATCAACGAACACACACTGGGGAAAAACCATACCATTGCACTGAATGTGTGAATAGCTTCAGTCATTTATCACAACTCCAAGTTCATCAGCGAACACACACAGGGGAAAAACCATACCATTGCAATGAATGTGTGAAGGCATTCAGTCAGTTATCACAACTCCAAGTTCATCAGCGAACACACACAGGGGAAAAACCATACCATTGCACTGCATGTCTGAAGAGCTTCAGTCAGTTATCACACCTCAAAAGACATCAGCAAACACACACTGGGGAAAAACCGTACCATTGCACTGAATGTGTGAAGAGCTTCAGTCATTTATCACAACTTCAAGTTCATCAGCGAACACACTCTGGGGAAGAAAAACCATACCATTGCAATGAATGTGTGAAGAGCTTTAGCCTGTTATCAAATCTCCAAAGACATCAGCGAATACACACTGGGGAAAAACCATACCATTGCAGTGAATGTGTGAAGAGCTTCAGTCGGTTATCACAACTCCAAAGACATCAGCGAATACACACTGGGGAAAAACCATACCATTGCAATGAATGTCTGAAGAGGTTCAGTCAGTTATCAATTCTTCAAGTTCATCAGCGAACACACACAGGGGAAAAACCATACCATTGCACTGAATGTGTGAAGAGCTTCTGTCGGTTATCACACCTACAAAGACATCAGCGAACACATACTGGGGAAAAACCATACCATTGCAGTGAATGTGGAAGTAGTTTTAGTGATTCCTCAAATCTCAGGATTCATCAGCGAACACACACAGGGGAAAAGCCATTACAGTGCTGTGAATGTGCGAAGAGCTTCAGTGGGTCCTCCGACCTACGAAAACATATTCGAACACACACTCAGGAAAAACCATACCATTGCAATGAATGTGTGAAGAGATTTAGTCAGTTATCAAATCTTCGAAGACATCAACGAACACACACAGGAGAAAAACCATAGGATTGCAGTGAATGTGTGAAGAGCTTCTTTCAGTTATTGGCCTACAAAAACATAAATGAACATACACTGGGGAAAAGCCATTCCAATGCAGTGAATGTTTAAAGAGCTGTAGTGGGTCATCAGACCTACAAAAATCAATCAGTAAATCAGTCAATCAATCAATCAATCAATCAATCATTTGTTAAGCGCCCCTCATACCCAGGAGGGTCTCAAGGCGCTGGGGGGGGAGGTGGGGGCCACTACTGATCGAACAGCCAGGTCTTTAGTATCCTCCTGAAGGTCAGCAGGTCTTGGGTCTGTCGTAGGCTCAGTGGGGGGTGTTCCATGTCTTGGCAGCGAGGTGGAAGATGGATCTCCCGCCGGTGGTTGTTCTTCGGATGTGCGGGACGGTGGCGAGTGAGAGGTCGGCGGAGCGTAGCTGGCAGTTGGGGGTGTAGAAGGAGAGCCTTCTGTTGAGGTAGGCTGGGCTGGTCTTGTGGAGTGCCTTGTGTGCGTGGGTGAGGAGCTTGAAGGATATCCTCTTGTTGACGGGAAGCCAGTGCAGGTTTCTCAGATGGCGGTTGATGCGGCTGTGTCGTGGTACATCGAGGATCAGTCATGCTGAGGCGTTTTGGATGCGTTGTAGTCGATTGATGAGCTTGGTCGGGGCTCCTGCGTAGAGGGCGTTTCCTTAGTCGAGTCTGCTACTGATGAGGAACTGGGTGACTGTCTTTCTTGTATCTGTCGGGATCCATTTGTAGATCTTGCGGAGCATGCGGAGGGTGTTGAAGCAGAAGGAGGAGACGGCGTTGACTTGCTTGGTCATTGAGAGCGTTGAGTCGAGGATGTGCGTGGTCGGTGGGGGTCGAGGCTGCCCCCCAGTGCCATTGGCCGCCAGGAGTCGTCCCAGGCTGACAGGTTGGAGCCGAGGATGAGGACCTCTGTCTTGTCCGAGTTCAGCTTCAGACGACTGATCTTCATCCAGTCGGCGGCGGCCTTCATTCCTTCATGGAGGTTGGCTTTGGCGGTGATGGGGTCCTTGGTCAGGGAGATGATCAGTTGAGTGTCGTCGGAGATTATGTTGAGGTTGTGCTGTCGGGCGACGTGTGCGAGCGGGGCCATGTAAATGTTAAACCGTGTCGGGCTGAGGGAGGATCCTTGGGGTACGCCGCAGATGATCTCGGAGGCTTCGGAACGGAACTGGGGGAGGCGGACGCTCTGGGTTCTGCCGGAGAGGAAGGAGGTGGTCCATTCCAGAGCCTTGTCTTGGATCCCTGCGGCATGGAGGCGTGCGCGTAGTGTGCAGTGGCAGACGGTGTCGAAGCTGGCTGAGAGGGCTCCCCATTGCAGTTTCCCCATTGTCTAGCAGGGTCCTGATGTCGTCGGTGGCTGCGATGTGGACGGTCTCGGTGCTGTGGTTGCTGTGGAACCCTGACTGGGAAGGGTCCAGGATTCTGTTCTCTTCGAGGTATCTGTTAACGATTTTCTCGATGACCTTGGCCGGTAAGGGGAGTAGAGAGATGGGTCGGAAGTTCTTGAGGTCTCTTGGTTCTGCCTTGGGTTTTTTGAGTATGGCGTTGATCTCAGCGTGTTTCCAGCTCTCTGGGAAGGTCGCGGTCTCAAGGGAGAGATTGATGACGTTGCGTAGGTGGGGTGCGATGGAGCTGCTTGCTTTGTTGAAGACGTGGTGCGAAATGGGTCTGACGAAGAGCCGAAGTGGATTGTGCTCATGATCTTGATGGTGTCATCGACGCTCACGCTGGTCCAGGCTAGCAAGGGGACATGGTAGATGGTGTGCGGAGGGTCTGTTGTGTTGCTGTCTGTTGGGGCTGTCTCGGTGTTGAAGCTGTTGTGGATGTCTGCTATCTTGCGGTGGAAGAAGGTAGCGAGGGAGTCGCACAGGGCTTGTGACGGCGGGATGTTGTTGGTGTTGGAGCTGGCGTTTGAGAGTTCCTTCACGATGTTGAAGAGCTCCTTGCTGTCGTGAGCGTTGTTGTCGAGCCATTTCCTCTCTAGTTTCCGGCAGGCTTGCTAGGAATGTAGGAGTTCTGGGGTGAACCAGCTGGCCCTCTTGCTGGTGTCTCTGTGGGCGGGGCTTCTTCAGCAGGGTGAGGCTGTTGGCACAGTCCTCGATCCAGCGTCTGAGGTTGTGGGCAGCGATGTCGGTGTTGGAGGGTTCGGTGGGTGGGCTGAGAGCGAGGTTTGCATGTCTACGGTCATTTTGCTCCAGCAGCGGCGGGGGATCTGTTGGGTGCGGTGGTGTGTGGTGGGTTTCTGGAAGGTGAAGTGGATGCAGCGGTGGTCGGTCCAGAGGAGTTCGGTGGTGTGGCTGATGGAGACGTGCGGGCTTGAGGAGAAGACGGGGTCGAGCGTGTGGCCGGCGGAGTGGGTGGGCGTTGTGACGAGTTGTCTCAGTCCGAGGTTGGCAAGGTTATCGATCAGGGTTGTGGAGTTGTTGTTGTTGTTCTCAAGGTGAAAGTTCAGGTCTCTGCAGAGGATGTAGTCGGTAGAGGTCAGGGCGTGCGTGCTGATGAAGTCGGCGATGGAGTCGCTGAACTGGGGGCAGGGTGCTGGGGGTCGGTAGACGAGGGTGCCTTTGAGGGTGGAGTTGGGGTCTGTGTGGCTCTGGAAATGCATGTGTTCGGCGGTGCTGAGTGCGCCGTCTGTGCTAGTCGAGACCCTGATGCTGTTCTTGTGGACGATAGCCATTCCTCCTCCGACTCCGTTGGTGCGGTCTCTGCGGGTGATCTTGTAGCCATCTGGGATGGCTATGGCGTTGTCGGGTGCGGAGGAGGTGGTCAACCAGGTCTCTGTCAGGAAGGCGACGTCTGGGGAGATTGTGTTGAGCAGGTCCCAGAGCTCGACGGCGTGTTTACTTGCAGAGCAGGTGTTCAGTAGTATGCATCGGAGGTGGTCGAGGATTTTCTTGGCGGGTGGTCCGTCGGCTCTGTGGCTGGTGTAGCTGCAGTTCCAGCAGGTGAAGGGACTGTGTGTGCGTTTCGGGGCGACCTTGAAGCAATTGTGGGTCCGTCCAGGGTTGAGAGCGTGCAGAGTGCTGACGTCGTAGTGGCGGCGGTCGTCGTGGCGGGTGCGGGGGCCAGGGGTTCTGGCGCTGGGCGAGGTCCAGATGTGGGCGGGCGCAGACGGGCTTGCCGCTCACCAGCGGAGCGACGGCGCAGAGGCCGGCATGTGTAGGGAGGTGGGAGTGAGGAGCAGCTGGGAGGCGGGAGGTGGGGGCAGCAAATGGGCAGTCAGGGGGGCGGAGCCGCAGGGGACGCAGCGGCGGGGCGGTGAGGGCGACAAAGGAAACAGAAGGCAAAAGGGCACAACAATTGAGGGGGAAATGAGTGGCACAGAGGGCAGAAAGGTCGCAAGAATACAGGGGGAAACGAGTGGCACAGAAGGCAAAAAGGTCACAAAGGTCACAGTAAACGGGGGAAATGAGTGGCACAGAGGGCAAAAGGTCACAAGAAAGGGCAGAAGGTCACAATAAATGGGGGGAAATTAGTGGCACAGAAGGCAGAAAGGTCACAGAAATGCAGGGGCAGCTAAGCAACAGAAGGCAAAAACGGGCAGAGAGACATGGGGGCCGCGAGGGGAGCAGAAGGAAAAACCGTGCTGAGAGATACGGGGCAGCGAGGGGGGAAGAAGGGAAACCGGGCAGAGAGACACAGGGGCATCCAGGGAGAGAATGGGCACAGGCGGTGCTGTGCGGAGGGGGAGCGATCTACCTGGAAGGGTCAAGGGTCGCTCTCCTCACCGCGCAGCGGCCAGCCTATATGGGGAGGTGGGAGGGAGGAGCAGCTGGGAGGTGGGAGGTTGGGGCAGCGAATGGGCAGTCAGGGGGGCGGGGCCGCAAGGGACGCAGCGGCAAGGGGCGACAAAGCAAACAGAAGACAAAAAGGCACAACAATTGAGGGGGAAACGAGTGACACAGAGGCAGAAAGGTCCCAAGAAAGGGCAGAAAAGGTCACAAAAAACAGGGGAAACAAGTGGCACAGAGGCTAAAAGGTCACAAGAAATGGCAGCAAAGGTTACAAAAACGGGGGGAAACAAGTGGCACAGGGCAGAAAAGTCCCAAGAAAAGGCAGAAAACGTCACAAAGAACGGGGGGAAATGAGTGGCACAGAAGGCAGAAAGGTCACAGAAATGCAGGGGCAGCTAAGCAACAGAAGGCAAAAACGGGCAGAGAGACATGGGGGCCGCGAGGGGAGCAGAAGGAAAAACCGTGCTGAGGGATACGGGGCAGCGAGGGGGGAAGAAGGGAAACCGGGCAGAGAGACACAGGGGCATCCAGGGAGAGAACGGGCACAGGCGGTGCTGTGCGGAGGAGGAGTGATCTTTCTTATTTACAGAGAATAAACCAACCAACTCCTAACTGGTGAAAGGACAGAATCTGTGCATGATGGTGAAAGTATTGATCGGAGAGAGAGCTGACGAAAAGTTTAATTCTTAATACGTTTCTGAAAGCTTGACAGTTAAGTAAAGAATCTTGAGCAGTAAAGAATTCCAGCACTTACAGTCCAGAACTATCAACTCCCTACTTTACATTTGTTGAACCTTGTCGCTGGAAAAACAATCTGGATTTAGAAGTAAAGGAACACAAAAGATACTGATTTTTTATGCAAATGATATTCAGGTTTGTTTTTACAAGTAAAAAGAAACTCTTGTTTTATAAACTGCCGGTGAATGAATGGGCATAAAAAGTATGTGCTGCCTCATGAGCAAGCAGTGAAACTTTGTGATGCAGTTGGGACGTCCTCCGACCACAAATAAGATGGATCGTAACATTCTGAATCCTCTGTAAGGTGCTCTTGTGTTGCTGCAGCTGTCAAATAAACAGTGTTCTTATAGCCCAGACTTGCCTAGAGGAAGGAGTTCACCGATATAATATGCACATCAGAAGAGAGGATACATCTCCAGTAGCCAAAGATAGTAGAAATGAATGCTTTCCACCAAGTTCATTTTAACAGATTGTTGAGTCTAGGATGTTCTTCCTGCTGCCGACCATCATCATCATCACTACACCACCACACAGCCAGTCAGTAACAGGAACAAGACTGCTCTTCAGCACACCCATCCTTATACATTACACACTACAGGGGTTTCCTCCAGTGCCAAACTCACTTTACTTTCATGTTAACAGCAACAAGTTCTAAACTGAACAAGTGGTTTGCATGGCCATTAGTGGCATAAGAAATTTGAAACCCAATACTTTATTAATCTGTATTAATAATACGTAACCAAACATCCAAACACCACCCATGTATGGACATCCAAGAGCCTTTAAAAACCACACTACAGACGTATGTACCCGGATCAAACTCAATTTATTGTAACATTAACATGAACAAAATTATGATACAGCAAGAACAATCATGAGGATATGAAATTTATACAATGATGACTAGATTTTACATATTAATACGAAATGTATGTTTTTAGATATGTAATAAAAAAAACATTTATTTGAATACATGGTATTTGACTACTGATTGTATAGGAGATCTTAAATGTGATTTATTCCCTAAACTATAAAGATAATTTGTGATGTCATCAAGAAGCCTAGTTTATTTGGCAATAGAGGGGTCAAATCTCAATAGCATGACTGCTTTCAGAAGGGAGTCTGGCACAGGTGCAATCATAGGGGACTATTCTCGCCAGAATGCCTTCTCTCAGAGTGCGAGTTGTTATTTTGGTCTCGGCCTGATCCAGCGCATGCGCTGGTCTAGCTGAGACATTTAGTAGCTGCTTAGAAAAGTGCTTCTTTCCTGGCAACCAGCTTACTATCACGCGCACAAGAGCGCGCGCGCATGCGCGTAATAGCAAGCTAGTGGCCAGCAAGGTAGCACTTGCGGTGATGCGTCACCACTCGTGTTTTTTTTTCATTTCGTGGCCGCGCGGCTTTACTTTTATGGCCTCGCGGCCAAATGTAGGTGCAATTCTGCAGTCCGCCTCCGCGAGAGTTCCCTAATCCAGCTCTTAGGGTCTGTCCGTATGGAACCAATTTCTGCTAGAGCACCGCTCCCCTGCCATGCCACATGGAAGCCTTTCTTGTAATTTAGCCATCGCTGTGTTAAACACATATTTCCACATTAGCAGCCTTCCTCACTAGGAAAGTGGGGACTGTTTTAAGAGCTTCGTCCTTGTGAAAACTTCAAACTTATTTCCCCAATAGCAGTGCAAGCCTTCCCCTCAACAACCACCTTACAGGATGTTTGATAATGACATCACTCCACACTGTAGCGCCTCGCTCCTACTGGAATCCATTTCTGCTCTAAGCACATTCCCGAGAGTACTATTTCCGCGCATGACAGGGGGCGCCTTCTGGAAGTAATTCCCGCTGCAGACACATGTTTGTTAAGACCATGTTGCCACACAGTGGGTTCCGCTCCGAGTAACTGCTGCAGGTTCGCTTGTAAAAACATTTTTTTTCTATTTTAAATAAATACGCGCATCTGTGAATGTAATTGTGTGTGGGGAGGGGTGGGGTGGTTATTAATCTTAAAACATTGGCAAGAACATTGTAATTATTGGCAAATCGTTCCGAACGGGTGCCACACATTAATGTCTTCTTACAGACAATGTTGTAAAGTATTGAAGGTATACACAGTGTAGTGTTGCGTTACTCGCGCAAAGGAAACGCTTTAGAGCGGGTCGGCACATCAGCATAGGAGATGGACCGCATCTGTGCAAACAACACGACTGTCATGTGCAGCTGCACCACAGACAACCAGCTGGTGACATTTGGCACCATCACAGAGGTGTGTGTGTGGTGTGTGCTCACACACACAAGCACGCATCTAGAAAGCCCCTCTTGTCCGTACACATGCATCTGCCTTTCCCTGGGTTGCACAGAAGTCTTTGCACACAGTCCCTGCATTACTATGTTGTTGGCACGCGCTCGCACACACATACATCACACAGACCAACCACACACCTGGTGCACCAGGGCTGTTCACCAGCAACCACCCAAGCAGATGGCGTTCTGTCTGGTTCAGATAATAGCATCCTTTAGCATGCATCCAACACTCGCGTTTCACAAGTGTGTGCACTTACAGCATGCCGCCTTCGGACTGTTAACAAGTGTGTGCCTGCTCAGGCGGCGTGCATAACCTGCCATAATTGTGTAGAGCATTCTTTCAAGTCGCCACCCGAAATACTAGTACAAAATGGGAGGAAGGGAGTAATTATGCGAAAGCGTGTGAATAATAGCCAGTGTGCAGTAAACGGTTCATCCGTTGCTACCGCAGAGTGGTAGAAGAAGCAAGCCGTTCATTGGCTGACACCAAATAGGCTCTAGCCTTGCATTCAGAGCGGGCACACACTCGCCACCCCTGTTTTCACAAGAGCATGTACCAGAAACCACACTTCTTGGGTTTTTCGTAAGTGAGTTCTGTAGTGTCGCGCTCTAGTCTTCGCGGTAGTACGCGATGACGTAGAGCGCGGCTGCCATTTTGGGAGCGCATTCCAGCACCCAGACCCGAGCGATCCGGACAGGTTCCCGGCGCACTGTTGTGAAAATTAATAAATACTTCAAACCTTTCCCCAGTCGTGTGCGCTTCATTCAGGTGGCTCCCCTCATCATTACAAGTTCCATGGACTGTTCGGGAGAATGAACTCATCCTGGTGGCGTCCAGAGATATTTAATGAATGCATATACATGCGTCTTGCGTGAGTGTAAGAACACACACAAAGCATCCTTAAGGGGGTTCAATGATGTGTTCTGACACAGGAGGAGTCCAGGGGTACAGCCCGCACCCCTCATTAGTTCTAGACTGATTGTGCATACTCCTGCATTCTGGTGTTGTCTATGAGGTTGTCCTCACTTGCTTTGCATCCAGGAATGACACTTTATGAAGTGTACGCTCACGCGCTCATCATAATTGCTTTGTTCACAAGAGGGTGAACCCCGCCCAGCATCAGTCACTTGCACTGAACACTTTGCCTCCCCTCTACCCCGAGCGAGCGGTTGTATGAGTGCGATCCTTGGTTCTCGTGAGTGAATGCTCATCGAGTGAGTATCCTGGTGCAATGTATGAGTCAGTGAGTTCACAACTATCACGGAGAGTGTGTGCTAACCCAATCAGCAGCCCAATGCCCTTCATGTGTGCGTTCTCACACGCCCTGAGTCGGGAAGTCTCACCTGAACTTCTCTTTGGCTGTCACATGTGTGTGCTCTTACACAAAACATCCCCCACTCCTCTGTGGGTGAGTACTGCATACATACATCCTCAGAGAGTCATTGCTGTGTGCAGAAACACTTATACATTTACTGTTGTAATTTTTATTTCCCGGCCAGGTGGCCAATGCTTGTTTTCTCTATTCAATTAATCAATCAATCAATCAATCAGAGTACTTGTAAAGCGCGCTACTTAACCGTGAGGGTCTCAAGGCGCTATGGGGAGGGTGGGTGCTGCTACTACTCGAAGAGCCAGGTCTTGAGGAGTTGAGGAGCCTTCTGAAGGCGAGTAGGTCTTGGGTCTGCCGTATGTGGGTAAAGAGGGTGTTCCAGGTCTTGGCGGCGAGGTCGGAGAAGGATCTACCACTGGAGGTCGTTCGTTAGATGCGGGGGACAATGGCGTGGGCGAGGCTGGCGGAGCGGAGCTGGCGGGTGGGGGTGTAGAAGCTGGCTCTGCTGTTCAGGTAGGCTGGTCCGGCGTTGTGGAGTGCTTTGTGTGCATGGGTGAGGAGCTTGAAGGTAATCCTCTTGTTGACGGGGAGCCAGTGTAGGTCTCTCAGGTGGGGGGTGATGTGGCTGCGGCGGGGGACGTTGACGATCAGTCGGGTGGAGGCGTTTTGGATGCGTTGTAGTGGTCATAGGTGTTTGGCTGTGATTCCTGCGCAGAGTGTGTTGCCGTAGTCCAGTCTTGTGCTGACGAGGGCCTGTGTCACTGTTCTTCTTGTTTCGGTCGGGATCCACTCGTAGATCCTGCGGAGCATGCCGAGGGTGTTGTAGCAGGAGAAGGAGACTGTGTTGACCTGCTTAGACTTGGAGGAGTCGAGGATGAATCCTAGGTTGCATGCATGGTCAGTGGGTGTTGGTGCTGTTCCCAGTGTGGTCGGCCAACAGGAGTCATCCCAGGCTGAGGGGGTGGGTCCGAGGATGAGGACCTCCGTCTTGTCCGAGTTCAGCTTCAGACGGCTGATCCTCATCCAGTCGGCGGCGGCCTTCATTACTTCGTGGAGGTTGGTTTTGGTATTGTGTGGGTCCTTGGTGAGAGAGAAGATGAGCTGGGTGTCGTCGGCGTAGGAGATGATGTTGAGGTTGTGATGGCGGGCCACTTGTGCGAGGAGGGCCATGTAGACGTTGAACAGCGTCGGGCTGAGAGATGAGCCCTGGGGGACGCCGCAGATGATGTTGGTGGCTTCGGATCGGAAGGGTGGTATGCGGACGCTCTGGGTTCTGCCGGAGAGGAAGGACCTGGTCCAGTCAAGGGCCTTCTCTTGGATTCCGGCTTCTAGGAGGCGTATCTTTAGAGTGCGATGGCAGACCGTGTCGAAGGCGGCTGACCGGTCCAGGAGGATGAGGGCTGATGTTTCGCCGTTGTCTAGTTGGCGCCTGATGTCGTCTGTGGCGACGATGAGGGCTGTCTCGGTGCTGTGATTTCGTCTGAATTGGACTGGGACGGGTCCAAGATGTTGTTGTCTTCCAGGTGGCGGGCCAATTGCATGTTGGCGATTTTCTCGATGACCTTTGCCGGGAACGGGAGCAGGGAGATGGGAACGGAAGTTCTTGAGGTCCTTGGGGTCCGTCTTGGGCTTCTGAAGAGGAGGGCATTGATTTCGGCGTGCTTCCAGCTTTCCGGGAATGTCGCTGTTTCGAAGGAGATGTTGATGACCTTTCGTAGTTGGGGTGCGATGGCTGCGTCTGCTTTGTTGAATATGTTGTGTGGGCATGGGTCTGACGGAGATCCTGAGTGGATGGAGTTCATGACCTTGCGTGTCTCGTCATCGTTGATGTTGGACCAGGAGGTCAGGCAGTTGGCGCTGGTAGTGTTCACAGGGGAGGTGGAGTTTGGCGTAGTCGGGGTGGTCATGGTGTTGAAGCTGTCGTGGATGTCAGCGATCTTGCGGTGGAAGCAATTGGCTAGTGAGTCGCACAGTTCTTGTGAGGGCGGGATGTCGTTGGCGTTGGCGCTGGGGTTGGAGAGTTCCTTTGCGATGCTGAAGAGCTCCTTGCTGTCGTGTGCATTGTTATCCAAGCGGTCTTTGAAGGACGATCTCTTGGCTAATCTGATGAGGTGGTGATGTCTGCGGGTGGCGTCCTTGTGGGTCATATCTCTCCATTTTCCTGCATGCGCGTTTTTTAACTTTTGTTTGTAGAAGCGCATGCGTCGCATTCACGTTAATGGCAGCCAGGGACATGGCCGTCATTAAAGTGAAAGCATTGCACTGGGCACTTTTGCAAACAACCATTGGTCTTGCAATCCCCTCCCCATCTTCAATAGCCGAAACTGAGTTCTCGCTAGCACCTCCCACAGCACCGCCTTTATTCATGTGGTAAACACAGCAGCCATTATTCGTTCGTCTCAGAAGTTCAGTCTTTCCTGGCGGGCCTGGATTTCAGATCAATCAAGCCCAGCCGGCCAGGCTGCCTCTGAATAAGTGAACCACCGTCCAAGTTATTTGCCTTAGTGCCGCCTTCCCTGATTTACATAAATAAAGTGCACAGCCTGACGTATCTCTGCAGTATGTGCATCTGGGCTGTACACTGCCTGTTGTTTTCAGGTACAGGTAACAGCCCAGGTAAAAGGTTGCTCCAAGCAGGCACTGCTGCAACAGGTGAAAGAGCTGCCACTAGTCTGCTGCAGAGAACACCAATCTGCACCACATTCTTAATGTGCTGGTGTAGTAACGAGCAATTAAAGATGTATTACATAAAATATTAAGCTGGTTACAGTCTAGTTCAGTAAAACCTCAGCCCGCAAGTTTTGTTCATTAAAATAGATTCTGCCTATGTTCATTCAATTAGAAACAACATTGGCACTTTAATCATTACAGGGATAACACCTCAGAGGTCAGGGACCTTCAGTGTGTCACATCCTGGACGCTCCATTTCATGTTAAAGCGACTACTGCAGAATCGTGCACTGCAGACATCTCTGTGGGCGAGATTGACAGACAGTGTCAGTGACATTGCATTGCAGACACATCTGGGCGAGAGTGACAGACAGTGTCAGTGACATTGCATTGCAGACATTTCTGTGGGTGAGAGTGACAGACAGTGTCAGTGACATTGCATTGCAGACACATCTGGGCAAAAGTGACAGACCGTGTCAGTGACATTGCACTGCAGATACCTCTGTGGCTGGAGTGACAGACAGTGTCAGTGACAGACAGTGTCAGTGACATTGCATTGCAGACACCTCTGTGGGCTGGAGTGACAGACAGTGTCAGTGACATTGTATTGCAGACACCTCTGGGCGAGATTGACAGACAGTGTCAGTGACATTGCATTGCAGACATCTCTGTGGCTGGAGTGACAGACAGTGTCAGTGACATTGCATTGCAGACACCTCTGGGCGAGATTGACAGACAGTGTCAGTGACATTGCATTGCAGACATCTCTGTGGCGAGAGTGACAGACAGTGTCAGTGACATTGCATTCAGACACATCTGGGCGAGAGTGACAGACAGTGTCAGTGACATTGCATTGCAGACATCTCTGTGGGCGAGATTGACAGACTGTGTCAGTGACATTGCATTCAGACACATCTGGGCGAGAGTGACAGACAGTGTCAGTGACATTGCATTGCAGACACCGCTCCAACTGAATGCAAAATATCACAGACTCTACACAGAGCTCTTCGACAGGATAGATTCGCAGACACAGAGGAGATGTGGCTAAACTGTCAGGGGTGCCTACTTTGGAACTGAGCAGCAGCTCAACATTCTGTGATTCTGGGCAAATGACTCATCTCCCAGATCCTTTAAAAACACAAAAAAAGAAAGAAACCTGCTTCAAGTGTAAAGCACTCCAATACCCTTGGGTCGAGTTTGCGCTGTAACAGAACTTCAAAAAACAAACTTCTCTACAGTAGAATACTGTAGCAGAGGCTAATGGTATCGACACATCCATGAAACACAGCAGCCCAGCACACACATACAGTAGAGACACGTCACACAGAATACTATAGGCCACTGGAATTGTGCGGCTGTGACGATTTTTGCATGGTTGTAAATTTGCCACATAATCCATCATCTGCCACATAATCTACAGCTTTTAACAAAATAAAATTTCTGTCTATGTCAAACTGTTCAAAAGTTTGTAAAAACACAGCGATGTGTTTCAGCACAGTGGAAGGCTCTTTACAAAGGTTGACGGATTTCTATAGTTGTTTGCTATATTTGGGTATTAAAGTGGTACCAATAAGGTACAACTAATGCACAGACCATGTTAAATTTAAAAATTGCTAAATAATTAAGTTAAATTATTGCAAAATGTGCTGCATAATCCCACATAATTTGCATTTTTGGCCATAATTTACTCAACCCTGCTGCATAATTTGACTCCCCTGCCGCATAATTCCTATGGCCCAGACTATAGGAGAGACCGATCATACAAAGGCAATGCTATAAAAGAGTATCAGATGAGGGACAAACCAGGTAGAGACAGCCCTTGGTCACAGCACCGAAGATAGCCAGACTCGACATTTACCTGTCTTAAGATCTTTAACAGAGTTTCAGTAATTTATATTGCACAATAGCTCACCAAGCTAACACTTACTACAGCAAAACATTATTAATTACCTAGGCAAAACCAATTGCATTTACCAATGCACGCCTTTTTAGCTACCTTTCAAACACATAACAGTAACTAAAAAGGTCTCACTTTTGGGAATTTATAGATATTTAGTTATGCAGCACAATATCCTTGGTGCTATAACAACTGTTGCATGGCTAAAAACGTATAAGGTCCCAAAGGTGAGACCTATTGGCTATGCCAACGTTTGTTTTGCTTGAGATGGTACTACCTCTCCTTCTGTGTTAATGAAGAGAGAAGTGCTACCTGTAATACTGAGATCTGGGATTCACTCCTGTTTTGGGGACTTAATTCAGTCTTTTCTACCTAATTCCTACCTGATTTGTTTAGGAAACCTAAAAATATGTCTGTCTCCTGGCACTACTCTTGTTAATAATCCATAACAATACCACAGAATGTTGAGTACGTGAAAGCAGTGAACCACACAAGGGATTTAAACATGTTAAATGCATGTTAAATACAAATACAAAATGTACTTTTTTTATTTTTTTTAAGGTTCTTATATAGCGCTGCTTTATCTAATAATGTCTGATGGGTTTTCTTCGAGAGCCCTTTCTCCTTCAGAAGTTCTCCATCGACAGAGCCAGGGAGAATTCCTATGAAAGGCTGACAATCTGTCCAACTATAAACAGGGCTGCTGGGAGGGCCGGTGGTTTGGCTGGTATAATGCTTTGTTGCATTTTTTATAGAGTTATAGCGTGCCCTTTCCACCACACCCTGAATCCAGCCCGTCTTTCTTTAGTGATTTTTCTATTTTGGGTTACATTTGAAGACTGTCCCTTACCTTTATAGTTTGACAGGTGGTCCACGGTCTGTCAGAGGAGCAGTCGTAACAACTTCCAGTACTCCGTTGGACTACCATCTACCATATTTAGCAATTCCCACCAACCTGGCTATCCCTGTGTCTTCAGAGGAGCAACATGAGCTTTTCTAAAAGCACCTCAAGTTTGCTGAGCAGCTGCCATGTTTCACACGGGTGCCCAACAGACATTTTTGTTTTACTCCTAAAGTGAGAGTTTGCTTTTGCTTTTTGTAAAACCAATAAATAATGTACTTGATACACTGAGAGCTTTCTGCAAGGGAGTCTAGGTCTGCGCTATCACGTCAAGAGATGCTGTATGCAGTATAGCGGGGGAAGCTTTTCGCCTATCTTTTTCATTGGCCGAAATTCTAAATGCTGCAATCTGATTGGTTTTGGCCAACTTAATCCCGCCTCCTGACAGCCATGTCATCTTGTTGTCCTTCCACGGCTATCGGCCCCTTTACTTTTAAAGCTGTTTTGTTCCCCTGCCTCCACTGTTCCCTCCCGCAGTCTGTGAATTCATTTTACCACCACCACCCCTCCACCTCCTCACATTTGTGCCTTTTTTAACGCTCGTGCCTCCGTTTAAAATGCAATAGGTCTCGTGTAAATACGAGTCATATTGCATTTTAAAAGCTTGTTTGTCTCTGATTGGTGGGTAAACTCGCACTTGTTTTTTGTTTCGCATGCGCGCGATACCTCTGGGACTGCGCCTGCGCTGAACATACCGTATGCCTTCATTTGTAAGGAGACCCGGGAGGAGAGCGTTATCAGCGCATTAGCACAACTTAACGTAACAAGAGGAGGTGTCGAAAAACTGAGAGCAGCCAACTTGTTTGTTTTATTGTTCCCCCGATCATGTCTTGTCACCGCACGCAGTGTGGGAACCTCTTGCCTACCCCTCCCCAAATCTGAGCCACGAGAGCTGCTCATGAGCCAGCCTCTGCCACCCGGGAGAGACAGAAGCGGCGAGCGCTAGAGGGCAAGAGAACGGAATACAAACCCGTCTGCCAGCAGGACCCAAAACCAAACGGGACCGAGTGAGTGAGCCTGCCGCTCACTTCGCAGCTCTGAAGATCAGCCTCGGCACCGGAGCTGCCGGCCCGCAGCCAGCATCAATGTGGTACGGACCGAGGATGATGCTGGTAAGTGCTGTTAAAGCTTACTAACTCTCAGCAGCACGGCCAAGGCAATAGAGATGTGTGCGGGTGTCCAAACTGGCAACAAATCCGATTCCAGCAGGGCCGCCCAATATGTATTGGTAAATAATCACTTGCAGTAGGGCTTTAAGTAGGATGAAAAAACGGAGGGGTGTTTCCCATAGGGGCGTGGCCAATGTAATTGAGGCCATGGCTTAAAACACTTATGCTAAAAATCTGTAGTGTGTGCCCGACTGGTGTTTTGCTGTTTCTGTCCATTCATCCTTATATAGAACAGAACAAGTAACATTACATGTCCAAATGAGCTTCTCCTGAGATTTCATTATATATAATATTAAACATGCTTCAGTTCTTGTAGACGAGGATGTGGCATAAGTCTAGAGCTACCAACCTTCGAGCTGAGCGCGCGGGTTTGAGCCTCACATCCGCTCAACATACTGGGATTAAACAAATGACCACGTCCTTGCGTGTGTCACTGGTGCTCATGTCTGCCATATAGAAATTTGACAAACAAATCACTGCAAAGTTGCATCAAAAGCAGTGCCGGGTGCTATATGGACGAGTTAAGTTTCTTTCCCCCACCCCTAGGGTAAAAATGGAGAGCCAAATTTGACCTGTTTCAGTGGCTGCTTTTAAGAGCTGATAGTTCTGGGCATCGGCAGGATCCGGCCCACCTAAAGCCCTGACTTGCAGTTACTTCCCCCCGATAGTAGATTCACGCTGCTTACTTGATACATTGAAGCATAAGCAGGCTCTCTGTTTGCTCTCTCCTCAGTCCCGTCACCAATCTGTCACTTCTGGTGTTCGTGAATTGCTGCATAATCTTGCCTCATGCTTGGGTTGAAATCTGGAGTCTAAAAGATATTTTGACAATATATATGCGCAAAATGCCCTCACCCCCAAGTGCTTCGAGCTGCACCTGGTATTGCTCAGTGTATGTTTATTTTCTTACATTTTCTTTGGAAGGTGGCAACCTTTGTGGTAGGCTCTTAATCAAAACCTTTTGCAAAACATTGGCGTTAATAGCAAAAATATTCAGATCAGTTACAGAACGTTCAGCCTCTGTCATGATGCACTTTGAACCTGGCCACGCCTTCCCCGACTGGAGTTGGATCTCAGCCCGTAGGGGGCTGCAAATTAAGCCTTGAAATTACTGTAACTGCTGCCATTGTTGACAATCGTCACAAATTCCCAACAATAACTGTTTTCCATTTTACGAGAATGAGTCACTCTGAGGAATTTCTTGTCGCCCACCAACAGCAGGAGATCAGGGCTCTGATAAAATGTTTTGATAGCTGAACGTTTGTCCTCTTGTCAATTTGTATTTTTAATCAATGTCCTCATCTTGAAGCCGTTTAAAGTTGTTATATTTGGGCGCCCCTGTGCACAAATAGCATTCTGCTGCATGATTATCAGCTTTTCGTGGATAGATTATACTGCTCGGAGGGTGTCTTGGTGAACTCTGCTTTTACAACTACCTGATTTTCGATACTCCTTTCTCGCACTTTACTGCATCGGAGTATGGTTGTCTCCCGAGCTTCAGCCTCTCTGCTGTGCAGTCAGATACCGTTTTTAAGTAGTAGGCACTGTTTCTTTTTCAGCTGTCTGTTCCTCCTCTTACTCCATAGTACAGGAGACAACATTCTTCCATTTCAACCTAGGGCAACTCAAGGTCGCACAAACTGGTCAAGAATGGCTGCTACTTAATAAAACTCATAGGAACTGCTTTGGGGAAATTTAAAACACCATTTCAGTAAGATTGGTTCTCGTGTATGAATATATTTTGCAAGTACATTCTTATCTGCTAAATCACTTTTACTAGTCAGGAAAGCTTTTCCGACTTGTCAAAGGGGTAATGCTTCTTATTTTGAATCACGAATAGAAAGGGGTGTTTGAAAGTGTCACCCTCCTACTTCACAAGAGTGCGGTGGTGCAGACGCTCAGAGAAAAGACTGCTCTCCAATCCTGGAGCACGCACATTTCTCTCTAGGTAGATGGACCCTCAGCTCCGTGGTCGGCTGCTTCTGGCTCATCTTAGACGTTCACACATCCTGCAGGGGTGGTGCACTCCTTCCCTCGCAGCAGGCAAGCTAGCTTCTAGGTTAAAGAACAGTAGATGTTTCAGCACCCAAGCTAATATGCTGCATTGGTAAATACATATAAGGTCCCTAGGGCGAGAACGATTGCATTGCAAATGCTTGTTTCCTATTTTTTTTCTGCTTCAGACAGCCAGTCTTTATATAATGTTCCTGAAGAGAAGCAAGTAGGTCAGAATGCCTACCATTAGTAGGGCAGATGGTCTGATGTACGTACACCAACCACCCCAGGTATGTCTGCCATGGTTATGAGGGTTCCTGTGGTTCTGACCTCTGTTCAAACAGAGGGGAATAGTGATAGATTCTTCTCATCAACTTCCAAAATTCTCCAATTTATTTTTATAATCCATTCTTCCTTAGAGACCTTGGTTGGAAGTTTGCAACATTGTGTCAGGTTTTGTGAAAAATGAGTGTGCCATTGTCCAAGGCTCTACTGTTGCATCAAAGGTTGTATAAAAGCAGTGTGCCACCCTCCGAGGCTTTGCTGTTGAATCAGATTATGTGTAGAAGTAGTGTGCAGCCTTCTTTGGCTGCATAAAGATGTATGTAAAACCATTGGGCCCGATTCACAGAACTAACTTAAGACACAATCCTAAACTTACTACCATTTTGGTATTTACAGAAGGCACTTACTCATTTCGGTATTCACAGAAGTTAGGTGTCCTAACTTTAGGACTCCTAAATGCCTTCTGTGAATACCGAAAGTCTTAAAATTAGGATTTTTCTCCGTTTATTAGTAGTAAAGTTGAGAAAAATCCTAATTTTAAGACTTTCGGTATTCACAGAAGGCATTTAGGAGTTCTAAAGTTAGGAGTCCTTACTTTACTACTACTAATTTGAGAAAAATACAACCAAAGATCTTTCACAAACATCTCATGTGTCTGCGCCCAGCTGTCGCCAGGAGCCCAGACCCCTGCACTTTTCATGAATGACTTGGGACACAGGCAGATATACTCTTATACGAGCCGGGAACTCCTAGTTATCAAACGATCAAGCACATCTAAATGTATTAACCACCCACATGACACTTTCGGGCATTCAATGACATGGAGGGTCCCTTCGCGTGCAGGTTTTGCAAATTCCAAGGCATGGAGCTGAAGCAGAATTATGCGCCCGCTGCTATCTGATCCAGAAAAGTCAAAGCATAATTATAAATTAGATGCTCCCCCCCCAGACTTTTCCTCAGACTCCCCTAGACTGTTCTTCTGACAAATATGGTCAGGGCTGGAACTGTTTTTTGGGCAATGTTAGATCTCGGCCCAAGCATGCTACTGAAATCTGGGACCTACTATCTTCTGAGAATCCGACATCGCATTTCTGATTGAAACCTGGCTCAAACCTAGCTCTACCCCTGCTATTGCGGTGACAGTTCCTGATGGCTACCATATTCAAAGGCTGGATAGACAGTCTAAGGTGGGTGGAGGGATAGCCATTATCCATAAAGACATTATTAATGTATCGACACTTGAGCAATGTTGTAATGATAAAACAGATATGGCGGTTTTTAGATTTTTTTTACCTCATTACAGCTGGAAAGGTGCCCTTGTATTTCAGCCCCCAGGTCCCCTTTTAGATTTCTTGCTTCAACTGATGGAATTAATTGCCCCTCATATTATCTCCACTAAACATTTTCTGTTACTAGGGGACTTCAATGTACATAGTGAGAACACTTCTAATCAGGACGCCTGTATGTTTCTCGCAAACATGGCCACTCTAGGACTAGTAAAGAACAACAAGGGTCCTACACATCTAGCGGGACACACGTTAGATCTTATCCTGACCAACTCTCCAAACATCTTTTGTGGACAGATCACTCTTTAATTTACTTAAGGGACCCAGGGCCAACTCTGTCCCTTCCATGGCCCCCTACAGTCTCCGTAGACAGTGGCTTAACATAACACCTGACCCTTTTCTTGAACACATTCCCGACAACTATTATCCTGGAATCAGGGAATATTGAGGAATGTTTGGCCAGCTACAACTCCATAGTAAAAACAACCAAAGACCAGCTGGCATCATTGAAACATTACCATAAATCAGCCAGATGCCAACATGCAGCATGGTTCTCTTTAGATTTACGGAAGGAAAAATGTATTTGTAAAAACTTGGAAAGAAGTTGGCGTCAACACCCATGATGTAATTGATAAAGAAAGGTATAAGACCTCTCTGGCTCAATATAATAGGAACTTAAAGAATGCACACAGAGCCCACATTCCGTTGCACTTTAACCAGGCATGGAACGGTCCTAAAGATTTATACCAAATCCTTAAATCCTTTACCAACCCAAAGGCCTGCAACAATGAAGCTGCTCCAGCTCAAAAACTCTGCAATATAATAGCTAATCATTTCGTAGAGAATCTAGATAATTTATGATGAAATCACTTAAGACAAGAGCCCTCTGAATGACAATTCATTCCACCATCTTCCATCCTTGACCAATGTGCCTTCACTGGAAAGCTTTCCCCCTCTCACAGTTGATACAGTTGGGACATTGCTGTACACAGTTAAATCAAGTTCCCCTTTGGATATTATTTCAGCCAACATTTCCTCGTTACTCTTTAAACCGTTGTCCCCATCTACCTGCTCAATCCTTAATCTTTCACTAAGAGAGGGCCAGTTACCACTTGAATGGAAGGCTGCACAAATAATTCTCATCTGAAAGAAAGCTTATGTCCCAATGGAGGATCCGTCCAACTATCGTCTGATTTTTCTTCTACCCCTTCTGAGTACGTTTTTGGAAAAGCATATTCATTAACACCTCTTTCTATGTCAAATCTACTGGATGCCTTGACTCCTCCCAGTCTGGTTTAGGCCACTGCACAGTATTGAGTCAACATTGATTGCCGTCACTGACAATATAAGACACTCCCCTGACAATGGACAAGCAGTACTACTAGTTTCTCATCACATCCGACTCAGACTTGGAGACTTTGGAATCCAAGGACAAGCCCTTCAGTGGATTTTGTGCTTTCTCACTCCTCAGACTCGGACCATCAATCTTGGCCATTTCCGATCACAGACATGGAATCGACCAAAGGAGGGATCCTGCCATGGTCTCACTCTGGTCAGCATTTATGTTGCTCCATTAGCTGGACTCCTTAGAAAGCTGGTCTTCACGCCAATCTCGTATGCTGATGACACTCAGCTTTTACTGTCATTTGACTAAAATTCCCACAATACTCAGACTGCTTTCTCAGAAGGCATGATTGGCATCGTTAATGGAGGAGAGTGGAGAGGTGTACCACTAAATTGTCTTTTGAAAAGATGTAAGCGTACAAAGTTCCTTAGTATTTGAATTCCTTTATTTCAACAATGTCATAACTTGGGGTCCAGCCAATGCGTTGCCATCGCTACTTGGAGGAGGAATCATTTCCTACAGCTAAATGCTGGGAAAACTGAGATCATGCTATTTGGAGAAGCGCTTCTGCTCTGGTATCCAGAATTGTGGCCTCCGGAATTCGTCGAGACCCCGGTCCCTAAGACTGTGATCGAGAACCTAGGCATACATCTGAACCAGAAGCTCACAATGAAAGAGCAAGTTGCAATCACCCTGGGCTCATGCTTTCATATATTAAGCCCCTTACACAGGGTATTGCTATGATTACTTTCGGTAATCCCCATTACTCTTAGGCCTACTCGTCCTCGACCCAGTCATCACTCATGAGGTATCCCACAAGACAGGAAACGCTTTTAGGCTCCAGCCCCCCCTCCTGCCAGGTGCTATATTACTCCCAACCACTAGAACATGGTTACTCACAAACTTTCTCTCGGGGGCCAAATTTACAGTGTGGTTTATGTAGAGGGCCGCACCGGTGGGGGCGGGGGTCAGTTGGGGAGGGGGCGGGGCTAGAGCAACACAAAAAACTGTGACCATGAGGTTGATTACTGGTCCCTGCAGTGGACGCCTTCATACACTGAGCCACTAGACCCGGCATACACACATCTCTCTCTCTCTCTCTCTCTCTCTCTCTCTCTCTCTCTCTCTCTCTCTCTCTCTCTCTCTCTCTCTCTCTCTCTTCTATCTACCTCTCTCCCTCTCCCTAACTCTCTCTCCCTCTGTCTCCCTCTGTCTCACTCACTCTGACTGTCTCACTCCCTCTCTCCCTCTGTCTCACTCCCTCTCACTCCCTCTCTCCCTCTGTCTCACTCACTCTGACTGTCTCACTCTCTCTCTGTCTCCCTCTCTCTCTGTTTCCCTCTCCCTGTTTCCCTCTCCCTCTCTCTATTCCCTCTCCCTCACTCTGTTTCCCTCTCCCTCACCCTGTTTCCCTCTCCCTCTCTCTCCTTCCCTCTCCCTCCTTCCCTCTGTCTCCGTCTCTCTCCTTCCCCCTCCCTCACTCTGAGGTCACCCTCACTCTGATGACTCCCTCCCTCGCTCTGTCTCCCTCCCTCGCTCTTCCTCTGTCTGCCTCTGTCTCCCTCCCTCGCTTTCCCTCTCTCTGCCTCTGTCTCCCTCTCTCGCTCTCCCTCTCTCGCTCTCCCTCGCTCTTCCTCGCTCTCCCTCGCTCTGCCTCTGTCTCCCTCCCTTGCTCTCCCTCTCTCTGTCTCCCTCCCTCACTTTCCCTCGCTTTCCCTCGCTCTTCCTCACTCTCCCTCGCTCTCCCTCGCTCTGCCTCTCTCTCCCTCGCTCTGCCTCTGTCTGCCTCCTTCGCTCTCCCTCCCTTGTTCTCCATCCCTCGCTCTCCCTCTGTCTGCCTCTGTCCCCCACCCTCGCTCTGCCTCGCTCTACCTCTGTCTCCCTCCCTCACTCTCCCTCGCTCTTCCTCTGTCTGCCTCTGTCTCCCTCCCTCTCTCTCTCTCTCTCTGACTCTGTCTCCCTCTCTCGCTCTCCCTTGCTCTGCCTGTCTCCCTCCTTCGCTCTCCCTCTCTCGCTCTCCCTCGCTCTCCCTCGCTCTCCCTCGCTCTGCCTCTGTCTCCCTCCCTTGCTCTCCCTCTCTCTGTCTCCCTCCCTCGCTTTCCCTCACTCTTCCTCACTCTCCCTCGCTCTCCCTCGCTCTGCCTCTGTCTCCCTCGCTCTGCCTCTGTCTGCCTCCTTCGCTCTCCCTCCCTTGCTCTCCCTCCCTCGCTCTCCCTCTGTCTGCCTCTGTCCCCCTCCCTCGCTCTGCCTTGCTCTCCCTCGCTCTGCCTCTGTCTCCCTCCCTCGCTCTCCCTCGCTCTGCCTCTGTCTCCCTCCCTCGCTCTTCCCCACGCTCTGCCTCTGTCTGCCTCCCTCGCTCTCCCTCGCTCTGCCTCTGTCTGCCTCCCTCGTTCTCCCTCCCTCGCTCTCCCTCCCTCGCTCTCCCTCCCTCGCTCTCCCTCTGTCTGCCTCTGTCTCCCTCGCTCTGCCTCTCTCTCCCTCTGTCTGACTCTGTCTCCCTCCCTTTCCTTCCCTCTACCTGCCTCCCTCTTACTTTGTCACCCTCTTCATTTTACCCTGCCTGTGTGTGCCCAAGCTGAGACAGCTTCTGGGCACACACAGCTGCACCCCAGCACTTCACAGGTCTTTAAAAGACCATTCACATGTTAATGAGGCTTTGTTCACCTCTTAGCACCCCTGCAGCCCCACTCTGACTATGGCAGGAATCGCCCGGCCCCCACAGAGCAGCAGAATCTCAGAGTCGCTGCCGGGATGTTTGCTGACACTCTTAAAAAAAAAAAAGTAAAACACGGGTACGATGTCTGCACGGTCCGTGGGCCGCCAGGGAAGGCTTGCCAGGACGCTGGAGGCCCACGGGCCGTACTAAGAGTACCCGTGCACCAGAAGCACATCCTGGCACACCAAGCAACTAAGGAGGGAGGATGGGAAATATGACTTGGTCAACGATGAGTACTACTAAGAGTAATGGGGATTACCGAAAGTAATCATAGCATTACCTCTATGTCCCTCGTCCTCGACCCAGTCATCACTCATGAGGCATACCAAAGCAACGCCCAATAAGGCCTTTGGCACACGCAAAACAGCAAACACAGACCAAGCACAAAGGAGTGCAGCAAGTGAAAGTTTAATAAACACACAGAGCGAGGGGGCAACCCCCACAGTTTGCAACACCCCAGGACCAAAATTGGTCTGATCAGAAAGGGCACAATTCAACTGGTAGTGCCTCACAAAAGTGGATTCGGAGGCCCAAGTCGCAGCCCGACAGATCTCATCAAGAGAAACACCATGAAAAGCAGCCCAAGAGGCAGACAAGCCCCGAGTGGAACGCGCCTGAACCCCAGCAGGACAAGGCAAACCAACACCGAGATAAGCCAGAGAGATGACCGCCTTAATCCAGCGACCTATAGTAAGACGGGAGGCAGCCTTACAACGACCAGCCAAACCAAAGGTCAAAAAGAGGGATTCAGAGGAGCGAAACCCCCGCAGACCTAGCAACATAAACTGACAAGGCACGCTTCAGATCCAAAGAATGAAGCAAAAGCTCAGAAGGAGAAGAAGGAGAAGGACACAAAGAAGGAAGAACCAGTTCCTGAGAGTGTTGAAAACGAGAGCAGATTTTGGGGAGAAAACCGGGATCCAAAGAGAGAACCACAGCGTCATCCAGAAACCGCAAAAATGGGGGAGAACAACGCAAGGCCGTAAGTTCCCCCAGCCTTCTTGCAGAAGTAATAGCAACCAGAAACGCCACTTTGTAAGACAGGAACTTAAGGTCCACACACTCCAAAGGCTCAAATGGAGAGGACTGCAAAACACCCAACACCAATGAGCGATCCCAAGGGGTACCAGAGACCGGACAGAAGGAGAAGAGAGAGAGAAACTCCGAAAGAGGTGAGAAACCAACAAGCCATCCGAAGGTCGAAAAGAATCTGGATCCCGAAAGGCACGGATAGCAGACCATTGACCCCGCAAGGGAAACAAAGCGAAGCTCTTCTAAGAGCCATCCAGAGAAAACTGAAGAACAGAAGACACAGGGCAAGAGGTAGGAGACAGATCAAGTGAGGAACACCACCCAGAAAAAGAAGTCCAGTGTTTGGAATAAGAAGCCAAAGTAGACTTCCTACGAGAGGCCTGCATCACAGATATAATGTGTTCATGCAGACCACGGACCCCCAGAGACAACCGTTCAACCTCCAGACCGCCAAGGTGAGAGGAACCAGAAGGGAGGGAGATGGGGACCTCAGAGGAGATGGGTAGCGGGGCAGAATCCAAGGAGGACCCACAGCCAGACCCAGCAACAGAGGAAACCAAGATTTCAGCGGCCAGTATGGGAGAACCGCCACCACCTGAGCCCCCACCCTCTGAACCATCAGCAAGAAGGCAGGAATCAGAGGAAAGGGAGGAAAGGCATAAAGAAGCCAAGGAGGCCACTGGAGAGACAAGGCATCCACCCCCAAAGTTCCCTTCTCCGGATACCTGGAGCAGAACAGGGGAACCAGGGCATTGGACCGGGAGGTAAACAGGTCCAGATCTGGAGTCCCGAACCTCTGGCAAATCAACCGAAAAGTCCGGGGAGCCAGACACAGAGACAGAGACGAAGGAAACCTCCGACTCAAGGAATCCGCCACTATGTTGTCCACACCCCGAATGTGCTGAGCAGAGAGGGCCAGAAGATGCTGCTCCGCCCAATCCAAAATGGAGCAGGTCACCAGATTCAGGGAAGAACTGCGGGTCCCGCCCTGGTGATTGATGTAGGCCACAGTCACTGTGTTGTCCGATCTCACCAGGACATGGCAACCCCTCAGATGAAGACGGAAGAAGCAAAGTGCCCTCTCCAATTGGACGACCTGCGCGACTCCGACGGGAGCCAACGGACTTGCACCGTCTAATGATCCAAAATCGCACCCCAGCCGGACGAGCTGGCATCCGTGGTCAAAACCAGAGGGAGAGGCAGATGGATACACATCCCCTTGGAAAGGTGGGAAGAATCGAGCCACCGCTGGAGAACAGCTACAATGTCCAGAGATACAGGAACAGCATAGTCCAAGACAGGAAAGGGGACCCACCTCTGAACATGCCACAGCAGAGGACGCAGATGAACCCTGGCCCAGGGCCCTGGCCCAGGGGACGATGAAGACAGATGCAGCCATGTGACCCTGAACCTCCAGCCACTGTAGGAGGGGAGCCCCAGCTTGGGAAAACAACTTCCTCAACAATGACTGGAGACGGAGAATTAGGGAGTCCGCTAGAAACACCTTGCCCAGCACTGAGTCGAACACAGCCCCGATGAAGGATCTCCGGGTGGCAGGCACAAGTTGACACTTCGGCAAGTTTATCAAGAACCCATGATCCCTGAGCGTAGACATGGTCAAGAGAAGGTGGCGAGACATGATCTCCAGAGACGGGGCCTGGACCATCCAGTCATCCAGATAGGGGAACACGGACACCCCCAGGAGATGGAGATGCGCCACCAAGAGAGCCACCACCTTGGTGAACACCCGGGGGCGGACCGTAGACCAAAAGGAAGGACGCAGAATTGTCAGTGCTGACCCCCCGGGCAGAAGCGCAGGAATCCCTGATGCCCCACAGCCATGGGAACGTGAAGATAAGCGTCCTGGAGATCGAGAGGAGAGAACACCCACCCGGACTGGATCAGCGAAATCACCTTCTGGAGAGTCTCCATCTTGAATGGGTTCTTCTTCACAAACAAGTTCAGACCCCGAAGGTTGATGACCACCCGGAAACCCCCCGTGATCTTCGGAACCACATAGATGATGGAGTAGTAACCCATCCCCAGTTCCCTCCGCGGAACAGAGACAATCGCATGTTTGCTGACCAAAAGACGAACACCCTCCAGCAAGGCCAGGCGGCGGGCGGCGTCGGAGTCACCACCACCCCGGAGGGGGAGAGGGGACAGGAACTCGATCTGGTAACCCCGAGACAAAATATCCAGCACCCATTTGTCGGAGGTCGTCAATCGCCAAGCAGGAAGAAACAGGCAAAGCCTCCCACCAACCACAGGTGGACCACCAGCGAGACCGACCTCCCGGACGACATAGTCAGGAACGTTGCAGGCCAGACCCAGCACCCCGCGGGGATTTTTTCTGGAACTTCCACGGAAAGGACCTGCCAGTGCCACGCTGACTCCTGAAGGAAGACTGCTGAAACCTGGAAGGCTGGCGGAAGGACCTGGCACTGGAGAAGGAGGAACCCCCACGGGACGGAAGCTGATGAAAGGATAAAGAATGCTTGCGCTCCTTAAAGACCTTATGCAGCTTATCCTCAAGAGAGTCACCAAACAGACGGGCATCAGTGAAAGGCAACCGTAAACCCATGGAACGTTGGGCTGCGTCCGTCTTCCAATCCCTTAGCAACAGGGTCCGAAGAGCAGCAATAGAGGAACCACAGGACATAGCAGAAGCCCTCACTGAATCAAGGGCGATGTCCGATAAGAATTCAGCTTGACGCTCCATGGACTCCAGCAAGTCCAGACAGCTGCCCCCCTCCTGCATCATGGAAAATAGGGTCTTGAAATCAGACAACAAAGACTGAGTCCCATAAATCTCGGATCAAATAGCAAGGTGAGAGCCAACATATGACTTCTTCAAAGCCGAATCGATATTTTTATCCACACATTCGCGCAGGATGTTATCATCCGCCATGAAAGGACGTCCCAGAAGATAAGCCACAACGGAATCCACTGGGACAGAGTCAGGCAAGAAGTCCGCTATATCCTGCAAAGGATAAAGCTTGGACATAAACCTGGGCATGGTGATGTGATCCGGGTCCTTCCATTCCTTCAGCAGGACATCCATCACAAAAGGGTGCACCGGCAGAGAAGAGGCAACAGGCTTCTGAAACTGCAGAAAGACCGGATCCTGAGAGGTGCTGGGTGTAGAAGCATCAGGAAACCCCATATTCACCCAAACATGGCAAAGGATATCAGGCAAGAGATCCCTGGAAAAGTATTTGCCCTGAAGCTCAACAGCAGCAAGAAAAGACCCATCAGAATCATCAGAGGAGAAAATGTCCAAGTAAAGGTAAGTAGCACGAGAATGACGTCCAACAGCCTTCTTGCTTGCCTTCATATCAGACAATGTCTCCAGGATAAGGCGTTTAATCCGATCATCATCCACCCTGGCACGTTTCACAGGCGTAGCCGAGTCCCCACTGGCCTCAGGAGAAGAGGAAGGCACAGGAGAAGAATGCTTCCTCTTGCGATGATGCTTGCCTATAATGCACAAAAGACAGCAGCAGCAGAGCAAGAAATACAACAAGAAACACCACAAAAAACTCCCGCCCAATATATACAGAGGGAGCAAACAAACCAATCAGCCACCATGGATGTAAGCAATCCGAAAAGTTTGAATCAAATCCAAAACGACCAATCCCAACGCCGGAAAAAACTCCCAGGGAAGGCCAGGTCCGAAAACCGCAACCGGAACGAACTCGGTAACTTGCGGAGACAAACCAAGCTGCCAGCCAATCACAATGGAGGCTGTAGTGAACTGCAGGAAATGAATGGGAGAGGAAGGGGTGTCACCCAAAGGAAATCCGCGGCCAGGTAAACAGCAAGCGCGGGCTGCCAAGGCACAATCCGCAGCAGTAAGAGTGCCCATCGTGATGACAGGCAGGCCAGAGCCCACCCAGGTGCCTGTAGGAAAGGCATGTGAGGAATGGCGCAGACGGAACAAAAAAGGGGGAGGAAACTGATCCAAAGTGCGCCCAAGACATGGCCAAGCGCTATGACAGCAACCTCCTACCTACAGCAGGACCGGCATATTCACCCGCAAGTCCCAGAAGCATCGGCCTCCAGATGAAACGTAAGACCTCCTTGCAGCATGAAACCGAGCAGCAAGAACAGGAAGACCCGTGGAGCCACACAACACAGGTCTCCTGAACCCACGAAGAGACAGGGAAGCCCAGCAGCACAACTCTACTGCATCCCACGACAGTCCACGGGAGCCCTCGGAGCCCAGCAGACGAGGAAGCCACAGGACAAGCGAAGCAGGTAAGTGCCCGGCACTCACCCAAGCGTCACCCATCAAGTAAAACCACAGACCGGAAACAAAACAGGATGTGCTTCTAGTGGTTGGGAGTAATAAAGCACCTGGAAGGAGGGGGGGTGGAGCCTAAAATCATTTCCTGTTTTGTTTCCTGTCTTGTAGGATACCTCATGAGGGATGACTGGGTCGAGGCGAGGGACGTAGAGGTAATTCCTACTGTGAAGCTCTCCTGATTTCAGCAAGTGAGTCCTCCCTAAGTAGACTTCAGGCAGTCCAAAACATCGCACTCGCCTGGTCTCAAACTACCTTGCCAGAACAGCATCTCTCTGTCTATTACAATGTTTGCACTGACTTCCAATACGCAAGCTGTTCAGATTTAAGATATGCTGCTTTGTGCACAAAGCACTAAACGGTAAAGGTCATGGCTATCTAGCAGGAAAGCGGATCTCTATGCTCATGAGCCAAATCCTTGCTCCTTGTCCAGCGTTTCAAAAACTCCCGCTTAGGTGGGAAAGCATTTTTCCACTTGGCCCTCTATTATTGGAATCAGCTCCCTATTCTTCTCCGGAAATGCTCAGATCTTTTGGGGGTGATTCGGGCACTTCATAAGCCAATAGAAATTAAATAAATGTGAGAACACGCAGGGATGAGTATATCGGTTTTGCTTGCTGCTCGCATTGGCGTAAGGAAACTTGAGGGGGGGGGCCCTGCCAGGTACACACAGAGCCCCCCTCTGGACTCAACCAGGAGCTCTCATGCCAGGGTACTGTGCTGAGGGTACCCCTGGAGCTCAGGCATGCCCACACCAAAGGGTCTGGGGGTGTTTGTTACCCCCGCTGCTTCTTCTTGTTACATCCAATACTGTGCTATTGGTCTGTTCCAGGGTGCTGCTTAAAGATATCACCCTATTAGCTGCTTAACGTCTGTATGTATAAGGTACATACAGAAAAAAATGACATGCAAAATTACACTCTATGATCTCTTCAAAATGTGTGCTCTGAAGTTACGTTGTGATGTTGCAAATACTCCAAACACTGTCCCCCTCATACTCTTCATAATTTAGATAAACAACCCACAGTGAACTAGTGCTCATTGTTTTAGCGTATGCATTTCAACACAGCACAGCACGTTTCACTTTCTGACACCATCAATGTGTTGTCTCATATAGTGACCGAGCACATTTATTTGCCACTGAATAGAAGCTTACAACCGTTGCTCGCTAGTAGTACTCAGTTGATTTTCCTGAAAATTAACAATGTTTGGATCTTGGAACATGTTGGAATCAGGTCGCCTACGAATGATTTAGCACCGGGTGCCCCACGAACATGCGGTGCACTAAGGGCGATGGAGGCGGCCCCCTTCCATCTGTGCTCCTGTCCCCGAGCGAGCGGCTCTACGCACCGGCCCCCCGAGAGATGCCGGCTATCCCAGGCCAACCGAGGCTCCAAGGCACTGCAGTATTGTTACGGTTTAGGGGGGATTCTGACTTAGAGGCGTTCAGTCATAATCCCACAGATGGTAGCTTCGCCCCATTGGCTCCTCAGCCAAGCACATACACCAAATGTCCAAATTGGAATGAATCACGTTGTAACAAGATGTGTTACATCATGAGTATTCCAATGTAAAACATGTGTATGGGATACAGTGTAGCATAAAATCCTGCCAATATCTCTTCGAAGCCAGGAGTGAATGCAGTTGAAACAATAAGGTGTTGTTAATAAAATATTACAGATCACAATGACCAGTCACACTCCATTAAATGCTGTGGCTCTGTCACTATTGTGGCAAATATCTTAATCTAGCTAGCGTCTTCATCTAAGTCTTACAGAAAGGTGAACCCACTTAGATGGACCATCGTATACATCACACTCTATTGATAGGAAACCTGTGATGAAGCATCCAGTACTTTGACTATTAAAAGATAAATTAGGATAAGTAGACCTCCTTTACCAAAATATAAAATGTTATAATGTGATAATGTAGTCTTTATTGTGTTAAATGCCTGGCCTGAGAATCCCGATCTCTCTCTGATGGGTCTATCGAGTCTAATTGACCATGATTTTGCGTTTCAGACAGCAATCCTATGGATGTTTTGGCTAAGCAGTGTTCTCTTGGAATTCTGTTCTCAATTTCCAGCTGTACAAAACATTTTTAACACCAGTGGATTATCCTGCCTTTCCGGAGCGACCACATCTCTGTGTAGCTTGAGGTCTTAAAGAATAGGAAGCTTGAACATCTGGCCTCTGAATGCTTGATTCTTAAATCCATCTTTACTTTAGGAAACTTCATTGTCCTGTATTCTCTGCCACTCTTTCCAGATGGGTTACGTGGTCCATGAAACAATCTAGAATGATAGAACCTGTTTCATGGGGTCATTCCTTTTAGGGGTGCCATGGCTTCCTAAACGTGTGCAATAACAGAACATTACTCTTCTTTTTTTTCTGTGTATCTTTTTTTACTCCTCAACAAGCAGTCGGCGTTCCAAACTATTTTGAATGGAATAGAACAATATGGCAGTTTTTCCTCATTTATGTTCCTCATCTCATCAACTCTTTCAAATACTTCTGCAACCAAGCTGGTAACACCATACAGTTTAAAGCAAGGGAGTGTTCCTTTAGATCTGGCCTAACAGCGCAGTTCTCTCAACCTTTTTTTATTTTTTATTTTTGCTTATTGAAATGCTTGCAACAAGTATACACAACACCCCAAGGCTGGGGTGCAGCAATATCATCCTCACATGTGTCGATACAAACCAATTTTAGTTTTTAACATAGGAAATTAAAAAAAATAACTGAACCCCCCCACACACCTCTACCGGCACTGAAATAGTTTTGCATCATACAATTGTCGGATCCAAAAGCCATGTGAACGCACTTGAGTGATAGCACATAAAAGGTAGTTCCAAGTCAAATAAGTCCTGGCCAGACACATGAGGAAAGAGATCATGTAAATACATAAGGCACGTTACACGTCAGGGTGGCTCAAAAAGTACACAGTCAGTGGAGCCCAAAAGTCTTTTAGTCGTGAGGCCTCAGGCAGCTCTTCTGCGTACGCCTCCAGTTGTTCCCTTGCAATATTTTAAGTCTCGGATCCATTTCTTCACAGTAGGAGTGGATTTTGCACCCCAGCATTGTGCCACAGCACGCTTATCCACAGGGTCGAGTTATGTTATGTTATGTTATTTTATTTTATATAGCGCACAGATGCCGCAGCCAAGTGGAGTCCCGGCGCTGTAGGAGATGGTGTAACACAACACAGCAGAGATGACCTAGAAAGAAATGGGACTAAGCGGTAGAAAATAGGAAGGTTTTTAATGCCTTCCTAAAAGGGAGCAAGTCGGGGATGGAACGGAGAGGGGCAGGCAAAGAGTTCCAGAGAGCTGCCGCCAGCACTGAAAAAGAACGTCCACCCATTCTAGCTTTTTTGAAGCGTGGCACAATGGCAAGATTTAATCCGGCGGATCGAAGGGCTCTGGAAGGGACATAATGAAGGATAGTCTGCGAAAGGATAGGAGGGGAAGCTAATTTAAGAATTTTAAAAGTTAAGCAAAGAGCTTTAAACTTAATTCTTTGCCCTACAGGTAACCAGTGGAGATCTTGGATAGTTCGACGAGCAGAGACGAACTTCGGAAGGCCAACCAGCATCCTGGCCGCCGCATTTTGGACCCTCTGAAGGCGGGCTAGCTCAGCCTGATTCACACCCAAAAGCAGAGAGCTGGCATAGTCCAATCTGGTAAGAACCAGAGCTTGGACTATAATCTGTCTGGTGTCCGCATCAAAAAACTTGAAAATAGGTCGAAGACACTGCAGAGTACCAAAACATGTGCCAGCCACACGTTTAGTGTGGGAAGTGAAAGAGAGTTTGTCGTCGAGCCACACCCCGAGGTTTCTAACTTCAGCCACGGGAGTGGGAACAGGGCCTAATTCAGAAGGCCACTATTGATCTCCCCATAGCCCACTTTCCCTACCAAAAATGATAACCTCGGTCTTAGAGGCATTAAGTTGGAGTCGATTGTTCGTCATCCAGCCTGCCACCGCTTTTAGAGCTGACTGAAAGGTGGGGGCATCCATGTTGGAGTCACCATTGAGTGCCACCGCCAGCTGCGTGTCATCGGCGTATGACACTAAGGAGAGACCAAAACTGTGGGCTACCTCCGCCAGCGGCTGAACATATAAATTAAATAAGGTAGGGCTAAGAGCCGATCCCTGCGGGACACCCTGAAGAATGGGGCGAGGAGCAGAGACAAAGGGTGGTGTAGATACTTTGAAGGTTCGATCCGTAAGAAAGGAACGGAACTACTCAAGTGCTACCTCTCCAACTCCTGCCTCCACCAGACGATGCAAAAGAATCTGGTGGGAAACCGTATCGAAGGCGGCACTGAGTCAGCGACTACCCGCCTGTTGAAGGGCTTAAGATACTTCATGCTACTCAGCAGGCATGCTTCCGGTACACGCCGCAAGCTCTCCATCACAACATCTGAAAGCACACTTGCTACCTTGGCCCAGAAAATGCAGCTATCCCATTGCACTGCCACGCCAGGTGTAAAAAATCGGCGTCAGCCTGCCAGCACATTACACAATTAGCTGTGTCCCGCATGCCGAATCTGCATAATTGCACTGGAGTATAATATAACTGGTGCAAACATTTTAAATGAATGATGTGTAAATTATAGTTCGCCGTGAGGCGTCCAGTCAACTTGCAGCAAAATTTCCAGTGATCTAACGGTAACTCATACCCCAGCATAGTGTTCCACTTAAGATATGAAGGGTGGTCCCCTGGCTCCCTCTCCCGCTGTGACGCATCATATAGCCTAGTGATCAGACCCTTGCGTTTTTTTCCCAGCCAGCACCGCCTGCAGTGCTCGCAGTGTTTGTGGTTGAGTGGGACAGTTAGGGTAAATGACCCTGACCGCCTTCCGCACTCTCACATAGGTGAATCCCAGAATCCCGATCCGCCTGTACATCTTGGAGTGAGCGGAACTGACCCCGTTCATATAGGTCACCCATTTGCGTAACACCAACAGTCGCAAAGCACGTAGAGCAGGTGGCTCCTGAGCTGCCGAAATGTCCGGCTGTGCAGCAATAGGGAGCTTCAGGGCATATAGCTAATCTAATCTGGCAAGCGTCCATCAGGCCCAAGCAGTGCACTGTACTGGATAAATTTCCGTCCTCTGGACGCCGTTCCCTCCAGAGAGTGTTGCTGCCACTAGCGGCATTGGGAGTGCCGCGTCAGTCTCAATTGCCGTATGAGGCAAGAACCGCTGCGGAAAGAACCAATAATGGGCAAACTGCGCCTGCATGCAAACATAATATAAGTGCATATCGGATGCCTCAAATCCTCCCCGGTCAAATGGCTGCACCAGAACATTCCAACTACATCGTGGCTTCTTACCCTCCCCCGCCCCATCCCATTCAAATGACAGTAGGGCCAATTGCAGTGTCTTGAACAAAGAGATATTCAGCCGAATGGGGATATTCACAAACAAATATAACAATTTGGGTAATATAGACATTTTCGTAACTGCAATACGATCAGCAAGCGACAGCGGCAGCCGAGCCCACTGCTCCGCCCTATCTGTGATCTGTGTTACAACACGTCCATAGTTCATGGAGATTAACTGGTCAGGATCCCTATGCAGCCATACCCCTAAGTATTTCACCAGGTCCAAGTCAGAGGGAAGTTCAGCTCAACCTCACACGTGCCAGCTGTCTGCTGGAACACCGTCGACTTAGGTCAGTTAATCCCTAACCCAGAATAGCCCTCGAATTTACGTACTCTCGGTTTCATTCCTGCTGGTAAGTCGCTGGCTCGCGAACATAAAGTAGCATGTTGTCAGCATATAACGAGAGGCAACAAGGGGTCGCTGCCGGAAACGCAAAGCAGCTGACGCATGCAACTGGCTCAATTTGCAAGCCAAGGGCGCTAAAGCGAAAAGCATCGGAGACAGGGGGCAACCCTGCCGCGTGCCTCTACCGATCAGGAAGGCCGAAGACACCCAGCCATTGACACTCACTCTGGCCACGGGAGTGGTATACAGCACCCTAATCCATTGAAGGAAGAACGGTGGAAGGTCCATCCTTGTTAAAACAGTGAACATATAGTCCCACTGAAAGGAATCAAATGCTTTCGCTGCATCCAGCAGCACCGCCACCGCTAAGAAGTCAGGGTCAAAGTAATGTACGGTAGCGAAAACCGTGTGAAAATTGTGTATAACAGAACATTCTGAGAGCAGCTAATCAGTTTCGGCTTCCACTTTCAAAACTTTCCATTGCCAACCAATTGTGCATGTGTCTTCTGTTATTAAGCAGCTTTAAAATAGCATGATGGCAGGCTCCAGTCTGGCAAGAAAATCCAGATTTTCCCAGTTTTAAAAACGTCATTTCATCCAAACACTAACTTTGCTCCCACACAAGGCGACACACGTCTTCTCCCAGCTCCTTGATATCAGCCTTTCAAGGTCTGACAGTGAATGAGAAAAATAAATATGTAATCTGGTTTGACATTTTGGTACTCTAGTTTTACATATTCTCATCATGCTGGTTTATCCCATTTATGTCTCAGGTTGATGGAAAGCCCGCCAATGTAGAGTAAACGTCAGTTGTTAACACTATATATACCTCATGAATTGACCACTGAATTTGAGAGTTATTTGCCCCAGGTTACCGCAAGAGCTCCTGCCAGACAGCTGCAGCATCCATTCATATCCTGAGAGCCAAACCAGAGCGGAGCAGAGCTAAGCCCAGCTGATGTTTGTTTTATTTCCAACTCAAGTCTCGTAGTCACAGCTTCTCCAATGTGAACAGGTATGCAGTGCGCCGAATCCCAAGATACTCTAGAGGCACGTTAGCTACTCCAAACTCTTGTAGTGTAGCACATAGCAGTAGTCTTCCAGTTGCTAAGCTCCTAGAAACATTCCATTCTTGTTACAAATGTTCATATTATTTTTGCTGCTAGTAACAGACATTAGTGCTGTGCTAATTATGTTCTATGTGGTTATTATTACTCATGTACTAAGCAACTAGGCGGTTGAAATAAACACTTTGAAACATATTTAGGGCATCATTAGGATGGCGGGAGGACAAAGTCCGCCCGCCATCCTGATGGAAAATGGGACCGCCCACCATATGTGCGGGGGGGGGTCCGTGGGGGGGACTAGGATGCGTCCTCCACACTGGCGGGCGCATCACACATTTTCAACATTGCGTCTGCCGGTCCTTTCAGCAGCACCCGCCGCAATGGTGAAAAGCATTGTGCATGCAAATGCAGGGGGGTACCATAGGTAGCCCTATGTGCACCCCCCATGCCCCCACAACCTGGGGGCCCACAACGGGGCACCAATAGCAAAAACTGCATGCCTTCGCCACGGAAAGGCACATCCCTGCATGTATCGTAATAGATGGCAGTGTCTAACAGACACCGCCACCATATGAAAACCATTTCCGCCCGGTCGACTTGTGGACTGGGTGGAAAAGCGCCAGGCGGTCTTTCCGTCTGCCGCTGTACCCTCGCCATACTAATATGGCGGGGGGAAATGGGTGACAGGTGGGGAAGGATGTAGGGTTGATCGCCACCGCCTACATGGCGGTGGTGATCCGCCATCCTAGTGGACCCCTAAGTGTCTTTTCTCATTACAGTGCTATTCTAAGGATAGAAATTTGGTTTGAATTACCACTGTGTCTCTGACCCCTTTACAGAACTGTTGGTATCCCAGAAAGCATGGATACCACACCAGCAGGTATGCCCAGTGGGGTTGTGTGGTAGTACAATAGCTTTGAACTCTGTTTAAGCGATATTGCACTGAACTCAGTCCAGGCACCCGTGGGTGGGAAGACCAAAGCCTAGTGAGCAAGGTCAGCGCCCTAGTTTATGCAACAAAACAATTTTGTTTATGATTATTGGGTTATCATAAACAATATTTTTAATCCAAAAACAGACAAACAGTTATCATATGTTTCACCTTGCTTTTCATAAGACCGTGTCTTCAAGACCATAATAAATATACAAAGAAAACATTTTATTAACAAAGGTCAATCATCACCCAAAAAAGTACATGAAAACTATTTAAAATATCAAAACAATTGTAAATAAGAATGACATCTCAAATATATAGTATAAAGTCACAATAAATTTTCACAAGATTATTTTCCTCACTTATGTGATATTCTTTTACGCTTGTCCACATTTAATTTAATAATTTTCTTAGTGAAATATGACAGTAAAAGTTATTTCACAGTATTTGTCTCTGTTAAATATAGAGCCTTTCATATTTAATATTACTCCATAAAGCAGTTGACTTAAACACTAATGTTCGAGGCATGTGTGCTGTAGATAAATCCGCTATCTAGAGTTGGGCCCAGATGATTATAAGTTGTTTTTGTTCCAAGAAGTTTTCTTCGGCTTCCTCTTGGTAATACTGCACATGGTCATCAACGCCATCTTCAGAATGTTATTTTCCTCTGGGGGGTCAGATGTAAAATCTCGCAATCCAGTTCGAGTCTCCTTCTGGCTCCCTTCGGTCCATTATATCTGTGGTATTGTCTTGCTCTGTATCTTATTACTTCTCATACTTAGACTCTACATATCGGGTTTAGGCTCTGGCAAAAACGTATCCATTTCCAATGCTCTCGGAGAATGACCTGCCCATGGAATGCACTTTGTTCCATTTCTGTCCGAAGTGCCACTCCAAATGCCCTCACACCGACCAACATCTCATTTGTAACTTATGCGTTTCGCCCGAACTCCGAGAAGACAGCTGTGAGGCCTGCAAGTCTTTTCAGTTCAAAAAGACTCTTAGGGACTGACATGTTAGAAGACAAGGAATGCAGCGCAAACAAACTGACAATATCTCTGACATCTTGGGCTCGGCAAGGAGAAGACAAAGAAGCTTCAGCAGCACAAGCGGAATCACTTTCCACCCACGATTCCAAATCAGAGTCTCAATTAGAAGAGGTTTCTGGCTCTCTTTAGCCGGCAAAGAAGCAACGTACTGTGAGCACTTCTACACCTTCTCCAAAGCCCAAATCATCAGTTCCCCCCCAAAAAATGCTAACGGGCCTCCACTGCACACAAGCCATGGTGCGCACTGAAAACCTGACTCTGAAGCCTCGCCCTCTGTCTTGGCTCCGAAAGTTTAGCCTAAAGCACGGGCTTTACTCCATCCGAGAGCATAACACCTCGGTTCTCAGTCTCAGCAACAAAAAAAAGACTTGTTTCGGAACCGAATGTTCCTCCATCGAAGACAAAGCATCCACCACCAAAATGCTTTGTTTTCAGACCAAAATCTCAATCCTCGCGCAGTTTCAAAAAAATCTCAATCCAAAACAAACAAAATGCTCCAAATTTAGCTAGGAACGAAGAAAATAATGGTACAGCCACCAAAACAACATACTCCCAAGAACCAGTTGAGTTTTTGAGGAGGCTTTGGACATTACTTTTCAACCCTTTTAAAGAAGAGGAGAAAGAATGCTGCAACTAGTCCATTACACATTACCATTCTTACTTTACCTGTACCACAAACACCAGCTACTCCACCCCCTCACTCACCACAGTTGTCTGAATCAGGTAACCGATCTCCTCAGACGATCAGGAGATCCCAGATGATACACAACCAGGGGACGCTTGGGATGATTATAATATTGACCCTCATGCTTACACTGATCCCGATTTATACCCCAGCCGTCGATCACCAGCAGATGATAGATCTGCTTATCAGGCTCTCATAGCCAGAGCAGCCACATTTCAGCAGGTGCCTTTATATAAGGTCTCAGTATAGGAGGATTTCCTCTTTGAGACTTTGTCTACTGCACAAAGAGTGGCACAATATTTACCATTTCTCAAAGGCATGACACTTCACTGAGATTAACTTTTTAAACACTCAGTCAAAGCAGGGATAATAACCCCGCCCATTGACAAAAAATACAAACCACCACAATCAGACCCCATTTTTATGTCTCTCCTGGCGTTGCAGCACAAAGCGCTGCTCTCTGGGCCAGAAATATTATAAGAAAGTAGATTTGAGAAGGGGACTTGAAGCCCCACCCCTCATTTTCATTGGCTGGCATCACCTTTTATTAGGTCTCCCCTGCGTAGGCTGCGCATGCTCAGTCTCTCTGGCGAGATTTTATGTTCCTGGTGATCTTTCCATTATGGGTTTTAAGCCCTTCCCCTCTTTCCCATTGGCCGGTGTCACTGTTTATGCTAAATGGTGGCCAGCCATTGGGACATCTTTTCTCTTTTTCTGCCTTCCCACTTGGACGGCCTGGCCTGCCTTCCTTCTGGCGTAAAAGGTTTCTTATCTTTATGGGGCAAAACACATGGCCCCATAAAGATAATAAACCTTTTACTTCAGAAGGAAAGCAGTCTGAGGCCGTTCAAGTGGGATGGCAGAAAACATAAAAGTCTCCATCGTGGCGAGCGCTTGTGCTGCACATGATTCGAGGTGAGCGGGCAATCGAGCTGAGAGGCGAGGAGACCCAAAGGTCTCTCTGTGTCTGCCCGTAGAGAGGGGCCATGAGTTCGTATTTCATTTACTCGCTCTTCTCCAAGTACAAGGCGGGGACTCCCTGCACCCCAACTACTATGACTGTGGCTTCGCGCAGGAGCTGCGGGGTAAGCCCACAGTGGTGTACGTGCCGGGCACCAGGGGCTCCTTTCAGCACCCCTGCCAGAACCAGGACTTCCCGTTACCCACCCAGCTATTCTCGTGAATGCGGCCGTAAGGTGAGGCGGGTTCCGGACGGACACTTCCGGACCAATAAAGGCACTTTTGATTGTTTTACGGGTTCCCGCATGCCACCTCCGCTGCTGCTCTTAGAGTTTAATCGCGTTAATTGGTGTCTTTTGTCCTCCAGCTCGGGCGCCCCCCTTTCAATGACCCTTATGGCACTTTTTACAGCTCTTGCGCCTCTTTGTCTCCTAAGACTTTGCGCACTCCTCGGAAGAAAAAAAAAATCTGCAGGAAACAAAGTCTTCCCTCTGCACACGAGCTGCTCCCTCGATCCGATATTGTACTTGGAGGATATTTCTTCTGCTGATGTCGTAGGTCCCTTGGCAATACCGAAGTTTTGAAAATTAGGCATCAGCTCAGAGAACGGGGAGGACAATGGACGGAGACGCAGCATCCCAAAAGACTCGGAATAAATATTGGCTGGCGTTGTTTTCCTCATGAACATCTTCACATAAACAACCCTTAAGAAACCACCGGTGTCAACTGTATTATATTTCCAACATTGTATCAACTGTTGAATGTAAACGGGTGCCCAGGATATGTTCAGACTCGGAATAAATATTGTATCTTCACCTAATAAAGGTCTCACCCGCCTTGCATCATTTTAATCCGTTTTTTCCCAAAACGCCAACGCACCTTCTTCCTCCTTTGTCCTTAAAATACACCAGGGGCCGGAGCTCACAGCTCTACTCTAGGGCAGCTGCCGCTGCCTCATAGCCCCCAGCTTCTCTTTCTATGCACATGGGGTCATAGCTCCCCAACTCTACCCCAGGGCAGCCGCTGCTGCCTCAGAGCCTTGCCAGTGCCACAGCTTCTCTGTCTTTTATAAACAAAGAGAATCCAACTAAAGGTCTGGGTGAAGTGTTCAACAAATTGGTGTTGGAGCACTTAGTGTTTTGTAAAATACCCCTCACACACCAAAAGGCCCCTTGGTGTCATGCTTCATCGTCGGGGTCTTCGCACCCCTCTAACGGGATGCCGCGTGCTACGACCTACGACTACGTGGGAGCACTTTTTTAGTTATTGACTATATGTGGTGCATGTGTTTTGGGTGTAGTTATAAGTGAGTGGTGGGACGTGGTGAAGGATAAAAAGTACCTGTCTCGTGAGTATACTCGAAAAGAATTTATTCCTAACTCCGGCTGGTACTATTAAAAAAAGTGCAGTGCGAGATCAGATCTGTCGTGTTAATGGACAGGACCTCAGGTGTGCGTCAACATGTTTCGGAGGCAGAGCTCCTTCTTCAGGACGGGGGCACAACTTCCCCACCTTACTCACGTTTCATTAAATATTTATCAAAATGTATTAAAGTGAAAATAATATATTAAGGCTATGGTGTGCCTACAGCGGTCTGCTACAAGTTCAATGACCTGTAAGTAAAGGAACAAAAGGAACAATGAAAGGTTACCCATGTATCGGGTAGTTCAAACAGGTGCAGTCACCTGGAACCTCACCATGTGCTTTAACAAGCCCTGTAAAGAAAAAGACACTGACAAAACATACAACACAGATACATATATTGCTAATATGCAATCTGAAGTGAGAGGTAATGCAGGTATAAGTATACATTCTCACTTACTTAGTTGGTCTTGGAAGTGACTCACGGCGTGTCGTATAAACAAATACCTCCTGAATCATACTGTAAACAAACCTTTATAAACCATATATAACACCTGTTATTTTGACAAAATGGCTCCCATATACACCAATCTCCAAAATTGTGGCAGTTTATATGGCTCCCATATACACCAATCTCCAAAATTGTGGCAGTTTAAGAGACTGAGGCTGATAAAATCGTTCTGTGCACTGCACGTTTACAACAACTTCTTTCAGCCTAGCAACGCTATCCGCGCATGCGCCGGTGAGTACCGGCACTCGTCGCGCATGCGCGATAAAGGATACACGCTTCTGTGCAAGCGCAGAGCAACAGACGGCTCCTCTGAACATACGGAGCCATGAGTTCTACTGATCGCTATCGGATATCCCATACAAGGGCATGTAATTAATCAATTTAACTTCGATCTGACGCCGTGAGTCGGAATACCCATGTTTGGCCATTTTTCCTTTTCCGTTTACTCGCATCAACGAGGCCAGACAATTAGCAACAGGGTATAAATAACATTCACCCTGTGCTCTCCTCACTTCAGCGGAGCAGCGTGTGGGGTAAGACGGTGGATAACTCATCCCGAACTCGTGAGTATGAAGTAAAAAACAACCACTTCCAAGACCAACTAAGTAAGTGAGAATGTATACTTATACCTGCATTACCTCTCACTTCAGATTGCATATTAGCAACCCCCAGACGTTCCTAATGCTCATGAAGCAAGCAAGCAAGCTTCATAACTATGACCACGACTTCCAGTATTTCCTAGTAATATATGTATCTGTGTTGTATGTTTTGTCAGTGTATTTTTCTTTACAGGGCTTATTAAAGCACATGGTGAGGTTCCAGGTGACTGCACCTGTTTGAACTACCCGGTACATGGGTAACCATTCTTTGTTCCTTTTGTTCCTTTACTTACAGGTCATTGAACTTGTAGCAGACCGCTGTAGGCACACCATAGCCTTAATATATTATTTTCACTTTTTATGTTATCAACTTTAATACATTTTGATAAATATTTGATGAAACGTGAGTAAGGTGGGGAAGTTGTGCCCCCGTCCTGAAGAAGGAGCTCTGCCTCCGAAACATGTTGACGCACACCTGAGATCCTGTCCATTAACACGACAGATCTGATCTCGCACTGCACTTTTTTTAATAGTACCAGCCGGAGTTAGGAATAAATTCTTTTTGAGTATACTCACGAGCCAGGTACTTTTTATCCTTCACCACGTCCCACCACTCACTTATAAATACACCCAAAACACATGCACCACATATAGTCAATAAATAAAAAAGTGCTCCCACGTAGTCGTAGGTCGTAGCACGCCGCATCCCGTTAGAGGGGTGCGAAGACCCCGACGATGAAGCATGACACCAAGGGTCCTATTGGTGTGTGAGGGGTATTTTACAAAACACTAAGTGCTCCAACACCAATTTGTTGAACACTTCACCCAGACCTTTAGTTGGATTCTCTTTGTTTATATAAGTAATTCTGTGGAGCAAGAATCCTTCTCTATTTGCTCTGCCTCCCCCTCCTGTTTTTTGTACAGCTTCTCGGTGTGCCATACTCTCAGCTCTGACATCCGGGGAGTTGCGACCCAGCGAACCTTTCACCTAAAACTCACAGCTCTCCAGCCATCTGATGCCTTCTTACTACATAGCTGCCAAGGTTTCAAATTGCCAGCTGTGACATTTTCTAAATTTCACTCAGCAGCTAGTGGAGTTAGTCCGGTCGCAGGTTCATTTACTGCCGTGTGAGCAGCTGTGTTGCCATTGCCAGCACGACTCGGAGCAGGTTAAAGTTAGCCGCCGGTGGGGTCCGACCCAGTTGCGGGACATATCTCACCATTAACGGCCACTGTGCGAGCAGCTGCAAGCTGCACTGCGATCACCAGCAGCTGCCAAAGCTCTATTCAATTATCTCATGAACTGCATGCTAGGACTTGAAGTCTTATTTTCCTTTAGGAATGACATATGTAAACCTCTGTCTGCCTCAAGCTAAGGGCGAGGGCCTCCTCTATAAAATAAGTGTTGCCACTCTGTCCACCTCAAGTTGTTCCCTACATTTTGCTGTGTCTCTGTCCACTTCCTGCCTCGCTCAATGCTTGCCTCTTGTTGAACGTCGAAATGGAGCTTTCAAGTACAAGCACTGTCACAATACGTATCTGCTTCCTCCGCACTGTGTCCTCTTCAACAGGATCTCATCCTCGTTGCCAGTTTTGTAAGACAGGGCCCAGAGGATAACACTAATTAGAGCTTTATTCAGCAGGTTACAATGACCCGGGCACCTCCCTGATCTCTGGCCGATGGCAACTGTCTCCCTCAGAGCTTCTCAGAATCCACACACACCAGATTCCAGAAGTGGAATCATCCAAGTTGCGGGGAAACAGCATCACAGTACCAGCGTGAAAATATACAATACAGAACATAACACTCTGGGAGTAGAGGCTTGACGAATCAGCACACCACCCTCAAGATGCAGGTGTCTGTTTACAGTGCAGGGAGCTATCGTAAAGAAGCTTAAAGGAAATATGCTTATTTATTGTTACCTGTGATATTGCATGACAGCATAGACGGCGACAGCTGCACCTATGTGAAATGCTTGGATAGAGATGAGGTGTGTGTTGTATTCTCTCCACTTATGTTTTGCCCTATCTCTTTAAGTTTAACATTCCATTTTCCTGTGACTTCAAACTTGTGACCGGCACAGCTTTATTTTACATTGTAGCCTGAGCCAGCTGGTCTCATGGTGAAAGGCGCAGCTTTTATTTGGAATTCTAGTTTTCCACACTGAACTGTTTGGACACTCGATGATAGGCCCACTATCAGGTTGTGCCACATGCATTGTGTAGTACTCGGGGTTCATGGTCTTGATAATGTCATGATGCAATTTCATGTCGCAATGTTGTGGGTGTGTGATTTGCACCCGAGTCAGTAGCTTTGTGGCCGGGGAGGGGAGAATCACCCTACATTATTGGTGTCTGATACTAAAGGTGTTCTACCTTTACAACTAGTGTGGTGCAGTCACTTCAACATTTTGGCAACAATCGCCAGCCATGTGTTGTGAATGACACCAGACTGTGGTGTGAGTGGAGTTGGTGCTGGGGCCAGCAGCAGCTGCTGGGTGTGTGTCGCACCTAAAGGAATTGTGAGGCATGGGTAGCATCGGAAAAGGAGTTTCAAGTCAGTGCTTCCAGTCAAGATTTATGTCAGGTGGCCGAAGTGAGTAATGGGCATGTTTACTTTTCGCATCCTGTGTCTGCCTGCTGTATCTGCAGTGTAACATTGCCTCACGCACCGAGGCCTCTGCTGAACTGCCATGTCAAGCGCTCTACAATGCTGGACTTATAATGAGTGAAGACTGCGTCTCTCAAGATGTGTGTTTAGTGGCCGAAGTGTGACCTGGGATCGCTGTGACTAATGGGCGCATCAGACTGTCTTGTCTGTGGTGTCTGCCCATTGTAGCTGCTGAGTAACGTTACCTCACAAGGCCTCTGATAAGCTGCCTGGCTGGGCACACACACTACACAACTGGTCTTGTGTTGGAAAAGACTGCCCGCTCTCTACACAACGCGCCTGTTGGAGCCAGTCCCCTTCCGTTTGGGTCAGTGTACAGTGTGAAGGAGGATCCATCAGTTCTGCCCTGAGGCTGGGGCGTTTCTGAAGACGGAGAGTCATGGCTCATGTGACACATTAGAGGAAAGGCTGTATCCTCTTTCTGAGTAGACTGTGTGGTTTTCAGTAGAAGAAACTATCTCGGCAAGCAAGACCCAGCAAGACATTAACCCTTTCAGAGCTCCCCTGGCATTTAATTATGGCACGTTCCTCAATTGTGATTCCACCCCCATTTGTGGCACAACAAGGTCAACCTTCAATTCAAGGAGCGGAGTGGATAGACCTGTTTGATAATTACATTATTACACTGGATGAGCTGGAATTCACTCCTGGATGGAATAAATCGTTGTTATTAGATACCATTAGCAAGGAGGCTCATCATATTTTTAAAAATTTTACTGAGACGCTGGGTAGTGACAATCAGCCGGTCGAGGATGTGTTCAAGGAGCCAAAACTACGTCTGGAAAATAGGTTTGCCAGAAGAAAAATATTGTAATGTAATGTTACGAGTTTTATAGCAGCCCTCAAAAAGCAGGCAAATCTCTGGATCACTGTGTATCAGACTTATGTAGTTTGAGAAAGGTCTATAGTCAAGTGAAATAACAGGAACTTTAGAGCACTATATGTGAATACCACCATTAGAATTAATGGTAGTAATTGTCGAGAGTAAGTAAACTCACCACCCAAAAGAACAATATTGGATTATGTACTTTATTTATTCAAAAATATATATATATATATATTTCTTTTCTTTTCATAGAGGTATTTCATCTTTATGTGACAATAATGTTATATACATATATATCTATTTTATTCTCATTTTATATATTCATTTTTCATATGACTAATTTATAGTTCATGAGCATATAGGTTTAAAATCATTTATAAACAGACATTGGACATGGAACACAATGAAGTGATATAGGCAATACGGCAAGGTAGTTCACAATGCGCATTTCGGCCAATTAGCCTTCCTCAGGTGGCCGTGTATTGCAGTGAGACAAATTTATCCAAACCATATGTTAGTAGCGACAAACTACTAGATATCACGCCTCATTTCTTGTAAATAAAACTAATGTAGACTGGAGTAAGACATGATGATCAATGCCACACTTTGGCGGTTTGTTAATGACAATATCGTGAAGGGTGGGTTTTCGTATGGCGTGTTAATATTCCTATTTGTAGATGCAGCAACTTGATTTGATAATTTCTATGTCCAAGCTCGACTCAGGACTCGGGGCCTGATGATAAGCCAATATGGATGTGAATATCTTCCGGGTATATTGAAAGTTTTAATTTACGAGACGTTCGTGGAGCAACAGCTCCTCCATTCTAGTCCTGAGCGTATATAGATACAGACGCCGAGAGTCAAGATTCAACGGTTTTGTAATATCTCCTTGTTCGTGGCTCGTCAAGATTCGATGATTAGGTAATATCTCCTTGTTCGTAGCATGGAAGACTGTTTTCCGGGTATGACTCTCGATTTTATTTTCGCACCATGACAGATCTTCAGATAGCGGCTGGCTGGATTCAGACTTATGTACACATTCTATAAAATTTAATTTTGGCCAAATGACCGACGATCAGGGACCAACTTATTGTCCAGTGGCAGAGTAAAAAAACACAAGAGCATCTGTGGGCAGCAAAAAATCCTTCCTTGAAGGATGCCATCTCCATTGCCAAGGTTGTTGAAGAATTGGAGGGATTGTATGAAAGAGATGAGTAGGAAAGAGGCTGTAGAAGGCGAAGTTGCTGCAGTTGGAAAGACCGAGCAAATACAATAATCAAGCACAGAGAGAGGCAAAAGCGAAGGGTTGCTCCAGGTGCGGCAGTGCGTGTCATACCAGTGACTCAAAGTGGTGTTTCACTTCAAACAAGGAGTGCAGAAGATGTGGGCATAGAGGTCAATATGCCCGGGTTTGTAAAGAGTCTGACAAATCCCGTGCTGCAGTTACCGATGACTTCAGTTGGGAAGACGAGAATGAGGATTGTGTGTTGATGGTTCTCCCTGGCTTGGGAGAATATGTCAGAAGGATTCAACCAAAGGCACAGTTGTGGCCAGCATGGCTCACTGATGGGCAGGCCGGGCATGGGGTCACGAGGGAAGGGGGGTCGCGTTGGGAGGGGGGTTCAATCATTTAAGAAAAATAAAACCTATCTTTCTGCCGGCCTGGGTCTTGCATCTTCACTGCTCGGTATGCTCCTACTTTCCTGCCTCCGGCTGGAACAGGAAGCAGGCAACCTCCCTCCCCTCCCCTAAGCCAATCACAATGCTCCAGTGGAGCGTTGTGATTGGCCGGGACGCCGCCCAACCAGGGGCTATAGGGGATTGCATATTCTCCATGTCGGCTGCAACCCAGAATACTTATGACTGGTTTGGGCGGCCCAAGAGGGCTGACCAAACCAGTCATGCGTACTCAGGAGTGGGCAAACCACTCCTGCCCTGCCCGGGCAGCTCTGCCCACCCCCCGCCCCCCGCAGTGTGGAAAGAAATATAAAATGGTAATGACCAAAAGTTATTATCATTTTATGTTTTGGCTTTCTCGCACTGCGAGAAATCAGTGGGGCAACGCTCCTCCGTCCAGGTGGAGGAGCCGCCCCTGCAAAGGCATCATTCAAGATTCTGGACAGATGGGTGGAACTGATGGATCGACTCCAGCTCTTTATTGAAGATCGTACCTGGAGAAACAAGAGGCCTTATGTTACGTTTCTTCCCAAAGATATTAATCCTAGAGGTTACAGGGAGAAAAGATAGAAATGTTGGGATTTTTTTCATCTCCCATTGAGTTCAAATCACAACAGGTCGTGGGAAAAGCTTATGTGGCTAAAGATGGGCCAACGATTTTGGGGTTGGTCCATCAGTTTGACCTGGGGTTGCTGCTTCTGGTGAGTTATTATTATGTATAAAGAGTGGCCAGGCGAAGAGGTAATACGACTGGCTGGCTCACCTTAGTTCCCTTGCTGTACTCTACTGGAGCATCCCACTCGGTGCAGTGACACCGCAGCTCTTGCCTCCTTGCCCAGGACAGTACTGTAATGCCGGTCTATTCGATGTGGTCCTCCGTGTTGCAAGCTCCAAACACCGTAACACCTGGGCACCCGGCTCGCACACCTCCTATGCCGGTGCTGGTGCAGTAAGGTCGGCTGCCAGAGACGCAGGGGGTGCAGGAGTGCCGGGGGGGGTCCTCCTGTCTTTAAACAATGCTGGCCGCTGCTACCGCCCACCGTCTTCTATTCACCTGTGCGGTGGCGGCAACGGCCTCTCAAAAATGCAGGGAGTACGGGCGGGGCCCTCTGTATTGAAGTCTTGCCGGTGCCGGTGCCGCGGCACGCCGCCTTCTCTTCACCACGGCGGCGCCGGCGGCAACAGCTGCGAGTTAATCGGTTTCGCTCGGAGATGCGGAGAGGGGGTGCGGGAGGGATCTTCTTTGCCGAATCTGATGTCTGCTTGCCGGTACTTGCCGCTCCCGCAGCCCGCTGCCGTCTCTTCAACTCGGCGGCGGTGGCAGCTACGGATTTTTCTGCGGCTTTTTTTCAGCTTCTCGGCTCCTTTTGAGTCCGGCTCTGCTCCTCCGTACTGCTGCACCCTCCGCTCCTGCTCTCACTCGTTGCTCCTCCTCCTCGACACAAGTATTCCTGTTATGTCGCAAACTCCATTCTGAGACCCATAGAGTAAAAACCGGGGTTTGTTCAAAATTGATGTGAAGGTATTGGAGGGTTTTTTAATCCAGCTTTAGAGTCTGATGCTTGCAAAGTCTGATCGAATTCTTTTGAAAATCAGTTTTTCTTTGAATGATCTTATTCTTTGTCCGAGAGCTCCTAAAAACAACGTCTGAGTTAGAAGACCGTCTTGTCTGTCTTTAATTCAAATTAATACTCCGCATCCTATATTTGCCTACTACTACTGCTAAGTCGGCGCCCGTTTAGACTGAGACTGGTGGCGATCAAAGCGGGGGGATTGCTGAGAGTTGGGGTCTTCACGTCCCCACAGGCAGAAGTCACTACGGAGCTCAGGTCTTCCCGCCGCCACAGCCAGGAGTCACAAGACGCCAAGTATTCCTTTAAGTCAGTCCCCTTGCTTTAAGCGGGAGTGGCAAGGAGTCCAGAGCAGGCCCCAAACAAACTGCATAATCCTATAGGAACGAACTTGGGGAATTGGATCTGGGTGCTGGTGCTGGCGTTGCATGAGCGGCGCGCCGGGCATTGACCCCGAAGTCTAACTACCCAACTGTGTTTATTGGAAGCAGGCACTTCTATCGTGGGTCAAAAGCAGGGAATAGAAGGGGAAAATATATATAGTCTCCGCCCCGCCTGGACCTCTGGACAACAACGTGTCACCTCTAACTGACCTAATACAGTGCAATGGCTTACAAGAAGCTCAGATCCAGAACCATCTTCATGAAAAGAATGGGAACGGACGACGCAATCAGGAAGAGCACCAATAAGGCAGTAAGAAACGGAAAGACAATAGCAACCCCTGGAATCAGAAAGTATTTTGCAAAAGCAAACCCAGATGACCAGGACCATATAGTAAAAGAACAGGCAAACTCGGAAACAGTAGGTGTCACGGAGGTTGGAAACAGCACCCAAATAATCCCAGAAGCAGGGGAAAAAAATACCTTTATGGAACAAGTGGACTCAACCTCAGATTTAAGGCAACCGGATCAATAACACCGGATCTTTCTAAAATACAACAGTCTTTCGACTGCAACATCATCTCCCCAGACACCAGCAGCAAGGATGGAATATCTCAAATGAAACACCAAAGGAGGATCGACAACATACAGATCAGTACTCCACAAAAATCAATAGATATAGAGGGACATCTCGAAAATTCACCAGATCTTTCTATCTTTAAAACCACTGGCCTGATCAATCATTACACTCCAGTTTCTAAATCAATGTTTCTTTTACAAAATATCCTGGAATCAGTCCTCAACCATTTAGGTAACATATTGGAAAATTCTAAAATTTCTGGTTGAGGAACAAAAGAAGAAAGAACAAATTCGGTCATCAAAAACAACAAAAATAACAGGAATCTGTGGCAAATGTCAAGAGATAACTGGTGATGCCTTAAAAATAAAAAAGGACACTATGCCGCCTCCCTCGAAAAAAGAGATTGCAACAGAAACCGGGAAGAAATCATCTGGCGAAAGTGTGGGAAAGCAGAGTGACATGACCGTATATTCCCTCAGGAAACTCTTTAAAGAGCAAACTAACTTAGAACCACATCAACAATCTGTGACGTACTACCCAATATTTACAAAAAGCAAATCCAAATTAAACATGACCAATCCTGTAATACCTGATCCTGAAACAAACACTGGGTTAATGTTAATGTTAATGTTAATGTTAACTGTCATTTATTGAGCGCTCGTACGCCCGGAGGCTTCATGGCGCTGTAGGAAGGAACAGGGCGCGTCAGTCGTTTGATAGAAGGAAGCAGCTCAATAATGTGCCTGAGAAAAGAGCCAGGTCTTCAGAAGATGTCTGAAACTAAGGAGATTGTCACTTAGTTTTAGATGAGGGGGGAGAGAGTTCCAGAAGGCAGCTGCAAGATGGTCAAAGCAGCTGCCTCCGAGACGTTTCCTTTTGTACGGAGGAACAATCAAAAGGGATTTATGGGTGGACCGGAGATAGCGGGGGGGCTGTATCTTTGGAATAGATCTCTAATGAATTGGGGGCCAATGTCATGTAGGGATTTGAATAAAATGCAGCCCACTTTAAAGGCCACGCGTTGCTCCACCGGCAACCAGTGTAAATGTTTCAAGCCAGGTCTGACTGATTGCCTTCTGGGGATGTTCAGAAGAAGTCTGGCTGCTTGATTCTGAACCAACTGGAGGCGTCTAAGCTCTCCTTTTTGGAGCCCAAGATAGAGACTGTTGGAGAAGTCCAATCTGGATAGGACCAAGGAGATAACGATCTGAGTGAGAGCGGCAGAAGAAAAGAAACATGCAATTTTTTTGATTTTTTTTCAGCTGGAAAAAACTGGAGGATACAACTGCTCCCACCTGTTTTGTCAAGGAAAGGTCTTCACTGATGTAGATGCCCAGGCTTTTGACCGAGGGTGACTTAGATGGAGGGGCACCCATGCAGGAGGGCCAGAAGCTGGGATTCCAACTATGTATACTCTGTCCAGGCAAGACCAGTTCAGTCTTGCCTGGGTTAAGTTTCAGATGATTGCAGCTCATCCAACTCAGAATGTGGGACATGGTGTTTTGAAATTCTACCACAGAGTCCTTGGTGTTAAGAGGAAAGATGAGCTGCAAATCATCTGCATAGTTGAAGATGGTTACCTTAGCGCTTCTGAGGGAAAACAAAAGAGGACGCAGGTACAAATTAAAAAGCAGGGGAGACAACGAAGAGCCTTGAGGTACTCCACAGTTGGTGGATATGGTGGGAGCTGTAAAAGTGCCCAGTCTAACCGATTGAGTTCGGCCAGAGCTGAACGAGCGGATCCAGCTCAGTGCCGGGCCCCTGAGGCCTGCCTGCTCGACACGGTCGACCAAGATGGTATAGTCGACCGTGTCGAACGCAGCAGAGAGGTCCAACAGCACCAGAGCCTGGTGGATCCCCTCGTCCGCATTCCGCCTCAAGGTGTTCTGCACCGAGAGAATGACTGCTTCGGTCGAATGGCAAGGGCGGAAGCCGGCCTGGTTAGGTGCAAGGAACTCAGATTTCTCTAGGAAAGTAGAGATACTATCACAAACATGGGACTCCAAAAGTTTGGCACAGTATGGCAGCAGAGAAATGGGCCTATAGTTAAGTGGGTCTAACGGGTTGGCTCCTGTCTTTTTTAAGAGGGGAATGAGAAGGGCTTTTTTAAAGTTGCTTGGAACTTCCCCTTGAGTGAGTGATCCATTTAACAAGGGAAGTAAGCCCTCAGGGATGTGGGTGCCTACTTCTTTCAGGATATGAGGAGGGCAGATGTCGTCGGGGGAGCTGGATTTGATTTTTGTAAGAAGTTTGGATAGGGTGACATTGTCAATAAGGGGATATGAATCCAGAGTGGCAGGGTTGTAAAAAATGTCTGAAAACAAAAGAGAAGGCTGAGTGGTAGGGATGCTCTGTTTGATGGTGCAGATTTTATCAAAAAAGAAGGAATTAAGAGAGTTGCAGAGTTCCTGAGTGGGGATTATCGGAAGGGAGGTTCTGTCGCTGGTACTGAGGTTTTCCACTATGTTGAACAATTCTCTGGATTTATTGTGGGCTTTGATTATTTTTTCAGAGAAGTATTCAGTTTTATGTTTCAGGATAAGCTTTTGATAGTCCCTGCGGGCTTTGCGGTTGTTATCCCTGTCTTGTTCTAAATAGGCTGTACGCCATTTTCGCTCCAGTTGACGGACTTCGAGCTTAAGGGTTTTCAAAAAAGGTGTGAACCACCTATGAGCGTCGTTGGGGCGGGAGCGGGGAAAGTTGGTGCAGGGAGCATAAACATCGGCTGCCTGAAGTAGCCAACCTGAGAAAGCTTCTTCCATTTCATCAATGCCCTGGTCAAGTGAGGGAGGGGAGGAAGTTAAGGATCCAATAAAGGTAGGAATGTCAACATTCTTCCACAGTCTAGTTTTTCCTCCTGGCTGGGGTAGGGACCTTTTGCTGCTTTCAATGGTAATGGTGAAATTGATCAAGTAATGATCCGACCAAATGCAGGGCGTGATGGAGTTAATAGCAAGAAGAATGTTTTGAGACCAAATTTGGTCTAAGCTGTGCCCTTTATCATGGGTAGGAAGATGTATATGTTGAGTGAGGTTCATATCCAAGAGGGTTTCTTTAAGACTGGCTGCCTGAGGATCAGACTGAGTAGAGTCCATCCAGAGGTTGAAGTCTCCCAATAGTACGATTTTATCATGGGAGATAGTCAAGGATGCAAGTTGTTCTGCAAAGGATGTGGTAAATGTGGACATAGTTTGAGGGGGGCGGTATAGAAGGATCAGGAGTAGTGATCCTAAGTCAGTATCCAATTTAAAAATCAGATTATCAGATCCTATTAAGTCTAAAGATGGTAAAGAAGAGACTTTATGGGAGCTGCGAATGATCGCAGCGACCCCTCCACCTCTTTTGCCGGCAGGTCTGTCGGCATGCAGGATATAATAGTTCGAGGGAACAGCGGCTAAAATGTCAGGCAGGGATCCTTCATTAAGCCAGGTCTCTGAAAGGAATAAGAAGTCTGGTTGGTCGGCCTGGAGCAGGAGAAAAATATCCAGGTGGTGTTTAACCATGGACCTGGTGTTTAGATATAAGCATTTAAGAGTGGTCACAGAGTTACGAGGGGTTGCAGAAGGCAAGGAGGGCTTGAACTTGGGAGTTTTGGCAAGAATGTATTCGGGCTTCAGAATGCCATATGTGGCAGCACGTTTTAAGGTGTGGGCGGGCGGGGCGAGTACAGCGCTGTCTGGGGGTCTGAGTGATAGCAGCATAGATGAGGAGTATTTAATGATTGGTCCAGGGGTCGTGGCCCCAGGCCCCGGTCTGCCGCGGACGGGCGCAGACGGGCTTGACTTATGCGCGACTTCGGCGCGCATTCGTCGCGCCCGCTGCGCTCCTGTATGCACATTGTTTATAAGGCCTGCCTCCCGGGAGAACTAGACCGCTAGATCCGGTCCAGCTCCACCCAAGATGGCGGCTCGCCTCACCCTCCACACAAACGGCACCAGCCGCGATGGACCAGGGCGGGTAGCAGAGGAAAATCCTATTTAATCAGTGAACTAGTGAAGATGTACAAGACTCGAAAAAAACAAAGAAGGAACAACGGCAAAGAAAGATAAAAAAGAGAAAGGCGCTAAGAAGATTAAAAAAGAAGAAGGCCACAAAAATCAAATCTCAGATTACCACTCCCCTACTTAACGCCTCACCAGATTATGAAGGAAGACCAACACTGCCCCCGACACCGAGTATGAAGCACCAGAAGATACAGGTGAAAACCAACAGCAAAAACCTTTACCAATACTCCACATTAAATCCAAAGGCTACTGATTTCATACACAGCTCGGAAAGTGCAACTTTAAGAGGAACACTCGTAGGACATCCAGAATCACAGAGAAAAGAATCCCAAGTAGAGGAGATAAGATCCAACTACTTACAAATCACAGAGTTATTCCCTATTGATGAGGCTCCACTCAACCGCGGCCGAATCATTAACCTACTGCAACAGATCCAGCCGCTAAAATTTTTTGCGCAAAATGAGATCAAACTAGTAATGTTTCCGGACAAAGCGAAAACAAAAATTGCAATTGTAGAATTCTGGTCCCCAGCCTTACCATGAATTATCCTTAAGGAGAGCGAGATCCTCCACAAATGTGGCTATGACTTTATCCCAGTATTAAAAAATGAAGTCTACAATATGATGTATCCGCTTGAATCCTCTCAAAAAACGTACCAAACCATAAATAAAAAAAACTATCCCTTAGATCAATCAGCAGCAAATCTATTTGTTTCAGTAAAGAATGGCGAAAGGGAAATTTGGAGCAAAAGCACTCGCAGTAAGAAAACAACACAGAGGGATCACTCATGGGACTGGATCTCTGAGACCCTGAACAGTAACAAACAAACGAAGGACACTAGCTCTTCTGTTTAGCACAGGCTTAGTAATCTCTTCTTTGAATATAGCGGGAAAAACTAAAGAAAAAATGGCAGAATTAGTAAAAAACTCTCCCGCTATCGTGGCCCTACAAGAAACCTGGAGTACACAAAATTTCAATCTCGAGGGATACTTCATGATGTCCCTGCCCTGCGGGTCAAGCGGGGGCACGCGAAGGGTGGGATTGCAATTTTACTAAGTGAAGAGTATGACTGGGCCCAAGAAATAATCTCCACGAATTCTTATAATTACCAATGTATTAAGGTTAGGTGCAGGACAAACCTCTCAGACTCCCAAAATAACGTACTAATCTTTAATGTATATATCCCGCCTGGCGTAAAAATGGACGGAATGATGACAGAGATCCTGGATGACATAGATCAAATAATTGAAAGGCATGATTATCCACCGTTGCTCATCATGGGGGATCTAAATGGAAAAGTTTCCAACAAAGAAATATCAAAATGGTCTAACTGGTATGAAGAAGAGGCGCTGGAAATTTCCACACCATTATTCCCCAAAGGGAACAAGGCGGATCAAAGGGGAAAAATTCTACTAGCATCACTCCCAACGCTAAATGGAATAATATTAAACGGGAATGTGGAAGGCGACATCCCCGCTTCAAATACGAGACAGGTGAATAATAGCAACACACTTTTGAACTATATGATATCCAGTCTCGACTTGTTCGGATCCGCCCCACAACTAAAAATAAATTGTGTTCACGGAAGCGATCACGCTATCCTACAGTTATCTACAGAGTGGAAAATACTTCCATGTTCACCTACTCAAATCATGTACAAGCACAGTACAGTCATGGTAAATCAAAACCAAAGGCGGATTTATTGGAACTCAGCGACACTTAATAAGATAACTAATATAATAGCCACTAACCAGCTTCTTCAAACAACACACTCTGTAAACCCAATAATGAATTTTGAACTGATCATAAAAGAACTAACACAACCAAGAACTACAAAGACTAAAAACAAAAATCCAAAATTAGATACTGGAACAAAGCTGCTAAATAAACTGATAAGAGCACAGTTCTTAGAAGCTTCACCATCTAGGCAAGCAGAAATTGACAAACTAAAGAACCAACGGAGGAGAGAAAAAGAAAAACACAAGAGAATAACCCAAGATCAAAATTGGGTGGATCTGCAGATAGCAGCTAAACAGAACAACCAACGTGCCTACTGGACCATAATCGCCAAAGAAACGGGCACGAAAAAAACATTACAAAGTATTCCTGTGCCCCCAAACGAATGGGAAACCTATCTCACTAATCTATACAAATTAAACAATAATTCAGAAATGGCCTATACGTTCTCTAGTAATTCAGAAACTGAAATCTCAAATACAGGAACATCGACTCCCCTCTCTATTGAGATACACATAAGAAGGGCGAGATCAACAGGAGCAACTGGCCCAGATCAAATCCCAATCAAAGTCCTCCAGATCGATCCTAAAGGGTGGAGCAGGATGCTTTCCCCCCTCTTCAACTACATTCTCAGCACTGGGGTAATCCCGAAGTCGTGGAAGGGGAGTATCATCACACCTATACATAAAAAAGGATCAAGACTACAACCTGGTAACTACAGATAAATCGCTTTGCTGGATGCCACTGGAAAGATCTTCACGGCGGAAGTCCTGGATCAACTTAAAAACTGGGCCTTCTCATCTGGATTGATCCCTCGATATCAAGCTGGCTTCAGACCTAAGCATTCAGTCACGGACAATATTGCCATCCTTCAAACTATCCTAGATAAATATGTGTCCATCAAATCTCAGGCTGTTTACGCAGCTTACATCGACTTTTCGACTGCGTTCGTTAGGGTGGACAGGAGAATACTCTGGGAAAAACTTAGTGAAATGGGTATCCCTGACCAGTTACTACGAATATTAATACCACTGCATACAGACACCTGGTGCCAGGTACAAATGGGGAGAGAAAAGGGCCTAACCAGCCCTATCCCGACCCCCAATGGCCTCAAACAGGGATGTCTCCTTGCTCCCCTACTCTTTTCACTCTAGCTCAGTGATATGCCTCAATGTCTCCAGCAAGCACGCAATTTTCCACCAAAAGTTGCCTTCCAAAACATACATACACTGTTATACGCTGACGATATTGTCATATTAGATTTAACACCATTTGGACTACAAAGCAATCTCCAGGCACTGAACAAATATACGGAGGAAAATTACCTAATCCCTAACATTACCGAAACAAAAATAGTTTCTTTTTCAAGAAAGAAAAAGAGTTCTAAATATAACTGGACCCTTGGTGGAGACAAAGTGGATAAGTAAATGAATACACCTATCTAGGCAGGATCTTCACCAAGTCTCTACAAAATCGGCCACACACTGTGAACCTGACCAGAAAATCTGATGTGCACGCGGGAGCTCTTGCAAGACTATACGCAGCGTCAGGACACAGGCATTTCTCTTCTCTGCTCAAGGTATATAGTGTTAAGATACCGCCTGTACTATCATATGCCTTGGAATATATTCCCATAAACCAGTGGAACTTCCTAGATCTAAAAGAAGGAAAAATATTACGGAGACTAACGAAGGTATCACAGGCCGTTCCTGTACAAGCTCTCCGCCTCGAGTTCTCATTAACCAGCTCCTACTCTCGGGAATTGCTAATGTCATCAGGTGGGCATATAATCTCCTGCACGCCGAGGAAGGAACTCTTCGATCTCTGCTCAAAAAAGAAACAATTGATCGTGACTCATCCAAACACGTTTTTAAGAAAAATATGTCAGTTGCCTTTAAGCTAGCGGAGATTAATATCGATTTGCTGCTAGCCTGGACACCATCCCAACTTAAACTCTTTTTGAAACATTTCACCTCAAGGCTGAGCTTTGATCTAGACCTTTTGCATTGTTCTAAACTATCTACATATAAGAATTTCATTGAAACTATAACATACAAGAAAATTCAACAGTACATTGCTTTCAACCCAAATCATTCTGTCAGGAGAGCGATTGTTCTGCTCCGGTTCGGTATTTTACCAGTCAAAACTGTAACAGCCAAATGGCACTTAAAGGAAAACTCTAAATGTAATCTGTGTAATGGAGGAGAGCAAGATGTCGAGCATCTAATGTTTGCCTGTTTAAATCCAAAGGTGGTAACGGCAAGGAAGCGGTACTTGCAAGCCATATACATTAAATGTAGGATTAACTCAGCAAAGGAACTGATCACTCTATGTAAATTCCCGCCAAATGAATTTGTCTGTTATAACTTTTATACATTTTTAAAATCTTTTTTAACATTGTATTAGCACAAGAAATTTTACTGTTGTAAATAACCTGAATTTTATGTTTAAAATATTTGTGGTCCTCAGTTGAGTACCAAAGCAAATAAAAATAAAACTTGAAAAAACTTGAAACTTGACCTGCATATTGTTATTGATCGAAAAAGGTAAGAGAGGCTGGCTAAGTAGAAGGCGTCCCTTTAAAGGACGGTTTCCCTCACCCAGCAGAGGATTCATCATAAGGAATCCCCCTCGCACAATGAAGCCTAGTCATGGTGCGGGCTACAACCCTCTCGCTGCGAGGGAGGAGCTCAGGGATGTTTTGGTTTCAAAAGGGTTCTCATTAACCTCTTCGATGCTCATGAGGGCTCCCGCATGAGGAAACAAACTAGAAACCATGGGCCCGATTCACAGAATGAACTTAAGACTCAATCCTAAACTTACTACTATTTTGGTATTCACAGAATGCACTTACTACTTTTGGTATTCACAGAATGCACTTACTACTTTTGGTATTCACAGAAGTTAGGATTTTGTCTTAAGTCTGTCTTAAGTTTGTTTTAAGACAGACCTAAGACAAAATCCTAACTTCTGTGAATACCAAAAGTAGTAAGTTCAATCTGTGAATACCAAAATAGTTGTAAGTTTAGGATTGAGTCTTAAGTTCATTCTGTGAATCGGGCCCATTGAGTTGTATACTTACTCATACATTGCTCAGTATGTTGTTTTTTGTTCCCCTACAGGTACCACCAGTGAATCCACCATCTTGCTACCCCTGGATCACGGGTCTAGTATCAAACACAGGTTATTGAAACACTTACCATTCTTGTTATTTCTTTTCACTATTACAACAGTAGCTCACTCACTATCCTGAAGAAAGCCATGATACTTTCAAGGTCATGGGCTGAAACATGTCGATTTAAGTTGAGGATGACTTGATCTAATGGTTCCTGTCGTACCTCTTTTTCTCCTTACTGTTTTTAACCCTAGCACAAGGGGTTTTGCTTGGTCTTTTGCTTTCTCGCCCTAAGTGTGGCGGGTAAGCCCCCAGAAGTGGGTCCCGGGCTCACTGTACCAGTGGATTCAAGTTAGCCTGGCTGATGAGGGGGTGAAACACCGAAACTGGTCCCAGGATGCTTATTTCCAGTCCAGGGAGGACCTAACAAGGCAGTTCAGGCTGGACTGTTCCCATGAGGCACAGGGTCAAGACTGATTTGCATATGGCGATGTCTAAACTGGGGTGGCATGGTGAGCATGAGGGGATGAATGTTCTGATTTGCTCGCCATTCCGTCGGTCAATTTTGTTCGTCGCTACTGCTGGAGGTAAGAGCGGTGGGGCAGTTGGGCCGGCTTGAGGGGGTAAGGGGGATTTTGAGAGACAACTACAAGGGAAAATTAATTATTCATTTAATTTTCCCTTGTGGTCGTCTCACTAAATCCTCCCAGCCGGCCCCACCGCTCCTACCTGCAGCGCTGAATAGTGTGTCTTTTGCTTTCTCACCCTAAGTGTGTGAGGTATGCCCAGATGTGGGTCCCGGGCTCACTGTGCCACTGGATTCAAGCTAGCCTGGTTGATGAGGGGTGAAACCCCGAAACCGGTCCCAGAATGCTTGTTTCCGATCCAGGAAGGACCTGGTTTGGCAGTTCGGGCTAGACTCTTACCATGAAGCACAGGGTCAAGACTGATTTGCATATGGCAAGTTCTAAACTGGGGTGGCATGGTGAGCAAAAGAATGATGACTTTACCCAGATCTCTTGACTGGGGGTGAATGTTCTGATTTGTCCTGCATTCCAGCCATCAATTGTGTGTCTTTTGTAAATGTAAATGTCCAGTATTTGTAATGGGCAAACAATTACCCGAAGGTGTCAAGGAGCTGGGGGCCGTTGGGAACATTAAGCGAGTTATTGCCCAGAGTCACATGGTGCTGGGCAGACCCCTGCCATCAGAGCCGGGGATCGAACCATGCTTCAAAGGATTATGGTGGAGGTTTTCAGAGATCTGGAAAACCTAAAGTTTTTCCAAGATAATTTTCTGGTTTTTGGAGAGTCCATTCAGGAACACAGAAACATCTTAAGGCTAAGGTAGGCTAAGGGGGCTGGTCCTACCCTAAGGAAGGAGAACTGCAAGTTCCTTGTAGAGGAAATTGAAAACCTTGGCTGTACGATTTCGGGGAAGGGCATCCAACCTCAAATTTTATTTTTGAAAGCTATTAAGTCTGCACCTATTTGACATGATAAAGACCAGTTACGTTCATTTATGGGCTTGGTCGAATACTACACAATTAATTTTCCCAATTTTGCAAACAAGACTGAGGAATCTAGAATGTTATTGCAGAAGGGGTGTGCTCATTGGGTTAGGGCAATGCTCAGCAAAGTGATTTTGATCGTGTAAGGAGAGACATTTGTGAGGCGGGAATTCTTGCACCTTTTGACACTAATCTTAAAACATTTCTAATGGTGGATGCCAGTGCGCATGGATTGGGGGCAGTATTATCCCAGGTGTGGATGGGTACGCAAAAAACTGTGGATTGAGGGAACGTGAAAGCAACTATTCAGTTATAGAGTTCGAGGCCCTAGCAGCTGCCTGCTCTGTCGAGCATTTTAGGACCTATTTATGGGGTTTACATTTTTGCATATGCACTGATCACTGGTGGTACTGGTAAGGGCTCAGTTAGGCCAGCAAGACTCGCTTCCAGACTTTAGGAGTATTGTTACAACGTTGCCCACATATCAACATGGAAGAACGTGCACGCTGACTGCCTTCTTGTATGTCTTTGGAGTGTCCCGGGGAAAACGGTCACAGTGGGTCTGCCTGGGATCAGGAAGGGGCTTTGGCTTCATTGTGCGATGTGGAAGAATGTAGCAGTAGCTGGGTCTGTGCTGATGAATTGGGTTCGCAGGAAGTCAAGTGGGATGAAAACTGGGGGAGGGTCTCTCAAAGGGGTGTGGCCGATGGTATTAAGGGCGTGGCTTAAAACATCTAAGCTAAAAACCTATGCTTAGCATAGTGTGCCACCAGACAAATATTTTGCTGCTTCTGTCATTGCATTCACATACATAATACAGCACAGAAGATTACACCTACAACAAACTAGGACTATTGGCTTTGTCATTGGTTGTTATTTGTATAAGATAAATAAGCAACAACTATGGCTTTGTTGTATATAATATTGAAAATACTTCCGTTCTGAAATGAGATTGTGAAAGAACTAAAACGAGGCTCTTTGAAGTTACATTAAAGGCAGTGAAGGATGGCACTGCTGCAGAGTCAAGATTTTTTTTTTTCACCCTTTGGGTAAGGTCAAAAATGGGGAGCCCATCTCAGTACCTGCTTTTTAGAACTGCCAGTGAGCACCGGCAGGACCTGGCCCACTTAACGCCTTGGGTGTTCGTACATGGATCGGGACGTAGTGTTGAACAAATAGTAGTGCATGGCGAGCTTAGGGAGAGCATGGTTGGTCCTTCTGTGAGACCATTTGTTAAGATTCTGGATGAACTAACTCTGAGAGACACAAAAGTTCTAATGAGAAATTACATGTTTGTACCACCTGAGGGTTTGAGGTGCTAAAACATTATCGTGAGGGGCACTTAGGGCAAACTTTGGGAAAAAACGGGTGATGGAGAATTTTTGGTGCTCCTGTATGGATGATCAGATCATGGCTTGTGTGTGGATTGTGAAGTGTGTAAGGAGAGGGGAAAATGGCTTAAGACCAGTGTCCTTATAGCAGAAGGACATATTGAGTACCCTGATGCACCTTGGAGTATGGAGTACGATACCCTGAATAATAATTAGGAGAAAACTAAGGCAGAAAAGTGATGTTACAAATTTATATATATGATTTTGTTTAAAGTCCCATTTAGTATCATACCCGGGCCTTTCAGACTCTTAAAACAACAACAACGGGTCGGTATTTATCTTGTGGAAAGGGGTCAACCCTACCTGAGGTGAGAGCATGAAAAGCACAGCAGAGTCATAGTGGGCTCTGCTCAAGCCTGCACGGTGGGGGTGGAGAGGCAGAGGCTAGCACTGAGCTGTCTCCTGCTGCCATAGGTCCTGAAAGTTAGATAAGGAGGCAAAGTGGTTAAATGAAAGGAAGAGTGCACCTTACAAGGTGGCTCACTGCTAGTATTAAGAAGGGGAGGGCTTTCGATCTGTCACCACTCCGGGCAGCATGGGAGGGGGACATTGGTAGGCCCCTGAGAGATAAGGAGTGGGAACGTATCCTTCAGTTTCCCAAAAAAGTAGCTAGGAACCCCAAATTTAAGTTCATTCAATCGATGCTCCTACACAGAGCCTACCTGACCCCACGCCGCATACACATGATGTTTCCTGATGCGAAAAGTAATTGACCCCGATGTGACACCGAGGACGCAACACTAATACACATGCTTTGGCAATGCCCCAAACTAGGATACTACTGGACCACGGTCCATGAATCGCTCCAGAAAGCGGGTGCTTTGACCCGATCTCCTACACTGGAGGGCACGTTACTGGGGTTGGGGCCCTCACAGCGCACTAGAACCGTGGCGGCACGTTTCGCGGACCTGGCCCTGTTGCTGGCGAAGCGTACCATCACGATGAGGTGGAAGTCACCCAGACCTCCCAACCCGGAATTGTGGAGGGCAGAGGTGGTGCGATGGGGTAAGGCAGAGGGAGTTGCACTGCAGAGGGAGGAATACAGAGGCCTGAGGAAAACGCCAATTTCACTGGACTGGTATACCATATTAGGTATGTTTGAAACTGGGGGAGACGATGAAGACGAGGGTACAGGTGCCTCTTCGAATGCACGATAAATGTGTCCTTGGCAGGACTGACATGCACTGCCACTAACCGTGGTGCGCTACGGGGAGGTGCGAGGGGTCCCCGATTTATAATCTCTGTACTGGTCTCGTTCCACCTATGTGTACAGTCGAATGGAGCCATATATTGTGATTCTGTATGTGCCCCAGTCTAATGATTGCTCAATCATATGTTTTTGTGAGAGTGTCGGGTGGGTTTGTTGAGGGTGGGCGGAGGGATAGTTTTGACCGGGGTTTGTATGAACTGTGACGGTTACTGTCACCAACAAAATGAAAAATCGAGACAACTTTGCAATTATATGTTCTAAGCAACCTTATGTATGTATTACTCTGTTTCCCTCCGGGACTGGAAATTTCTGTGACTGCTTTACCTACTATGCTAATAAACAGATTTTCAAAAAAAAAAAAAAAAAATGAAAGGAAGAGTGACTTGAGCTGGCGTGAAATACCCTGGCCTTGTGCACCTGCAGAGTCCAACGTCTGACACATGTCTAGTCATCAATGAAAAGTGTGTACGGGCTGTAGGCAGAGCCAGAAAACACAACCAAAACAATACACTTACGTGTTGGCACTGCCGTAACGAATCCAACAGGCTGTTCTTTTAATTTCCGCATTAAAGCATGCCTTATGCCAAACTGAATTTGATCTGGTGGATAAAACATCATGGTATTTTTCTCTATTTACATTGCTATATACCCTGCTGTGCATTTGAAAAACCCAATAAAGAGTTTAAAAAAAGAAAAAAGAAATAAGCTGCCAGTTTAATTGCACCACTAACACATATTCTCCTATATTTAATGAAATACAAAGTCTCGCTTCCAGTTGACAGCTTCCTGTAAATATTCTTTAGTCCTCTGCATCAGTGGTTTGAAGATGTGAAGTAAAGCTATAAATATTTTTTACAGCAGCAACCGAGAGTGAGACCCTGTATCTTGGACTGTGTGTGTCTTAAAAACATATCTGTGGTATCTAAAACCCAGGTCTTTCCTGCCACAAAATGTTTGATCCTGTGAAATGTGTTCACTCCTGGGGACTGGGAATGGAGGTTCTGTTAGTGGCCACCAGAGGGCGCGCCTCGCTTTCTGAGGAAACCACTGAGCACATTGTATGAAAGGAAAGAGTTTCCTTTTCCAGGCCGGCGGTGGCAGAGACAGCATCAGCACCGGATGCTGACATCACTTCCGGCCCTTTATCTGTTCCCAATCTGCTGCAGAGGAAGAAGGACGCCCTGTCTGTCTGTGCAGTTATCCCCCCCAGACCGCAGATGTGCACCTGCCCCGCCCCGCCCTAGGACGTGGAGAGAGCCTGTAAATGTCTGCACAGGTTTCTACTCAGGTAGGAAATTGTCGGCCCCTTCTGCTGTGTTTGTACAAATAGACGGTATAATCCTGGGGAAATCCCTGTCAGGAGCCGGGCTCCTCTACGGGGTGGGGGTGGGGGAGGGGAGAGGAGGGGAGGCTGTCATTTTGGCCCTGTGGGTGTTTGTGATCATCATCTGTGCAAGGTACTTTGCATCTTACTGCACTATGAGAAATCTGTGCACAATGCACTGCACCTTACTGCACTATGAGAAATCTGTGCATGCTCCACTGCATCTTACTGCACTGAAGAATCTGTACCACAGCACTGCAATTTAGTAAGATGAAGTGCAGTGACACAGATTTCTCATAGTGCAGTCATTTGCAGTGACACAGATCTCTCATAGTGCAATAGGATGCACTGCGGTGTGTACAGATTCCTCATAGTTTAGTAAGATGCAGTGCAGTGTGGGCAGATTTCTCATAGTGCAGCAAAGTGCAAGGTGCACAGATTTTTCACAGTGCAGTATTGGCAGTGCAGTGCATAGATTCCTCATAGTGCAGTAAGATGCAGTGCAGTGTGCACAGATTTTTCACAGTGCAGTATATGGCAGTGAGGTGCATAGATTCCTCATAGTGCAGTAAGATGCAGTGCAGTGTGCACAGATTTTTCACAGTGCAGTATATGGCAGTGAGGTGCATAGATTCCTCATAGTGCAGTAAGGTGCACTGCAGCGTGTACAGATTCCTCATAGTGCAGTAAGGTGCACTGTAGCATGTACAGATTCCTCATAGTGCAGTAAGATGCACTGCAGCGTGTACAGATTCCTCATAGTGCAGTAAGATGCACTGCAACGTGTACAGATTCCTCACTATTTAGTCATATGAAGTGCAGTGAGTGTGTTTAGAGTTTAAGAAATATGTGTGCTCTACACTGATTATTCCCCACACTGTGAGAGGTATTTACTTTTTGTGGAAACTTTCACACACTGTATCTTTTATGTCTGGCACTCTGAGGGGGTTTAAATAAATGCGGGTGTCTGTGACCATTGCACTGCATTGTACTCACACTGTATGCAGTGCTAACAGAAGAGGAAACCACTACGCTGCACTTCACTGTGTGGAGACCTTCACTGAAGACTTAATCTGTGTATATGGAACTGCTTTTTACCTTGACTGGGGAAAATAAGTTGGGATATGCATAATCATTTGTTAAGTGTATTTGTATAACACATTATCACCCGAGAGGTATCCTAGTGCTGTGCAGGTGTGTAAGTCTAGCCTAGAGGGAGGAGTCATTCAAAGAACCAGGGCATCAGCTTCTTGGTTAGCTCAAGAAGTGAGGAGGAGGCTCTGATGAGTTGAGGGAAATCGTTCTACGCTTTAGGATCCATTTCTGTGTATGCGTGGGATGTGTTTGAGTATGAGTCCGGCTGAACATAGGTTCATAGGGGGTTGATGGAAGGAGATGCAGTTGTGAATGTAGGCAGGGATTTGTTGGTTAGTGCCTTGAAATGTGGGTGCGTATACATCTGGAGCTAAGCAGCTCTGAAATGTGTTCTGAGTGGGAGGTTGTGGATACGTCTGGTTGCTGCATTTTGGTTGGTTTGCAGCTGTCTGGTGAGCTGTTTGATGATTCCTACCCGGAGAGTGTTCACATAGTTGAAACTACTGGTGATGTGTGCGTAGATGGCGGTCTTCTGCGTGAGCCATTATACATTTTTCTGCAGGGTGTGGAAGCAGTGACATCATAGACCTGGGCGAATAAGTTCAGCTTTTTGTAGATGATGATCCCTAGGCTGCTGGCAGGCGAGTTAGGGGTGGAAGTAGGTCCTTGGTTGGATGGCCTTCAGGTGGAGTCCCATGGGCAGGTGTTGTTTCCAAAGATCAACACTTCTGTCTTGTCAGTGTTGGTTTCTACTTCCGTAATGCAGGTAGTGAACTTGTTTCTTGTGTTGTAGATTTTGCCCAAGAGTGTCACTATTAGTTGTGTGTTGTCACTGTAGCAAAGGATGTTGATGTACTGGGTATGAATGATGTTAGTCAGTGGGGTTATTTAAGTGTTGAATAGTGTTCTGCTGAGGAGTGAACCTTGAGGTGCTCCGCAGATGAGATTTCTGGTTTGCAAGGAGTATGACGTCAGGTTGAATGTCAGAGTTCTTTTTATCTGGAAAGAGTAGATCAATTGCATGCCGATTCTTGAATCTCGATCTTGTGAAGGCGCCTGATGAGGATGTGTGACACACCGCCATGAGGTTCAATAGGATGACAGCCTTACCCTCTCCTCTGTCCTGGATCATGCAAATGGCATAGGTAGGTTCAATGGGTGCTGCTTCTGTGCTCTGGTTGGGCGGCATCGAGATAGGGTGGCCTTGAAAAACTGGTGGTTGATGAGGTTGCTGGTCAGACACTTATTGATGGTTTTCTCTAGGACTTTGGCCATGTATGGTAGGAGGGTGATTAGTCCGTAGTTGGAGAGTTTGTTAAGATCCTCGGAGGGTTTCCTCTCTAGGGCTGTGACAGCTGCCTGCCTCCAGGTTTCTGGGAAGAGGACCACATTGATGGAGTCATTCAGGATGGGAGTGAGGACTTCACTGATGGTGGTTAGACCTTTGTTGAAAGTGTGGTGGGGGCATGGGTCTAGGGGGCCCCGGAGCTGAGGGTCTTCATGGTTGCGTCAGTCTTGTTTGCGGTGATGCCGTTCCACATGGTCAAGGTCCATTCTTCAGCTGAGATTGGAAGACTGGCTGCGAGGTCACTGGAGTCAGGTTGAAGGTTGAAGTTGTGTACGTGTATATAATCTTCCTCCAAAAGAAGTTAGAGATTGCTTCAATGGGTTTTGTAAGGGGGGTTGTTGCTGACTTCAATGCGGTTGTTGTGGGATGTTCACGTGGCATTTCAGACATGCTGGTGGACGAATGTCAGGGCAGATTTGAAGACGTTGTTGTCTGCCGTGTCTTTGCTCATTCTCAACTTGCTTTAGAGTTGCTTATACTGCTGCATCACCACCCTGAGTTCTTCTGTGTACCAGCTGGCATGCTTTTTTTATCTTGATTTTATTTTTGTGTTGCTATTCTTGAGGGGGTGCAGGTGGTGATCCATTCATTGACGCACTTGACGTCTTTTGTTAGGCTGCTGGTATGCTTGAGGGGTCCACGGTGTTGATGCAGGTGGTGAGCGATTAATTGAAGTTCTTGACGTCTTCCGTTAGGCTGCTGGTATGCTTGAGGGGGTGCAGGTGGTGATCCATTCATTGAAGTTCCTGATGTCTTCTGTTAGGCTGCTGGTATTCTTCAGTGGGCTAGGATGTTGGTGCAGGTGGTGATCTAGTCATTGAAGTTCTTGACGTCTTACGTTTGGCTGCTGGTATGCTTGAGGAGGTCTAGAGTGTCGGTGCAAGTGGGGATCCATTCATTGAAGTTCTTAATGTCTTCCGTTAGGCTGCTGGTTCGCTTGAGGGGGGGCAGGGTGTGGGTGCAGGTGGTGATCCATTCATTGAAGTTCTTGATGTCTTCCGTTAGGCTGCTGATATGCTTGAGAGGGCCAGGGTGTTGGTGCAGGTGGTGAGCCAGTCATTGAAGTTCTTGATGTCTTCCGTTAGGTTGCTTCTGTGCCTGAGGGGGTCCATGGTGTTGGCGCAGGTGGTGATCCATTATTTGAAAATCTTGATGCCTTCCGTTAGGCTGCTGATATGCTTGAGAGGGCCAGGGTGTTGGTGCAGGTGGTGAGCCAGTCATTGAAGTTCTTGATGTCTTCCGTTGGGTTGCTTCTGTGCCTGAGGGGGTCCATGGTGTTGGCGCAGGTGGTGATCCATTATTTGAAAATCTTGATGCCTTCCGTTAGGCTGCTGATATGCTTGAGAGGGCCAGGGTGTTGGTGCAGGTGGTGAGCCAGTCATTGAAGTTCTTGATGTCTTCCGTTAGGTTGCTTCTGTGCCTGAGGGGGTCCATGGTGTTGGCGCAGGTGGTGATCCATTATTTGAAGTTCTTGATGTCTTCCGTTAGGTTGCTTCTGTGCCTGAGGGGGTCCAGGGTGTTGGTGCAGGTGGTGATCCAGTCATAGAAGTTCTTGATATCTTCCGTTAAGTTGATGGTATGCTTGAAGGGGGCTAGGGTGTCGGTGCAGGTGGTGATCCATTCACTGAAGTTCTTGATGTCTACAGTTAGGCTGCTGGTATACTTGAGGGGGGCAGGGTGGTGGTGTAGGTGGTGATCTAGTCATTGAAGTTCTTGATATCTTCTGTTAAGTTGCTGGTATGCTTGAAGAGGGCTAGGGTGTCGGTGCAGGTGGTGATCCAGTCATTGAAGTTCTTGATGTCTTCCGTTAGGTTGCTGGTATGCATGAGGGGTGCCAGGTTGTTGGTGCAGGTGGTGATCCAGTCATTGAAGTTCTTGATGTCTTCCGTTAGGTTGCTGGTATGCTTGAGGAGGTCCAGGTTGTTGGTGCAGGTGGTGATCCAGTCTTTGAAGTTCTTGATGTCTTCCGTTAGGTTGCTGGTATGCATGAGGGGTGCCAGGTTGTTGGTGCAGGTGGTGATCCAGTCATTGAAGTTCTTGATGTCTTCCGTTAGGTTGCTGGTATGCTTGAGGAGGTCCAGGTTGTTGGTGCAGGTGGTGATCCAGTCTTTGAAGTTCTTGATGTCTTCCGTTAGGTTGCTGGTATGCTTGAGGTGACGTGTGTTGTGGGCAGAAGCCCAGTCCTTCTCTGAGATGTTCTTCCAGCAGTGGCTGCCTGCCCAGAGGTGGTGAATCTCCTGTGATTCAGGGTGCTGAGCTTGAACCTTTAAAGGGTGTTTCAGTTCAGGTGATAGGTGTTTGTTTGTAGACTCAGATGTTATTTAGTGTGGAGAAGTTAGGGTCCAGGAAGTGTTCAGCTGTGTGGGTGAGTCTGGTGATGTGCTGAGTACGGCCGAGGGTCCCAAGACATTTGAGGAGGGAATTTGAATTGGAATCAATACGGTCCTCTAGATGAAAGTGCTAGTCTCCATGGAGGTTGAAAGTGCTGGAGTCAATGATAATATCAAGTCTATATTCGTTCTGATGTCCATTCTTTCTGTTACACAGACCTATATCTCTATATTATCAAAGTCAAAACAAGCCTTTTCCAATCTTTCTCCTGCATTTTACTTTGGGACTACTGGCTTCTGATCATTCACTTTATCGTTAACAGGAAAAGACATAGGTTGGCTAGTTCACTTTAATGCTTCCAAATATTTTGAGGATACCCAGTGCTGAATGCTTCAATCTGTGACCCAAATTGAACCTCGTTTAGTTCGTGAACATCTGAGGAGAAAAATAAATGGTTTTATTTCCCCACACGGGACTCGGTCCTTGTGAAGGTCACCTTCATCAGATAGGAGCCTGCTGTATCCTCTCTGGTTGTCTACTTGATGTCTGGAATACTACGTGGAATACACATCCAGGCTCCTGTGATCCAAGACTCTTTACCAAGAGACTAAAAACAGCCAAAGTTTACCCCAGTCAGACTCAGGGCTAGTGAGCGGAAGGTTTATCTACCTGTGCACTTGTGAAAGAACTCAACAAGGTGTGACTGCAGGACTCGTACTTCAAGATTTTGGACATTTACAGAGATACTGTCACAAAGACAATCGCAGCCTAATCTAATGACAAAAACATCAAGCTTGATCTGACTGTCCAAGCAACCGTAGATGTATCCATGAGAAGGCTTCTGGTCCTGGTACTTAACCAGGGTCAATCACATCATTTCACCTTGTTTCACGCCCAACCATCCATTCATTTTGCATTTTGTGCAGTTTTCCGATCCTGCTGACACGGGGAAACATCGCTAAGGCTATTTCCTGCATTTAGGCTTCAGGCTTCAGGTTCAGTGGGTGGAGGCAAGATCTATTTTATTTCGTCATTGTTTAAAAAAAATCTTGAATAACCCTGAACACCTACCTGACTTATTACACACTCTTGCGCCCCGGTCCCCGCAGCCCTGTGGCTGATTGATGTGGAGGGCATAGACAAGAGCAAAGACCGGAACCACTCACTACCGGTAGTGTGCAATTTTGGTTGGCGCTCTAGTTGCTACACGCCCCTTGACAACTATTTTAATCCAATATGGCGCGTGACCGCAGCGGACGCGTGCAGCGGGCGTGCCGGCGGTGTGCCGAATGGTGCGCCAAAGGCAAACCCGTCTGCCCCCGTCCCCGCCAGTATGTCGCCTCTCGCCAGAAACGCTGGCCAAAATCTGCCAGGTAGCTGTCTTTACTCCAGAGAGGTTTTATTAAATCTGCGTTCTTCATCTCACCATTGTAGCTTTCCCCCACTTCATCCCCTGAGTGGCCCGTCATGCTGTCCGTGCGGCACGTTTGTACTTTCTAAACCTATGCCTTTATCCGTATCTCCTGTCATACCCCCCTCAACATGGGCTAAAAATACTGCAGTTAAATGTTTGGTCATTAGCTAAACACCATGCAGAAATATACGACCTTATCATTGATGAAACTCCTGATATTTTCTTTCTGACCGAGACTTGGCTTAGTGATGATATGACGAATGCACTGAATCTGGCGCTACCCCCTGAATACTCGATTTCTTTGGTGAACAGAGCGACTAGGGGAGGCGGTATCGCTGTGATTACCAGGTCTAGCTACTCCTGTCTTTTTGATAAAGTTAATATGGAGGGAGGTGAATGTGCTCACTTTAGTATCTCTGTGAGCACTCATTTTACCCTTTCCGGTCTATTAATATATAGGCCTCCCAGACCTGCCTCCGGTTTTAACAATGCTCTCTTAGAGACAGTTGGAGCATTTGCTGTGGAATGGGCTAATTTTAGCATTTTTGGCGATCTTAACCTCCACTTTGATCTGGATCAGGATCAGACTATTTGCACTATGCTTGCTGATTTAGCCGCATTTCAGCTCCATCCAATAGTTAAAAGCCCTACACATAAAAGAGGCCATATTTACCAACATTGAGATGGCCACAGCGACTACCCCTACTCCTATGGCCTGGTCCGACCATCTCCTAGTCGAAATGACCACTCCCACATCTACATCTTCACACAACAATACTCAACGTTCGGTATATAAAAGACTGTGGCGTAAGTTTCAACTTGAAGATTTCCACGCACTTTTAGGGGCGGACCCTTTAGGCCTTTTTAGTAATGTTGAGACAGGATATGACTCATTTTGTGCCTGGATCACCCGGGCTCTTGACACTCTTATCCCGGCAACCTGGATTAAGGGTCGCACGCAGGATTCTAACCCCTGGTATAGTGACACCTTGACTCCTCTGAAGAAGGCATGTAAAAGGTATGAGCGCGAGTGGAGGAAAGACTATACTCCTGGAAAAAAAGCTTACTATCTAGCCCATGGGTACTCACAAACTTTCTCTCGGGGCCAAATTTACAGTTTGGTTTGTGTCCGAGGGCCGCATCGGTGGGGGGGCATGGTCAGTGGGGGAGGGGGAGGGGCTAGAGCAACAACATAAAACTGACCATGAGGTTGATCATAGGTCCCTGCAGCGGATGCCTTCGTCCACTGAGCCGTCCCGGCATACACACATCTCTCTCGGTCTCCCTCCCTCTCTCTAGCTCTCTCTCCCTCTCACCCTCCCTCTCTCCCGTCTTCCTCTGTCTCACTCCGACTGTCTCACTCCCTCTCACTCACTCCCTCTCTCTCACTCCCTCTCCGTCCCCCTCCCTTTCCCTCCCTCTCACTCACTCTCTGTCTCACCCCCTTTCCCTCCCTTTCCCTCCCTCTCCGTCTCCTTCCCTTTCCCTCCCTCTCACTCCCTCTCTGTCTCCATCTCACTCCCTCTCCCTCCCTGTCCGTCTCACTCCCTCTCTCTCCCTCTCCCTCCCTCTCCCACTCATTCACTCTCACTCTCTCCCGCTCTCTCACTCGCTCACTCCCTCCCACTCACTCCCTCCCATTCACTCCCTCCCTCTCACTCTCACTCACACTCACTCACTCTCACTCACTCACTCACTCACTCACTCACTCCCTCCCTCCCTCCCACTCACTCCCTCCCTCCCACTCACTCCCTCCCTCCCACTCACTCCCTCCCTCCCACTCACTCCATCCCTCTCACTCATTCTATCCCTTTCACTCACTCCATCCCTCTCACTCACTCCATCCCTCTCACTCACTCCATCCCTCTCACTCACTCCATCCCTCTCACTCACTCACTCCATCCCTCTCACTCACTCCATCCCTCTCACTCACTCACTCCATCCCTCTCACTCACTCACTCCATCCCTCTCACTCACTCACTCCATCCCTCTCACTCACTCCCTCCCTCTCACTCCCTCCCTCTCACTCACTCCCTCCCTCTCACTCACTCCCTCCCTCTCACTCACTCATTCTCTCTCACTCACTCACTCCCTCTCACTCACTCCCACTCACTCATTCTCACTCCCTCTCACTCTCTGTCACTCTCTCACTCCCTCTCCTTCCTTCCCTCCCTCCCTCTCTCTCTCCCCCTCCCTCTCTCTCTCCCCCTCCCTCCCTCTCACTTCCTCCCTCCCTCTCACTCCCTCCCACTCCCTCCCTCTCACTCACTCACTCACTCCCTCTCACTCACTCACTCCCTCTCACTCACTCACTCCCTCTCTCTCACTCACTCACTCCCTCTCACTCACTCACTCACTCCCTCTCACTCACTCACTCACTCCCTCCCACTCACTCCCTCCCACTCACTCCCTCTCACTCACTCCCTCCCTCCCTCCCTCTCACTCACTTCATCCCTCTCACTCACTCCCGCTCACTTACTCAACTCATTTACTCACTCACTCCCACTAACTCCCTCTCCCTCTCTCACTCCCTCTCCCTCACTCACTCCCACTCACTCACTCCCACTCATTTACTCATTCTCTCTCACTCCCTCTCAGTCACTCACTCCCTCTCAGTCACTCACTCCCTCTCCCTCACTCCCTCTCACTCCCTCACTCACTCCCTCCCTCTCACTCCTTCCCTCCCTCCCTCTCACTCACTCACTCCCACTCTCTCTCTCCCTCACCGTCCCCCTCCCCCTCCCTTTCCCTCCCACTCCCTCTGTCACCTCACCCTGCCTGTGCGCCAGCCGGGGCACACACACACTCACAGCCGCACCCGAGCACTTCACAGGTCATCAAAAGACCATTTGCATGTTAATGATGCCTTTGTATTTCACCTCTCCTTAGGCCCCTGCAGCTTTACTCTCGCCATTCCTACGATCGCCCGCCGGCAGCCCCCACAAAGCAGCAAGAGTCTCGGCAGCCCCCACAAAGCAGCAAGAGTCTCTCTCGCTGCTGCAGACACTTTAAAAAAAAACTCGGGAAACACAGGTATGATGTCTCGGGGTCCGCGGGCCGCCAGGGAAGGCTTGCCGGGCCGCCACAGGCCCGCGGGCCGTACTATGAGTACCCCTGATCTAGCCGAACTTAAAACATATCATAGAGCTGTAGGCAGGGCTCGAGCGGAGTGCTATGCTTCTGAGATTAAATTGAGCTCCAACCTCGCTAAAGTCATCTTCAAAATTCTCAAAGATCTCAGTGCCAAAAAATCTCCAGCGCCTATTCCTACGTCAGAACCTCAATGTGAAGAATTGGCCTCCTTCTTCGTGGAGAAAATACGGGCTATTTATCAATCTTTTCCTTCCATGACTATGCCCGGTCCATCTCTTTTCATTAGACCAGCCCTAGCCTCTAATCTGACGGCTATCTCAGAGATTTCCTGGGAAGAATTTAGCAAATTGACTGTGAAAATTAAGTCCGGCTCTCTGGCCGACCCACTCAAACCTGCTCATTTCAGAGAATCCTCTCTGCCCTGCATGGCTCCGCTACACCAGCTGATTAATGCCTCTTTCTCATCCGCAATTGTTCCGGTGAAATGGAAACAGTCGTGGGTCTCTCCCATCCTTAAAAAACCTAGTTTAGACCCTATGAAGCCTGAAAATTACAGGCCTATCTATTTTCTTCATTGGGTAGCGAAGGTGGCAGAATCACATGTTAGTACTATACTCACCAACGTCCTGAGCTCTAATAACATTCTGGACGAAACGCAACATGGTTTCCGTGCCGGTCATAGTAAGGACACCACTCTCTTGGCCATGACGGAACACCTGCGGATTATCCTTGACCATGGTCAAACGGCGGCACTGATCCTGTTAGATCTCAGTGCCGCCTTTGACACTGTATCCCACAAGGTTCTGCTCCACCGTCTTGAGGAGGCAGGGATCACTGATCTGGCCCTTACTTGGTTCAGATCCTTTCTGACCGAGAGGTCCTTTCGTGTTTCCACCCCTCCTTTCCTATCTCAGGTACATCTTATTGAGCAGGACGTCCCCCAAGGCTCGGCATTGAGCCCCACATTGTTTAAACTTTATGTTCAGCCGCTAGCTGATGTCGCCAGACAATGGGACCTCACCATCATCTCATATGCTGACGACACGCAGCTAGTGGTTGCCCTAACTGAAGGATCGGCCCCAAATGTCTCCAGGTTTAAAAGCGGCCTTATTGCCGTGGCAGACTGGATGACATCTAACTGTCTGCAACTAAATGCAAACAAGACAGAGGTGCTACTGGTTGGAAAAAACGTAGACCTATGGGGCGATCACTGGTGGCCCAATGCTCTGGGTAAAGCCCCAGAACCCAAAACAGAAGTCAAAAACTTGGGGGTGTGGCTGGACTCCGCCCTTAGTTTTTGCTTACATACAAAAAAAGTTGCTGCTACATGCTTTGGCATTTTACGAGGTCTAAGACCTATTTTAAAGTAATTTGACTCATCTACAAGACAGCTGATAGTCCAGTCCACGGTTCTTTCCCGATTGGACTACGCTTGTTCCTTGCTTGTGGGAGCCAATCAAGCTGAGATCTTTCTGATGCAGCGCACTCAAAATGCGGGTTTGTTTTGAAACCCAGTGAAAAGTGCACGGTGCTAGTAAGTTCTCTTGCTAGTACTTCATAGTATCCCCACTGGATAGCCAGCCTGTGCCACACGGCACCAGGGAGAATCTCCCCATGCTCTGTATTTTTCCTCCCAACCATAGTCCTGTCAGCACCTCCATCCTTCAGGGTAATGAGATTCCTCCCTTGGAGGATAACTAACAACACAGACCCCATGATATTTAAATGGATGCACCTAGGGACATCTGTGTCCCCTTCCAAAATGGTGATTGCTGCTAGATTGTGCCCAACAGGGGCACATTACCCAAGTTAACAACTCACTATAATGGGTGCTGCTGGGACACGTCTGTCACCTGACAGTTCTTTAGTGAATGCCCCCTCAGTGTGACCCCTGTAGCAAGTTATCCTTTTGAGCTTGAAAGGATGTTCTTTTCCTTTTGTACTGACTTGAAACCCAATTCCTTTTTGCCTGCGTCCTATCCATGGGAATGTTATCGGTTCCTACGTATTAAGTAGGACTGTGTATTCTGGACAACATAAGCATCAAAATATGGGAACTTGGTTCACGAGTATCATCGGGAATTGTTGGCCTGGTTCCTAACTAGCTCCCAGTGCCCCATCTGAACCCCCTAAACTCACTAGGATACCAGATGGTATCAGCGACCACGAACATGACCCCTTTTGTACTCCCCAAGGGAAACATGGAAACAGACCTAGCCTTTTGTTGTTTACTTTTGCATGCCCAAGGTAAACACAAGAAAGATACAAATTGTCTTTTCAAACATTTATTGAAACAATCGTATTCTTGTGTAAAAAGAGTGTGCTGCAATTATCAGGCAAAACAAACAAAGCAGTGTAACCAGCATTACAAGAATGGTTAAAAGACAAAGATGTAAAGCTTTCCCTTTTGGGTCCACTTTGGTTCTCCCTTAGTGTTGCATTTTAGGCTGTCTCGGCTCGCTCTGCATAGCCACATATAACACATTTGTGTTATTAGTTTGAGACTATGCTATACATGTTTGTTATTCAGGGACTATTCTTCGGATTTCGTCTTCATATTTCACACAAGGTGCTTGGGATACATAACAACGTAGTGTACTGTTTTCTTTGCTCGTCCAGCAACAGCTCCTTACATTTAGACATAACAAGGTCGCATAACTGCAACTCCAGCACAATAGTTTTATGATATAAACGGTGTTCCGTCCCCTTGGGGGCAGAGAGGAGAATTCCGGCTGAGAGGACTGTTCTGGAATGACAGCAGTGCCCGATATGCAGCCCTGCTTAAACTAACTTTACACTCATGAGGCGGACCATCTTACTACTTACACTAGGTATGGGGTCTTGGGCCAATCCCAGAGATCGCAAATGTATCCCTATGCTCACATAGTAAGGGTAGAACTAGACACATATATAATTTGCCATGCTTGGGATGTTGGTCCTATACAATCAGATTAGTAATTCTAATAACTTTTAGTTGCATCTGTCTAATGATTGCAGCACATTTGCTTCATAATAGAATATGATCATTCCAATAAATGTATTTTAAACATTTGTTGTGTCTTTCTTGTGTTTAGAATGGGCAAGCATGAGTGACTAAGTGAGTAACAAAAGGGGAGGATCCGTTTCCACAGTGCCCTTGGGGATAGAGGGTCGCGTTTGAGCTTGCTGAAATCACCTGTTACTCTGGAAAGATTAGGCGTTCAGGTGAGGCACTGTGAGCTGCCAGGATTGGGCCGACAAGTACAGACGTTGTAGAGAGACTCAGTCCCTAAACTTTGATGTCCTGTTGTCCTAACAAACAGTTCTGCGTTACCAACGGAATCAGTGCAACAAGTTCACCATTGTAACCTTACTGTGTGGCTATATGATTATATTATTCTACTCCTACCTAACACTATGTATACGATTGCTAGCATAGTGGGAGTACCCTTTGTCAGATACCTTGGGTTAACCTAAACTGCCATACCTGACTAAGATGTATCACAAAGCCAGCCTGTGTAGAATGGTTAGCCTCCTTTTTTTGCATGAGTCTTTGTGTGTGTGTTAAAGGCAAATACAATTCTGTTGTGTTTAAACAGTTCTAAGGCACTCAGTTTGATTTTAAAACCTGCAATTTCCACTCAATTCCATATTCGTTCTCAGTTGACTTTGTCCATGCTGTAAGAGAGAAGTGCGATTAAGTGTAACATAGAATGCATAAGATACAATATTATTTAAAGATTATATATGATTTGGCCATGCTGTCATGCCATTGTCCACAACAGCCAATGCATTTTCCAAGATAATCCTGTCAATTTATATTAATCTTAAGCTTTCAGCGACGTCCACAGTTCATTGTAAGTGGTGTAGATGAATCTTTTAATATGTGGTGACCTAGGACCCAACAAGAAATCTTGTAAATCCATGTAATCAGAAAGTAAATATAGATGTTCCTTAACCCTTTCCACGCGGGGCTAATTCCCCCGCGGTGGAGCTGTGCTTATGACGAGCTGAGCTCATCATGACTCCGCCCACTCCTTTAGAACGCCCGCACAGGCGGGGAATTAGCCCCGCATGGGCCGGCAGCGGCAGTCATGAAGAGCTCAGCTCGTCATGGGCACAGCTCCACTGTGCCTCGTGACGAGCTGAGCTCGTCATGAGCATGCAAGGGTTTAACTGCAGATAATATGGAATGTTGTAACCATTGCTGTGTTTAAGCAGGTTCTGTCAGGTGCACCGTGCTCTTCGGGATCCGGCTGATGTTCTTATAGGTCCACCTCCAGACCTCGCCAAACTCTGCTTGAATATACCCAGAGCTTAGAGGTGATCAGGTGAGGGAAAAAAGGGGTAGGGAAGGTGTTGCGTGGGATTAGGAAACCTGAAAGACAAGAGACAACCCATTACTAAGGTGTTTACATCCTCCCTGCTCTATATATATTCTCACTAGCGTTGTTTCACTTAGCTTGATTATCTTGCTGTGGGGACTAGTAACCTTCTCTCCGAACGGCCTCTCCTAACGTGGAACAACCTGGCGGATAGCCTATAAAACACAAGCAGACATTAGTTCTCTGATCAGCCACTCAAGTCACCCTCAACCGTCTGGACTCCCCTTCCTCATACATACCCAGTTTCATTTCCCATACAGCTGAAAAGGAATGGCCAAATACCCCCCACAGGAGCAGGTATCCCCGATATCAAAGGCGGAGTAATCCAAAGCATGCTGTTCTGTTCACTCCACAGAATTAATCGTGCTCCTCAGAAAGCTAGCACCGTAACACAACAGTAAGGGACCAAAAGTAATAATATAAATAGTTCCAGTGACGTGGTATTCCCCATACAGCCGTCCTTGTCCAAAGCACCAAAAAACAACTCTACAGTACCTCTGGGCTCCTACGCGGTCTTGGACTCCCCGTATTCCTTTGAGGCTCCTATACCTCCGCAGACATGGCAAATCTGCACGGGTCCTCGGCACTCAATACAGTGGTGTAAGGCAGATTGTAGGACAAAAACAACAAGGTCCAGGAATGAGATCCAGCGGCCGCTGAACCTCGAACATCAGTTCCCCAACGAGGAAACAGTTCCTCCACGGTAGAATTTCTCCTTGTTTGCAGCCGCGAACAAACAAAGGTCTCACCCCTTCAGCATCGCGTATAGGACGAGACAGCGCAACCACTGTGCTCCATGAAACCAACAGCTAGGGTCCGTGTCTTCAGCAGAGCTGTCTGCGAAGCACCACAGAACTCCTGAAAGCAGGGGGCAGCTGCTCCGCTCTGGTACAGACTACAAAATCAAATACAACCCGACTTCTGGGTTTGAGGAGTCTATATAGATCCGCCTACCTAGAGCAAGGTCTTCTGGGACTGGTAGTTCTATCAATGCATTGCAGGCGCGATACCGCTTCAGATCCTGACAGAACGCCCTCCTCCCAAGCACCTCCTAGAACCCGGCTTCCCGGGATGGCGAGCATAAAACAATCGCACCGCCCTAGGGGCATGCACCCCGGAGCTGGGTTCCCACGAGTCATCCTCCGAGGTGTACCCCTTTTCTTTTCTTTTTGAAGTTTGCAGAGGAACAACAAAAATGGTGCATTCATAGTCATACAGTACAATACATAGTCAGAACCTCCTCCTGGCCTCCCATCAGGTAGGCTTCTGCCCAGGCCACTCCACGGAGTCAGTGATCATCGCAGTCCTGGACGAACTTAAAGGTAAAGCAGACATCAACCTTCCCCAGGCCTTGGTCCTCCTCGATTTGTCCGCTGCGTTTGACACGGTTGATCATTCTATTCGTCTTGGCTGTGTCAGCGCAGCGGGCATCCGGGGCGCCGCCTTCTCCTGGCTTGCGTCCTTTCTTTAGGGCAGAACCCAAGCGGTCAATCTATCTGGCTTCTCGGCCCCTCCCCGCTTGGTCACCTGTGGGGTCCCCCAAGGTTCCTCACTTTCTCCTCTCCTTTTCAATCTGTATATCTACCCTCTTATTATCTCTCTTCTTGAGCTGGGGGTCTCTGTATATAACTATGCGGATGACCTCCAGCTTGTTTTTGATCTTTCTTCGCCCTCTGTGTCACTTCCTAAGTTCTGTTGTACCTTAGTTTTTATATCTGAATGGATGAGCTCCAATCACTTGAAGCTCAACCCGGACAAGACGGAGCTTGTCCTCACGGGTGGTCCCTCTAATCCCTGGTCCGCGGTTTATTGGGCCCCCTCCTTTGGCTCCCCCCCTTTCACCGGTCTCTTCTGTCCGGACCTTGGGCATCAAGGTCAGCCATGATCTGACTATGCATGCCCAAGTTAGCTCCGTAGTGTCCTCTAGTTTCTTGTCCCTTCGCCTCATCCGGAAGATTTCCCGGTACTTCTCGACGGATGCTCTTAAAACCATAGTCATGGCCCTTATCATCTCTCGCCTCGACTATGGGAACGGCCTGTACGTGGGCATACCCGCCTACGAAACTCGCCGTCTCCAGGCCATTCAAAATCAGGCCGCCCGTCTCATTCTTCGCCTTCCCAAATCTTGCCACATCACCCTTGCACTTAATTCTCTTCATTGGCTTCCTGGGCAGTCCAGATCTATTTTCAAACTGGCCTGCCTGGCCTTCCGTGCTCACACCCATTCTGCTCCACTCTTTATTGGGTCTCTCATCACTCCTCACGCCCCCAGCCGCACCCTCCGCTCTTCCTCCCTTTCTCTTCTCCATGTCCCCCGTTTCCGTAAATCCAAAACGGGAGGCACCCGATTCTCGGTTTTGGCCCCCCAGATCTGGAATAGTCTCCCTCTGTTCATTCGCTCTATTCCTATCAACACCCATTTCCGCAAAGCTCTTAAAACTTTTCTGTTTTCTCAAGCATTCCCCTGCTAGCTCTCCCGCGCCCCCCTCATGAGTCTGGTCCAACCCTTCAGCGCCAGGAAGCCACTTGGCCGCAGTGCGCTTAATCAAGTTCTTTTTCAAATTTCAAAATGTTTCTGGACCAACAGTAAGATACAAATTACATGTCAATATAAACCATGGAGCCACTGGAACATGCCTTCATTCGTGGATCAATGTCCAAGTTACAATGCAGGGGCCAAATATCAATGATAATTACTCAGTAATACAATTGTCTCGGGTTAACCTAGAACAGCGCCCTGCCCCTTCGCCAACACGAGAGGGGACCACAGGGATAACAATCAGTCAAATCGACCCGTGCCTTGCAGGCCAGGTAGAGCGCTCTGTAGTATATTGTCAGTCAGCCAAATTCAGGACTGCAATTCCCCCCTGGCTCCCGCATGTTAAAAAAACATTAGTGCTGATGTTCAGAGGGCCTCTCATTCGGACACCCAATATGCGAGGAAGGTGGCATGCCTGCATTGTGGGGGTCATCATTCTCTAACAGATAACACTTCAATGGGGCCCAGATATCGGCCGGCCTAGAAGAAACCGGCAGTAGTTCAGAATATGTAGCAATCTGTTCCTGACAGTATGTGAGATCGTGTAACCAGTTCTTAAATTTAGGGGCTCTGCCTCTTCCCCAGCTGCAAGCTACCCTTCTCTTAGCTACCAAAATAAACTTACGGTGTGCCGGCGGTATCGTCTCCACATACCCTAATAGAGCGATTATTGGAGAGGGCGCCATGTCTGTATGTATCATCTTGGACACCGCAACGAATACCTGACGCCAGTAATCTTGCACTCCTCCACATTCCCATGCCAAACGTAGGAAGTCCGCCCCGGGGGCATTGCATCTATCGCAGGTGTCGGAGTCTCGCAGGTGAAATCTATGCATACGGACTGGGGTATAATAGAGTCTATGTATACATTTGTAATGTATAATTCCTAATCTGCTGCTTGATGAAACACGTTCAGTTTGTTGTAAACAGAATTCCCATTGTTTGTTACCCCTCTGCTAACACTATATACTCCAGTACCCCTCTAGTGCCGCTCTGCTAGCCCTCTAGTACACCTCTACCCCTCTACATATCTTCTACCCTTCTATCCAGCTACTGCCCCTCTAACACTCTACACTTCTACACCTGTTGTACACCTCTAATACCCCTCTACTATACATAGCCCTCTAATGCCACTGTTCTACCCCTTTACTACCTCTCTACAAATCATCTAACTGTCTATACTTATATCGATCTAATAACCCTCGACCCCTCTAACCCTATACCTTTCTACACCTATTCTACCCCTCTACTACCCATCTACTACCTCTCTACCCCTCTTCTTTCCATCTTCTACACCTATACCACTCTTATACCTATTTAGCCATCTTCTATCCCTCTACACCTCTTATAGCTTACTAGCCCTGTTCTAGCCATCTACTAGCCTTCTACACGTATAACCCTCTACTACCACTCTAAACCTCTAATACTCCTTTACTACCCCTTTTCTAAACATAAATCCATCTTGCCCTCTTTCACCCCTTTAGCCCTATACTAACCCTCTACTATCCCTCTATTAACACTACAACCCTCTTCGACTCCTATAACCCTCTGCCCTTCTATCCATCTATCTAGCTACACCTCTAACCCCCTAACATCCCTCTACTACCCGCTAAACTTTTACAACACTACTCAGTTACTACCCCTCTTCTTCCCTGCTAACACTCTAATAACAACTAACCTTGTACTACACCTCTAAACCTCTAATAACACTCTTAATACCCTTAACCCCTCTACCCCTCTTCTACTCTTCTACACATTTACTTTTTACAACTCTACTAACACCTCTAGCCCTTTACTACAGCTTTAATACCCATCTAACCCTTTTCTAACCCTATATGCCTCTAGCATTCTACACATCTAACCTTGTACCCCTCTACCCCTATACCAGCCCTCTAATATCCCTATCCTACACCTCTTATTCTATTCTACCCCTATAACCCTCTACATTTTTAGCCATCTACACATCTATCCTTTTTGCACCCCTTTAATATCTATCTACCGATCTTCATTACATCTTCTACCACTCTACCACTCTTCTACCTCTATACCCCTATCTATCATTTTACCCTTCTCATAACACTCTACTACCCATCAAATACCCTTCCACACCTTTAATATCACTCTAATAACTCTCAACTACCCCAGTGCAAACTTTATTATACCTATTTTATAATACTGTACCACTCTGCTAACAGTTTTAAGCTTTACCCCAGTACCCTTATAGTGCAACTCTTCTTCACCTATACTACCTCTCTACACCACATATACCTTATAAACGTCTATTAATCTACTACTCCTCTACACCTCTACTACCCCTGTACACATGTACCCCTCTACACATATACTACCACTCTATCATTCTAACCCTCTTCTAACCCTCTACTACACCTACATCCTTATACCTCTCTACTACCCCTCAACTACCCCTCAAAAACATTTCCATCCCTCTATTCACCCTCTATTACCCCTGTACTAACGTTTTTATACTCCTATCCTACTCCTTTATCCCTCTGCTCTCACTCTAGTCCTCTACCCTAGTGCCCCTCTAGTGCCCCTCTTCTACAGCTTTACTACCCCACAACATCTCATCTACCGTTCAGGCCTTCTATCCGTCTACTAACCCTTTACACATAGACTACCTCTATAGCCTGTACTATTCTACACCTATTACACCCCTCTACTAGCTCTCTAATAACCCTCTACACCTCTTCTTTCACTATTCTACCCCTCTGCCATTCTTCGACCTCTATACCCTTCTTCTATCCCTCTACACCTCCTATAGCCTACTAGGCCTCTTCTACCCATCTACTACCCTTCTACACCAATATCCCTCTACTACACCTATACAACTCTACTACCCTCTATCCTTCTACACCTCTTCTACCCCTCTACTACACGTCTATTCTTCTACCCATCTACTTCCCCTCAGCTACACCACAACTACCCAGCTAAACATTTACTATCCCTCTACTAACCCTGTACTAACCTTCTTCTACTCCACTTATAATCCGATACCCCTCTGCTACCACTCTAACACTCTACCCCAGTACCCCTCTAGTGCCCCTCTGCTACCCCTATACTACCCCTCTACACCTCTTCAACCCTTCTATACATCTATTGCTCCTCTAACACTCTACTTTTCTAGATCTAATCTACACATCTACTAACCCTCTACTATACCTACCCTTCTACTCCTTTACTATCTTTCTATACCTCATCTACACTGTTATCCTTATATCCATCAAGCACCCCTCTACCCCTGAACCCTTCTACACCTATTATACCCCTCTAATACCCCTCTACTACCCCTTTGCCTCTTCTATACATGTAACACTCTTATACCTCTCTACCCATCTTCTATCCCTCTACACCTCTTATAGATTACTACCCCTGTTCTACCCATCTACTACCCTTCTACACTTATACCCCTCCACCTCTCTAATACACCACTACTACCACTCTGCCCCTCTAATACTCCTCTACTAACCCTTTTCTAAACCCAAATCCATCTATCCCTCTTTTACCCCTTTAACCCTATACTAACACTCTACTATCCCTCTACTAACACTATAACCCTCTTCTATCCATATAACCCTCTACCCTTCTATCCATCTACCTAGCTACACATCTACACCGCATTCAGCCCTCTACTACCCCTCTAACCTTTTCCAACACTACCCCTTTACTACCCCTCTTCTTGTAGCCTACCTCTGTAATACCCATCTTCCGTTGTACTACAACTATACACCTCTACTAACCCTTTTCTTCCCCTCAACCTCTCTAAAACTCTTCTACTCACCACTCTACCCCTCTAATACTCCTCTACTAACCCTTTTCTAAACCTACATCCATCTAGCCCTCTTGTACCCCTTTAGCTCTATACTAACACTCTACTATCCCTCTACTAACACTATAACCCTCTACCCTTCAATCCATCTACCTAGCTACACATCTACACCTCGAACCTCCCTCTACTACCCATAAAACCTTTTCCAACCCTACCCCTTTACTATGCCTCTTCTTGTAGCCTACCACTGTAAGACCCATATTCCCTTATACTACACCTCTAAACATCTAACACTCTTCTTTCCCTCAACCCCTCTAAACCTCTTCTACTCGTATACACATTTACCCCTCTATAACCTCTCTAACCCTTTACTACCCTTCAAATACCCCTCTAACCCTCTTCTAGCCCTATATGCCTTTATCCTTATACCCAACTAACATTATAACACTATACCACTGTAATACCCCTCTACTATCCCTCTAATACTCTTCTACCCCTATAACCCTCTACCTTTTTACATATCTACACATCAACACCTGTAGCACCCCTCTACTATCCCTCTTCTTTACCACTTCTACCCCTCTAACACTCTTCTACCTCTCTTTTATCCCTCTACACCTCTTCTAAACCACGAACTCTCTTCAACCCCTCTACTATCCTTATATACTTCTATCCCAATACCCCTCTACATCTTTACTACCCCTCTATTCTTTAAAAAACTCTTCAAACCCTCTTCTATACCTATTTTCTTCAAACACACCTCCTAACACTCTACTAGCACTCAAATAACCTTCAACACCTTTAATAGCCCTCTAATAACCCTGTGCTACCTTTCTTCTACGTCTTTTCTAATACTATACCCCTCTGCTACCACTCTTTACCTGTACCACAATAGCCCTATAATGGTCCTCTTCTACCCCTCGACTACACCACATATACCCTTCTATCCATCTACTACCCTTCTACCCCTCTAATACCCCTCTACACATGTACCACTCTACACATCTACTACCCCTTGATCCTTCTAACCCTCTACTACACCTCTATCCTTATATCCATCTCCTACCACTCTACTATACCCTCAACTAGCATTTTACATCTTTTCTATCCCTATATTAAACCTCTACTTCCCCTGTACTAACATTTGTATACTCTCCTACTCCGTTACCCCTCTGCTCTCACTCTACACCTCAACCCTAGTACCCCTCTTCTACTTCTTTACTACCCCTCTACAATTCATCTAGCCTTCTAGCCTTCTATCAATGTACTACCCCTCTACCCATGTATTACCCTTCTACCCCTGTACCATTGTACACCTATTATACACCTCTAAATACCTATACCCCTTTTTCTACTATTCCACCCCTCTACCACTCTTCTACCTCTATACCCCTCTTATATCCCAACTACCATTGTACACCTTTTCTATACATATATTAACCCTCTATCACCCCTCTACTAACATATTTATACTCTCCTACTCCTTTACCCCTCTGCTCTCACTCTACACCTCCACCCTAGTACCCCTCTACTGCCCCTCTTCTACCACTTCACTACTCCTCTACACCTCATCTAGCCTTCTAGCCTTCTATCCATCTACTACCCCTCCTCATGTACTACCCCTCTACCGCTGTACCCTAGTAGACCTATTATACCCCTCGAAAAACCCTATGCCCCTTTTCTTTCACTATTCTACCCCTCTAACACTCTTCTACCTCGATAACCCTCTTCTACATATTTTATAGCCTACTAGCCCTCTTCTACCCCTTTACTACCCCACTACCCCTCAACTACCCTTCTGCATCTTTTCTATCCCTCTATTAACCCTCTACTGCTCCTGTACTAACGCTTTTATAGCCCTCTCCTACTCCTCTGCCCTTCTGCTACTACTATACCCCTCTACCCTAGTACCCCTCTAGTGCCTCTCTTCTAACCCTCTACTACCCCTCTACACCTCATCTAATCTTATATCCTTCAATCCATCTAATACTCCTCTAACCACCTACTACCCCTCTATCCCTGCAACATTATAATCCAATTATACCCCTCTACTACCCCTCTACTAGCCATCTATCCCTCTTTTTCATTATTCTACCTCTCTACCACTCTTCCACCTCTAGCCCCCTATTCTATCCCTCTACACCTCTTATGGCCTAATAGCCCTCTTCTACCTGTCTATTACCATTCTACACTTCTACCACAACACTCCTCAACTACACCTCTACTATTCCTCTATCCTTCATCCCCTCTTATACTCCTGTACTACACCTCTATCCTGCTACACATATCCTACCCCTGTACTACACCTCAAATACCCTTCTACACATTTACTATCCCTCTACTAACACTACTACCCCTCCACTAAAATTCTTCTACTTCACTTACAGTCCTATACCCCTCTATTACCTCTTGAACACTTTACCTTTGTCCATCTATTCTATACCTCTACTACACTTCTACTACTTTTCTTCTACCCCTAAAGCTATCTGCCACCCCTCTAACTCTCTGCTACCTCTCATCCCTTCTACTACCCCTCTACACCACTACTACCCCTCTAACCTTCTACTATCCTACTAACCCCCTTCTACACCACGACTAACCCTCTAACATTCTACCCCACTACCCCTCTACTACTCCTCTACCCCACTTCTATCCCTCTAACCCTCTTCTAACCGTATACTACCCTTCTACCCCACTACCCCTCTACTACCCCTCTATCCTTCTACCCCTCTACTACCCCTCTAAAACTCCTCTACCCTACTTCTATCCCTCTAACCCTCTTCTACCCGTATACTACCCTTCGACCCCACTGCCCCTCTACTACCCCTCTACCCCTCTACCACCCCTCTATCCTTCTACCCCTCTACTACCCCTCTACAACTCCTCTACCCTACTTCTATCCCTCTAACCCTCTTCTACCCGTATACTACCCTTCTACCCCACTGCCCCTCTACTACCCCTCTATCCTTCTACCCCTCTCCCTATTTATGTTTTATTTTTACTCAGTTTATATGTATGTTTGTACATTTTCACAGGTATCGCATTACAGGTGACAATAAAAACATACTTAACGATGAACCCAGTGCTTCAGTTATAACAATGTCAACATGCATAAGCTCATATATGTTGCTCCCTTCTTCCTTAAGCATTGAAATAAAGTTCTCCATGTGCATGGTAAAAGTTAGACTTCTTGGCGTTATCGCTGTTTGCTTGTTAGGCTCAGAGCGGAAATAATCATCATTTACCTTTTATTTGAACAGAGAATGTTCCTAGGTGAGGCATTTATCCACCTTTGACACTCAGCTTGCAAAAACTGTACCTGCAGGAGTGGGGTTCAAATAATTCTATACATTGAATATAGGCTGGGATTTCCTCTAATCGATAGGGACGGCTCCCCTTGACAGTCTATGAAGGACTCTCACCATAGGGTTTAGGTAATTTTATTGCAAAACGAATGCAAACAATGTGTTTGCAGTGTGTGATTTTGCTGGCTGTAATCATAATCTTAAACAATCCTTTGTAAGTCCCCGTCTCCCACATATAAACTTTGACCCCTGGTTTTCAAGCTGCCTTTATTGAGGACTGAAGGCTCCAGACTGGAATCGCTCTAAATTGAATGACGTTGTTTCCTGTATTAAAAATAGCAATGACTCAAAATTCGGATGTTTTCGGACAGAAGTACGTTTGAGGACACATTTGTTTTCTATTTGTAAATTGACACAAGAAAGCGCATCATCTGAGCGTAGTATTTTGGCAAATTAACTAGAAATGCTCAATCCATTTTGAAGTTGCAGCCACTGAACTTCAGCAGTGCATTCCTTGCATTCTGTACTATATTATTAAAGACATAAAGATGGATATTTGTTATCACAAGACAGACTTTGTAGCTTTTATAATAGAAATATTTGGTCAGTACTAGTACTAGTACGGACAACACATGATTGAGAATCTCTGCACTTTGGAAACCCGATAAGATGGCCAACAACCCGTCACCTCTTGGCCTATTTGTAAACATTCACGAATACTGAAAATACATACAGTCACAGGGAGAGTTTAAAGTGTACGTGCCATTGAAATTAAGAAATAAACAAAGAATGTTGAGGAAAGTATTTAAAGTATGCGGTCTGGATGTGCATCTGCAAAGGGCATAGTTACAAGGCAAGTTTAAAATATATATGTGAATATCATTAAAACAAAACTATTGAATGAAGTATTAAAAAGAGAAAAAAAAGCCTCTGGTAACGAAATACATTCACACAGAGTATGCCTGTGAGGCTAAAACTGTTCCGCCTCAACCTGTCCCAATCCGTATTCCGAAGCATACACACCACAGAGACTGCCCTACTCACCTCCACAGATGACATCCGTACCCTCATGGACCAAAACCACTCAGCAGCCCTCATCCTCCTTGACCTAACAGCGGCCTTCAACACCGTTTCCGACAGCACACTAGTCGCCAGACTACACAACGCCAGCATACAAGGAAAAGCCCTGGACTGGATCCGTCATTCCACACCAGAAGAAGCCAAAGGATCAGACTCCTACCCTTCCTCTCCGACCCCACGAAAATCACCTGCAGAGTCCCACAGGGTTCGTCACCGATCCCCACCCTCTTCAACATCTACTTGGCCCCCCTCGCAGCCATCGTCCGACAACACAGCCTCAACCTCTAAAGCCGTGACACCCAGCTCATCCTCTCTCTCACCAAAGACCCCACTATTGCCAAAATCAACTTCCAGAAAGGAATGCAAGACGTTGCATTCTGGATGTCCAACAGCTGCCTGAAGCTCAACGCCGAGAAGACATACGTCCTCGTCCTCAGTGCCACCCCTTCTGCATGGGACAGCACCTGGTGGCCAACCGCCCTCGGAAGCCCACCTACCCCCTCAGACCACGCCAAGAACGTTGGGATCGTACTTGACTAATCACTCATTCAAGTGGATCCCCCCTGAGTCAAGGAAGACAGTCACCCATGCACTCATCACCAGCAGACTGGACTATGGAAATGCACACTATGCCGGCATCAACAAGTCCCTAATCCACAAACTCCAGACAATACAGAACACCGCCGCCAGACTCGTCCTCGGCATCCCCCGACATGAACACATCAGCCAACACCTACGAAGTCTCCACTGGCTACCTGTGCAGAAAAGAGTCACTTTCAAAATCCTTACTCATGCCTACAAATGCCTACACAACAACAGACCCAAATACCTCAGTGACAGAATCAACTTCCATGTACCCAAAAGAAACGTCCGATCTTCTAAACTCGCACTGGCCGAAACCCTGCACATCCAGAGAGCCAGAGCAGGGGGAAGATCCTTCTCTCACATTGCAGCCAAGACCTGAAATGAGCTACCGGCAGACATCAGACATGCCCCCTCCCTGAACACCTTCAGGGAGACCCTCAAGACCTGGCTCTTTGGCTAAACAGATCTGCGGGCTCCCCCCCACCTCAGCGCCTTGAGACCCTCACGGGTGAGTAGCAGGCTTGCAATTCCTTGATTGATTGATTGATTTGTAAGCAGACATCAAGGGAGCAGGGAAAAGTAGATCCCACAACCCAAACAGTGGAAGGACACTCAAATACCATGGCATTCTTCAGAGAAGGTCAAAATTAACGGAAGACGATATGGTAGAATGCGCTGACCAATGAACAGAAACATAAATATCGACAGACCTGATTCTGGTGGGATACTCAAGAATTTTGAAGCAAAAAATGCCTTTATTTTATGTTTCACAAATACCCTACTAAAAGCCCACCAGTAAGCCCACCTGTAGGTTGGTCACTGGATGTATTTCTGTGACCGAATTATACCAGGTGATTCAAATGTAGAACATGGAAGGAAACATAGAGCAAACAATTCACTGAGGAGAAATGGGACAAGCTACGGGACTACTCACAACTGATATCAAGAAACGCAACGTCCAAATGCTCATTTTATATCTATCTGTATCATGCCGGTGACGTCAGGTGACTCTGGTCAGTGGTGACGGAGATAGTGTCCCTCATAGTCATTGAAATGTCACTCATAATTACAATAAAAATATGCAAATGTCACGCAGCGCAACCTGAAACCTTGGTAGCGATGTATGGATAGTCTTTTAAAAGCAAATCACAGTTATGGCACAGGTTTAAATGAAGACGGCTGAATGCTGGCTCACTCTCGAGTACCTACTTCTACATCGGAACACTGGCGCTGCTGCAACAGGCGGACCCCCTGCATGGCCAGCCTGCAACAACGCGTCATGAACTCCCGGGCCTGTGGTGATCCCAACACCACCCCTGCATGATTCATTGTCATGAGCCACTTTACACACACTGGTGGTGACATCACTCACTTTAACACAACCTGAAGGGGGGAGAGGTGAAATCCCTACTCCGACCTCCCCAATTTATGACTGCAACACGCACAAAGGAGTGGGGAAGTGGATAATAAAATGTGGCACATGCTCAGTGAGAAAAAACTGCCCTCACTCATAAAATTGTGAAGTGCTTCATCATTGGGCTTGCTTACTAACACAACGCCTGGTGTGGAGCAAAGGGGAGGGGATAACAATACAAACAATGACAATTTGGGATCACCGAAGAAAAGTGCAGCTAGTGAAAGTTAAAACTAGCTCCAATGTGTACCCACTCAAAACTTTATTGCTGTGTCATCTGGCTAGTTTTTAAAATGTGAAGGGTCGTGGTGACAGGAGAAGATTAAGATGCCTTCACCCCTCCTTACTGCCATGGTGTTGACATGTTTCTGCCGTTTAAATCGTGCCCACAGTGTCGGGTCACTCCGGCATTCATCAGGACCCTCCCGATCCCAAAACGTAGTACCCTCTGATCCAGGCATAGGTATCTAAGGAATGCATTCCTTCCAACTTGGGGTTCCCTATTTCACGCACACTTCATAATCTGTGGGAAAAGCACACAGAGGGTAGAGAAATATTACTAGATTACCATTTGACCCTCCACAAAGTATCAAGGAGTGGAAAATATACACCCATGGGTACTTATTCCCTCTTTGCACCACATCCATGGACCACCACAAAGCTCACAGTACCCTCTAGGAATAATATTTGGAGCATTGCATCCACATCGGACTAAACACTCATCGTGGAACAGTGTCCACACCTCATAAGACTCAGGAAAACACTTTTACCATCACTAATGCTGCGCAAGAAAATCTCACTCACCGAGTTTCACCAATCGAATTGCTTGAATTAGCGAGGTGTTGGGAGGGACCCTGTGTAGTCAAACTCTATAACGAGATAAAGCATATACATAAAGGTGTTATAAATAGGCATGATTATTTGATATGTATAAATGGGGAAAATCAATAAATCTAGAAGCAACTCAAAGGGCCACTTCACACAGTAGTGAGGGTCATAACCGCTGAAAGAATGCCTGGATTACAGTGGAAATGCTCCAGTTCACGATATACTTGCGTATACCACCACACATGGTCAAAATTAAAGTAAGCGATCACGTATTTACTTTGTCGGTGTAACTGCACACCCAGTACTGTAATCTATGTCAACATCTTGTAGATGTTCCGTCCCAGACACCACCCCTAGCGCCTTACTTCTTCAAGGTGGGTACATTTTCTGGACATTCTCCGACTCTCGCCATATAGGTGCGAGTTGCAGTCCTCCTCCTACCCTAAGACAGGAGAAGTTCAGGTAACGCAGGGGACATAGGAGTCACATGATCTCAACGTCTACGGCATCAGGTGTCCGATCTTCAGATCTATACTGTGATTTTTTTACAGGTTATTGGAAAGATAACTTTATTGGATGCTTATCTATTTTTCAAGTTACCAAGGGAGCCACTAATCAAAACTGGAGTCTATATAGTGGTCAACTTTATATATTCAGGGTGGTCCAAGGAATGTCATCAGTCAATCCCAACACATGGCTTTTTATTATGTACACCCACGTCTGTTCCCTCATCAGGAGTAATCTCTTTTTTATCTCCTATAGATGGTCTGATTCCTGGTTAGTCCAGGCCCGTCCAGGATAGGTCATTTACTGTGTGGTGTTCCTCTAGGTAGTGTGCAGTAAACCTTGTATTATATTTCTGCCATCTGATGGTACTTCTGTGTTCTTACTCCTAAGGTTCACATTAACTTGTGTCTCTCCTACGTTTTCCTTCATCAAGTTTTTTCTATAGCCACACAGCATGTTCAGTTGTTTGTATTTCTTGTATATTATTTAGTTTTATTCACAGATAGATGCTCATGGGGCAAGGGGGCATCATGGAACACAAGGTTGTTAGTAATCAAGCCCAATGATGAAGCATGTCACAATTCTGTGAGTGAGGGCAGTTTTTTCTCACTGAACATGTGCCAACTTTTATTATTCACTTTCCTACTCCTTTGTGTGTGTTGCGGGGACAGTACTCACTCTGGCGGGGGGCAGACTGCTGACTCGGACTGGCATCAGCTCTATTGCCAGCGCTGGTGGGCTCAGCCTGTGTGTGACATAGTAACTATAAATAGGAAGGATAACTGCCCCTGCCCAGGAAGTGGGAATCGCTGCTCCTTTATCAATGGCATTCATTAAAAGTTGGATATACGTTGCCCATAGTGCCTGGTCTTGTACAAAAAGGTCTGCAGGGATGCAGTCAATACCTGGAGCCCTCCCTTTTGGAACTTGTAGAAGGGCTGCTTCTACTTCCTTATTGGTAATATTAAGGGGAGGAGAATGCACAGACACTGACACTTCAAAGGAGTCCTGGACCCCCGGGTCATTTGCAAATTGGCCTCTATAGTGGCTAATCCATTGATCCGGTTCCACATGATTAAAGGGAGCTTTGCAAGTATTCCCACTCCCCCATTTGACCAGGTGCCAAAAACGCGTCCTGTCCCTCCCCGAGCAGGCCTCGAGGAGTTCAGGCCAATGTGCCTCATCCCAATCTTGTTTTGCTTTGGTTTTGCCTGCCTTTTTCCTTTTATAGAGGCCTGATCCTTACTCCTAATTGCAGCTGCCAAGGACTTATAGGCAGAGCGAGAAATATAATTATACCAAGGTGCCGCCTTGGTAGTGGATGAAGCGGGTCCTTTTTTGGTTTTAACAATAAAAAGACTTTTCAATTGTTTAAAAAGAAGCTCGTGGGTCTGGGTAATCCTGTCCTTAGCTAACCCAAATTCAGCCTCTGTCTGGAGAGTAGCAGTGGTATTTGCTACTAGATTACTCATGACTAGGAGTTTCTCAGGATCAAGTACAACCTCGCACCATTTAAGGCGTCTGGTTTCATTAGTTAAGAGGCCGTCTACAAAGTCTGCAGAAATGGGCATGCCTTCTCTACAATTAGGGCCAATAGCCTGCATGGTAACAGAGTGGGTTGCGATCACTCTCGGGCTGGGCTATCACCATCATGTCTAACAGATCTGGCCACATTTCCTTGTTTATAATAAAATAGTCTATACGACTAGAGCGATGACCATCGTTAAATGTCGGAATCCCTTCTTTGTCAGACTTTATAAAGCCATTTGCTGCTCGTAGCCCGTGTTCCAAGCAGAAGGCTTTTAATTGGGGTGCTGCGCTGGTCCATTTTTTTATAGGATGTAGTTCCAGTGGTGGAATTGACCACTGTTCGTTCTCCTCAAAACTAAAATTCAATCTAACGGTTCATAAGTACAATTAAAATCTCCTGCATGCGTCAAAAAAAGATCTAAATGATCTATCGTTTCAGATGGCTTGCCGCCTTGCAGACCCCTAGAAAAACTTTAATCAGTACAATATCCGGGGAGTTGTCATGCGATAATTTGACAATGAGAATGTCCCGACAGTCAATAGTTATCTCCTTTAGTCGGTAAGAATGCAGCTGTTTAACCCAGATCAGTAAACCCCCCTTTGGTCTACTCCTCTCACCCTGTACCGCTGGTTTGGAGAAGTTAATGAAACCCTCACAGAATACCTGGTCCACTGCCCATGTTTCTTGTAGGAATATAATATCTAGCAATGGATCTCATTCATTGATGAGCTAGATTCTAGCTCATCAATGAATGAGATCCATTCAGTGGAAGCAAGTTTGCTTACAAGCCCAGCTATAATCCATGAAACTATTTTAAGAGCTACAATAAGAATATGATAATGTCACGCATCGCAACCTGAAACCTTGGTAGCGATGTATGGATAGTCTTTTAAAAGCAAGTCACAGATATGGCACAGGTTTAAATGAAGACGGAAGAATGCTGGCTCGCTCTCAGGTACTTACTTCTACATCGGAACACTGGCGCTGCTGCAATGGGCGGACCCCCTGCATGGCCAGCCTGCAACAACTCGTCGTGGACTCCCGGGCCTGTGGTGCAACCAACACCACCCCTGCATGATTCATGGTCCTGAGCTACTGTACACACACTGGTGGTGACAGCACTCACTTTAACACAACCTGAAGGGGGGGGAGAGGTGACATCTCTACTCCGACCTCCCCAATTTATGAATGCAACACACACAAAGGAGTGGGAAAGTGGATAATAAAAGGTGGCACGTGCTCAGTGAGATAAAACTGCCCTCACTCATAAAATTGTGAAGTGCTTCATCATTGGGCTTGCTTACTAACACAACGCCTGGTGTGGAGCAAAGGTGAGGGGATAACAATACAAACAATGACAATTTGGGATCACCGAAGAAAAGTGCAGCTAGTGAAATTTAAAACTAGCTCCGATGTGTACCCACTCAAAACTTTATTCATGGGTCATTTGGCTAGTTTTTAAAATGTGAAGGGTCGTGGTGACAGGAGAAGATTAAGATGCCTTCACCCCTCCTTACTGCCATGGTGTTGACATGTTTCTGCCGTTTAAATCGTGCCCACAGTGTCGGGTCACTCCGGCATTCATCAGGACCCTCCCGATCCCAAAACGTAGTACCCTCTGATCCAGGCATAGGTATCTAAGGAATGCATTCCTTCCAACTTGGGGTTCCCTATTTCACGCACACTTCATAATCTGTGGGAAAAGCACACAGAGGGTAGAGAAATATTACTAGATTACCATTTGACCCTCCACAAAGTATCAAGGAGTGGAAAATATACACCCATGGGTACTTATTCCCTCTTTGCACCACATCCATGGACCACCACAAAGCTCACAGTACCCTCTAGGAATAATATTTGGAGCATTGCATCCACATCGGACTAAACACTCATCGTGGAACAGTGTCCACACCTCATAAGACTCAGGAAAACACTTTTACCATCACTAATGCTGCGCAAGAAAATCTCACTCACCGAGTTTCACCAATCGAATTGCTTGAATTAGCGAGGTGTTGGGAGGGACCCTGTGTAGTCAAACTCTATAACGAGATAAAGCATATACATAAAGGTGTTATAAATAGGCATGATTATTTGATATGTATAAATGGGGAAAATCAATAAATCTAGAAGCAACTCAAAGGGCCACTTCACACAGTAGTGAGGGTCATAACCGCTGAAAGAATGCCTGGATTACAGTGGAAATGCTCCAGTTCACGATATACTTGCGTATACCACCACACATGGTCAAAATTAAAGTAAGCGATCACGTATTTACTTTGTCGGTGTAACTGCACACCCAGTACTGTAATCTATGTCAACATCTTGTAGATGTTCCGTCCCAGACACCACCCCTAGCGCCTTACTTCTTCAAGGTGGGTACATTTTCTGGACATTCTCCGACTCTCGCCATATAGGTGCGAGTTGCAGTCCTCCTCCTACCCTAAGACAGGAGAAGTTCAGGTAACGCAGGGGACATAGGAGTCACATGATCTCAACGTCTACGGCATCAGGTGTCCGATCTTCAGATCTATACTGTGATTTTTTTACAGGTTATTGGAAAGATAACTTTATTGGATGCTTATCTATTTTTCAAGTTACCAAGGGAGCCACTAATCAAAACTGGAGTCTATATAGTGGTCAACTTTATATATTCAGGGTGGTCCAAGGAATGTCATCAGTCAATCCCAACACATGGCTTTTTATTATGTACACCCACGTCTGTTCCCTCATCAGGAGTAATCTCTTTTTTATCTCCTATAGATGGTCTGATTCCTGGTTAGTCCAGGCCCGTCCAGGATAGGTCATTTACTGTGTGGTGTTCCTCTAGGTAGTGTGCAGTAAACCTTGTATTATATTTCTGCCATCTGATGGTACTTCTGTGTTCTTACTCCTAAGGTTCACATTAACTTGTGTCTCTCCTACGTTTTCCTTCATCAAGTTTTTTCTATAGCCACACAGCATGTTCAGTTGTTTGTATTTCTTGTATATTATTTAGTTTTATTCACAGATAGATGCTCATGGGGCAAGGGGGCATCATGGAACACAAGGTTGTTAGTAATCAAGCCCAATGATGAAGCATGTCACAATTCTGTGAGTGAGGGCAGTTTTTTCTCACTGAACATGTGCCAACTTTTATTATTCACTTTCCTACTCCTTTGTGTGTGTTGCGGGGACAGTACTCACTCTGGCGGGGGGCAGACTGCTGACTCGGACTGGCATCAGCTCTATTGCCAGCGCTGGTGGGCTCAGCCTGTGTGTGACATAGTAACTATAAATAGGAAGGATAACTGCCCCTGCCCAGGAAGTGGGAATCGCTGCTCCTTTATCAATGGCATTCATTAAAAGTTGGATATACGTTGCCCATAGTGCCTGGTCTTGTACAAAAAGGTCTGCAGGGATGCAGTCAATACCTGGAGCCCTCCCTTTTGGAACTTGTAGAAGGGCTGCTTCTACTTCCTTATTGGTAATATTAAGGGGAGGAGAATGCACAGACACTGACACTTCAAAGGAGTCCTGGACCCCCGGGTCATTTGCAAATTGGCCTCTATAGTGGCTAATCCATTGATCCGGTTCCACATGATTAAAGGGAGCTTTGCAAGTATTCCCACTCCCCCATTTGACCAGGTGCCAAAAACGCGTCCTGTCCCTCCCCGAGCAGGCCTCGAGGAGTTCAGGCCAATGTGCCTCATCCCAATCTTGTTTTGCTTTGGTTTTGCCTGCCTTTTTCCTTTTATAGAGGCCTGATCCTTACTCCTAATTGCAGCTGCCAAGGACTTATAGGCAGAGCGAGAAATATAATTATACCAAGGTGCCGCCTTGGTAGTGGATGAAGCGGGTCCTTTTTTGGTTTTAACAATAAAAAGACTTTTCAATTGTTTAAAAAGAAGCTCGTGGGTCTGGGTAATCCTGTCCTTAGCTAACCCAAATTCAGCCTCTGTCTGGAGAGTAGCAGTGGTATTTGCTACTAGATTACTCATGACTAGGAGTTTCTCAGGATCAAGTACAACCTCGCACCATTTAAGGCGTCTGGTTTCATTAGTTAAGAGGCCGTCTACAAAGTCTGCAGAAATGGGCATGCCTTCTCTACAATTAGGGCCAATAGCCTGCATGGTAACAGAGTGGGTTGCGATCACTCTCGGGCTGGGCTATCACCATCATGTCTAACAGATCTGGCCACATTTCCTTGTTTATAATAAAATAGTCTATACGACTAGAGCGATGACCATCGTTAAATGTCGGAATCCCTTCTTTGTCAGACTTTATAAAGCCATTTGCTGCTCGTAGCCCGTGATCCAAGCAGAAGGCTTTTAATTGGGGTGCTGCGCTGGTCCATTTTTTTATAGGATGTAGTTCCAGTGGTGGAATTGACCACTGTTCGTTCTCCTCAAAACTAAAATTCAATCTAACGGTTCATAAGTACAATTAAAATCTCCTGCATGCGTCAAAAAAAGATCTAAATGATCTATCGTTTCAGATGGCTTGCCGCCTTGCAGACCCCTAGAAAAACTTTAATCAGTACAATATCCGGGGAGTTGTCATGCGATAATTTGACAATGAGAATGTCCCGACAGTCAATAGTTATCTCCTTTAGTCGGTAAGAATGCAGCTGTTTAACCCAGATCAGTAAACCCCCTTTGGTCTACCCCTCTCACCCTGTACCGCTGGTTTGGAGAAGTTAATGAAACCCTCACAGAATACCTGGTCCACTGCCCATGTTTCTTGTAGGAATATAATATCTAGCAATGGATCTCATTCATTGATGAGCTAGATTCTAGCTCATCAATGAATGAGATCCATTCAGTGGAAGCAAGTTTGCTTACAAGCCCAGCTATAATCCATGAAACTATTTTAAGAGCTACAATAAGAATATGATAATGTCACGCATCGCAACCTGAAACCTTGGTAGCGATGTATGGATAGTCTTTTAAAAGCAAGTCACAGATATGGCACAGGTTTAAATGAAGACGGAAGAATGCTGGCTCGCTCTCAGGTACTTACTTCTACATCGGAACACTGGCGCTGCTGCAATGGGCGGACCCCCTGCATGGCCAGCCTGCAACAACTCGTCGTGGACTCCCGGGCCTGTGGTGCAACCAACACCACCCCTGCATGATTCATGGTCCTGAGCTACTGTACACACACTGGTGGTGACAGCACTCACTTTAACACAACCTGAAGGGGGGGGAGAGGTGACATCTCTACTCCGACCTCCCCAATTTATGAATGCAACACACACAAAGGAGTGGGAAAGTGGATAATAAAAGGTGGCACGTGCTCAGTGAGATAAAACTGCCCTCACTCATAAAATTGTGAAGTGCTTCATCATTGGGCTTGCTTACTAACACAACGCCTGGTGTGGAGCAAAGGTGAGGGGATAACAATACAAACAATGACAATTTGGGATCACCGAAGAAAAGTGCAGCTAGTGAAATTTAAAACTAGCTCCGATGTGTACCCACTCAAAACTTTATTCATGGGTCATCGGGCTAGTTTTTAAAATGTGAAGGGTCGTGGTGACAGGAGAAGATTAAGATGCCTTCACCCCTCCTTACTGCGATGGTGTTGACATGTTTCTGCTGTTTAAATCATGCCCACAGTGTTGGGTCACTCCGGCATTCATCAGGACCCTCCCGATCCCAAAACGTAGTACCCTCAGATCCTGGCATAGGTATCTATGGAATGCCTACCTTCCAACTTGGGGTTCCCTAGTTCACGTACACTTCATAATCTGTGGGAAAAGCACACGGAGGGGAGAGAAATATTACTAGATTGCCATTTGACCCTCCACAAAGTATCAAGGAGTGGAAAATATACACCCCTGGGTGCTTATTCCCTCTTTGCACCACATCCACGGCCCACCTCAAAGCTCACAGTACCCTCTAGGAGTAATATTTCGAGCATTGCATTCACATCGTACTAAGCACTCATCGTGGAACAGCGTCCACACCACATAACACTCAGGAAAACGCTTTTACCAACACTAATGCTGCGCATGAAAATATCACTCACCGAGTTTCACCAATCGAATCGCTTGAATTAGCGAGGGGTTGGGAGGGACCCTGTGTAGTCAAACTCTATAAGGAGATAAAGCATATACCTAATGGTGTTATAAATAGGCTTGATTATTTGATATGTATAAATGGGGAAAATCAATAAATCTGGAAGCAACTCATAGTGCCATTTCACACAGTCGTAAGGGTAATGACCGCTGAAAGAATGGCTGGATTACAGAGGAAATGCTCCAGTTCACGATATACTTGCGTATACCACCACACATGGTCAAAATTAAAGTAAGCGATCACGTAATTACTTTGTCGGTGTAACTGCACACCCAGCACTGTAATCTATGTCCACATCTTGTAGATGTTCCATCCCAGACCCCACCCCTAGCTCCTTACTTCTTCAAGGTGGGTACATTTTCTGGACATTCTCCAACTCTCACCATATAGGTGCGAGTTGCAGTCCTCCTCCTACCCTAAGACAGGAGAAGTTCAGGTAACGCGGGGGACTTAGGAGTCACATGATCTCGACGTTTACGGCGTCAGGTGTCCGATCTTCAGATCTATACTGTGATTTTTTTTACAGGTTATTGGAAAGATAACTTTATTGGATGCTTGTCTATTTCTCAAGTTACAAACGGAGCCACTAATCAAAACTGGAGTCTATATAGTGGTCAACTTTATATATTCAGGGTGTTCCAAGGAATATCATCAGTCAATCCCAACACATGGCTTTTTATTATGTACACCCACTTCTGTTCCCTCATCAGGAGTAATCTCTTTTTTTCTCCTATAGATGGTCTGATTCCTGGTTAGTACAGCCCCATCCAGGATAGGTCATTTACTGTGTGGTGTTCCTCTAGGTAGTGTGCAGTAAACCTTGTATTATATTTCTGCCATCTAATGGTACTTCTGTGTTCTTACTCCTAAGGTTCACATTAACTTGTGTCTCTCCTACGTTTTCCTTCATCAAGTTTTTTCTGTAGCTACATAGTTCTTTGTATTTCTCATATGTTATTTAGTTTTTTTCACAGATAGATGCTCATGGGGCAAAGGGGCATCATGGAACACAAGGTTGTTAGTAAGCAAGCCCAATGATGAAGCATGTCACAATTTTGTGAGTGAGGGCAGTTTTTTCTCACTGAACATGTGCCAACTTTTATTATCCACTTTCCTACTCCTTTGTGTGTGTTGCGGGGACAGTACTCACTCTGGCGGGGGGCAGACTGCTGACTCGGACTGGCATCAGCTCTATTGCCAGCGCTGGTGGGCTCAGCCTGTGTGTGACATAGTAACTATAAATAGGAAGGATACCTGCCCCTGCCCAGGAAGTGGGAATCTCTGCTCCTTTATCAATGGCATTCATTAAAAGTTGGATATACGTTGCCCATAGTGCCTGGTCTTGTACAAAAAGGCCTGCAGGGATTCGGTCAATACCTGGAGCCCTCCCTTTTGGAACTTGTAGAAGGGCTGCTTCTACTTCCTTATTGGTAATAATAAGGGGAGGAGAATGCACAGACACTGACACTTCAAAGGAGTCCTGGACCCCCGGGTCATTTGCAAATTGGCCTCTATAGTGGCTAATCCATTGATCCGGTTCCACATGATTAAAGGGAGCTTTGCAAGTATTCCCACTCCCCCATTTGACCAGGTGCCAAAAATGCGTCATGTCCCTCCCCGAGCAGGCCTCGAGGAGTTTGGCCCAATGCGCCTCATCCCAATCTCGTTTTGCTTTGGTTTTGGCTGCCTTATATGCCTGCCTTTTTCCTTTTATAGAGGCCTGATCCTTACTCCTAATTGCAGCTGCCAAGGACTTATAGGCAGAGCGAGAAATAGAATTATACCAAGGTGCCGCCTTGGTAGTGGATGAAGCTGGTCCTTTTTTGGATTTAACAATAAAAAATCTTTTCAATTGTTTAAAAGGAAGCTTGTGGGTCTGGGTAATCCTGTCCTTAGCTAACCCAAATTCAGCCTCTGTCTGGAGAGTAGCAGTGGTATTTGCTACTAGATTACTCATGACTAGGAGTTTCTCAGGATCAAGTACAACCTTGCACCATTTAAAGCGTCTGGTATCATTAGTTAAGAGGCCGTCTTCAAAGTCGGCAGAAATGGGCATGCCTTCTCTACAATTAGGGCCATTTGCTGCTTGTAGCCCGTGTTCCAAGCAGAAGGCTTTTAATTGGAGTGCTGCCCTGGTCCATTTTTTTATAGGATGTAGTTCCAGTGGTGGAATTGACCACTGTTCGTTCTCCTCAAAACTAAAATTCAAGTCCTCTCAACGGTTCATAAGTGCAATTAAAATCTGCAAATATAATATTACTTTTGCCTCTGTGATGCGTTAAAAAAAGATCTAAATGATCTATCGTTTCAGATGGCTTGCCGCCTTGCAGACCCCTAGATTAAACATTAATCAGTACAATATCCGGGGAGTTGTCATGCGATAATTTGACAATGAGAATGTCCCGACAGTCAATAGCAATCTCCTTTAGTCGGTAAGAATGCAGCTGTTTAACCCAGATCAGTAAACCCCCCTTTGGCCTACCCCTCTCACCCTGTACCGCTGGTTGGAGAAGTTAATGGAACCCTCACAGAATACCTGGTCCACTGCCCATGTTTCTTGTAGGAATATAATATCTAGCTCATCAATGAATGAGATCCATTCAGTGGAAGCAAGTTTGCTTACAAGCCCCGTTATATTCCATGAAACTATTTTAAGAGCTACACGGGACTCCATTGGTACATTAGTAGGACAGGGTTCCCTTGGTACATTATTGGGTTGGCCTATCTCCGAGTTAGGTAATGGAGTAGGTGGGATATGGTTGTTAATCATACTTGAAGAAGCCTCAACATTAACACAAACCCCTGGTATTGCTATGAAACCAGGGGCCACTTACAGTTGGCTCTAGGTTGCCCCCATTACTTATGTGAGACACTTGACTGCTAATACCTTCAGGGACCCGTCTTTGATAGGCTTTACTTAGTGCAATCACCGGGCCCAGTCAATCAATGTCCTCCAGGTTAGTAAATGATTCAAATCTGTTACAGGTCGGGACAGAAAACTCATACATCCCCTGTGTCTGGGTTGCCAAGTTACAATAGCCCGTAGGCATTTTTGGCGGCTGGGTTTCTTGGTAGAAAAACCCCAACGGGCCAAAATTTATACCTTCTTCGCTCATGTACCTTGAGCCAGCCCTATCAAGGATTGTTTTGACCAGGTGGGGGGAACCGAAGTTACCCACCACACAATCACCTCTGCTTGTTTTCCTCGAGTTGCCTATCCAGTTAATTCTACGTGCCATTTTAAAACTCCCAAATAGTGGTCCACCCAATATAGTTTTAGAATTAATTAGCTGGAGAGCCTTGTTCCTCAGAGAAGCCCAATTTTCTTCAACACCGGAATGTAAATGCGGGACATTAGTTGTATCCATGGGAGGATATAAATGGCAACAAGATCGGAGCTTCTCTTCGAACCATACGGAACTATCACAGATCTCCGCAGAGCAGCGCCTGCACGCTGGCTCAGGCTCAACCTTATAAAGGACTCTACCCATTCCAGAGAACACCCATCTAGATAGAATGAAAAATACTTTTTCCTTCCCAGTCCCGCTATCATAATAAAGGTTTTTGATTTGTTAACAAGCAGGCCCAGTTCCGCCTTGAAAGTTGAATAAGAGCCAATCAAGCGCTGTAGAGCCAGAGGTGTCCTGTCCATCAAAACCGCATCAGCTGCTTAGAAGAGAGCAGACAGCCATAAGCCTCCTGCTGAGGGAACATCTCTGCCCTGCGCTGTCAAAACTTCATTACATTTATTGGTGTTCAAGGAAAAAAAGAAAGAGGGCAAGGACACACCCCCGTCGCACCCCCTTTTTACTTTTAAATATTTCCGAACATTCCTCCTGTTTACCAAACCTGACTACTGCCCCTTCCTCTCTATAAGTCTCCCTAGTAAAAAGAATCATGGAGTTCTTTACTCAATTTTGAGTGGTTTACGCAGTCGAAGGCCGAGGACAAGTCACAAAAGCCATTTAAAACTGGCCCTTTTTTGCACAAACATATTTTGCTGCAACTAAGGGTGAATTTTGTCTGTGGTCGATTGTACCCCTCCCCTTTCTAAACCCGTATTGTGTCTCAGGTAAAACATTATATAACATATGTCCACTCCTCCAGTCTATTTAAGAGCAATCTCCCCATTAGTTTGGCAGCGCTATCCAGAAGGGAGATTGGGCCGTAATTTGCAGGATTCGAGGGATTCCCCTTTTTATATTTGGGGATAATCACAGATTTGTTCTAAGATACCGGGGGTCGCACTTTGGAAACAGTATTAAAAACTTAGGTCAAGGGTGGAGCCCATACATTTTTATGTACAAAGAAAATATCCAGAGGAACCCCATCTGACCCTGCTGCGTTTAGGGCAGGCGATTGAGAGAGTGCAAGCTCAATTTCCTCTAATGAGAATTCCATCCCCAGATGGTCAATCGTCAAGTCCTAAGGTTTTTTTGTAGCGCTATCCATCTCTATGCCCTGGAACAGAGACACCCAGGTCGATTGATCTATATGAATATCAAGAGAGGGGCCGCCCTGATCCTGCTGAAAAGGGGCATTTACCACCCTCCAAAATGCCATGCTATCTTTGCTCCTCTTAGCCTCACACAAATTTACCCATGCTTCATCCTGTAACTCCTTTTTTCTCTCACTGCCCTAGCTGTCTCATAGTCAGCTCATAGCTTCCTTATCATATCTTTGTTTCTGGGACTTGTTTTAAGAGCAGTGTAAAGATCTTTGGAGGCCTTTGAGAAATTTGTCTCAAACCCCCTTATCGTCGATGGAATGTTTCTTGTAGCTGGATGTAAAAGATTAGAATTTATAGATATTAAAATTTTACTAAATGCTATTGCTACTTGATGACTATCAGTGTTGGTGTCTAAGCAGGATGATACAATGTCAGGTAACACCTCCTTTGCAACCTTTGGGAGGAAGGAAATAGGGTTAACTTTCTCTCACTTAAGAGTAGATCAATTTTTCCTACTCAGGATCGTTTTTTGGGGTAAATATAGAGCTTGACGTAGCAGAAAGAGGCCAAACAGAACAAAAAAAGAAGGAAAGCATGATCACTGAACTCTGTCAACTCGTCTATGGAGGACTTAATACATCTCTTAAAATTAGTCTGAATAATTGTAAAATCAAATGTCGAGGTAACTTCTGTACGAGGAAAGGTGAGGAGGGGTTGACCAGTCATGCGGTGATATAGGTTTATTATAACTAGGTCACAAGTTAATGAAAAAATGTTTGAAATGCTTCCGTAGTTATGATGCATAAAATGGACTAGCAACGAATTATTAGTGTCAGTTACCCCACAAATACATTGGTCCTAATTGGGGCTACAGTACACATGAAAATCTCCAGCTCAAATAAAACTAATCTGTCACCTGTGTATAATTCTTAAAATTATTATTATAAAAATGAATGCGTAACAAATTAATTTTCCCAGAACCTTCTGCGACGATAACATGAAAATGGGTCGAGTCACTTATAAAGGTCACCTTACCTAGGGTGATCGTGTCTGCTATAATTCTGAGTAAGCCCCCCTTAGATCTACCTGCTGCTGATGGAACTGCTGGCGTAGCAAAGGAGCTGTAGCCATTTACATAGACCGACTGCTCTGCCCAATTTTCCTGAAGGCAGATAATATCAATGAACACTTTATACCAATTTTGATTATCCTTTTTGTTTTTATAGCCTGCTATATTCCTAGAGAGAATCTTTATATCACTTAGGGACTCCTGCGACCAAATCGCTGTCGGTACTGGTGAGATGGATGATGTAGGGTCAATTGGTAAAGATGTAATACTGTTTTGTGAATCTAAAATGTCCAACTGAACCCTCTCCACGGGTACCAAACCAGAAAACATTTGATAATAGTTATAAAGAACAGACTGAGGAGGCAAATGATTTAGTGGAAAGATCAGTACAGAAATCCACATATGGTGGGTCGTGGGAACCTAGCCAGTGAGAAAAATTACAGGTTATCCCCAAACTTTGGGTTCGCCTTACCAGAAAAGAAAATGTATTTTCTTGAGTCCCCTGACTCACCCAGTGGGGCCATCCCGAGCATCTACTGCTTGGGGCGTGCTGCGACTTGAGAAGGAAACGTAGGAGCACTGGTTTTGTGAAACTATGTGTGATGCAGTGTATGGTGGAGTGGTGATTAGTGCTATTTAAAAATACCTAGCTAGTGAGCTCAATTATTTATTCCTGTTTCTAGTTGGTATGTTAAAAAAGGGGGTTAGACAAAGGAAGTATAACTTATGTGGTCATAGTCTCTAATGTCCTGTCGCCATGTTTCAAGGTGTCCCCCACACCTCTTCTTCAGGACAGCACGGGGGCCAGCCCCATGTATGCCACTCCTGTAAATGAACCAAAAATGACTTTAAATAAGTACAGAACACACCTAGTGTGTGTGTCTCTTAATTATACATATGGTTAACGTTGTACCCGCAGTATCTGTGAAAGGGAGAGAAAAATAGTTTGTAGGTTAATACATATTGCCTGCACTACAGGGCAGGCCACGTTATTTTCGACAATAGTGAGGTTAGTGCCTATATAATATAAACAAAGCAATAGTGTGTGTTCCTTCTTGTGCTCCTAAAATAAAGAAAATATAATCAAAAACAGTGGATTGCATTTCGTCTGTGTCTGTTCCTGGTGTTCCTGTTCAAAGGATTCTGTTAAAAGCATATCTTCCGTGCACTTGTTTTGACTGTACACTTACATTGACTGACATAACATGCAACATATAACATTTATTTTTATTCCTGGTTATTTTGGGAAAGAGACATACTTTTTTGTTAGCAATTATATGCCCCATGGTCTGCCAGGGTGGAGGGGCCAGTAGACTCTGTTGGAAACGATGACAGAGTTTGAACTATCACTCAAAGATAAAAATATTTAAGAATTTAAAAAAGATGGGAAAAACTTAAGTCACAAGAAGGCCTACCCATACACCAGAGATGACTACCAGCTCACAGGTAGGAACCCAGGATATAACACGGACATAGATGGTTTAGAAACCAGCTCCAACGATTCGGATAACAGCACAGGGGGACAGAAGAACCCAAGGGGTCGCCCAAACTTCAGAGGTAGAATGCGGAATAGAGGCCATTGAGGATATGGCTGGCCCGCCTACCAACCCCCTTTTCATAACCCACCCTTCTTCTATGGACCTCCACCGTATCCTCAACAACAATACCCTGGGTGAGTGAGGGGACTCAAGAAAATACGTTTTCTTTTCTGGTGAGGCGAACCCAAAGTTTGGGGATAACCTGTAATTTTTCTCACTGACTAGGTTCCCACGATCCACCATATGTGATTTTCTGTACTATACTTGGGAGGTTGAACCTAGATGTACCCTCCTTCTCCCCCCTTTTTGGATAAGTTAGTGGAAAGATCAGTCAATCACATGCCTCCATATCTTCCAACAATGAGTACCTATTTGATAGGGCAAGGGCATCAAAAGCCATCTGGGCAGGTTTATGGTGGAGAAGTGTGGCTCACTGGTTAGAGGAGGCAGACCTGGAAGCAGAGGTCAGCCTGGGACCAGGGTTCATTTCCCGGCTCGGCGGGGTCTTGAGTCCTAAAATGTCCATGGACTCGACAATTCTCGCTCCGGTGCCTACTTGATTCACAGGTTCACACTCTGCGACTCTGGGCAATAGCTTGCTTAATCTCCACAACGGCCCCTCGCGGCGGGATGCCTGGCTTTCACCTTGCGGATACCCTGCAGGGGTTATCTCACAGGGGAATACCAGGACGGGTTCCCTAAGCAAGCGCTTAAAAACCGCTTGGTGATTTGCGCTATATAAATTCCTGTACATTTACATTTACATTTACATTTATGACCAGTTCTCACTAAAGAAAGGCCCTGAGTGAGTACGGTGGAACTACGTACTGGTGCGGACCTATAAAAAAAGCCCAACGAGACTGCATAAATATGAGAATGGAGTGAAGGGGCAACAGGTAAATTCCCTGATAGGTCTCTCACTAGCCATTCATTGTCCATGAAAATTGTAACTCGGCCAAAGAACTGTTTAGAATCGTTAAGGAACTTAACAAACCGTCTAGCACTACTCAAACCCTCACCACTTCGGTAGAGGCCTGTGAACGAATCAGTGCCTTCTTTACTGAAAAGATCAGAAAAATCTACTCTTCTTTTAGTCCCCAGAGCCCCCCTAGTATAACTGACGTAGTAAACACCCCTATCACAACTAACGTAGTAAAGATCATTGGGACCGTCTCCGACTCGAAAGCCACACCAACCCTGGGCAGCTTCAAGCCCTTCACAGCAGATGAGGTTCTGAAAGCTATGAGTACAGTAAAATCTGGCTCCCCATTTGACCCCTGTCCCCATTTTGTTTTCTCAAAAATTGCCCCCACGCTCTGCCCCTTGATTACTCAACTCTTTAACAAATCTTTAAGAACCGCCATCTTCCCGGACTTATGGAAGCATGCTTCAGTGATTCCCTTTCTGAAAAAAGCTGGGACAGACATCCACAACCCAGAAAACTATCGTCCCATTTCCCAGCTCCCATACCTTTCTAAGGTTCTGGAGAAATTGGTGAATGGCCAGTTGACCAGCTACCTGGAAACGAATCATCTCCTGGACCCCTCTCAGACAGGTTTTAGAGCCAATAACAGTACGGAGGCAACGCTGCTGGCAGTGTCGGACAGTATCAGATTATGCACCGACCAAGGGGGGGCGGTAGCCCTGATACTGCTTGACCTGTCGGCAGCGTTCGACGCCGTCTCCCATAACTGCCTGCTGAACGTCCACTCTACTGTCCTAAGCTGGCTATACTCATTTTTGAGCAACCTCACCCAAGCAGTACACATGGGCCAATTCCATTCTAAACCCAGCCCCATCAGTGGCGGTGTCCCCCAAGGGGCCTCATTAAGCCCCACCCTTTTTAATGTCTATTTGTCATCTTTAGCTAAAATTGGCAGGAAGTGGGGCATTGGCATCTGCTACTATGCGGATGATACGCAACTGATGGTGGCATTGGATGAAAAATCAGACATCACCAAATCTAAACTGCATAACTGTCTCTCTGAAATGGCACAGTGGATGCATACGCACTGCCTGAAGCTGAACGCCGGCAAATCCGAAATTCTTCTGTTCGGCGGCGCCAAACGAGTGTGGGACGCTACGTGGTGGCCACCCACTCTAGGTATGGCCCCCATCCCAAAACAACACGCTAAAAACCTGGGCGTCCTCATGGACGACGCCCTGACCATGAAGGATCACGTGCGATCTCTTTGTGGCAAAGGCTCCGCCATCTTGAAGCTTTTAGCTAGACTATTCCCTTGGATTCCACTGGACTGCAGACGTTCGGTCACACAAGCTCTGCTGGTCAGTCTCTTGGATTATGGCAACGCCTTATTTGTAGGCATGAATGAGCATTTATTCACACGCCTTTAAGTACTGCAGAACGCAGTGGCAAAACTTGTCTGCAACAAAGGAAAGCTTGAGTCTGCTTCAGGCTGTGTGAAAAAATTGCACTGCCTACCAATGCGTCAGAGAGCAGTTTTTAAACTGCTTAGCCATGCTCACAGAGCTCTTTATAAAACTGGCCCCTCAATACTCCAGGAGAAAATCGAATTTTATGTCCCCACAAGAAATCTTCGATCTCTCCAATCAGCCCTCGCCAGAACAAGACGCATATGTTAAGTAAGGACATGAGGTCGCTCATTCTCCTATCTAGCAGCCAAGAAATGGATTGAGCTTCCTCAGGACCTAAGACACACCGCCAACTACCTCCAGTTCCGGAAAAAATTTAAAACATACCTTTTTCCCAAACTCTAATGTACACGCTTTAACGTCAGCCCCGCAGAATTACCAGCACTGGTATAAGCGCCTTGATATCCCTAGGGATGAGTGTTGCGCTCTACAAATAACGAATAAATAAATAAAGTTTAAAATAACCAGCCATTATTGGTTAGTTTTACATCAGACCTAATTCACTGCGTTCTTTTGGCCATTATCAATGATTTTGGATGAGATGACCTTCATTAGAGTTTTGAGTCATCCAGTGTTGAGTCTTGGCCATCAGCTGAAGTGAAGAATTTTTAAGATCGGGACATAGTAAAAGGCACATTGACTAAAATTTGAACATACTGACAAGCTGCAGGACGGAAGTCCATGTGTTGTTGATTTGGTCTGCTATGGGCCTGAGTAGACGGGGGGATTAACCTTAACCTGTGGTCGTGATAAATCATGTGATTTCCCCTTACCCATAGACTCTAGTATGGTCACCTGTGGTGAGCAACACCTAGGGAGCAAATCTACATGGTCTGGACCTGTAGGATCCCCGCTGGGGGCCAACTGATTTTAAACACAAGGATGACCAATAGAAGTAGAGGGCGATTTAGCTAACTCACGACCAAGGATCATGTTTTCACAATTAAAACACAAATTATGAGTTTCACAATTATAATTTTTTAAGAGTTTTACAGACCTCAGAGGGATGACCGTAGGTGCTATCTGTAGAATCTAAACGGGCAAAGATTGGTTGCAAAAGTTGTTTAAAGTTATCAAGAAGATCACACCAATATGAGGAAAATACAGGGCCCGATTCACAGAATTAACTTAAGACTCAATCCTAAACTTACTACTGTTTTGTTATTCACAGAATGCACTTACTACTTTTGGTATTCACAGAAGTTAGGATTTTGTCTTAAGTTTGTCTTAAAACAGACTTAAGACTGACTTAAGACAGACTTAAGACAAAATCCTAACTTCTGTGAATACCAAAAGTAGTAAGTGCATTCAGTGAATACCAAAGTAGTAGGATTCAGTCTTAAGTTCATTCTGTGAATCGGGCCCGTAGTCTCTGAAAGTTGCTGGCTATTCATACATGTGGAACTTGCTGGCATGGAAACCTTTCTGATCTTTTTTGGCAGGACACTTGGAGGGCAGTGACTCATAACCTCTTTTTCATTTACCATTTACGGAGGTAGCGACAGTTGGTTTTCCACTAAATGTAGAGGCAGGCTAGGAATGTTCGGGGGTTGGTACAGGGACTGCCGGTAATTCTGGAAGAAAAACCCCATATAGTTTTGTTACACCCGCCTTAGTTGGAGAAACAACTAGATTAGATGACTGCCCTGTCCCTAACCCTAACGAAATTCTCATTTCTGTGAGTGCGATTTATTCTTCTAATGCTGATGTTGCCTTGGCAAGAAAGGTATTTAAAGAGGTAACAGTTACCTCCTCTGTTGCTCTCAGCTTTTTCTTGCCCATGGTGGGCCTGAAGCGGGGGAGTGTAGAAGTTAGAGGGGGGGCCCAGCCTCCTCTGGGCTCCGACGGGCATGGATGGGTCTGCCCTTGGCCCATGCAGAGGTACCACGCTGCTGCCTTTAAGCAGCTGTAGTCCGTGCCCCGGCTCTGCTCCGATGCGGCCTTTAAGCGCCTCTGGGCGCGGGAAGAGTGATGCATCGTGTGGTGGTGCCTTAGGGCTCTAGTCAGTGCCATGGCTCTGCTCTGATGTGTCCCCCACAGTGGGACCTCACTGCTGCCTTTAAGCGCCTCTGGGCGCAGGAAGAGTGATGCGGCATGCGGTGGAGCCTGGGGACTGTATTCAGTGCCACGGCTCTGCTCCAATGCGTCCCCAGGGAATCTCTAATAGAGTGCACTCACTTCAATTGTCCAACTTGAGCATATTTGGAGACTTAAATCTTTCAACAATAAAGAAATCCAGGACTTTACTAATGACCTGGCCACTTTCTATTTAGCTCAGTTAGTAAAACATTCAACTACGAGGCCGGCCATCAGCGGGACCCTGTTTATCCAACCTGGCCACCCTTCAAACTGCTCCCCCTATTCCAGTGACCTGGTCAAACCAATATTTGGTGCCTATGACTATTGATAAACCTAGCATTGAAAAAACATTACCGGTAACCCCACAATGAGAAAGTAGTGGCATAAACTAGACCCATCTGCCTTTTCAAGGTTTATCGAAAGGAGTGTGCCTCTATTAGACTTCAATGTAAAACGAGCGGAGACTTCCACCAAAGCATGGAAATCTGCTCTGTTCTGAACAACCTGATTAAACCTACCTCCACTCCCGGATTAGCAGAAGCTTCTAACAGCCACTGCAGCAAGCTTGGTCAATGATCTTTATCTTTACTTTAACAGGGGTGAGGAAACAGTCAAACCTTTCTCTCTTGACACAGGGGCCTACCACTCGCAATGGGCTCCCTTGGACCAATTGGCTCTACATGACGCAGATTCTATTTCCACCTTAATGCGTCAAGTGAAATCTCGATCTCCAGATGACCCATTTAAACCTGATAATATTTTGAAATTTCAGGAGAGCGTCACACCCATATTTCTAGAATTAGCCAAACTCACGCTGAGCACAGAAGTATCAATATGGAAACACGCACAGTGATCCTTCACTAAATGCCACTGAGCCAGAAAACTATTGACCCATTTCTCTTCTGTCATTTCCGTCCAAGGGTGTGGAGAAACATGTAAACAATCTCCTAACCAAAATATTAGAACAATACAAATATTAGATTGTTCCCAAAATGGATTTGGATCATACAGCACCAAAACTGCTTTTTTAACAGTTACCAAATCCCTTTGCAGTACTACAGATGCCGGCAAATCCCAGGCTCTGATACTCCTAGATTTAAGTGTGGCCTTCGACACTGTCTCACATGCAATAATATTAACTCGCCTCACTGACCTGGGGGTACAGGGCAAAGGTCTGACCTGGTTTACCTCCTTTTTAAAGGAGTGGTCCTTTTCAAGTTATATCCCCCTTTCGTCTCATCACAAAGTGGACTGGCTCCTGCCATCTCCCAGGGTTTGGAGCTCAGTCCTACCCTTTTCAATATTCACATCAGACCTCTGGTAAAGGTAGTTAAATCCTTTGAATCTCACCAGTGTTGTATGCAGACAACACTCCGCTAATTATTTCCCTGTCAGCAGAGTTGCCCAGCGGTTGTTTCAAATATAGAAACTGTCTAACAGCGGTGGTGGCATTGATGCACAACAACTGTTTAAAACATAACTCCTGCTGGGCAGGCATACCCATCTTTGGACTGATCAATGATGTCCAGAAATACTATGTACCCGTCAAACTTAAATTGGTGGTAGAAAACCTTGGGGTATGGATGGATAGCTCTTCATCCTCTGAAACCGAAGTCAAGATTCTAGCAGGGGAACTGTTTTGGCACCCTAAGGAACCTCAATCCAATTATAGGATACTTTTCCTGGCAATCCTGCCAACTGATTGTACAATCCCTTGTCATTTTGCTCCTGGACTTTTGCAAATATCTCTTTTGGGCTCAAAGAAATCTTTTCTGAACCGATTCAGCTCTTCTTCCCAACTTTTGAGCAAGTTCCATTGGCTACCTATTGGAAAGCTTTCAAAGTTCAAAGCCCTATCCATCTCCCACAAAATCCATGCAAGCAAGGAGAACCCAGCCTAGCTGCTTGGATGCAATTTTACAAGCCCTCCAGAACACTACGCTCTGCCAATCTAAACAAGGCCCTCATCCCTCGCCACAGCAGAGCCAGAACAGGAGGTTGCTCCTTCCATGTCTTCGCTCTGACCCTATGGAATTCTATGCCTCCTAACCTTAGATAGAGTCAATATTACTTACTGATCCGGAAACAGTGGAAGACCCAGTTCTTCTCCATCTAGGCTGACGATTTCGCCTCTCTGCGGCTGTGTTTCATAGGATCCATTTATGTCCCTTGCTGATATTGTCTCACACCCGGACCCTCACCTTCCCCTCGAGGCAGGCAGTCTCCAGGTGTTGTGCTATCTAAGGCTCTGCTCTCTTCTTGTAAAGGGTCAAAGTGGTAACACCCCTGCAGCAAGTGCCTCTATCAGCCGCAGGAATAAGATACAGTGCACACCAATACCCAGCCCAGTAAAGGCCTGAAACAGACCGAAAAAGGAGCATGTACCTACTTGTTCACCTCCTCTGTTTGTACCTCATTAGTAGCTACCTGTGCACTTCCTCCGTTTGTATGTCCCGGGTGAGCCTCTTTAATGACGCTTGTGATCCTGGTACTGCCAAGCATGGCCGTTTGTCTATCAGATCATTACCTGATGTCTGTTGTGTGCATCGAGTCACTCCTCTGCTTTAGCTGTGAGTGAACCCTGCTGAGCGAGTACACTGACATAAGGGAGTACGGAAGGCGATGAACAGGGAGTAAGGTGAAGCTGATTTCAAGGAATACCCAAAGTTGTAAATACTGCACACACCTGCAACTGACATCTTATCCCACTCTGCCAACGCTCCATCCACCTACAGAGTAGCATGCTGGCACCAAACGGAAAACATTACGTCAGATGCCATGGTAAGGTAGAAAAAGACAAAAAGCAGACCTGTATTGACAGCAGAGATATCACAGGTATATTACTGGTTGTGATGGAATCTCTATAATCAATGCTGTAATCTTCCCACAAATGCTTGAACCAACCCCAGGAAAGTGGCAAAGATAACTTAACAAACAGAAAAGAAAAGACAGGAGTTGGAACTTCAGCTGCTCCAGTGTAAACAGGAAAGTACTGTCAAGAAGAGTGTGAATGGAGCTTCATTTCTTAAATACTTCCTGGAGCGTTACCTTTATTATATACTTCCTGAAGAGTTTTGTTTGTGATATGATTCTTGAAAGGGTTACTGTTGTTATACACTTCCTGAAACTGAAGTGACAGCAGCACATCCTGATCCATCTCTTTTACCACAATCTCTTCGTGTTTAAATGAAATCTTGGCCATGTGCATCTTCCTAAAGCTGTACCTCTAGCAAGAGTGCGCTCCGTGTTATGTTATGTTATGTTATTTTGTGTCTTTTATAGCGCTCGGCTACTCAAGAGTGTCCCGGCGCTTTATTGACAACCTGAAAAAAGACAAACACAACACGCAGATTAAAAGAAAAGCAGGGTCAGCAAAATAAGGAAATCTAGGAAGCGAACAACCAAGTTTTCAGGCCCTTCCGTGTGTGCTCTTTCTGTACTAAGTTACTCTGTGAACACTGGAAAATCACCTCCTTTTCTGAAGTAGGTAAGAGTGACATGTTCAATGAAAGATTTACTTAAATATCTGTGTATGGTGAAATATCTCTTGGTAACTTTCATAAATGGTAAAGAAGAGATATCTTTTACAACTAGTTAAATATTGGGTATTCACATTCTCTTACATTTCCATTTAGTGATTTTAAATCTCTTTACATCCAATAGGAAACCTGCCTTGAATGCACAAAGGATCGTGAATAATGACAGTAATCGTGCAATTCTGAAAAAAGTGGTAAAAAAAATGAGCTCCAATATTCAGGAAAAGATCTGCACAGTCAGAGACTGAGGACCCTGAATATACACCGATAGATCCTGGAAGAAGCAGTCAAGAGCATATCAGTGGATGCACGCAACAGGACTAAGAACTGACCTATAGAAAATTAAGGCAACAACACTGACAAACCACCTCCTGTATAAACAGGCCTCCACCACCAGCTTTGATTATGTGTCCGGTATGAGGTAGATACAGCATTGCTCTGCTTCCTGTAATGATGGCAGACCACCATTCAGCGTGCTAGGTGTATTATAAACTCTTTCTGGCACATGAGCACGAGAAAAACACAAGGTAGTGGAGCCAGACAACTGAAGGGTAAAGGAAAGAGAGGGTCTTTGATCTACAACAGACTGTGCTAATTTGCATCGACCAGGAGGAAGACTAATCTTTACCCGTAACACACAAAACTATTATGCAATCTAAAGACATAACCACCTACAAAGAAGCTTTACTTGCCAAAATAATAATATATGTAGTTGGTGAGTCTTGTATTTTATTGTGAAATCTGAAATCAACCATCCCAAAATACCACACACACACCGGGAATGTTAGAATAGTGCTTTATCAACCATGTTAGCTCCTCAGGAAACGCACTCATGGGATGCAGACAATTATAAACCTGACCCACAGACCCTAACCAAGAAAGAAAAATCATACACTAGCAGCAAGAGCTTTAGTTTGTCATCGCTACTAAAGAACCATCAGCAAACACACACAGGAGAAGCAATGTACAATTGCAATGAATGTATGAAGAACTTCAGTCTGTTATCACAACTCCAAACACCTCAGCGAACACACACTGGAGAAAAATCGTACCATTGCACTGAATGTTTGAAGAAATTCAGTCAGTTATTAGACCTCCAAGTACATAAACGAACACACACAGGGGAAAAACCATTCAAGTGCAGTGAATGTGGAAGTAGTTTTAGTGATTCCTCAACACTCAGGAGTTATCAGCGAACACACACAGGGAAAAAGCCATTTCAGTGCAGTGAATGTATAAAGAGCTTCAGTCTGTTATCACATCTCCAATCACATCAGCGAACACATACTGGGGAAAAACCATACCATTGCAATGAATGTGGAAGTAGTTTTAGTCATTCCTCAACTCTCAGGAGTCATCAGCAAACACACAAACTGGAAAAGCCATTCCAGTGCAATGAATGTGGAAAGAGCTTTAGTCAGTTATCAACTCTCCAATCACATCAGCGAACACACACAGGGGAAAAACCATTCCAGTGCTATGAATGTGGAAGTAGTTTTAGTGATTCCTCAAATCTCAGGAGTCATCAGCGAACACACACAGGGGAAAAACCATTCCATTGCAATGAATGCGGAAGTCGTTTTAGTTATTCCTCAAATCTCAGAAGTCATCAGCGAACACACACAGGGGAAAAACCATTCCAGTGCAGTGAATGTGGAAGTAGTTTTAGTCATTCCTCAACTCTCAGGAGTCATCAGCAAACACACAAACGGGCAAAGCCATTCCAGTGCAATGAATGTGGAAAGAGCTTTACTAGGTCGTCAGACCTACAAAAACATAATCGAACACACACTGGGGAAAAACCATTCCAGTGCATTGAATGTATGAAGAGCTTTAGTCAGTTATCAACTCTCCAATCACATCAGCGAACACACACAGGGGAAAAACCATTCCAGTGCTCTGAATGTGGAAGTAGTTTTAGTGATTCCTCAAATCTCAGGAGTCATCAGCGAACACACACAGGGGAAAAACCATTCCATTGCAATGAATGTGGAAGTCGTTTTAGTTATTCCTCAAATCTCAGGAGTCATCAGCGAACACACACAGGGGAAAAACCATTCCAGTGCAGTGAATGTGGAAGTAGTTTTAGTCATTCCTCAACTCTCAGGAGTCATCAGCAAACACACAAACGGGAAAAGCCATTCCAGTGCAATGAATGTGGAAAGAGCTTTAGTAGGTCATCAGACCTACAAAAACATAATCGAACACACACTGGGGAAAAACCATTCCAGTGCTATGAATGTGGAAGTAGTTTTAGTGATTCCTCAAATCTCAGGAGTCATCAGCGAACACACACAGGGGAAAAACCATTCCATTGCAATGAATGTGGAAGTCGTTTTAGTGATTCCTCAAATCTCCGGAGTCATCAGCGAACACACACAGGGGAAAAACCATTCCAGTGCAGTGAATGTGGAAGTAGTTTTAGTACTTCCTCAAATCTCAGGAGTCATCAGCGAACACACACTGGGGAAAAGCCATTCCATTGCAGTGAATGTTTGAAGAGCTTCAGTCAGTTATCACAACTCCAAACACATCAGCGAACACATACTGGGGAAAAACCATACCATTGCTATGAATGTGGAAGTAGTTTTAGTGATTCCTCAACTCTCAGGAGTCATCAGCAAACACACAAACGGGAAAAGCCATTCCAGTGCAATGAATGTGGAAAGAGCTGTAGTAGGTCATCAGACCTACAAAAACATAATCGAACACACACTGGGGAAAAACCATTCCAGTGCATTGAATGTATGAAGAGCTTTAGTCAGTTAACAACTCTCCAATCACATCAGCGAACACACACAGGGGAAAAACCATTCCAGTGCTCTGAATGTGGAAGTAGTTTTAGTGATTCCTCAAGTCTCAGAAGTCATCAGCGAACACACACAGGGGAAAAACCATTCCATTGCAATGAATGTGGAAGTCGTTTTAGTGATTCCTCAAATCTCAGGAGTCATCAGCGAACACATACTGGGGAAAAACCCTACCATTGCAATGAATGTGGAAATAGTTTTAGTCATTCCTTAACTCTCAGGAGTCATCAGCGAACACACACAGGGGAAAAACCATTCCAGTGCAGTGAATGTATGAAGAAATTCAGTCAGTTATCAGCCCTCCGGAGGCACCAGCGAACACACACGGGGGAAAAAACCACACCACCCAGCCAGTGAGGAACAGCAACAAGACTGCTCTTCAGCACACCCATCCTTATATATAACACACTCCAGGGGTTTGCTCCAGTGTCAAACTCACTTTACTTTCACGTTAACAGCAACAAGTTCTAAACTGGAGAATTTATATTTAGGACAAGTGGTTTGCACGGCCATTAGTGGCATAATACATTTGAAACCCAATACTTTATAGATCCGTATTAATGATACATAACCAAACACCACCCATGTATGGACATCCAAGAGCCTTTAAAAACCACATTACAGAGGTGTGTACCAGGATTTGCTTTAACATTAACATGAACTAAATTATGATACAGCAAGAACAATCATAATGCTATGAAATGTACACAATGAGGACTAGATGTTACATGTTAATAAAAAATTTATGTTTTTAGATGTAATAAAACAACAAATGTATTTGAATTCATGGTATTTGACTGCTGAGTGTATATAAGGCGATCTTAGATGCGATTTATTCCCTAAACTTTAAAGATAATTTGTGATGTCAGCAAGAAGCCTAGTTTATTTGGTAATAGAGGGGTCAAATCTCGAAAGCATGACTGCTTTCAGCTGGGAGTCTGGTGCAGGTGGTATCAGAGGGGACTATTCTCACCAGTGTGCCTTCTCTCAGAGTGAGAAGCGGTTCAGGTGGTACTACCTCTCCTTCTGTGTTAATGAAGAGAAAAGTGCTACCAGTAATACTGAGCTCTGGGATTCACAGCTGTGTTGGGAACTTAATTCAGTCTTTTTTACCCAATCAATACCTGATTTATTTAGGAAAGCTAAAATATGTCTGTATCTTGGCAGTCCTCTTGTTAATAATCCATAAAAATACCACAGGGATTTAAACATGAATTTGGCAAATACAAAACTGTTTTTTAAGGTTCTTATATAGCACTGCTTCATCTAATAATGTCTGATGGGTTTTCTTCGAGCCCTTCGAGAAGTTTTCCATTGACACACTCGATGGGATTTCCGATGAAAGGCTGACAATCTGTCCAACTCTAAACAAGGATGGTGGGTGGGCCTTTGGTTTGGCTGGTGTAAAGCTTTGTTGCATTGTTGCCCTAAATCCAACCCGCCTATCTTTAGTGATTTTTCTATTTTGAGTTACATTTGAAGAATGTCCTGCTCATTTATAGTTTGACAGGGGTCCACGGTCTGCCAGAGGAACAGGAGTAACAACTTCCACTACCCCGTTAGACTACCTTCCACCATATTTAGCGATCTCCACCAACCTGGCTATCTCTGTGTCTTCAAGGAGCAACAGGAGCTCCTCTAAAAGCATCTAAAGTTTGCTGAGTCGTTGCCATTTTTCACACGGTTGCACAACAGACATTTTGGTTTTACTCCTTAAGTGAGAGTTTGCTCTTTGTAAAACCAATAAATCAGGTACTTGATATCCTGAGAGGTTTCTACAAGGGAGTCTAGGTCATTTTTCATAGATTCTTTCTGTTTGATACAACCAGTCTTTTGTTATGTTCCTGAAGAGAAACAAGTAGGTCAGAATGCCTACCATAAGTAGGGCAGACGGTCTGATGTACTTACACCAACAGCCCCATGTATGTCGGTCAATGTTGTGAGGGTTCCTGAGGTTCTGACCTCTGTTCAAACAGAGGGGTACAGTGATAGCTTCGTCTCACCAACCTCCAAAATTCTCCAATTTATTTTTATAATCCTTTTAATACAATTTGCTAATGGATTATACATGAGAACCACGGCCATGCTTTCTTCTCTTACTCATGCATAAGGGTGCAGGAGGTTGTCTCTATGATTCTTGGCCTCTTCTTCGCCTGCTTTAGTCCTTCTGGGGTAACCTCTTCCAACAATTTATCCTTCAAGGATTTCTGTTGTTTCATTAAAGAGCGTTATTAGAAACAGTTTCTCCAAATTTGTAAAACTGTTGAAGTTACTGACATACCAAGTGAAGTTGTCTTTATTTCCTGCTGACAGGAGAAGCACTCTTGATGGCTTGCTAATGAATGTAGACTAAGGGCGATATTTTTCTTCCTGACTCTTGATTTGAACAAGCCTTGAAAAGGTGTGACTCTCTCGCCCCACTATCACCATTCACAGAAGAAAAAATAGTAATAAACTGTTTTTGAAACTTCGTTAGCAGAATCAAGATTTACACATCATGCCAGTGTGAAAATAAGTAACATGTTTGTGGGGGTACCACAACTTTTATATTAAAAGCACAAGCGGTTTTGTTGACATGCTTGTATTTAAAAGATGTTGCTACTGCAAAAGCCCCGGCTTATAATAGTGAGATGTTCAACTTCATTTAATCAGGGAGGTAGAGAAATACCAAGCTGGAAAAAAATAAACGCGGTTCAAAATGACTGCCATAAAATAATCTTCATCTCGGACATGCTGTTCTTTACCTTTAGGAGGGACATTTCCCTTCTTACATTGTTAAAGTAAATCGAATGAACCAACTTTGTCAAAAAATTTAAGATATTGCATTCTTCTTTGTGTGCACCTTTGAAAGCTGCTCTCCTGTTCTTTCACACACACATGTGATTTCTCCAAATTGCTCTTAATATTTACAGTTCCTATCAGGCAGGCAGCAGTAGTTACTACCAGCACTTCGTAAACACCAATCACATAAACCGAATACTCAAAAGACAGTTAGCAATACCAGGATTGCTGAATGGGAGCAGAAGTAAATCTAAGTTGTTATTAAAAATAAGACCCCTAAGGAAAATAAAGCACCAGAGTATGTGTACCACTGAGTTGGGTACTGTGCATTTGTAATACAGCACCAAAAAACCATTGGACGAATGTTTATTTCACAAATGCATGTATGAGTCCCTATCTGGTACATATTTTCTCCCAACATTGACATACAAACTGATATGCTTTGAATCTGCATTCTGCCCATTCCTCCTTCCTGCTCATTTCTCTACTTCTCCCACTTAACGGAGGATACCATGCTTGATGCTGACAGCACCACATTATAGTTTAGGCCGTCTGGGTTGCAGAGCTAAGTTGGTCTAGGAACGGGATTCTGCACTGTACTAAAGTGACGATGTGCATAAGTCATGATGCAAGGGGATAGAATTCCAATTATATCAAAAGTCAAAAAATTAGATGAGGATGGGCTAGCTTCCGCTTGGAAAATTCAGAGGGTTGGCAGAAAGGAGGTCCTAGAAGGAGGAGTCTGTTGTAATGTAGCTTGTGCATCCTCCCTATGCTTGCCCCTGCTCTACTGCTTGGCCCTTGATGATGTCATCGGAATGTTGGGAGGGTTGAACAGTAAGGAGATGTGAGTTGGTATGAGGGGCTGAGCAGTGGAACTGCTCCTGGTGGGGTCTGTTTCTTGTATCTACATAACATCTTGTACTAAGGATCTTAAGTGAACAATAAAGCTATGATCCTGGATACATCTATGGACTACAGATCATACTTATTTTAACACTGGCGACGAGATTTATGAACCTGCGTGTATTTTTATGGACTTTGGACTAAGGGAACCTCAAGCAAATTTGGATTTGAAGAAACCTGGCACTGCAAAGACCCCACCAGTGACCTATCATCGGTCGCCCTTTCATGTAAGTGCCAGTTTCTGTTTCACTGACTTTACTTAACAACATTGGTCTGCTGTAATTTACTACAAGCTGTTTGGATAGAGGGTACTGTGTTTAATGCTTAGAATGTGCTCCCTGGTGCTAAAAAAAAAAGAGAATGACATGGAAATTTGAGCCCCGTACTCATTAGGAAAAAAAGTGTGGTTTTCATTTCTGGCCTGCCTCACTATTTAGGATCTGCAAGCTTTTCATGTCCGGTATTTGACTCTGTACAAATCTGGTGAGGAGAAAACATCAACAAGTCTTGGTGTTGTGGGATGGCACAATCAACTCTTTGTCTCTCTTCGAATCGGAAGAAATATGTCAAATGAGTCAAGCGTTTGGTTTGCTGTGCTTTATGTTGTGCCTCTCATCTTAATGTCATCACATTGTCTTCTAAGCTTAGAGTGTTATGCCAGCATGTATTCTGTATTCCCTTATTGGATATTGGATATTGGATATTGGATAGGTATTTATAGAGCGCTGACGTTCGCTCCCAAGGGAGCATCTTGGCGCTGTAAAACCTGGGACCAGATCACCGGGAAGGTGTTGGGGGGCTAGATGGCTGCTTTAGTCCAGTCATCGGAGAGATTAAAAATCCACGTTTTGAGGAGCTTCCTAAATGGCTTCTCCTGCGTCTGAAGTCTAAGATGCCTTGGCATGCTGTTCCAGGCTCTAATAGCAAGGGAACTGAGTGTTTTTCCACCCTTAGTCTTCAGGTTGAATTTGGGGGGGGTCATGAGGTTTTCTTGTGAGGATCTGAGAGAGCGACCCGGGGTGTAGTGAGGGAAGCGTCTCGACAGGTAGGCAGGGCCGGATTTGTTGAAGGCTCGGAAGGCTACAATGAGAATTTTGAAGAGTATTCTCTTGTGTAAGGGGAGCCAATGTAAGGATTTGAGGGCAGTGGAAATAGAAGATTTGCGCGGGAGTTTGAGGACAAGCCGTGCAGCAGTGTGCAGGACACTTTGTAGTTTCAGTCGGGTGGATTTTTTGGTCCCTGCCAGGAGGCCATTACAATAGTCCACTCGAGAGAGTATGAGGGCTACCGCAATGGTCTTTCTGGAGTCGAGCGGGAGGAAATCAAAGAATTTTCGCATGGACTTAATAATTCCGAAGCATTTACCTGCTACAGTTGCGACGTGGGTATCGAAAGAGAGATCGGAATCGAAAATAACTCCGAGGTTTCTGGCCGATGATACTGTCTGAGGTGGGGCAGCAGAGTTGTCAGGCCACCACAGGGCTGGACTGAAAGAAGCATTCTTTCCGATGGGCAAGATCTCGGTTTTATTGGAGTTGCAGCGGAGGTGGTTGGCGTCCATCCATTGAAAGACCGCTGTAAGGCAGTGCTTGAGATTAAGTTCGGCCGTGTTAGAATCGTCGTCGAGAGGGATGACAAGCTGAGTATCATCAGCATAAGACGTGACAGTTATGCCGAACGATTCTATAAGAGTAAGCAGGGGGATGAGATATATATTAAAAAGGAGGGGACTAAGAATGGAGCCCTGAGGAACTCCACAGAAGATCTTTTTCTCTTTCGATTGGAAAGGGCCCAGTGAAACAGTTTGAAACCTGTCACTGAGGAAGGAACTGATCCAGGCAAGGGCCGAGTTAGTTATGCCGATGTCCATAAGCCTGTTTAGCAGAATGGAGTGGGAAATAGTATCGAAAGCCGCCGTGAGGTCAAGAAGGATCAGAATGGCCTTCTTCCTTTGATCTTGGAGACCTTTGATGGTATCGGTCAGCTCGATCAGGGCGGTCTCGGTAGAATGTTTGGACCGGAAACCGGATTGCTGGGGGTGGAGTAGGTTGTGAGCATCAAGAAAGGACTTGAGCTCCTTGTGGACTAATTGTTCTGTTATTTTGCCTAGCGCAGGTAGCAGGGTGATGGGACGAAGGTTGGTTAAATCAGAGGGGGGTTTGTTTGCCTTTTTCATAAGAGGTTTAACCACACCCTTTTTCCAAGTGAGAGGAACAGAGCCAGTTTTGAGGGAGAGGTTGACTATTTCATTAATGATGGGGTTGATTTCATCAATGATGGTGTGGAGGATCTTGGGGGGACAAGGGTCAGAAGGTGAGCCAGATTTGCATGAAAGGATCGCTTCTCTGGTCTGGGTCAGGGTCACCTGGGTAAAGTGTTTGAGACTATTAGCGGTCGGGCGAGATTGGTCTAGCTCCAAGATTGAGTACACCGGAGGGGGGGGGGGAAGTTTTTGTGGATAGAACTGATTTTTTCCTCAAAGTAGTCAGAGATCTTGCCACACAGTTCTTGGGAAGGGGGGATTTCTGGTTGAAGTGCTTTTGGTTTAGTGAAGGATTTTACTATGGAAAAGAGGGTTTGTTGTTTTTGATTGGCCTCTTTGATGGCGTTCACATAGTAAGTTCTTTTTGCTGATTTAATGGTTGAGAGATAATTTTTCCTCTGTAGGATGTAGTTGTTACGATCGTCATTGTCGTAGGATCTACGCCATTTACGTTCTGCTTTCCTGCAGAGTAGGTGTGCGGCTGTTAGGTCAGGCGTATACCAAGGGGCTTTAATTTTCGTTTTTTTTAGGGTGTTGGCTTTTTTGTTAGGTGGGCATCGTTTGGAGATTTCTTGAGAGAGCCAGTTGTTGAGAGAGACTGCATCTTGATCGATGCTACCAGAGGGAGAGGGGGCATTGGTAGAGGACAAGGGATGAGAAGTAAGATTTTTCTGGACTGTTTTCCAGTTGATGGGGTGAATGTGTTGGTGAGTTGGTTTTTTGCATTTCAGAGGGGGATCGTTGAGGATATGGAAAGGGATCAGACTGTGATCAGTCCAGATTTGGGGAATGGGAGACAAAGTGGAGATGGACGGGAAATTGGAACAGACACCATCGAGGGTGTGGCCAATGGAGTGAGTAGGCAGCTTGACGCTTTGTTGCAGATTGAAGATATCCAGTGTCTGCTGAAAATTTCTGGTGAAGGGGTCAACGGGTGTTTCGAGATGCAGGTTAAAGTCGCCCAGGAGGGTGAAATGTGGGTAGCGGAGTAGGAAGTGTCTGAGTGCGTCATTAAGGGCGCCAAGGAATTTCGTGGCATTGCCGGGTGGGCGGTAGATCAGACCACCTGAGAAAGAGAGGGTGTGACTAAGTTTAATGGAGAAACCTAATCCCTCTACATCAGTGAGGGGGTCGAGGCAGAAGGTGTGACAGCTAAAGGAGTTCCTCAGGATGAAAGCAACGCCTCCTCCTCTACCTTTCTGTCTGTCCTGTCTGTGAAAGGAGTAGCCTGGGGGGAGGGCGATGGCTATGTCAGGGTTACTGTCTTCAGTGAGCCATGTTTCGGTGATCATGAGACAGTCCAGGTCATGGTCGATGATGAGATCGTGGATATCCTGACTATGTTTGCACATCGACCTGGCGTTTATCAGACCTCCTGAAAAGTGAGGTCGTTTGGGGGATGTTGTCTGCTTGGTGACGAAGTTGAGTGTCCAACGACATTTGTTGCAACTGGTGGAGCCGAAAACTTTAGAAAGATCAAGCTTGCAGGGGCAGTCAGATCTGCCTCGAAGTTTAAGGAGGTTGTTGGGAGCATACCTGATGGTTGGAGGATGTTGGGCAGGGGTTCCTGCGCCTGGCGCGGTCTTGGCGCGGAGGGGCGCAGACGGGCTTGCCTTAGGCGCGCCTTCGGCGCGCAAACGGCGCTCCCGCTGCGCTCGTCCGCTGCGCGTCCTATGCATACACATTTATGTTAGAAGGCGGGGGCGTGGCCTGAGAAAGGGGCGGAGTCTGCGCGCACGCCGGTGGCTATGGCGGCTGCAGGTAAAGAGCGATGAAGGGCGCGATGCAGCCAGGGAGATCAGCTGTGCGCGAGCGCTACGTTGTGCTTTGAGTAAAAAGCAATTTTAAAGTGACACCACACAAAATACAATTTTTAAAAGCAGCAGAGTACCTCCAGCTCCCGGCTTCCGCCTCAGGACTGGGACAAAGTTTTACACGTTGCCGCTGTGGTCAGCGGTTTAAGTAGTGGTCAGGGGCGTGGCCTGAGAAAGGGGCGGAGTCTGCGCGCACGCCGGTGGCTATGGCGGCTGCAGGTAAAGAGCGATGAAGGGCGCGATGCAGCCAGGGAGATCAGCTGTGCGCGAGCGCTACGTTGTGCTTTGAGTAAAAAGCAATTTTAAAGTGACACCACACAAAATACAATTTTTAAAAGCAGCAGAGTACCTCCAGCTCCCGGCTTCCGCCTCAGGACTGGGACAAAGTTTTACACGTTGCCGCTGTGGTCAGCGGTTTAAGTAGTGGTCAGGGGCGTGGCCTGAGAAAGGGGCGGAGTCTGCGCGCACGCCGGTGGCTATGGCGGCTGCAGGTAAAGAGCGATGAAGGGCGCAATGCAGCCAGGGAGATCAGCTGTGCGCGAGCGCTACGTTGTGCTTTGAGTAAAAAGCAATTTTAAAGTGACACCACACAAAATACAAATTTTTAAAAGCAGCAGAGTACCTCCAGCTCCCGGCTTCCGCCTCAGGACTGGGACAAAGTTTTATGATTCCATGTTCTGCATTCTGATCCTGGCGGTTGCTGAGGCAGGATGGTTGATACTTATACTGCTGTGCTTCCTGAATAAACTCACCTTATACCTGCTCCTGGACCACGACTCTTCTCTTCATTTTGGCGAATATTAGCAAAAGTGTGCAAATCACCTGCATTTAATAGAGTTAATTTTGTTGAAGATGATGCTTCTTCTCAAGAAATGTTCTTATGTGTGGACGGTGACGCTGATGATGACAATACTCAGTTTGTCTTACAGAGGCCAAGAGCTTCTTTTATCCTCAACGATGTTCCTGTTACTCTCATGGTTGATCCAGGCTCAATGTTTTCTATTATACCTTACAGTATGTATAAGGAGCATTGGCCATCTGTACCACTCTTACACAGTGATTTTATGCCGAAAGGTTATACACGAAAAGTAATTAAATTGAAGGGAGTCATGGATACTTCTTTTCAATTTAAAGGGAGATCTGCTTTGGGCAAGGTTTTCATTTCTGAAGAAGGCCCAGCAATTCTTGGGTGGTTACAACAGTATGATTTACATATTATTCTTGACCAAAGATCTGATGACGTGGTACTTGCAGTCGATGATTTCTACAATGTTGAAAATGTCCTTTCTAAATTTACTGACGTTTTCCGTCCTACTTTGGGTAAATTGAAAGGTTACTTACATGAAATTAAGGTTAAGGAAAATGCTTCCCCAGTTAGACATGCTTTAAGAAGAATTCCCATTGCTGTTAGGAAGGAAGTAAAGGAAATGCTTGATGACATGCAAAAGCAAGACATAATCGAACCGGTGGAAGCTTCTGAGTGGCTTTCGCCAGTTGTAGTCACACAGAAAAAGGACGGTAAGCTCCGTTTTTGTGTTGACCTTCGTTCTCTTAACCAGAACATTATAGTTGACAAATTTCCTTTGCCCAACATTTCAGAAATGGTTCTGTTAATGGACAAGGTTAAATTCTTTAGTAAATTAGACCTAAGGTCCGCCTATCATCAAGTTGTGTTACACCCTGACTCCAAAAAGTTTACTGCTTTTGTTACCATTGAAGGGGTGTTTCAATTTAAAAGGTTGCCTTTTGGCCTAGCCTCTGCGGCAAGCGTTTTTCAACGCATGATGCATTCCCTTTTCAAAGACTTAAAGCATGTCCACTTCTTCCAAGATGACATCTTGATTACAGGCATAGATGAGCTCGAACACAATTGTAATTTGTCAAAAGTTTTACAAATTTTATCAACTGCTGGTCTTACTTTGAGAAAAGACAAATGTCAGTTCTTGTTAACCGAAATTGACTACTTGGGGTACACTATTTCACAGAATGGTGTTAAGCCAAAGGAAGATCTTCTAAAAGCAATCAAGTGTGCCCCTATTCCTACTGACAAAGACCAACTCAAGTCGTTTCTTGGTTTAGTGGAGTACTACTCCAAATTTGTTCCTAATTTCTCACATAAAACTGAACCTTTACGAACATTACTTAGGAAAGGTGTGCATTTCGAGTGGGGAACTCAACAGTCTCAAGCTTTTGAACTGGTTAAAAGTGATATTATCAATGCGGGCATTTTGACAACTTTTGAACCAGGTAGAGATACTTATGTTACAGTTGATGCAAGTGCATATGGTATTGGTGCTGTATTGTCTCAGAGGTGCGGGGGAAGTGAGAAGACTGTGGCGTTTGCTTCTCGCTGCCTCAATTCCTCTGAGCGTAACTACGCTGTCATCGAGCGAGAGGCTCTAGCCGCTGTATGGGGTGTTTCGCACTTTCGCACCTATCTGTGGGGTATGGTGTTTTGTCTAAGAACTGACCATAAGCCCCTCCTCAAAATCCTGTCACCAGGTGGGGCTAATAATGGTTCTCCCCGCCTGATGAAGTTTGCTGCCAAGTTACAGGACTATACTTATAGATTAGAGCACATATCTGGTTGGAGGAACACACAAGCGGACTGCTTATCACGCCTTCCTGTTTTTTCGGAGTATGTTGGTGAGGATTTGGAGGATGAGAGTGTCTGTTTAATTGCTGCCTTTGAGGATGTTTGTTCTTCTGAGTTTCACTCTATCTCTAGAGAAGAATGGCATCAAGCCGTCTTAGAGGATGCTGATTTTGGTGAGTTGGTTGATGCTATCCGTTTGGGATGGAGAAGGGAAGGGAATGTTAAGCCTTCTCTGCGTTCCTTTGTCAAATTACAAGAAGAGTTGAGTTTGGGTGTTTCCGATGATTTGGTGTTGCGTGGTGAGAGGTTTGTTCCACCGTCCTCTCTTAGGAGGAAAGTTTTTTGTTTAGCTCATGAGGGACATCTCGGGCAAAACATGACTCTTAAGAGGATTAAAAAAAACTTTTGGTGGCCTGGAGTTGACGATGATGTGCGTAGGTGGGTTGAGTCTTGTCTTCTGTGTAAAGAGAGTGAAAAGAGGTTGAAGATCTCCTCTCCTTCACAGGGCTCCATTGTCAGCTCTTGCGTCATGCCTTGGGATAAGTTATGTTTAGATTTCATTGGTCCCATGGATTCCTTACCTGCTGATTGTAGGTTTGCTTTAGTTCTCGTTGATGTATCCTCTCGGTGGTTGTGTGTAGAATTTATGAGGAATATCACCACTGATGCTGTTATAAAGCAATTAAGGTCTCTATTTTTTAAGGAAAGTTTTCCGAAAATCCTTGTTACAGATAATGGCACCCAACTCACGTCGTCCTCTATGCATTCCTTCTTAGCCAATCATGGAATTAAACACATTTGCACTTCCCTTTACAACCCCCAGGGTAATGGTTTGGTGGAACGGATGAATCGATTGATTAAGGGTACTATACAGTTGTCGGTGCAAGGTCAAAAGGATGTACGCAGGGCGGTGGAGGATATGGTGTGGTCTTACAATACCACAGCCCATGGAGTTACTGATTTGGTCCCGTTTGAATGCATGCGTGGCAGAACTCCCAGAACCAAGCTAGTCCCGCAGTGGCTATGGGAAGGAAATGTTGCTTCTAAGGTAGTTCCTGGAAAGGTGGGTAGAGTTGAAGTGGGCGACTTGGTCAAAATCAAGTTGGGCCGTAGAGAGTTTGGCATGAATAAGTTTTCCGATCCCATGAGGGTTAAGGAAGTACATAAATGGCATGTTGTGCTAGAGAACGGACAAAATTGGAATTTCCGCAGGATTGCCTTGTACGCCAAGAAGGAGGTTTCTGATGGGGGAGTGGTTGAGCAATCATCCAGGGATGTGTCCTTGAGGGGTGACTCTCTTCTCGGGGGTTCCCAAGTTGCTTCAGATCCTTCTCAGGGCACCTTTCAGTTGCCAGACTCTTCCCCTGTGACACCCACTTGTTCTAAGAAGTTTTCTTCTGTTCCAGGGTCTTCACAAGGAGCGGCCTCTAGTTTGGGTCGCACTTCTTATGGAAGAACTCATCGTGTTCCTAAGAAATTTGATGAATTTGTTAGATATTGATTTTTCTTATTCTCTGTTCTTTTCTTCTCTCTTCTCTTTCTTCTCTTCTTTTGTTGTCCTTTCTCTTTTCTTTCTTTCTTGTTTTTTTTTAGTGTTTTTTTTTCTCTTTAAGGGGAGGAGATATGTTGTGCCTCTCATCTTAATGTTATCACATTGTCTTCTAAGCTTAGAGTGTTATGCCAGCATGTATTCTGTATTCCCTTACCTGTATGATTCCATGTTCTGCATTCTGATCCTGGCGGTTGCTGAGGCAGGATGGTTGATACTTATACTGCTGTGCTTCCTGAATAAACTCACCTTATACCTGCTCCTGGACCACGACTCTTCTCTTCACTTTACATGTTTGGTTAACAGCCTATAAATCAACAAAGCCATTTCAAAATGCTTACTAATGTAATGCTCGTGAATTTTTGACCGCAGTTTATTTTTGTAACAGTATACTGCCCGGCGTGTGAAAACTGAAAGCAGATTTATTGTCTGAGAGCTGTGCTCTGTTTCTGCAAACGGAGCGGAAATTAACACCCTGCTCACACAATGTTAATTTAGTCTTGATGAATGACTATCTACTGTGAAGCCCGAGGGATTTGGAGTTTCAGGATCGGGGAAATATAGCAGCAGTGTTGGAGGTCTTGGCTGTCTTAAAAAAATAAACGGCAAAGTTGCCTGCTCGTGTTTAAACTGGAACTGTGCTAATGAAGTGCGATGTGGCAGAGGGAAGCGGAGAGGAGTGAGAAGCAAAGGAATAACACGTAATTAAATGCTCTGAAGTATCCCACGTTTCATCGCACTTTGAGGAAGAGATGTGTGGTTTTCTTTTACATTTAAGCACTGGTGAGGTTTTTTCGTTAAGCAACTGTCATGTGGCTGTGCTCTTTGCGTAACGTTCAAATATTCAAATGTAATCAGCTTGCGCTATCACACGTTACTCACCACTCCTTGCAGCACAGCTGGCAAAGCTTTTGTGACGTCCTGTTTTTTGTTCATGTTTGAGAGCACGCTGAAGCCGGTAACCACCCGGCATATACGTTCTTGAACTTGCCACCATCTTTGTTACCATAGAGATGACCATTACAACCGGAACGATAACGACAACATTTCTTCATGCAAACCTTTCCTTGGCAGAACTCTGAACCCATTCGGAGTTTATTTGGAGCAACTTTGGATATTTTCAAAACCGATCAACAGTGCCATCTTGTGGTTTTGTGGCACATTAACATTTCAGCTTGGCGCAGGGACTTGGGACTTTCATAGAGGTACTGTTGAGTGACTGTTTGTTTTTCAAAGATGCATTTCCTTGCCGTGCTGTTAGTGAATCTAACAGAGTGGGCCATTTTTTCTGCTTGTCTACGGCGACACGCACACCTTCTCTCACCTTTAATTGATTTATACTGTGATTTGCATGTGTTTTAATGTACTTAACATATCAGTGCATGTTTTAAGTGTGTGTTTGTGCTTGGCATTCACTGTATGTTCCTGTCCTGTCCTGTTTGAGAGTGCGCATGTTTGGGCATTATTGTGTGTATTTGGGGTCATATTGGAAGTGTATTGGGAGTTGTTGTGCTTGTACGCTTTTTGGACAGTGTTGTTTATATATGGAAAAGGGGAAGTGTGTCCTGCATTATGTGCTGTACATGTTGCACTTTTGGTTTTGGTTGGTGTGCAGTAGGGGGAATATGTGAATCCCTAGTCCTGCCGCTTCTTTTGGTTGTGGGCGACATAGGTCTGACACCCTATAGGCAATGTCTGCCTTTATCGTTATTGGTTTTGGTTGGTGTGTAGTAGGGGGGTATGTTGTATCCCTAGTCCTGCCACATAAGTTTTTGGTTGGTGTGTAGTAGGGGGGTATGTTGTATCCCTAGTCCTGCCACATAAGTTTTTGGTTGGTGTGTAGTAGGGGGAGTATGTTGTATTCCTAGTCCTGCCACATAGGCTATGTTGCCTTTATTGTTTCTTTCAAGGTTTTTGGGTGGTGTTTTTACCCAATAGGGTGGTGATTTGCCCTATACTAGGTTTTCTGTGTTTTGGGAGGTGTTTTCCCCAATAGGGAGGTGTTTTCCCCTATACAATATGTTTCTGTGTTTTGGGAGGTGTTTTCCCCATTAGGGAGGTGTTGGACAAGCCACCTGAAGGGCCGCTCTCCCCCCGGTCCGACCCGGCCCGAGCCCGGTCACACATATGCCCCACACCACCACTGCACGTTCTCCGTCCCTTCAGGGACCCCTGCCCTCGAACATATCGACCTCGTGGGCCCGATCCACGGCTGGCCCACGCGCCCCACCTGGGCGCCATCTTGGACACCCCACCACGAGGCCGCCTGGCCCCCGATCGACCTCAACCTCGGACCCAGCCAGGCCTCAGACATCCCGGCACCACCATCCACCCAGGAGGTGAGCGGGCTACTTGGCAAGTCAATGGGAGAAAGAGGTGTCGATGGTTCTCCCTCGCCGAGTGCCGCTCATCCATCGCCTCCCCGGGCGCTGGCTCCACCCCCCTGCTGGGTGTCTGAACTCCCTCATCCCGGACTTCCCGATCCCCAAGTGCGAGGGTCCGAACATCAAAGATCACCAGCCCTATAACTGGGGCAGCTCCAGAGCAGGGAGGCAGTTGTATCTTGGAGTCGAGAGACGCAAAGAAGAACTCATCCTTGACGGACTACTGGCGCTGCCGTAGCTCTGCCTTGTGCACCATCGTCGTACCTGCTGGCGCTGCCGCAACCTTCGCAACCTTCGTATCCTTCATCGTCGTCGGGACCTGCTGGCGTGGCCGCGGACCGTTTGTAACCATCATCTTCATCGGGACCTGCTGGCTCGCCGCGGACCGTCGTTTCCTTCACCCATCTCGGGACCTGCTGGCTCCGCCGCGGCCCGATCATCTAGAACGCCGAGCTCGAGGATTGAGAGCTATTTCCATCTTTTGGTAACCAAGACTGTCCCGCTACCCTTTTCCCCAACCTAGAGACCAGAATCGAGGGGACCCCTGAGTCCAGACCTCCTTGTACCATCTTATCGTACTTAAAGAATTGCCTATAAAATCTCGTTGAACTTTACCCTTGTGTGGTGTCCGTCTGTGGGGGGGAAGTTACTTGTCTGTGCGATCGCTGGAGCCGGCTCTCCCTGGAGACCGCTCCCCTTATCCTCGGCCGACCCTCCCGGTCCGTCTAACATTGGTGGCCAGCGGCGCGATCCGAATCACCGCATAATCGTACAGACAGTAGCTCACCCCACGACGAAATCACGATGACAACCAAAGAAAGCGGATCCACCGAGAAATTCCAGATGGAGAAATTGGACGAGTACAACCATCGTGAACTAAAACAATTTTGCATCGAACTAGGTATCGCTACCACCGGACTAAGTACCAAAGACGATTTCAAGCAAGCCCTAGAATCTTGGGCAGAAACCGGGGTTGCCGGAACCCCCGATCGAAGCATCGCAGCAAAAACGACCATGGCCCCTGAAGAGCAAAGAACGGGTCTCTCACAAGACGAGATCCAAGAACGAGAAAAAACCCGACTACACGAGCTAGAAATGGCTCGGCTCAAAATGGACATTGAACTTAAGTTGGCCGAACAGAAAATAAACTTAGAGCACCTGCGTCTCCGAGAAGAAAGAGAGGAGAAACAGAGACAAAGGGAGCTCGAGGAAAAGAAACTGGCGTATGAACACGAGCGACGACTAGCTGAGATTGATTTACGCAAGCAGAATAAAGAAGTAGGGGTGTCCGAGCAACCCCACACCCCAGGGACAACGGAGAAAAAGGTACACATCCCCAAGGATGTCGTTCGAGAATACTTCCGAGAGGACGACATCCAGCAATGGTTTAAGGCCTACGAAATCGCTATGACTGCACACCGGATCGATAGAAACGACTGGGGAGCCGGCCTATGGGGGAGATTCCTCAATGAGGGCCGCGACACCCTGCTACAGCTCCCGGACCACCAGATGACCTCCTATGACCATATGAAAGCTGCCCTCCTCACCCGCTATGGACTCACACCCGAAATGTACCGTCAGAGGTTCCGAGACTGCACCCGCATCCCGGGTACAACTTGGGTGGACTATGTAACCTACTTTAGCCGAGCCTTCGAGGGCTGGATCAAAGGAAGCAAGGTTACAACCTACGAACAACTGTTCAATCTCATGGTATGGGAGCACCTATCGAACAATTGCTTTATTGAACTCCGCCAGCATCTCCTCGACAGCAAGTTAACCGACCCCCGGCAGCTCGCAGCCGAAGCTGACCGATGGGAAATCACCAGAGTGGGCCGGAATGGGTCCTACGAACGGAACCGGAACAACAATGGTCAGCACCGTCCCCGAGGGGGAGGAGGAGGCCAAGGACGCGGAAGAGACAACGCTCCGGTCGCCCCCGCTACCAGCACCACCCCCCCGGCCAACCGGGGCAGCACCCCGGCACGACCGGGATACCGAGCAAATGTTACGTGCCATCGATGCCAACGAGTCGGCCACTATGCAAACGACCCAAGTTGCCCACAGTACCAGAGCCCAAGACCCCGCCAGGTGGCTGCTGCTGCCCTGGGGGAAGAACAGGTCTCAGAGGAGCAGGAAGAATATGAGCAAAAGCATCAAGAATGGGAACCAGCCGCCATGGCTCTAGCCTGCTTAGGGGGGAAAGACATGGTCCCGCGGGTCCCCCTACCCGCTAACACCCGGAAGTACAGCCAATGGGTGAGCATCAATGGACGCCAGGCCGAAGCCCTCCGTGACACCGGGGCCAGTGTAACAGCCGTCCGCTGTCACCTGGTGACCCCAGAACAGTTCCTACCAAACATTCTCTGCCCTGTCCGTTCAGCCGATAACTCGGAGAGTCTGTGTCGGATGGCCTGCGTCCCTTTCGAATGGGGAGGGGTCTCCGGCATGTTGAAAGTCACGGTCCGAGACGATGCCCCCGTAGACTGCCTCCTGGGGAATGACCTTGAAAGCTCTCCGTGGGCAGCCGTAGAACGAAGGGAACACCTGGGGATGTTAGGCGTCCCGGACTGGGCGTGTGTCACCACCCGGTCCATGGCCGCCCGTGCCAACCCCCGACCAGAGGAACCCGAATGGCCGGCGCCGCCGCCCCCGGTCGCTCCAGCCGAAACCACCGACCGTGACGTCCCCCCAGAATCAGCTCAACCTCCAGACCTCGCTAACCTCGACCAGTGGCCTCAAGAGGGGGGGCCCACGCAAGAACAATTTCGCCAAGAACAAAAAACCTGTCCCTCCCTCGAGGGGCTCCGCCAGCAAGCGCTCGCCCAAAGCACAGGGGATACTTCCGGAACCCACTGGATTTACTGGGACAATGATCTGCTGTACAGTGAGCAAAGAATCGCGGAACTGGGGGCCAGCCGAGTGCTAGTGGTACCCCTCCGTTTTAGAGACTTTCTGCTAAACCTGGCACACGATGTCCCCCTGGCGGGACACCTGGGTCAAGATAAAACCTACAGTCGTCTGGTAACCCACTTCTTCTGGCCAAAAATGAGGAACGATGTACACCAGCATTGCCGATCTTGCCCCACGTGCCAAGCCAGTGGAAAGAGCGGCCGCAAACTGAAAGCCCCCCTGCAACCTTTTCCCGTGGTCACTACCCCGTTCGAGAGGGTCGGGATAGACATTGTGGGGCCCCTGGACCCACGTACAAAACAAGGCCATCGGTTCATCCTGGTGCTAGTGGACCACGCCACCCGCTACCCCGAGGCTGTCCCCCTGCGAACTGTGACAGCCCCGGTAGTCGGCCGGGCTCTGATGGGGATCTTCTCCCGTGTGGGCTTCCCCCGAGAAGTCGTCAGCGACAGGGGCACGAACTTTATTTCGAAATATATGAAGTCCCTCTGGCAACAGTGCGGGGTCACCTACCAATTCACGACCCCCTATCACCCTCAAGGAAACGGACTCGTTGAGCGGTTCAATCGCACACTCAAAGGGATGATCGGGGGGTTGGAAGAGCCCCTCCGTCGCCAGTGGGATGTGCTGCTGCCGTGCCTCCTCTTCGCATATCGAGAGGTCCCCCAGAAGTCCCTCGGCTTCAGCCCGTTTGAACTGCTGTATGGACACCCAGTCCGAGGGCCTCTCAGCCTAGTCAAGGAAGGCTGGGAGATGCCCCCTCTAAAAAACCCACCAGATGTCTTCAGGTACCTCCTAACCCTCCGCAACCAGACCAGGCGGTTCAGAGAGCTGGCAAAAGCCAACCTAGAGGCCAGTCAAGAAGACATGAAAAAGTGGTATGACCGGAATGCCTCCTCCATCGAATTTGAACCTGGGCAACAGGTGTGGGTGATGTCCCCCACCGAGCCCTGCGCCCTGCAAGACAAGTGGACGGGGCCCTTCAAAGTAGTCGAGCGCAAGGGTCCTGCCACCTATCTCATCGACCTGGAATCTTCCCGGAACCCCCTCCGGGTCCTCCACACTAACAGACTGAAACCCCACTTTGTGCGTTCAGAACTCAGTCTCCTGATGGCCACAGACAATGGCGCCGAAGAAGACTCCGAACCCCTCCCTGACCTCCTACGGACTAGGGAGAAAGACGGCTCCGTGGATGGGGTCCGACTCTCGGAGGCCCTCACCCGGGAACAACGCCAGGAGTGTCGAGCCCTTCTGGTGCAATTCGCCAGCCTGTTCTCCCTCACCCCCGGTGTCTCCCCCTGGTGGGTGCACGATGTGGACACGGGGGACAGCCCCCCTATCCGCCACCGGGCCTACCGCGTGCCAGATCGGGTACGGGCCTGCATCCAGGAAGAAGTAACCAAAATGCTCACGCTCGGAGTCATCGAGCCCTCAGACAGCCCCTGGGCCAGCCCTGTGGTACTGGTCCCCAAAGCAGCCGCCCCCGGCACCACACCGGAACTCCGGTTCTGCGTCGACTACCGGGGCTTGAATGCGGTCACCAGAACAGACGCACATCCCATCCCCCGGGCAGATGAACTAATCGACCGCATGGGGGCTGCCCGCTACCTCAGTATTTTCGACCTGACGGCGGGCTACTGGCAGATCGGCCTCACACCCCGGGCACAAGAACGTTCTGCTTTTTCCACCCCCGATGGCCATTACCATTTCAAGGTCATGCCCTTCGGCATGAAAAATGCTCCAGCAACATTTCAGCGGCTCGTCAATCAGGTCCTGGCGGGGCTTGAAGGGTTCAGCGCCGCCTACCTAGACGACATCGCTGTATACAGCCACCATTGGTCCGAGCACCTCCACCACCTCCGAGCAGTGCTACAAGCCCTTCAGCGCGCTGGCCTCACGGTCAAGGCCAGCAAATGTCAAATTGGCCAAGGGTCTGTAACCTACCTCGGGCACCAGGTGGGAAGCGGCCTGGTGGCCCCTCTGCAACTCAAAATTGCCGCCATCCAGTCCTGGCAGCCTCCCATCACCCAGACCGAGGTACGAGCCTTCCTGGGCCTCACAGGCTATTACCGAAGGTTCGTGAAAGACTATGGTACCATAGTGGGGCCCCTCACGGAACTCACGTCCAAAAATCAACCCAAGAAAGTCAACTGGACCCCCGATTGCCAAACAGCCTTCGAACAATTGAAAGCCGCCATGTGCTCCGCCCCTGTGCTCCAGGCCCCCGACTACAGCCGGGAGTTCGTCGTCCAGACGGATGCCTCCGACCATGGCATTGGGGCAGTCCTGTCTCAAATGAACACCGAAGGCCTTGATCAGCCAGTGGCCTTCCTCAGCAGACGGCTCCTGCCACGAGAACAACGCTGGAGCACCATAGAAAGGGAGGCCTTCGCTGTGGTATGGGCCCTCAAAAAACTCCGGCCCTACCTCTTTGGCACACACTTTCGGGTGCAGACCGACCATCGACCCCTGCAGTGGCTGATGCAGATGCGGGGGGAAAACCCGAAGCTACTACGCTGGTCCATCTCCCTACAAGGGATGGACTTCACTGTTGAACACCGGCCTGGGCCAGATCACGCCAACGCGGATGGCCTGTCCCGGTTTTTCCGCCTCGACGAGGAGAGTCCCCAAGAGGATGGGTGACTCTCCCCGCCTTCAGCTGGGGGGGACGCATGTTGGACAGGCCACCTGAAGGGCCGCTCTCCCCCCGGTCCGACCCGGCCCGAGCCCGGTCACACATATGCCCCACACCACCACTGCACGTTCTCCGTCCCTTCAGGGACCCCTGCCCTCGAACATATCGACCTCGTGGGCCCGATCCACGGCTGGCCCACGCGCCCCACCTGGGCGCCATCTTGGACACCCCACCACGAGGCCGCCTGGCCCCCGATCGACCTCAACCTCGGACCCAGCCAGGCCTCAGACATCCCGGCACCACCATCCACCCAGGAGGTGAGCGGGCTACTTGGCAAGTCAATGGGAGAAAGAGGTGTCGATGGTTCTCCCTCGCCGAGTGCCGCTCATCCATCGCCTCCCCGGGCGCTGGCTCCACCCCCCTGCTGGGTGTCTGAACTCCCTCATCCCGGACTTCCCGATCCCCAAGTGCGAGGGTCCGAACATCAAACATCACCAGCCCTATAACTGGGGCAGCTCCAGAGCAGGGAGGCAGTTGTATCTTGGAGTCGAGAGACGCAAAGAAGAACTCATCCTTGACGGACTACTGGCGCTGCCGTAGCTCTGCCTTGTGCACCATCGTCGTACCTGCTGGCGCTGCCGCAACCTTCGCAACCTTCGTATCCTTCATCGTCGTCGGGACCTGCTGGCGTGGCCGCGGACCGTTTGTAACCATCATCTTCATCGGGACCTGCTGGCTCGCCGCGGACCGTCGTTTCCTTCACCCATCTCGGGACCTGCTGGCTCCGCCGCGGCCCGATCATCTAGAACGCCGAGCTCGAGGATTGAGAGCTATTTCCATCTTTTGGTAACCAAGACTGTCCCGCTACCCTTTTCCCCAACCTAGAGACCAGAATCGAGGGGACCCCTGAGTCCAGACCTCCTTGTACCATCTTATCGTACTTAAAGAATTGCCTATAAAATCTCGTTGAACTTTACCCTTGTGTGGTGTCCGTCTGTGGGGGGGAAGTTACTTGTCTGTGCGATCGCTGGAGCCGGCTCTCCCTGGAGACCGCTCCCCTTATCCTCGGCCGACCCTCCCGGTCCGTCTAACAGGAGGTGATTTGCCCTATACAATATGTTTCTGTGTATGGTATACCTGAGTTGCCTTAGGACTTTTGTGTGGGTCTTAGGTTATGGAATTATTTATAAATGTATTTCGAGTGTTAGAGGGTTTAGGATTTGAAGGTTGAATTGCTGTGTTATTTGACCTTTTGTTCTGAATCTTCTCGACATTCTTCTTGTGCTATTTCATCTTTGCACTTTGACTTATTGTGAGTTATATTGTACACCTACATTATGACTCGTATGTTTTTAATGTGTTTGGAGTGTTAGAAGGTTTAGGACATGGATGTTGAATCGCTGTGTTATTTGGCTCTTTGTTTCTGAATCTTTCTGACATTACCTTTGTGCTTTTTCATCTTTGCACATTTACTTTTTGTGAATTATTTTGCATGTGTGCTTATGATTCATTGGTTGATTTTGATGAAAGGGGGATGTGTTGTAATGTAGCTTGTGCATCCTCCCTATGCTTGCCCCTGCTCTACTGCCTGGCCCTTGATGATGTCATTGGAATGTTGGGAGGGTTGAACAGTAAGGAGATGTCAGTTGGTATGAGGGGCTGAGCAGTGGAACTGCTCCTGGTGGGGTCTGTTTCTTGTATCCACATAACATCTTGTACTAAGGATCTTAAGTGAACAATAAAGCTATGATCCTGGATACATCTATGGACTACAGATCATCCTTATTTTAACAGAGTCCTAAATTGCTTTATACCAAAACAAATGGTAGCCAAATCTGCAACACTACTCCGAGGAGCCACATTAGTAATTCAAAGCACCTATTTCTTTACAGTACAATTTAGATTAAAAAAAAAGATAAGGAACACCAGTGTTAATAAAACGAGCGGGCAGTCCAGTTGATTGACTTACGTTTAACTGTTGTAAATATTTCAGTGCAAATTGTAGTAAGGTGCTACGACCCCAAAGAGGAACAGAGGCTCACTGCCTAGCCTGCTCTCTTAGAATTAATTTAAGCAATCTTTTAAGCAGTGCATGAATTGTATTCGCAAAGGCATTACAACTGTTGTGGGGAAATTCTTAAACTGCTGAGCTGGGAAGATACTTTTATTCGTCTGTACAGCAGTCTGTCTCAATAAATACTGTTTCAATCCAGTTATTTTTCTGTCAACTGCTGTCTTCCCTGGTCACCAACTCTGAGCAGTGTTTTCTGCTTTGCACAACTGTGTCCCATAGTTACAGCTATCTCAGCTCCTGTTTCCTCTGTTTCACTGCTACTTTCCTGGCACTTTTTATTTTGTTGCGGTCTCATTTTCTTTGTGCAATAGTCTCTCTCAATTAAGGCTCTCTCATCTTCAATTCTCCTAACACTGCAGTCGACTGACAGTTATACACCCATGGCAGGCTCTTCTCTTCTTTGAATCATAAAAATAAGGGGGAGGTAGAGGTATATGCTTGGTTCATCCTCCTAATGCATTGGTAAACCTGAAAACCCAAGATACTGGGTGAAGAACCTAACCACAGGTGGAGCAGATTCTCACTCAATGTGAGTCAGGAAATCAGCAGGAAAGAAAACTTTCTTTCTGGAGTCCCCTCACTCACCAGGGTTTCCCCCTTGGTGACATGCCTCATCATAGGGGCCATCTCAGTCCTCTACGAACTGAGGCGTGCTGCGACTTGCAGAATTACGTAGGAGCACTTTAGTGAAGACTATGTGTGGTGCAAAAGTGTAGTGGAGTAGACACAGGTAAGTTAAAAATACTTAGCTAGTGGGTGAAATATTGTATTCTTGCTCCTAGTTGGTATGTTTAAAAACGGGGTAAGATATTGGAAAAACCTAGCTATAATGGGTTAGGAATCCCTAGTATATGACAACATGTTTCGAGCATTCCCCAGAGCTCTTCGTCAGGACTACACAGGGACCAGCCCTGTGTATGCCGCTCCTAAAAGACCTATATTCACGTAATCAAAGGAAATGAAAAATGAGACTGCGCTACAACTAATAGGCATGCGTTAATACATACGATCAAACATTGTCACGTAGTATTTACAAGGTAGCAAAATTGTGCCCCATGGTTTTGGGGGGATGAGGGTTCTCGTATTCCTAATTTTAGCGGGAGTTCTCCTCACGGTAGTTCACCTAGTTGGGTCCCCTGCGGTCTGGAGGGGAACCAACTAGGTGACATACCCGAGATCCTATCTGTTTATTGCCGACTGCAGAGCCACCTGGGATTCTATCTATTATCTGCCCTTGCGAGGTGTCATCCTTGAGGCAGAGACGGTGTCCTTCATTCTCAACCATCAGGTTAGGGGGTGGATTCATCCCTAGAGGTTTCTTGGCTACAGATACATTTAGAGATTTGCATATACATAAACACCTACACATCCAGACTAGGCTAGGTACACTTAGGCAAACAACTTAAGGCGCACATTTTAGGAATATGCAAGTGCTACTATTTTTATCTGAAGTGCTTATGTTCATCTCATTAGCACTATGGTAGAAATGTAGCTACGATTTACTATATTGGTACTAGCAATCTCTTTCGTATGCTTCTGTCTCCTGATTATTGCAGCACATATGTTTTAAACAAGGCTGACACTGGACCAAAAGATTCTTATTGAAAAGTTGTAATCGGCATCCTGTGTATTTCCTGAGAGAAAGCAAGCAAGAGTGTGTTCTGACCGACTTTTTCGGCCCTCCTTTGAGGGAAGATGATTGGAGGTGACTCCAGTCTATTATCATTCTAGTGCAAGGATTAGAACCATAGACAGGGCCTATTCACAAGGCATAGTAATATATTTCCGTACCCTTTTCCTTGGATCAGGGCTTATAAACTTATGTTAGGGGATAGATTCATTAGTACTAGTGATAATCCGTCCTTTTGCAAGAGTGTTAGTATACCTTCTATGGAGTTATGCTTATTTCGGGCCTTGTAGGCCTCAAACGGGAGAGACTCCATCTTTCTTTCTGCCCCGGCAGCTTGAGATGCTTTTAGGTCAAATGTAATGTTTTAGTTACGAGGTGTTGTTCGCTTGGAGAGAACCGGCTCAGGCTGGCCCTTATCGAAAGACTGTATTTTTCTCCACTCCGAAGACACAATATCAGGCTGGCCGGCTGGGAACGTGTCCTTGGTACAGGGAGTTACAAGAATTTGGTGGGCGGCAGGTTGCTGGCCGTAACTTTCCATGAAGGAACAAGCTTCGATATTAGTGAAAGCATGAGGCAGTGAATGAGTCAGTCTGTAGGCGGCAGCTAGCGTTAGCATCAATGCCATTAATTATTTCCAGGCAGACAGTCGCCATTTTGAATTCCGAGAAAGACCAAGAAGCTGATACTCTCCTAGACAGATTGAAGTTATTTTAGTTAGAGCAGCTGGCGAGCTTTGACCTATAAGATCAGAGCATTCCGAGTGAAGCAGTTAGTCAAGAGAACGAATACCAGAGTGGCTGAAACTGAGTTATAAGATCGAAGCCGAGAAGTGAAGATGGTCCGTGATTGAGAGGAGAGAGGAGTAGCGCAGAACAGCCAGAGAGAAAGCAGCTAATGAAAGGAAGGTTCCAGTGACTTGGAGGGAAGCAGAGAAGACGGAGCATAGCGGTGCAGACGTGTATCCGTGACTGCAGAAGTGTGACCTTAAGACGAGCCAAGGCACAGACGAGAAGGGAACCTAGATGACTGCTGAATCCAGAATTCACATTAATCAGGTGACGTCAGTCTTTGTCTCATAGTGTGCACATTCTAACCTCTCACTTTCCTTTGCAGGATATATATTCTAGTATAGTATTGTGTTATTATGATTATTGTAATAAAGTACCCCAGTTCCTAGTGAACCAGCATGTGTCTTGTATTCTTGTTCAATCAGGGTAACCTGTTCTTCTAGTCAGGCATGGTTTTCATGAACAGATGTGATTCCCGGTCAGGTAAGGAGTGACTGAGCAATGAGGGAGAGAGGGGCCCCTGAAGTGGAGAATAGATTGTACATCATCTAATTCGGTAACCTGTTGTGTGATCTATAATATTGTAGTATTATATCCCTAGTAGCCAATGAAAGATTCCTTCAAATGGTATGCATAGGAAAGTGATCGTCGTTGGTAAGCGGCGTTAATGAGAACACCAGGCGGGAAACTGGTGCCGATACCCGCAGGATTGCGGCTTGGGATGTAAGTAAGAGAACACCAGGGAGGAGACTGGTGTCTAGACCCGCAGGATTGCGGCTTGGGATGTAAGTGAGAGAACACCAGGGAGGAGACTGGTGCTTAGACCCGCAGGATTGCGGCTTGTTGGGTGGGCACTGACTGTGATCAGTGTGTAATGGTAGCTAATCAGAACTGCCCTAGGGTAGACTAGTCTGGGCCTAAGCTGCCGCGAGACTAACTGGTGTGAGTGTGATATTGTAGAAAACCTATGCATGTATATTGCTAATTTCCCCATCCTTAGGTATAAGGCATAGATACCTGTTGTAAATAAGTCCTGAGGAGGGAGGTGATTACGTTCCGGCTGGGTTGGTGGTGCTCTGAGGAGCTGATTCTATCCGGTCTGAGAATCCGGCCGTTACAGAGTGTCTGGGCGAAACATATTGCACTGCTTACCACGATCCCTGAGAAATCAGGTTTGTCATTTTCAGTTGTTGCCAGAGACTACTATGCACCACTGTTGGGGGGTGGTAGTGGCACTGTAGAGCTAGCTCGTCTATTGGCTGACATATCCTGTGGGGGTGTTCGGAAGCGGTTGGGACACCAAGCCCTCAGTTTAGGTCATCCGAAACGCGCAGGTCCTTGGGATTCCTAGGTACTACACAACACATTAAACAATCTAGACTTGATAGAACCTGTTTCATGAGGTCATTCCTCTAGGGGTTCAGTGGCTTCCCAAACGTTTGCAACAACAGAACATTCCGAGAGCTGCTAATTGGTTTCAGCTTCCACTTTCAAAACTTTCCTTTGCAAACCACTTGTTCTTTCTTTTTCTGTGAATAAGCGGCTTTAAAATAGCATAATGGTAGTCTCCAGTCTTGCAAGATAATCCCTGTGTGCTCATTGTAAATGATGGAAAGACCTAATTTCATTAAATGTACTTAGTCATCTATCTTTAATTTTGTGGATAGTGGTTTGACTCTCTTTTATATGTATTGTCCCTCCCTAATTAGTTCTCTGATGCAGTGGTACTTAGCCTGAGGTCCGAGGACCCCAAGGGGTCTGCAAGGCCTACTCAGGAGGTTTGCAATAGTTTTTACAAAATTAAATAATATTAAAATTAATTTTAAAAAATTAATAAAGTATGTTCGAATGAAGAAGCAAAACTGAATATTGTGAACCCTCTTCAATATTTGATTATATAACATTGGACGAGGGAGGAAAGCATGCCGAGCTCAGCGCCCTACTGAAGAAACCAACAGCGGACCCCACCGACCTCAAAAACTTCCGCCCCATCCCGCTCCTCCCTTTTCCTGCCAAAGTCATAGAGAAGATCGCCAACAGACAACTTGCCGCCTTCCTCGAGACGAATGGATCTCTCGACCCCTCGCAGTCCGGTTTCAGAGCCAACCACAGCACCGAGACCGCCCTCATCGCAGCCACCGACGACATCCCAGCCCTGCTCGACAACGGGGAAACAGCGGCACTCATCCTCCTGGACCTCTCCACAGCGTTCAACACAGTCTGCCACCGCACCCTAGTCCAACGCCTCAGCAACACCGGCATCTGAAGAGAAGGCACTGAAGTGGATCATCTCGTTCTCGCCACCATCGCACGCCAACACAACCTCAACATCATCTCCTACGCCGACGACACCCAGCTGATCCTCTCCCTCACCAGAGACCCCGACACCGCCAGAACCAACCTCCACGAAGGGATGAATGACGTCGCCGAGAGGATGAAGAACAGCCGCCTGAAACTGAACTCAGACAAGACGGAAGTCCTCATCCTGGGACCATTACCCTCCGCTTGGGACGACTCCTGGTGGTCCCCAGCCCTGGGCACCGCCCCAAAGCCCACAGACCACGCACCCAACCCGGGATTCATCCTGGACTCCTCCCTCTCGATGACCAGATAAGTCAACGCCGTCTCCTCATCATGCTTTCACACCCTCCGCATGCTCCGCAAAATCTTCCGATGGATCCCGACCGAAACCAGGAAGACGGTCACCCAGGCCCTAGTCACCAGCCGACTGGACTACGGCAACACCCTCTACGCCGGAACCACAGCCAAGCTACAGAAAAGACTCCAACGCATCCAGAACGCCTCCGCCCGACTCATCCTGGACATCCCCCGACGCAACCACATCTCCGGCCACCTGAGGGACCTGCACTGGCTCCCCGTCAACAAGAGGATCACGTTCAGGCTCCTCACCCACGCACACAAGTCTCTCCACGACCTGGGCCCCAAGTACCTCAACGACCGCCTGACCTTCCACACACCCACCCACCAGCTACGGTCTGCCAGCCTCGCCCTCGCCGCCGTACCACGCATCCGAAGAGCCACCGCCGGAGGCAGATCCTTCTCCTACCTGGCGGCCAAGACATGGAACTCCCTCCCCATCCACCTCCTGCAGACCCAGGACCACCTCTCCTTCACGGAGCAACTGAAGACCTGGCTGTTCGAGCAGTAGCAGACCCCTTCCCCAAGCGCCTTGAGACCCTTCCGGGTGAGTAGCGCGCTATACAAGTGTCATGATTGATTGATTGATTGATTGAAAGCTTGTACTGCTTGCACTTAGTTCCGGTTCCATTTGACGAGTCAGTGGTTCTCTGCCTCAGCAAAGAGCAGAGGGAGCATGGCTGTGACCCAGAAAGACAGAGAGGCAGCGAAGCGGTGAGGATAGCGGCAGGAGGAGCAGCAGGCAGCGGCAAGCAGCGTAGAGTGTAGTTCGGCAGCGTGTTGAGGCTCCGCAGGAGATATTTCTAGGAGTTCTCAGAATAGCCAATCCCATCATTTCTGCTCTCTGCAGCCGCCGCTGCCGTTCGTTGATTGACGATGCGGGTTCCGCGCTCTGCGTTGCACCTGTGCTAGCTAGAGTCTGCTGGCTACGGGATCTGGAGCCGCATGATGAGGAGAAAGAGGCGGACTTGCTTGCAGGAGCCACTCAAGTGAGCAACCCGAACGAGCGAATATGGTGAGGAATTAATTTTAGTTGTTTAATTTTCTTGAGTAAATCTGCTTCTATCTACCGCCGACGCTCGCAGCTTGCCATTTCTTTGACTGCCCTCACCTGTGCTTGGTTGGATTTTGGTCTAGAGCCTGTGTCTGGCACTTGGAGCTGATTTGTGAGGATCAAAGGAAGCAAGGCAGAGAGCGGCCACCAATAGCTGATGGCTTTTGAGCGAGGGCACGTGTGGACCACGGAGGTGGCCCGACTAGGTTCTGGTGCAGCCTGTGATCTCATCTGGTGAACCCGTCTCGTCGGTCAGTATAACACAACAGTGTGGATTTGCTGCAGACTTCCTGAGGGGCTCTTGTGGATTGATCTGGATTACTGAAGGGAAATTAAGAGCCCATTGAGCCCTTTGAGGTGCAGGCCCCCTTCCAAAATGTGCCCAGACCTAGAGTATTTGAAAGGAGTTTTGCACCCTGTAAGAGGGTAGGGGAACTATGCGATCAGGCAAGGAGAGGCCACCTTTTCCCCCCATTAAGAGGGAAAAGAACAACACCAACCCTCAACATCTCTAAATAAAATGGAAGTAAAACTATCCGGGAAAAATCAGTTGTTAATATCCCCAATTATACGTATATTTAGGAAACCAAAGAACACTCCAAATAAGTTTGACTTCATGAAGGATCCATTGGGAGCCATGTTAACTATGCAACCAGATTCATGTAAACTACAGACTCCAATGAAACCGCGAGTGACGCAAGAATAACAAGATCAAATCAAGGATTAGGTGTGCCCGAGGTGGCAACTGCGACGTAAGGCCCTCTCTGATCAACCGGAACTGATACTACTCCCTCTCCTTGTCTATGGCTGTCCTAGTAATTACCGTCGTCAGTTCCCTGATTGACGTAATAATCATCTACATTGTACTGCGCAGATCTTCCCTGTGATGGTCCACGTTGATCGAAACAATTGTTGGAATCTGACGAATTATCTGAACGATCAGTTTGAACACCACGACCTCTACCACGTGATGCCTGTTGCGGACCACTACGACCTCCTCTAGACGAACTGCCACTATTTCGATCACGTTAAACTGGACAATCGAATTTCAAATGACCCTCACCTCTACAATAGGCACACTGATTGTACCCCAACGAAGATCTCTGCGAAGAGGAGTCATTTCGCGATTGCGACCTGTTTGACTGTGACTGTGATCGATTACGCTGTTGCGAATCATTCTGATTCGAACGCGGGGGATACGCCTGCTGCAACAACACTTTAGTTTTGAGTTCTTTCGTCTTTTTATCGGCACGATCATTCTCTTCTTTCTCCCTATTCTCATAATACTGTGCCGTAGCCAATATTTGAGCTGAAGTAGAGACAGCCCACGCACTCTCAGAATTTCTCAATTTGTTGCTCAAGTCCGGCAATAAGTTAGAGACAAATTTGTCCACGAACAACCTCTGACCTCCCTCGGTACCCATATCCTGACCACTATGATCAATGAATGCCTCCTCAAATCTCGTAAAGAAATCAGAGACACTCTCGTCCTTCTTCTGTTTGCAAGCGGACAACTTGTCCCAATTCACCTTCATAGCTGGCATAAGTGTTTTCATTAGGGTAATGATTCTCTGAGGGAGATCGGTAATAAGCTGATCAGGTTTAGCCCCACCAATTTGTCGTGTATCTGCCGCAATAAGAGCAGGCCAGTCGCCACCTAATTCTGCTACATGATTTTCTTGACGAATCTTTGCCCATACCGGTTGCGGTACGACATTACCAAACAACATATCTATGTCGGCGAGATTCATTATCGTAGCATCTACAAGCTGTGATAATTCTTTATAATACCCTGCAGGATTTTTGCGAGGGTCAGGCAAAGATTGCTTCACCTGCAAAACTTCCGATCGTTTCCATGGAAGATGTATCCACACTCTCCGAATATGTGGCAGGATCGGCGGAGCAGCACCAGGGTTACCCGGGATCCACACTGGTGGAACCTCACGCATGGGATACTGACCAGGCGCTCCTAGCGGTCCCTCAATGTCTTCTACGAACAATGCTCGAGGCATTATAGAGGGACGAAAAGACAATAACTGCTCGACAGCACGTCGAACATTGGTGCCTACTAACATTCCGCTCGAAAACTGAAGCTGTAGATCAGTCAAAGCACCTAATACTTCGTCAGAAGCATCAGCCGATATTAGATCACGTAATGACTGACACATTTGTTCGAAAACGAACCTCTGCGTCGGCATATTGAATTGACAGAACGTATCTAACACCACACGAGGAGGATTTCTAATGGGGTATTTCATCCAATTCATCGCCATATTATACAATGTGTCACGTTCCCTACTACCGGGAAGCTGACTACGTCTCTGAGGACCGTCCGAACCAGCGGACTCAAGTATAGGTCCAAGAGAATTGAAAAAGTTAGCAGCAACAGAAGGAGTACGACGTCGGGCAGATGGAGAAGAATAACATAAGGGATTAACAAGGGAAGTGTCGGAAACAGAGGGAACAGCGGGAGTAAGTAGAACAGGAGCAACAGCAGGAGCAGGAGTATGAGGAAGTACAAGCGGAGGAGCAGTAGGGACAGAAGTAGGCAAGGGAGCAGGAACAGTCGGAAGAACGGGTACAGGTTGAGGAACAGGTTGGGGAACAGGTACAGGAGCAGGTACAGGGGAAACCACAGGAGCTGCGGTACCCTGTGCGTACGGAGGTGGTGACTTCAGAAGATAGGACAGTAAAGGGTCCTCAACTGATTCCTCTTTCTTATCCGTACCCGTCGGTAAAGCGGGGTAACATTTATCTATAGACATGCGCTGCAATCTATCGAAACTTCCTTCTCCTTTTCCTCCTTATCTCACTGGAACTGCTCTGCGTTCTTTACCGTTGTAACAATTCCTTCTCTCTTATTACGTTTTACCTGTTTGATTTCTCTCTGCTTGGCTTCTTTGCGCCACAACCGAAAGGAATCAAACATGGCCGGCCTTGCTTTTCTCTGGAACAATTTAGCTTCAAGATTGTCTAGAATCGGAGTCTCAAAACTACCATGAGGTGGCCAACTAACTACACCATCCTTCTTAGTGTAGCGAACCCAACACTCATTGAACGTAATTGGACCTAATCCATGTTTGCTATATAACTCGTAAGTTGGAGTTCCAACCGGAGGTATCGGACATGAGTCCTCCAGTCGGGAATCCGCACCACACTTTCTAAAACAGCTGAACAAAGTACTGCGGCCAGGCATCTTGCACACCAGCCGAGTTTCACAAACTTCAAGGGTTATAGGATTTACAAAGTCCCTGCAAAGAGCAAAAACCCTCGGTTTTTGGCGACTGCAGACGTCAAAGATCACAACAAAGAACCAAGTACTAAGAACCACAAATGCAATGGAACCATGCAACAACTAAGCACCCACAACTAAGGACTATGGGAGCGACCCACAAATACTTAACTCAAAGATCGATGGCGTCACCAGGAAGGCCCGTCAATCGTCTCGCTGTACCAAGGTCTACTCCAGGCGCCAAAACAGGTCTACAGTCAGGGCAGCAGTCCGTCGCAGCCGTCAGGAGGCGGGAATCTTCCCGGGAAAAGTCGTCGGGCCACTTGTTTCGACAACAGGATCGATGAAGCGGGGTGCACCTTCCCTCGGAGATTTCACACGAAGTTCCTCACGATCGTCGGGCTTGGACCGGTACCACTGATGCAGCCCCACGTTGGGCGCCAACTGAAGGACTGGGTTTTTCTAAGACCCAGCGGTGCCAGGGGACAACACCTGAAACCTTCGTGGGTAACCTGTTCCGGCGTACAAATGACAGAGACACGGGACACTTCCTTCGGCGTCAAAGATTCGAGGTTTATTACTGCAGGGAACACAGAAGTCACGAGAAGTACATCACATGTAGGTTCACGGAGCCTGATTCGAATTGCTACTGTGGGTCGCTCCTTTTATACAAGTTTCTCTCATAGATTAGCATGATACACAAAGGTTTACAACTTGGTTCCCATCGTAAAGACCCAAAAGGGGTTGCTTTCATGCATTCAGGGCCCTGAACATAAGTACAGAAACATTTGGTGGTTCCCAACTGTAAAAACCCATCTTCCCACCATTAGTACATTCCAATCAGCAGTAAACAGATCGAAGAAGGAACAGAAACAGGTGCAGAGGAAGGCAGAAACAGTGGGGAGATCGGAAAGGGTGTAAAAGGGGGTGGTATCGGGAAGCACAAGCTGCAGGCATCAAAGGGACGTGCCTAATGAGATGCACAACTAAAACAATAGACCGGCACGGCAAGATGAGCCTCGAGCGGGGCCATCTGCCTTACAGTGTCATCCCCCTCATCATAAAGACACTTTCAAAGGAAACGTGTCTTCCGCAAAAGTCTTGGGAATCCCAGGGTCGCGAAGCGGACAGCGTCCGTTCGCTGGCTACTTGAGGGCAAGAGACAAAATGGATGCCGTATCTAAGATGGAACCCGTGGGTACAGATAGAGAAACCCACAAAACAGACGAACGGTTTAGGCTAGCACAGCGAAAACGCGTACACCCACTAAACTCGTCATTTGCGGTTCGTAGATACCAGACTCGACCATATTCGTGCGAGTCGAAAAACACCACTTACGATCGTCACGGAACCTCACTGTGGGTGTAATATCTCTTGCCCCGTTTAAATTTGTATATACCTTATTACTACCTAACTTTAGTGTCACATTGAGGGGGTTGTGGTCACCGAACAAGGTCTCTATCACTGTGAATTTTGTCACACGGTCTAAAAGTTGTGGGGACATAAAAATGAAATCAATTGTAGAAGAACAGTCCCGCCCTCTGAGCGCAGGGGCGTAGAGTTCGTTAGGAACATGGCTTGTATCCATAATGTTACTTAAGGTGTGCTCAGTTAGTATATTAGCTAGTTCAATACCCCTGCGTTCGGCCTGATCTGAGTGGTTTCTGTCTGCGGTAGTACAATTCTTAACAATTTTTGCATTAAAGTCCCCCCCAATGAGGATCCCTGTTTCCTCCCCAGGTACCAAACTGGTTTCAAGGTTCCGTAAAGTCTTAGAGAGTACTTCAAATTTTTTGTTGGGAACAGAACAAAAGTCATTGTTATAAAAATTGATTAAATAAATCCGGGTCTTTCGCTTGAACTCTAAAATCGGTATATTCGGGTGTTGTTAGAACTGGCTATTTCTGGTAGGCTAAGGCTGACGCCAAAGCGAGGCAGAAACCACCATTCTAGTCAGGGCAAGGAAGTCACACGCCAAGATAACCTCTGCTCACCCCCTTGGTAGCTTGGCTCAAGCAGTAAGGCTAAACTCGGAGGCAATGTGTAAAGCATTTGCACCAGCGCACAACAACAACAACAACATACTAGGCACACCACAAAAGAGACTCCACACAAGGTTATTATAAAAATAACTTTTGTATTGTAAAAACACATCAGATAAAATCACACATATACATTGTGCCAACTGGCATGGGCAATATTCACAAGGATTATGTACACAAGACAGGGCCACAAGGGCCACTGTCATATTCAGATATAGCACTTCTAGATAAAATGTAGAATATAAAATAATAATCAAAGATAACAACCAGTAGCCACTGGTAACAGGAACCAGGACCTTACTAGGACCACCTGTACTAAAAAAAAAGAAGAACCACCTAAGTATCACACAGCATTTAGGGGTCTAAGAAAGAAAACATTACTCATGATGCAATAAACCTACATTCAGAGGAGTAGAAAAGACAACCACCTAAGTATCACTCAGCATTTAGGGGTCTAAGAAAGAATACATTACTCATGATGCAATAAACCTGCATTCAGAGGAGTAGAAAAGACAACCACCTAAGTATCACTCAGCATTTAGGGGTCTAAGAAAGAATACATTACTCATGATGCAATAAACCTACATTCAGAGGAGTAATAAGGGAAAGAAAACACACATGATGCAATAACACATTCAGAGGTGCATAATAAATCAATAGCGCAAAAACTCACATTAGCAATAACTATTAAAATGCATAGAAATCACATTGCGCCAACACTACATAAGCCACTACCTGTGGCAGTCCCTAGGCCAACTGGCCTTGTGGGGCAAAGATGCCCTGAGTCCAATGTCCGGGCGCGCTGCCATGCAGCGCCAGTCACAGAGTACAAAAAGCCTAAACGTGGCAGCTGCCCACAAAGTGCTGGGCAACTGTGTACATCACAGAAAGGCCTAAACGGTGCAGCTGCCCACTAATTGCTGGACAGCTGGGAATCATCTGTGGCATGGGCTCTCAGTAGCCCTTTGGAAAATAAAAACTGCGCCACCCAGCCATCTGGCTGGACACTAATAAGGCCCCCCTGAGCCTAGCAGGCTCTTAAAACAAATGAGGGGTCGTTGGAGCCCTGCAGGGCTCAAAACAAACAATGGGGCCTTCACGAGCCTCTCAGGCTCTAAAGAAACATGCCCCCAGAGAGCCTCGTGGGCTCTGAATCACTGTGGGCCTCGTTGGAGTCCCTCACGGGGGACTCGGCATTAAAAGGACATGGCCCCGAACCTCAACAGGCTCTCAATCACGTTGGGGCGGCCCACTGCCAACCGGGCCGCCCTTGAAGCCCTCGTGGCTTCCCACATCGAGCGCGAGCTCGCGCTACTGCGGGGGGGGGGGGGCGGACACCGACAATGTGTCCCGGCGCCCCTCCCCTGCTCTGCCCCACTCCGCCCGGCCCCAGCCCAGACTCACCGGGCCTCAGAGGCGGCTCCTCCGGGCGGCTCCTCCGGGCGGCGGCTCTTCTTCGCTGGCGGTGGGGGCAGGCACCGACAATGTGCCTCGCGCCCCCGCCGCTCCTCTCCTCACTCGGGCCCGGCGGTGATCACCCTCACCTCTCTTCAGATGCCGCCGGGCTCCCTCAGCTCATGGGAGCCCGTCCGACCCGCCGCCATGCATCCTCTTCTCTCCCTTCCTTCCCCGGGCTCGCGGTCGCCATTTCTCGGCACCCGGGCTGCGGGGGCCGGACTTCCGGCCGGCCGCGTTGGGATTGGCCGGCCGGCCAGGTACTTCCGGGTCGCCGCGGTCAGCGCGGCGGCCCTCGCTAGGCAGGCAGGCGGGCAGGAATCGCGAGGTGGGCACTCGCCAATTAAATAAAGAACTGGGCAAATCCACAATCGGCAAAATAAGCGGAGTGGACTCCCGCGCCGATCCGCCGCCGGCCTCCAGCAGCAACGCGCTTCCAAGCGCTATAGAGGCACACAAAGCGCTCCAGCACTAGAAGTGCAACCAAAGCGCCATGGGCAGGAAATGAAGCGCTCTCAGCGCTATAAAGGACAAATCCAGCGCTCCCAAGCGCTACAGCACAGAAAAAGCACTTCCAGGTGCTTAGGGGGGCAGAAAGTCCAGCAAAGTCCCCCCCTCAGCCCAGGCAAGGCAGAGGGGTCCCCCCAGAAGTCCTCCAGGCATCCAGGGGCTGGGCAGCGCCCGCCCCTGGTAGATTCAAGTCAGAAACAAGAATATTTTGGAAGGGGGCACAGCCCCTTCTTATACACAGAAAAGCCTTTGAAGTCCTTTGAAGCAGGCAGTGTGAGAACCAGCTAGAACTGGTTATAGGGAAGTCCCTTCAGTATCAGGGACAGAGGTGTCAGTCGCCCAGCGGGAGGTGGAGCCAGCTTTGTAGTTAGGCAGGCACAGCCCTTCACTATCAGGTGCCATCTCCTCCCACTTCCCTGGCAGCAGATGCTGCCTTTCATCCATGGGCTGACTCAGACAATCTCCTGGGCTCTCCAGCCCCTGTCACCCTGAAACCAGACAGTTAATCCACAAGCAGGCCCAGGCACTCTGGGCCAGGCTCACCAGCCAATCACACGCCAGCACCAACTTACACAAATATGCCAACTTCCAAAAGTAGTACTTCTAGACTAGACACAGTCATGCCGCATACATCATTTTGCAGCATTCATTCTCACGAGTTTATACATACCAAACTCGCCCCTACACTCCCCACACATCAGGAACTACCATGGGCATACATATTCCCCATTCATTCCTATGGGAGGGCAGGTCACTCACCATTCATTCACAGAGAGCTCAAGCACTTTACACTGTACAACAGTGAAAAAGTGCGCAGAGGCCTAAAATCACCAACACCAGGTTCCATAAACAGGCTAGGAAAAAGCAAAAAGTCTAGGGGTGAACCTGCCCAACGGGCCGGGTCCAACAGGTGTCCTCTTGAAAGGTCTCTAATTGTGCCACCAGCCAGTGTCTTGATGCCAATAAACAGCCCTCCCACCGCACGTCCAAAGTCTGGTTTGGGTGCTGTCACACTGAAACAGTGATACCCTTCAATATGTAGATTTTCCACGGCCCATGTCTCCTGGAACATAATAATGTCTTTGCCATCCAGTATCTGGGCCCATTCTGGATTTGACAATCTTGACTCTAGTCCTGCCACATTCCAGCAAAGAATGGATAGATCACAGTGCTTGGTACATCTAATTGGTTTACTTCTAACATTCTTAGCTGTATACTGCATGGGGGTAGTCAATGTAAAAAATGCATCCTAGTTACAGGTGTAGTAATGTGGTTTTGTACCAGTATTTCCTGAGTTGAGATAGCCGACATCGAGGATGAATATTCCTCAATATCGGCGCTTACAACTCGACATTCGTCACTACTACCCTTTATCCCCAGTCAGTCCTGTTCTTCTAAATTAGAGAAGGCATATTCGCACCGATTATAGGTTGGGATGTTATATATAGGCCTCAACTCATTGTAACCAGAATTGGAATTTACATTGGGACTGAAGTATGGCCTCTCACTGTAATTGTGCCGAGGCATAATGGGGAAATGTGGATATGGCGTCGACTGACCCATGAATTTAGTCTGAAAATGCTGGGCTGGACCGTTCAAAGGATTGAAATCTTTGCTCAATTGATGGGATGGATACAGATCCCTGATTCCAAGATTTCGTTCCTGAAGTTGCGCGGCCGGGTTAAACATGGGATTGGAAGCTGGGGCTAGGTGTCTATAAAAGTAACCCAGGGGGAGCAAAGTCGTGTTGAATTCCCAGGGTGAGGGTAGTGGTGCGTTAGCGAGGGTTTTTTGAGCCCATTGTGGAGACCTAAAATTTATGACTACACAGTCTCCCTCAAACTTTTTTCTCAGTGGACCTACCCACCCGACTCTTTGTGTTTGAATAATCTCCCTTGCTCCTTCCATTGGAAAATTACAATTAGTGGATAGCCAGTGGAGGATCCTATTATTGAGAGTAGTGCGATTTTCCTCTTGGTCATTCTTTAGTTTAGGCACGTTAACCAAAATCAACACATATGCCCCGCATTCAGGAGGGAGATTGATGCGGGTGGGCATCTTCTTCATATTATTTGGTATGTTATATTCTGGTTGAATTACAGTGCGGTTTTGGGAATGGTTCTTAGGTTGATGGGTTGGGGCCCTTTTACTTTTGTCAGTGTTAGGGTCCGTCCTTGTCACACTAGCTGTTTTAGTTATGTTTAAATTAGGAACATGTTTAGGTGGGGATTGATTTTTACTTGTGCTAGGTGCGGGCGTGGTTGGGATTGGTTTATTGTGGGCCACTATTTTTGAATTAATCTTAGTATTGGGGCCACTGTTTTTGTCCTTGGTAGAACCTAATGTCCCAACATCAACTTTATTAGTTAGAGTCAGCCCTGTACCAAATTTTGATACGCGATCGTCCAACACTTTCAACCTTTTGTCCAAATTTCAAATTTGTTGATTAATTGGACCTAGGAGGGTGGACAATATTGTCTCCATCCTTCCCCAAAATGCCTCATTCCCTGATGCTGCGGTGACTTCTGTAGAACGGGTTTTTGCTGCCATAATTTCATCTTTCCCCTTGTTCCTTTCCTGTTCTGCGGGGGCAGGAGCCCTCCGATTGCGCTTGCGCCCTCCTTTGGTTCTGTATGTTTTTGGTGGTGACTCAGTGTCCAGGTGCTTCAATTTCCTTTTGGCTTTTTGGCCCCGGGTTCGCATAGGAGTGCTATCACTTTTGTCCCTCTCAGTGATTGATATGTCAGAGTCCACGTGTGAATCATTGCCATCTAAACGTGGGTGATCGTTTACCAATAGTGCGCAGGAGTCTTGACTGATGTTCATGTCAGGCCTGAGCAAGGTGGGAGTTGATGATAACCTCCTACCTGGGGTAAATTGTGCCAATGGGGCCGTGTCCACGATTATGCAGTTCTCATTAGGGTCTGTGCCTGGGAGTCCTGCATAGGAAGCAACAAGTAAAGAGTCTACTGAATTATCATGGTTCAACAAAAGGGGGGGGCAGGCTTGATGGGAGTGAAAAGCGCCTTTCTGTATTCTGAATGGCAGTCGCAACAAAGTCAATTGTTTTCTGGAGCATTTTATCAATGGCGGTCAGTGTGGGCCGCGGGGTGGTAGTGGTTGATGGATGAGCCAATTTTTGCGAGTCTTTGGGCCTAGTTACTGCTGGTGTTTTTTTCCCCATAGTTCAAAGATGTTATTTAAACAATATGGTTGCTTTGTCACTGACCTGAGATGAGTCCCGATGATGAGAGAAGGGACAACCAAGGGGGGTGGCCCTGCCCTGCCTCCTCCGGCCTCTGACGGCCACAGATGGCCCGCCCTCTGCCCGGGCTCAGCCCGGCGCCGCCCGCGCGCGTCCCGCGGGACGGGAGGCGTTCCGCTCTTTGTTGGCGCCTCCAGGCGCTGGGTCTGACGTCCCAGGTGCGCCTCTGCCACTGGGGCACCTGGGAGTTGTGGTCTGCGTTGGCCGTTTCCCTCACGGCGTGCTGGAGCGAAGGAGGGAGCTGCCTGCTGTTCAAGCCGTTCCCGTCACGGCGGTGAGTCTAGTGCTTTTTTAATATTGTCAAATATCAGATCAAGGGGTATTGGTGTCCACTCCTGAAATGTTATCATCAATATCCATGCCACTATTCAGGTTCAGGAAAGGTGACCAAACACGAAGAAATAGGTCAGTTTTTGCAATTGTGCTAATTTATCATTTCTCAAAGTGGCCAGAAGTTGGTTTTGTAAACAAAACTGATGCCCAAAGCGAGGTTACATTTCTTGATGAGGTTTTCCTTAAGGAGGGGTTACCCAAATGTATTGTCAGTGACCATGGTCCCCAGTTTACCTCAGAGTTATTCCGCAACTACTTAGGATGGAACAATATAACACACAAAACTACGTCTGTGTATCACCCTGACAGTAATGGGGCTGTTGAGCGCTTCAACAGGGTCCTTAAGGGCATTATAAAGCTAGCCACATATAACAATTCAGCATGGAAGAATGAAGTTTGCAAGACTTTATGGACATACCGCGTTACACCATGCAACAGCACAGGACACGGCTCATTCGAACTCATGAGGGGCAGGACCCCCATGTCTAAAGACAATGTGGGCTGGCTAGCTGCCAACAAAAGAGTAGAAGGGTCGCCTGAACAAGTAAGACCCTGTTTAGAACAAAGCCAAGAGGAATGCAAGGCACGTTATTAAACCAAACATAGCTGCAAACCCGTGCATTTCTGTGTGGATGACATGGTACAAGTGAAAGTGAGTGGGTTCACATCAAAGAGTCATAATAGGTTTTCAAAACCACTCAGGGTAGAAAAGGTGTTTTGCAACTCAGCCTTGTAGAGTGATGGTAGAGTTTGGCATTTCTCAAAGTTATCTGCATGCAATCCTGGTTACCAAGATGGACTAGAACCTAGGGACTCACAGTATGGTCAAACACACCGCAGCTCAAAGGGAGGAATGTGGATTTCTGGGAGGATGACGGAAATGTTGGTCAATCACAAGTCACCCAGCGAACAGCCTCTACGTGCTCAGAAGAGCGTTTATCTGTAAATGGCATTGGTGCACCTTCAAGACCAGAGTTGGTCGGCTTGTGATTCCTCCAGGGAAACTCAATGATTGTGTATGTGATTAGCATGTTCCTCTTGTTTTTGCTCAGTATAGAGGAAGATGTGTAGTGTTTACCCTCTCCCTTTTGTCCCCTCTCGCCACCCTTCCCCACCCACCTCCCTGCCATCAGCTGAGCGTTCTGGAACGTTGCCAGACGACGGCTGATGATGACGGCAACAAGACGCTCCTCTCGGATCTCTCCACGGACCCACTTTACACTGTTTGGAAGTTATCAATAAACTATAGTTTCACTCCTTCCTCGAGTTGTCATCTTTACATTCTCTTTAAAATTAAACAGTTATTTCTTTAACATGCAATGGCGTTTAACCTGAATACATCAGATTATTTGTTCTTGTACAACACCCTGAACTCATGTAACAGAAGTTGCTCTCATATCTGAGAACTAAGCAAAAGAAAGCTCTCTAAAATGAAATATGTGCCTAGAATCACACAAATGAGTGAAGCAGGAAGCCAGGATGAGTCCCAGGTTTCTAAGCTCACATGATGAAATGCAGCAAATCCCTTTAACCAGCCTCTGCCGTAAAGGTGACTCTGCCCCGGTGACCCGGACACGATCACACTCACAGGAAGAGAGGAGCTCAGTGTAACAATGTGCCTTTTACTTAAGTGTATCTAGTTGTCCCTTTAAGGGTTTTGATGATTGTTTAAGCAGCACCATGGCAATGGAATGTTTATGTGTGGGCAGCAGGTCAGTTGCACCTGACTAGATCAAGCTGATGGATGGGACATTTCCTTCTCCTGAATAAACTTATCTTTATTCATCCTTCTGGAGATTATTCTTGATTTTACACTCGGCCTCCGCTGCTGACTTTGCCCCCGCTGACCCGGGTACTATTACACTGACAGGACGAGAACAGCTGAGCAGCCGCTGCTCTGACCCGGAAGTGAAGCTGTTCCTGAGCTCTCCACAGAAGGAGAAGCGGGAGCTTTGAAGGAGGAGAGAGGGTGAGACTGAGGGGGGACAGAGGGGGGAGGAGGAGGAGGAGGGGGAGGGGGGAGGAGGAGGAGGGGGAGGGGGAAGGAGGAGAGGGAGGGGGGAAGGAGGGGGCGGAGAAAGAGGAGGAGGGGGAGGAGGAGGATGAGGGGAAGTGGGGAAGGAGGAGGAGGGGAAGGGGGGAAGGAGGAGGAGGGGGAGGGGGGAATAAGAAGGGGGGAGGGGTAGGAGTAGGAGGAGGGGGAAGGGGGAAGGAGAAGGCGGAGGGGGAAGGGAAGGAGGAGGGGATAAGAAGGAGAGAGGGAAGGAGGAGGGAGAGGAGGGGGAGGGGGAAAGGAGGAGGAGGGGAGGGGGAGGGGGGAAGGAGGAGGGGGAGGAGGGGGAAGGAGAAGGCGGAGGGGGAGGGGGAAAGTAGGAGGGGGAGGAGGAGGAGGAAAGGAGGAGGAGGGGGATGGGGGGAGGAGGGCCCGGGGCAGAGGAGGGAGGAGGGGCCGGGACAGATGAGGGAGGAGGGGGGAGGAAGGGGCCTACTTGGCGCGATATAAAACTAAAAAACAAAAACCAGTGGGTGCAGAGAGTTCAGCAGCAAAGCAGGGGGCAGCACCAGGTCTCCTGCAGTCCTTGTTTGCAGCAGCGGTAGCACTGCATGGTGCAGCACATGCGCTCATACAGATGTGCAGTGCTATGACACGGGGTCAGATGCATGGTGCAGCACATGAGCTCATACATGATAGTGAAGATCATAGTGAAGTAGTGTGGCTCACTGGTTAGAGGCGGCAGACCCGAGAGCAGAGGACGGCCTGGGACCAGGGTTCGATTCCTGGCGCGGCAGGTTTCTGGACCAGGGTCAGCGGACTCGATAATTCTCTCGCCTCGGTGCCCACTCTGATCAGCGATCACACTCGGCAACTCTGGGCATTAGCTTGCCTCATCTTCACTAACGGCCCCACCAGACCGCCGGGGATGCCTGGTCTCACCCTGGAGATACCCATTAAGGGACCATCTCTCAGGGAAGCCAGGAAGGGTTTCGCAGCGGTCGAAGCGCCTTGGGACCCTCAGGGTAAGTAGTGCGCTATATAAATGCCTATACATTTACATTTACATTTACACATACAGATGTGAAGTGCATATGACTTGGGGTCAGATGCAGGGGGCAGCACATAATGCTCACACAGTCGTACGACCTACAGCGGGGTAAGTTAGGCGTTGGATGTAGTGTGCATGCCATGAGCCTCTCACACATCGTGCAATCTAGGAAGTGTGAATGCAGTTCATTTACTGCCAGCTCTCATAGTATCCCTCTCTGAAGGGGTATTTACTGTGGGGTTATCGGCCCTTGGAGTATCTCTGGGGTCAAAGGCTCTCTGTCCCCCTCTTGCTGCCCCTCGCTCTGTTCATTTAGAGGTGTCTCACCCAAGGCTCACTGGCGGAGCCTGAACATGCATCAGGGGGGCCACAGGTCTTATCCAGCCCAGCCCTGCGAACCGTCGGGTTGACCAACACTCTACAGTTTTACCACACCAGGCGAGGACTAGCCAGCTCATTAGTCCAGGCACTACCCTCCCGCCTTCTCAGTCTTATCTGCTCTGGACATAGCTCATCAGCTCCACCCGCATCTATCTCCTCTGCTTTATGCCCAGGCTGTGTTGCTCATAATGAGGACAGCAGCTCCTGGACGTGGCTGGCAGGATCGGTAATAGTCCCAGTTGGTTCCCCCACCTCTGTTGGCAGAAGGTCTGCACTAGGTCTGCACTATCATGATAAAGTTGGGCTGGCATGCTTCTCTTTCTGTTTCCCCGGTGCTTCTCTTTCGGTTCCCCCGGGTGCTTCTCTTTTGGTTCCCCTGGGTGCCTCTCTTTCGGTTCTTCTGGGTGCTTCTCTTTTGGTTCCCCAGGGTGCTTCTTTTTCGGTTCCCCCGGTGCTTCTCTTTTGGTTCCTCTGGGTGCCTCTCTTTCGGTTCCTCTGGGTGCTTCTCTTTCGGTTACCGGGTGCTTCTCTTTCGGTTCCCGGGTGCTTCTCTTTCATATCCTGTGGGGCTTCTCTTTCTGTTTCCCCGATGCTTCTTTTTTTGGTTACCCCGGTGCTTCTCTTTTGGTTCCCCTGGGTGCTTCTCTTTCGGTTCTTCTGGGTGCTTCTCTTTCGGTTCCCGGGTGCTTCTCTTTCGGTTCCCCCAGGTGCTTCTCTTTTGGTTCCTCTGGGTGCTTCTCTTTCAGTTCCCCACAGTGCTTCTCTTTCGGTTCCCCCGGGTGCTTCTCTTTTGGTTCCCCTGGGTGCCTCTCTTTCGGTTCTTCTGGGTGCTTCTCTTTTGGTTCCCCAGGGTGCTTCTTTTTCGGTTCCCCCGGTGCTTCTCTTTTGGTTCCTCTGGGTGCCTCTCTTTCGGTTCCTCTGGGTGCTTCTCTTTCGGTTACCGGGTGCTTCTCTTTCGGTTCCCGGGTGCTTCTCTTTCATATCCTGTGGGGCTTCTCTTTCTGTTTCCCCGATGCTTCTTTTTTTGGTTACCCCGGGTGCTTCTCTTTTGGTTCCCCTGGGTGCTTCTCTTTCGGTTCTTCTGGGTGCTTCTCTTTCGGTTCCCGGGTGCTTCTCTTTCGGTTCCCGGGTGCTTCTCTTTCTGTTTCCCCGGTGCTTCTCTTTTGGTTACCCCTGGTGCTCCGACCCAAACACAGCAGTTGGTATTTTAAAGCTTCTCTCTTGCTGCTGTGCTTGGGGTCAGCAAGAGGCAGGATCATATAGGACTTCTGGGGGCGAGACTGAGCTTTGCCACTGTCTGCAGCTGTCTCAAGCCATGGGTCTACTATCCTGCAGTCCTGGTTGGTCGGCCCTCCAACCCCACTCTATGCTTCAGTCCTTCGGCTTTGCTCAGTGCCGTGGATGTGGCCCCAGGGATCTGGGCCCGGGCTGCCCAGCACTGCCTAGTGTTTGGCGATTCTGGGGTGCTGACACCATCCCCCTCGTTAATACTGGTTCAGATTTTACTAGGTTTTGATGCACTTTCTGGTTCTCATTGAAATATTCTCAGTGAATCCTCAGCGTTCCTTCTGCTCTCTCATGCAGGGTCGTTCACTCTTTAACCTTGCGCACACGCACCCGCTGCATCCGCTTTGTTTGGGGCGGAAATGAAATGGGCGATCTGCACCATTCTGGTCTCGATTCACTTAATAACTGTCCTTTTACCGAGAGCCCAAGGGAGCGGCAGACAGAGCCCTATTGTGAGTGGAGGACTCGTCGTTTTATGCCAACTCACCTGCTTGTGTGATGTTTAATAATTGTGAAACTGCGTGGCCCCCTGTTATATATGACTCCCCTCAGTTAGCCAAGGGTCATTAAAGAACAGCACTTTGTTTAATTATATTTTTGCACCCATACTACCAGTGCTTAAATCTAAACTACATGTCCCAGAATGCTCTGTATCCTTGCTAAAATTCAGGACTCAAGGTGTTCTGTGCAATGGGTTCAATTGGTAAACTTGTTCTAGTACATCAAAGATTCAGTATGGCCTTAGTGTATGGGTTTTAACTCCAGCAAAGCATCCTAAAGCCCAAGCTGCCTGGAGCCCACCAGCTCAGTACTATCAAAAGAAGATTGAACCAACATTGATAAAGATGCTTCTTTTTGAGTTTGGATCTAGATTTTTTACTTGTAACAAACTTTTATGTGGATATCTCACCTGCGTGTTACTCCTGTTGTCGGTAAACATGCTAAGAGTTATTTGTGGCATCTTCAGTGGACTCGTGCATAATATAAAAATAAATAGACGTGCATACAGCACTTGAAATCGTAAACATACATCACTGGCATTCCTGTCATTCGTGAAAATAACTCCCCTTTATTTCTCTTCCTGCCTTGTCCGTCTTCACTTCTATATATGTATAAACCTCTCCAGATAGACAGGTACCTCTGACCCTCCTGAGTAAGATAATGGGACCGGCCACGATACAGGAGATGCACTGAGACTTAAAGAGAAGAGTAGGACGAGAGACATGAGGTGGAAGGGAGAGACGGAAATAATGTAGAAAGATATGTGAGGCGATGAGGAAAAGAATATAGAAACATGTGAGGTAGCCGGATGGAAAGATGAAGAGTGGTAGATAGAGGAGGACGTGAAAGAGAAAGAGATTTCAAATTGATGACCTGAACTCTGACCCTAGAGATTATGAATTTGCCAAGTTAATGGTGTTGAATTTACACCCACTCAGCTCACATGAAAGGAAATACCTCGGATCTGATCTGTGCGTAAATTCAGCCAAATATCACTCATCCCTGCATATGGTCCGATCATTATTTGATCAAGATTTGTATTCAGTAGATTTTTGTAACTTGATCCACAAGAGGAAATGTAAACATATGTAAATGGCGACAGATTAATACAGAGCTAGTGTTATCAAGACTATCACAATCCCCCCACTTCCCATTAATTGAAGACATTCTCTCTAAAGAAAAAGAATCCACTCTGTGGCTCAGACAGGCTAGTGACCCACACCCCTCAAATCCATCCGCGTGTTATTAACCCCACCAAGCCAGTGCCCTGATTCAATCCAGAGTTAAGGAGGCGGAACCTGCATGGAGTCGAGACTGGCAGAAATGAGATGATGAAGAGAGGAAAAAACAAATTAAAAACTAAACTTTCAGAACATAAAGGCAAAACCTCTACATGAACACTCCTCTTACTAGGCTATTAAAATCTTAGGAGCAAATAATAAACAAAAAGATTTTTGATATCCTGAATGATTTGTCGTCCCCAGATAAAATCAGAACTACCCTGTTTCCTATCAAAGCATTCTGTAACACTCAAAATCATTTTTTTATTAACAAAAAACAGCAGTAATTCTGAAGTTGAGTCTGAAAAGAACTCTACTCTCTTTATCCTTGTTTGAAGAAATAAACAAGCTCCATGAAGTAGTGATCAAGGTAAATTCTGCTCACCAACTGACCCTTGCCTTCCAGCAGCCATTGAATCTCTGACCTCAGCAATCCCCTGCAGAGCGTTTTCAGCAAATTAATAACGGAAGCGATCAATTCAAGTGCGTTTAAAAATGCTGTAGTGCTTCTGTTACTGAAAAAGATGGGAGATGTCCTGGATATACTCAAGATGCCCAAACCTACAGCTAAAAGTCTTGGAGTGATGGGGCCGGATTCACAGAACTAACTTAAGACAAAATCCTAAACTTACTACTTTTGGTATTCACAGAAGTTAGGATTTTGTCTTAAGTTTATCTTAAGACAGACTTAAGACAGACTTAAGACAAAATCCTAACTTCTGTGAATACCAAAAGTAGTAAGTTTAGGATTTTGTCTTAAGTTAGTTCTGTGAATCGGGCCCATGGACGATAATAACAACCAGCAGTAGGCTCTAAATGCATATTTATACTGAAACTACTTAAGAAAATATCTGCAATGCACCCACTTTAGGCAAGAAAAGCAATAGCGGTGCCCGCAGTCCTATCTAGATCGCATTATGCCAACCGAGTATATGTAAGATTATCCAATAACACATTCATAGACTACAAGTTATTCACAGAGAGACAGCTTGTTTACAACATCTTCTTCAGAGGTGGGCACGCGCCACACCTATATTGAAATACCAAAACCACTATCAGACCCTCTGCCTCACCTCCAAAGGGTTGAGATTGCAAGGCAGGTGGAAATGCATACACCCGTACAAAACTTATGATCTCACTTGTTGAATATTAACAAAACTGAGATTGTAATTCTAAAGAATAGGATCAATCTTTGGAGCCAACGTTACTCGCCAACAAAAATGAAATTGTTACCGGAGCCTAAACCCTCAGCTAAAAGCTGGGCGTGATAATCGATAATAATCTTGAAATCTTTTTCAGTTTAATAGTCAATAAAGGCAATTCATACGTAAGGCAGTCAGGCAAAATCATCCGGTATTGAACGAATACAGCAAAGGTCAACTGACCCACGAGCGCCAATCCGTCCTATCATCACTGATCTAGAATGGGCAAACCTTAACCCCGAACCTTCAAATCACACCCCCACCCCCACCCCCTGAGCGTTCATAGTAGATACAATAGAGATTGATCTTGTTAACAGAGTCAGTCTGAGCATGGCAGTCAACCGTAGAGCATCATCTTCCCAGCTGTAAGAGTTTCTCTCCCCTCCCCTTGGCGTCATTCGCTCACCTCCATTCTCTCTGGCATGTCCCCCTCTAGAGAACATGTATAAGTGAGTAGGCCCTGAATTATCTCAGCCCAGGTGGCGAGGGCCTCCTATGCTTTGGGGTCTCTTCTCGTCCTTCTCAAGTGGAAATTTAAACCTATGCAAACGCCAGACCCACTCCACTGGATCAACCTCCCAAGCCCTCCTCATCGGAGCCCGGGGACTCATCCAGTGGATTGCAGCTACCCTCTTAGCTATAAGGAGCCTCGCATAGTGTACTGGCTACTGAGCTTCCTTTTTGGGTTCTCTGGAAGAAGGCCCAGCAGACATGCACATAAAGGAATCTCCCAGCCAATGGCCTCCTGTAATTCAACTAAAACCTCAGTCCAAAAGCCCTATATCTTTGGGCAGTGCCAAAAGCCCTGTATCCTTGGGCAGTGCCAAAAGCCCTGTATCCTTGGGCAGTGCCAAAAGCCCTGTATCATTGGGCAGTGTGAAAAGCCCTGTATCATTGGGCAGTGCCAAAAGCCCTGTATCCTTGGGCAGTGCCAAAAGCCCTGTATCCTTGGGCAGTGCCAAAAGCCCTGTATCCTTGGGCAGTGCCAAAAGCCCTGTATCCTTGGGCAGTGTCAAAAGCCCTGTATCATTGGGCAGTGCCAAAAGCCCTGTATCCTTGGGCAGTGCCAAAAGCCCTGTATCCTTGGGCAGTGCCAAAAGCCCTGTATCCTTGGGCAGTGCCAAAAGCCCTGTATCCTTGGGCAGTGCTAAAAGCCCTGTATCATTGGGCAGTGCCAAAAGCCCTGTATCCCTCGGCAGTGCCAAAAGCCCTGTATCCTTGGGCAGTGCCAAAAGTCCTGTATCATTGGGCAGTGCCAAAAGCCCTGTATCCTTGGGCAGTGCCAAAAGCCCTGTATCCTTGGGCAGTGCCAAAAGCCCTGTATCCTTGGGCAGTGCCAAAAGCGCTGTATCATTGTGCAGTGCCAAAAGCCCTGTATCATTGGGCAGTGCCAAAAGTCCTGTATCCCTCGGCAGTGCCAAAAGCCCTGTATCCTTTGGTAGTGCCAAAAGCCCTGTATCCCTCGGCAGTGCCAAAAGCCCTGTATCATTGGGCAGTGCCAAAAGCCCTGTATCCTTGGGCAGTGCCAAAAGCCCTGTATCCTTGGGCAGTGCCAAAAGCCCTGTATCCTTGGGCAGTGCCAAAAGCCCTGTATCCTTGGGCAGTGCCAAAAGCCCTGTATCATTGGGCAGTGCCAGATCACGTGTAGAAAGTCTGCGATCTCTGTGTGGTAGTTCTGGTCTCTAGTGGGATATGTACTGTGCAGGCGTTTGGGGGAGAGGTAGGTCATGTGTATAATATTTTATTGTTTTAGCTTAAAACGAGCAGACACCGCCACCCTTTTTATTCTCGTATTCATCCTGAGCCACTGGGTCTTCAATATGCCGCTGCCAAGCCGTTTCAATTGGAAGGGGCTTTAGTCATTTATCGGAGCGTACTGCCCAATATAAGTGTGTAATTACGACCCCGACATTGACAACAATGTATAGAGTGTTAGTGTGTTCTGGAAACGAGCTTGTTTAGTTTAGCGTCTTCTGAGGTGGGCAAACGTCACACCTATATTAAAATAACAAATCCGCTCTAAGACCCTCTGCCTCACCTCAAGCCCCTTACTTCATTGCAGGCCAGGTGGAGATGCATAAACCCGTACAAAACTTACAATCTCACTTGAATTTACTTGCTATTCCAAAATTATAGAAGATCAGATCAGGTGGTTGCAGCTTTGGTACAAGCTCCTTCCATAGGGAACTCTCTCCCGGTTAAATACATTTGAATCTAACTTAAGTGTTTTCCCAGAAATATGATAACCCACAAGCCTACTAATACTACATTCTTGTCTGATTTGTTGTCTTCTCTTTGTCTTCACTTTTATGAATTTCAGATTCAGTGCCAAGAAACCCCAGGTTGAACATGCTCTCTATAAATGCAATGACATAAGCAGCATTTTGTAGATCCTGTAGAGGTTTGATATGTTGGCCGTGCTTCAGTCACTTAACTGAATATTGCAAAAGAGAGCTGCACAGTGCAAGTGAGGATGATAGCGCAGTCTTGTCTGCCAGGGTATTATAAACCTTCGATTGCTGCAGTTCTCTTTTTTAGGTAGCACAGTGTATAATTTGGACAGAGCAAGGAACAGACATAGGCCCTGATTTAGATCTTGGCGGTATTCCCTCCGTCACTCCACGGCAGCAGCTTCAAGTACTCCGTTGAGTTGCCGGTATCCCGCCTGCTGTATTTAGGTGTGTGCTGGCTGAACCATTTTACTCACCGGCAGACTGTTTTCCGTCGCATAAGTGGCACACACCCCGACTCGGCGGTCTCCTCTGCTGGCTAACATAACTCCGTCCCCATCAGGCCAGCCGTATTGTGCCAAGCCTATTTAGATATCCCTGTTGTGCTGGGGTTGTCCTAGCTGCAGTTTGCTGATGGAGTGAGTCCCTGGTGGAGTGGAGACTGGTAAGTACTACTTATTAATGTGTCCATACATATATGTTGTATGTGCTTCTAAATACATATGTACATAGTGTCATGCCCCTTTTTGTTACATATTGTATGCCACACAAACAACATTCCCACGCTATTGAATGCACACCCACAGGCATCACAGCAATAATATATTTTTTCAAGATTCAATACAGATGTATTCATTTGACCTTTTTAAATTATTAAATGACTACTGCATTGCACAGGAGAAAAAAATTGAATGTAAGAGCAATGCAAAAATACGTAAGGCTACAGCAATTGTCAACATATGATTCATAGTAAGACAAAGTAAAAGTAGCTTACCTCAGATCCCGGCGACAACGGAGTCATTTGGCATCGTGGTGCTGTTGAAGTAGCAAAGGTGGAACCTGGATGAAGGGATTAAAGACAGAAACAGTAGTGGAAAACACAAAAAAGTTAAGTTTTTATTCCTCATTTCCTTTGATTCCAACGCAAATTAGGTGGGATTCCAGCCATAGTTGGTTCGACGGAAAGCTACAGCGTGATTAGCTCGCCGATCATCTTGGCTGGAGTGCCTCCAACAGCCGCTTCTGCCTCTTACACCCTCAATGCAGTTGAAAATTCCTGGCAGAGTCGGTTGAACTCTGGCGTTCTTTTCTCTATGGACCCGTCAACATCTAAATAGAGTGGATGAACCGCCAAGAAGGCATGCAAGTTGAAACAGAGATGGCTAAACCATACTGCCAAGATCGAAATCAAGCTTATTGTGCTGGAAACACATTTCAAATCAGTTTCTTTCTTAATGCATGGACTAGGTTATGGGCATTGTGAAAATCTAATGATTGCATTTTTGGGTGGTTTTAGACATGAGCGATGTTCTCTGATCACACCGGGCTTGGTGAGACGGGAAGGAATATTTTGACCTAACTGTCCTGTGATAACGTGTTGTGTTTTCTCTTTTCCTTCTCTCTGCAGACACTTGAGACTTGAAAATCAAAGTACCAGAATGGGGAGAAGACGGGCTCCAGGAAAGAAAGTGACAACGCAGTGTTCACGTGAATCCGTAAGAGCCACAGTCCCATCTTTACCTCTCCATAACGTCTCCACTTCAGGATCCCAAAATGATGCTCAGAGGGACATGGACCTGGAACCGCTTTTGGAGGACCTGCCCCACATTATCCTTTTATCCATGCTGGAGGAGTTGGAAGCCAAACTGGATAACTTGATGAATACTGTGGAGGACGTACCTTCTAGAGTTGCTGGGATGATTAAGAAAATCTGGATAGAAAAGGATCAAGGTTACCTAGATAATGGTGGAGTGTCTTTGGAGGTGGTTTGTCCAGCGAGCATTAGAGATTGTGCTGTTAGCCAGTCTCCGGCGACACCTCAACTGGACAGGCCAGTGGAACCGAGCTTGTGTCTTCAGACAGTGTGCTATGATGGGCATGCACTAAAGCAGGAGTGTACGCTCTCTTCTCCAACCAATATTCAAGGGCGTCCAGAGGAGCCAAACCTTTGTCTACAGCCAATGCTTCTACATCGATGTGACCCACAGCAGGACCAGTGCTTGCAACCTGGGTTTCCAGATGTACACGAGTCGAAGCGAGACCAGTGCTTGCAACCTGGTTTTCCAGATGTACACGAGTCGAAGCGAGACCAACGCAAGCAGCCTCGGTTTCCAGATGTACATGAGTCGCAGCAGGAAGAGTGCATGCAGCCTGGGTTTCCAGATGTACACGAGTCGCAACGAGACCAGTGCATGCAACCTGGGTTTCCAGATAGAAATGGACTACAGCTGGATTGTACTTTATCCATATGCCCTCAGACAGATCCTCCAGGCAGATCACTGGAGGCAAGCCTGTGTCTTCCCTCACAATTTGTTGTTGGCCAGGCACCAGAGCAAGACCAGAGGGTACAGTCAGCGTTCACAGAAGAGAGGGAACCAGAAGCGCCCCTGAAGCAAGAAGCATCCCCATTGTCTACTAATAGCTGGGACCAGCAACAGAACCTCTACCCACACCCGCTATTTCCTGAAGGACTCGAACCACAGCAAAACCCCCGTATACAACCCACGCTGCCAGATGGGACGGAACCTGAGGATCCCTTGGAGGAAGAATTGATATGTTTTTATTTCCAAGATCCCCAGGAGAACCGCACCCTACAACCCGTGTCACCTGATGGGATGTCATCAGATGAACACTTAGAGTCTGAGCTATTGTCCTTTCATGAGTTGGTGTCACAACAAACTCAGCGCCTACAGCAGCACTTATGCTTGAAGCAGGAACTTCCTTATGCACAGGATCCAAACGTGAACTACGAGCTAGAATCTATGCGCCCTGAAGCACAGGAACCAGAGCAGAAGGAGAAGCTAGATCAGACCTGTGCAGATGCACCAGGTTCAGATCAGAACAACACGGTGGAATCACTGCACACTGCTGCACTGGATCGAGAGAGAGAATCAGTGCTTCCTGAAGCACAAAAAACAGATCAGAACAAAACAGTGGAACTGCACACCGAGGAGCAGGATTCAAATCTGAACTACAAGCTAGAACCAGCCTGTACTGATGCACAGGGCTCAGATCAGAGCTACATACTCGAACCACTGCATCCTGAATCACAGCATCAACATCAGAACAGCAAGGCAGAACTGCTCTGTCCTGAAGAGCAGGATCAGCCTGTGCCCCCATCATGCGTAGAACTGGATACAAATACTGCAGATGAAGACGCCCCCTCAGACTCAATGGAGACAGGACCAACACAGTCATATTTATTGCTGTCCAAAGTCACCCCAGGTATGTGTTTCGCTATACATGGACACGCGGAGTGCATACTAACACATGTAACCTCTTTAGAATGCATATTAGCAGGTTTTAGAAAGTCTCTGAGGGGATCATTTGCTGTTGGGTGAACCCACTGAGCGATACTGACCCCCAGTGTACACAGGGTGCAGATGTGCCCCTGCACTCTTCTCTGTTTCCACACAGGACTGCATCCTTCCTGTGCAGAAACAGGCCTGGTTATGGGACTCTGCATGAGACAAATAGGACAGTAGCTCTCGTCCTTCCTTGACCGTCCCTATTCCAGCTGAGGTACTGGAAATAGCGCAATTCATGGGAGAAATTACTGGCCAGACTCACACGTAATAGTCGGATAAAAGTGATGTGGTGTTCATTGAGAATAGCCGACATGCACAGTCTAGAGAGGGAACTGTGTTTCCAGTTGCACAGTTACATTGGGTAAGACGCAGTCGTCTCCAGTTCCTGATATAAAAATCCTAGTCAGTATTCAGCTTCAACAGCAGGGCCGACCAGGGATGTTCTTGCCCCTGCAGGGTTCTCCAAGAGTGCACACGGCCTCGTTGTGAAAGACAGATACACCACGTGATTTGTTGTATGTGACTTGTGAGTTCACCCACCCGAATTCTAGCTCAGTCCCAAGTGTGCTATTAATGGTTTTAAGGGAAGATAAAAGTAGCCATGGTCTCCCTACAGCAGCATCCTGCCTTTAGTAAACTCTTTAACTATGTAAAATGTCATCGCATCATCACACGTAACATGCTGAGTTAGGGTTTGCACACCCGTAGTGCGAGTTATGTATTGTGGTTCTAACTATAACTTGCATATTGCAGTGGTTTGATCAGTTTTATGTTTCAACTATAAATGCACTTTACCCTTGTTTTTTAAGAATTTATTTTTTTATTTTTTTAAAGATCCATTAAGGTGTTATAACAAAACCAACTATAATTTGACTTTAACCTTATTCAGTGAAAATATATTAGGGATAAAGTAACTCCGGCCACACATTATAAGGATATTGCTTGTCACCGAGGAGTTCCATTACTATATAGAGGAACGAGGCCGAAGGCAGAGTTACTTTATAAGGTTATTGGACTCCGAGGTGACTCGCAGTAATCTTATAATGTGCGCCAGGTGGTACTTTATCTCATATAATACATGTTCACACCATCACCTTTCCCACAAACCACTTAAAACCTTGTTGCGTAGCTCTTTCATATGAAAGAGCAAACATGTTTGCAAACAAGAAGAATAAAAATAAAGCCTCTAGTGCAAAATTAAATGCATCAAAAACCTGTGGGATATTTTTTGCACACAAATATTAGAAGCAGTTCAATACAAGTCATAAAAAAGCTGCAGTACCTCCGAACATGTAGAAACATGCAGAAAGATTCCACGATTCCACCTTTCCTCTATCTAAGGAGTTGAAAAAAATAAGCATGTTCTCTTTGCTTGTCACAGTAAACTAGCAAAATGAAGCAGAAGAAAGAAAATCAGCGTTCCATTTGTTGATTTAAACAGCTGCTTCAATTATGTTTTGTTAGACCTGGCATCATTGCTGTGGGTCTCCCTTCATCTTTTCTCTTCCTATCTTTTATGTTGGCTGGATTTAGGTGCTCTGGATGCCGAGCCACTGCTAATCAGTGCCACAGAGCGAATGGTCCCCAGTGTAAAGATGACTGTATGAATTAGGATAACCATAATGCCTAGGTCTGTGTAGCATGTTCTAATAGCGAGTTAACCCTTCATTTCACTGTTACTATTGTGAAGCTATCCGTTCTCATTGGCCAGAATCGGCAGGCTGACGATTACCTTCTATAATCCTATCTGACCCCCATAAACTGATAGTGTGATATGTTTATGCTCAGGACATTGAGATACACCTTTTAGTAAGAACCATTTATATATCCCATGTTCGAAAATGGCTCTTCTGGAAACACGGTATTTTCTTGCCTGAGCTTTCCTGTAGGATTTGCTAGTATGTGTAGTGGCCGTCTGGTTTTGGAACAGCAGGGCCAGCTGGGTCAGACCTGGCTGGAGAGAGAGATCGGTATTCAGGGAAGGGTGACTCTTTGTATTGTATTGTATTGTATGTTGGATTTATGTAGCGCTTATAACCCAGGGGTCTCTAAGCGCTTGCCTTGGGAACCCGTCCAGGCTTTTCCCTGTGAGATATCCCCTACAGGGCATCCCCAAGGTGAAAGCCAGGCATCCCGCCGCAGGGGGCCGTTGTGGAGATTAAGCAAGCTTAATGCCCAGAGTTGCAGAGTATGAACCCATGATTAGGTCAGGCACCGAAGCGAGAATTATCGAGTCCGTGGACATTTGAGCTCAAGACCCTGCCACGTCGGGAATTGAACCCTGGTCCCGGGTCTGACCTCTGCTTCAGGGTCTGCCTGCTCTAACCAGTAAGCCACACTTCTCTTTGATCTGAGCAAGGCCGTGCCTGGAAAGGTGAATGATAGCTCCACCCCCACACTGGGCGTCTGATAGCAGACCCCCGCATTCTGAAAGGGCAAGATGTCGCCTCGTAAACCAAGTGCTCCCCGACCCCACCAAACTGGTTCTGACTGGATTTAGTGATTTGTGGCTTTAGAGAACAAAGACTTTTTAGGTATAAAATGCTGTGCTGGAACCTTGTCCAGGTGTTTTCTTCTGGATGTCAAGACGAAACTCTGTCCGGGATAACAGAGGAAAGGACTTTTGAAACTTTCACCAAGCATGCTGAAGAAACTTCCAGAGGGCCTGAATGGAGAGCGCCTCCTGCCGAAGTCTCAGGGACATTAGACTTCACCCCGTCAGCCGTTGGAATTCCTGTGCGTGGAATTCTGCTTACAGGTGAGGCCTCCGTCGAGCAATCCAGAGCCTCTAGTTCTACTGTGAGGAACACGGACTGGGAATCTTCACTGAATCTGTGTGGGCCGCTGCAGCTAAGAGAGAGCTATCACCGCTGAGAGCCTGCCTGAATTTGAACCTTCGGAACCTTTGCTGAATATGTGTGGCCGCTGCAGCTAAGAGACTGTAGCCGCTGAGTGCCCACCATTGTGCCAGCCTGGTCGAGACCATCCTTCGTCCTGTGGGCTGCCGTAGCTAAGAGATGGCTGCTGCAGCTGAGTGCCCGCACCTTTGCCAACTTTGTATCATCATGATTCATCCTGTGGGCCACCGCAGCTAAGAGAGAGCTGCTGACACTCAGTGCCCGCAATTTTGCCAACTTTGCATCATTGGGATCTGTCCTGTGGGCTGCCGCAGCTAAGAAAGAGCTGCTGCCGCTTAGCGCCCGCACCTTTGCCAACGTTGCCTCATCGTGATTTGTCCTTGGGGCCATCGCAGCTAAGAAAGAGCTGCTGCCGCTGAGTGCTTGCATCTTGGTCACCATTGTTGAGGACTGTCACTATCGTCTCGTGGGCCGCCGTAGCTAAGCGAAAGCTCTTGCCACTGTGAGACCACCACGGAGCTGCAAGATGAGTCATCACCACCACCAGCTTGGCCCGTCGCAGACGCGTGCTGCTGTTGCTGAGAGCCCGCCTGTCCCTGAGTGCCTGAATCATTGTGGGTGCATGCTACGGACCCCTGCAGCCAGGACTTGTGCTCGCTGGGAGTCGGCCTGTCACCATCTTCGCTTTTTTGAGAAGCTGCGTGCTGTATCCCCTTTCAACGGCAGGTATCTGGTGCGCAATGGGTCGCGTAGGCCCCGGCCTTGAACTCAGTCAGTGTCACGTCTGGTGAATACGTTATTGCCTTTTTGAGTCCCTACTGGTTTACGTGCATTGTAGCTTGTTAAAATGCTTTGAGAGTATTGAGTTAAACCTTAGATAAAGATATTATTGTGCATGGTCATAAATGCTTCACACACTGCCTCTGATATAGGCCTAACTGCTCGTGCTACCTTATCACAGGGTTGATCAGGGGTTGTCAAAGGGGGTAGGCCACTTGCCCTGACTTAGGAAGAAGGGTCCCTATTTGGACATTGGCGCCAGCGATTACTAACTAGAGACCCCCATTTCTAACATGTTTCATGACCTGACCTGCCATTCACCCGGGCTGCTGGCTCTTGCAGCTGGCATTTATTTATTTATTTTATTTATTTTATGTTCTTCTATAGCGCAGGAATCTACCCCAAAGGGTATCTCCGCGCTTATGGTCTTCCAAGATGCCAGATCGAAATCATAGTCATAGAGTGCCCTAGATCTTACACAGCCAGAAATAGATGTGTCTTCAGGGATTTCCTGAAGGCATAAAAGTTAGTAATTTGTCTTAGGATGAGGGGCAAAGTGTTCCACAGAGTAGGGCCCTTATAGGACAGGGCACGACCCCCTTGTCTTGCCTTCTTAATACGAGGGACCTGAAGCAATAATTGGTTGCTAGAGCGCAACGAACGGGTCGGAATATACAGCCGAAATAATTCAGCCAGATATTTAGGGCCAGATCCATGAAGACATCTGTGGATTACACAACACACTTTAAACTCAATCCGCTGGCGGATGGGCAGCCAATGGAGTTTATGCAGAAGGGGGCGTGAAGAGGACCTGGGAGGAGCGTCAAGAACTAATCTGGCCGCACTATTCTGGACCACCTGCAGACGGCTCAATTGTTCCTCGTTGGCTGATAGGAGCAGTCCATCGCAGTAATCCAATCTACTGACGACCAGTGCCTGAACCAGCGTTTTCCTGTAGCAGTCATCCAGGAACAGGAACACACGCCTCAGGAGCCCAATGGTCCTGAAACAGGTTCCCGCCACCAGATTCACATGTTCCTTTAGTAGTAACGCCTGGTCAAGCCGTAACCCCAGGTTTTTTACTATCTGCTTAGGACAAGGAGCAGATTCTAGATCCAGGGGCCACCACTCAGGCGACCACAAGAGGGGGGGCTTCTCCAAAAAGCATGACCTCCGTCTTGCCCACATTGCATTGTAGGCAATTGGAGTCCATCCAATCAGTTACTGCTCTCATACCGGTGGAAAATGCGTGTTTAATTGCCGGTGTCAGGGTATGGAAGGGGAACAGAAGCTGAGTATCGTCAGCATACGATACTGGAGTGAACCCATATTCTCTCACAATATCCGCCAGGGGGGCCACATACACATTAAAGAGTGTGGGGCTTAGGCATGAGCCCTGAGGGACCCCCTTAGTGAGCTCTATAGAGATCGATTGATGGGAGCCCAACCTGACAGTTTGTGATTGGCCCAAGAGAAAGCTCTTAAGCCAGGCCAGAGCCGAGCCGCCTAACCCACCTTCCACAGATGACCGAGAAGAATATCATGAGAAACCGTGTCAAAGGCAGCGGACAAATCCAACAGCACCAAGATCATGGAGCCCCCTCTATCCTGTGCCATCCTGATGGTATTGGTCACGGAGAGGAGGGCCGACTCGGTGCTGTGGTTAGGTCTGAACCCAGATTGAGAATTCCAGACCACCCGCTGCCTCGATGAACTTAGACAGATGGGTATTCACATGTTTCTCGGTCATCTTGCTGATATGAGGAAGGAGGGAGATAGGACGGAGATTGGAAAGGTCTGGCCATGGCAGGGCTGCGTTCTTTCGAATAGGGTTCACTACCGCTTTCTTCCATTCACCTGGCGCATGTCCTTCTCTAAGAGAGAGATTGATCACAGTTTGAATTCCAGGTAGGAGCAGATTCCCTAGAGAGCCCACCATCTTCGCTGGCAAAAGATCTAAAGGAGATCCTGTTTTAATTTGACTGGCCAGGGAGGTAGCATCAGGAAGATTAATCTCTGAAAATGTGGTAAATAAAATATTACCACACGCGGATGGCGGAGGTGAAATAGGGAATGTCGGGGAGGAACTGGCGATATTACTCCCAACAATCCCTGACTATTTGATTTTCTCATAGATAAGCTCTATTTTATTCTCGAAGAACAACGATATTTCATCACACAGGGCTTGAGAAAAGTCATCAGGACTCTCACAGGCCACTGGTTTTATGAAGGACTGTAGGATCTTATAGAGTTCTCTGGAAGAGTTGTCTACTTCAGCTAATTGTGATGCAAGACAGCTCCTCCTGGCCATCTTCAAGTTTTTGTGATAGGAGGCCAGGGCATCAGTATACTCTTTCTTACTAGCTTCCATGTGTGATTTCCTCCAAGCTTTTTCGAGCTTTCTACACTTCTGCTTCTCCCCTCTAAGTTCTTCAGTATACAATATCTCTTGTTTGGATACTGGATGCTGTTTGTGTAGCTTCAGTGGCGCCAATAAATCCACTGCTTCCAAAAGAGCTTTATTGTACTTGGTTAAGCCGGACTCAACATTATCTATCTCTGTGATGATGGGTTCCTTCCAGACCCTCTGTAATTCATCCGATGTTACATTACGCCACGGTCTCCGCAAAATAGCGGGAAGAGATTTTTGATGTGGTATAGCAAGACCACAGAAAAGGAATTCAACCATATGATGGTCAGACCAGCTCACTTGAGGCGTTGACCAATATTTAATTTTAGAGCAATTGGTGAAAATTAGGTCCAAAGTATGTCCATTAATGTTTCTGGGGCCCTTATTTTGAATCTCTAACCCTAATATTGTAAGATCTGAGAGTAATAATGCAGTATCGGGGTGACTAGGAAGGTCTGCATGAACATTAAAATCTCCAAGGAGAATAAAATCTTCTTTGACTTTTAAATATGGAGCCAGAAATTCCACTAGAGAGAGTGAGAAGCCCGCACTTGACCCCGGGGGACGGTATACTAACGCCCCCTTCCAGTGAGTTCTAGAGGTGGAATTGATCTTAAAGACCATAATTTCCATCATGGGACAACTTCTTTGTTCTAGTAGAAAAATCTTCAGACCCTCTTCTCTATATACTATAGCAATGCCTCTCCCGGTTTTGAAAGGACGATCTAATTTAAGGACCTTATATCCCCTCGGAACCCCTAGCGTAATGGCGGGAACTGTGTGGGGTTATAACCAAGTTTCTGTGAGGAAACAGATATCTGGCTTTACGATATTAACCAGATCTCAGAATTCAAGATGGTGCTTTGGTAGGGAACGAATGTTTAAAAGAAAACTTTTTAAACTGTTCACTGGCGGAGTTTCCTCAGTATTCAAGCTGGTGGAAGAATTGGTGGGGGATGTTTGGAAACAGGGCCTAATAGGTAGCTTGGTTTTCTCGGCAATACCACCAGTATCCAGATTAGTAAAAGATGCCTGAAAACAGCAATGTAGGCATGAGAATGGGCCTTCGGGGCATAACAGAGAATGCACGACACAACCTACCAGAGGTTCTGGCTGCAGATCTTTAAGCGCCTGGGATGAGCACCGGATACTATGTCTCATAATTGCATCTAAGTCTTTTGAGACAGAGCCCATGGCCCCTGGCCCCGCCCGATCGCGGACGGGCGCAGACGGGCTTCTCTTCAGCTTGTTTTAGGCACGCTCTTAGGCGCACCCCTGCGTGCGATCGCTGCGCGCTCAGAGCAGAAGGAGGGCTAAATAGCCCTTCCTAAGAAAAGCCTAGAACGCTAACTGCTGCTCCGACCGGAAGTAGGTCTGGCTCTTACCTGTCCGCCCTCCGCTCAACGACACTAATTGCCGAGTCGGAACAGGGCGGGCAGGCTGGAGTATCGAGCCCAGACTTCCCTGTGTTGGAATGGGCCCCTGTTGCCCCTTATGGTACTAGGAGTGCGGCGTTAGGAGCGTGAAGGGAACTGAACCAGTAAGTGACAGCAAATATAAAATGTAAAATGCACAAATTAAAACGTATTTTTAAAAGACTGATTTCCTGGCGTCAGGTAGACAAACACGATAGTACAAGCGTGTCTGACACTCACATGACAGCTATGCTGGCGTCAAGCGGGTCGGGGAGACTCTCCCACCGTCCTCCCTACCGCATTGACCTCAGAACTCGACGGTAATAACTTATAATAGTCGAATTCTGATGTCTTTTCTTTTTAATCAGCGACTTGCTGCATCACAAGTTGCTGATAAGAAATTAGGGCCAGATGTACGACCTTTGGGATTTGCGACTCGCATATTGCGATTAATTGTGAGTCGCAAATCCCATGTTTGCGATTCCTAGTGGGGTCGCAAATTGCATGCCTCATGAATATTAATGATGCTTTCGCAATGGTCAACCCCATTGGGAATGGCTGGCACTCCCAGGGATGGTGGCCTGCTGGGGTCAGCAGACCACCATGTCTTGGACTGCCTTGTCAATAAAGCAGTTTTAAAAAAAAATGCAGCCTGCTTTCCTTAATGGAAAACGGGATACATTTAAAAAAGGAAAATGAAGATTTTCAGTTTAATTTTTTAAGGGGAGGCAGTAGTCCCTGGGACCACTGTCTGCCCTTAAAAAATATTTGTGCATCCATTCACAAAGAGGAAGAGGTCCCTTGGGGACTCCTTCCCGTTAGCGAGTGCTTTACTACCCTTGTGAGAAGGGTGGTGAACTGCGTGTTGCAATTGCGGTCGCACAACATTCATAGATAGGTTTTAGACTCGCTATTAGGAAGGAACGCTCTTGGCAAGGCCCTTCCTAATAGGGAGTCGCTAACCCCATTTTGCGAGTCGCTAATTCATTAGCTGCTTACGAAATAGGGTTAGTACATTGGGCAGGCCTATTTTGCGGTCGCAAAGGGGCCAAAATCCCCTTTGCGACAGCAAATAACAGTCGTACATCTGGCTCTATGAGACTTCCTTTTATACAGGGATTACTGAATCCCATGTAATATAAATATATGAACATATAATAACTTTGGAACAGTGCAGTGAATCTGCACACAACTATTTGGGTATAGCATGGCTAGTTTTATGTATGTCTGTCAAGCGGGCGGCCAAGTGCCATTTTCCATTTAATTCCCATTGAAAAAGTTATTAATAGAGCTACAGAAAAAAGGCTGAATGAAATTACAACAAACGTTACTCATGGAAGGGCCTTTGATTCATTTGATACAAATCCATCAGTTATTTTTATGAAGTTGAGCATTTGAAAAGTGTGTTTTTTTTGTGGGCTTCAAATCAAGACACTCGTCAATTAAATTAAAGCGAGCTGGATCTTTAGCCTAGAAATGGTCAGTGAATCTGGACTTGAGGACCAAATGTAAAAATATATTGAACCCGTTTGTATTAAGGAGCTTTTTCTCCTGTCGTCCATTTCGGATACATAAACCCAAAGTTGGGTCCTCCGACCTGAAGCTCCCTGATTGGCTGGCTACAACTCGAACCATTACAGGATAAAGGGACTTGTTCCTCCCATCGTATTAATACTAAAGCCTTAAGGAGATGTGGTGCCATCCTGTCTCTTCCTGGCACAGGAGCTGCCTAATGTTAACATTGGAAAAAAAATTGCTGATTTTAAGACTGAAGCTGGGTTCTACATTGTGATTCCCAAGGGGATAATGGACGGAGCGTTGTAGCAAATCAAACACTCACCCCCTGTCAACTGATCTGGGTTTAACCCATCCTCATTCTTTAGCTCACTCCACCAACCCAGTTCAGACATGGCCATATGCAAATCAGTATGACCCGGTGCCTCATAGGAACAATCCAGCCGGAACTGCCAAGCCATGTCTTCCCTGGACCGGAAACATGCATCCTGGGACCAGTTTCTAGATAATCATCTGTCATCAGCCAGGCTAGCTTGAATCCAGTGGCAAAAAGAGCAAGGGACCCACATTGTGGCCCATGAGGTCTGCAAACCTTGGACAAATGACTGCAAAACATTCAATTGGCCTTGGCCCTGGTGGACATTTGTGATTTTCAGAGACCTGGTGCTTGGTCTGAAACCCTATCAATGTCCAATAAGGATACACAAGTTTGCAAGTGTGGGAAAGTGCCTCTTTTGACATGGTTGCCCCATTTTTTTGCTGATCTATGATGTAGTTTTGTACTGTAAGTGCACTAGGTTTCTGTTAACCAGGTGCCAGATCTCGTTCCCTAATACTGTACCGAGACCATCTGCGGCGTACCACAAGGCTCATCCCACATGGCACCGCTCACCCACGTTGCACGATGGCACGACCTCAACATCATCTCCTACGCCCACGACACCCAGCTGATCCTCTCACTCACCAAAGACCCACACACCGCCAAAACCAACCTCCAAGAAGAAATGAAGGCCGTTGTCGACTGGATCAGAAACAGCCGACTGAAGCTGAACTCGGACAAGATGGAGGTCCTCATCCTCGGATCCACCCCCTCAGCCTGGGACGACTCCTGGTGGCCGATTGCACTAGGAGCATCCCCCTACACCCACCGACCATGCACGCAACCTAGGGGTCATCCTCAACTCCACCCTCTCCATGACGAAGAAGGTCAACGCCATCTCCTTCTTCAGCTTCAACACCCTTCACATGCTTCGCAGGATCTTAAAGTGGATCCCCCACTGAAACTAGAATGACGGTTACCCAGGCCTTTGTCAGCAGTAGACTGGACTACGGGAATGCACTCTACGCAGGAGCCCCGGCCAAACTCCTGAAACGGCTCTAACGCATCCAGAACACCTCCACACGCCTGATCCTCGACATCCCTCGATGAAGCCACATCACACCCCACCTGGAGGCCTGCACTGGCTCCGCATCAACAAGAGGATAACCTTCAAGCTCCTCACCCACACACAAGGCACTCCACAACACCGGACCAGCATACCTCAACAGCCGACTCAGCCTCTACAGCCCCACCCGCCAGCTCCACTCCACAGACCGCGCCCTTGCCACCACCCCCCACATCTGAAGAATGACCGCCGGTGAAACCTCCCCATCCGCCTGTGGCAGACCGAAGACCTTCTAACCTTCAGGAGACTCCTCAAGACCTGGCTCTTCGAACAGTAGCAGCGTCCTCCCCCCCCCCCCCCCCCCAGCACCTTGAGACCCTCATGGGTATGTAGTGCGCTTTATAAATGCTATGATTGATTGACTGAGCATGGACTAGTAGATATCGCAAAGGCATGGTCACTGCTATACGCACAAGGTAGGATAGGAAGCAGCATCAACTTGAGATAACAGTATATGTACAAGATAACAATATTGTCCTAAGATGGGCACAACAATCAACATATAGACATAGAATACGAGTGTAGACATAAAGGCTTAGTATTTGTGCAAGATAACATCTTACACTTAAGAATTGTGGAACTTGGTTGAGGGTTAATTTTCCCGGCGAGATGTCAGTGATGTAAATTGTCTCTGACACTATAATTTTGTGGGACTTTGTTGAGAGTTGTTTTTACTGGCATGAAGTATTAGAAGGGACAGTAGGTGGCACTGGGACCAAATGTATTCTTTTGCGGTCTGGCCTCCAATATTTATACCTGGTGCCCACTTTGAAATAGGAGTTTCCAGAGACTTCCATGCCCATGGCCATGAGTTGTCGGACATCCCCTTCCTCCCTGCCCTGGGTCCAGCTTGTCTGGAGTCCCAAAAGTCCAGTAATAACTCCTTTGTGAGAGTGCTCATGCAGAGCCTTTGTGATTTGCAACTATGGTAAGTGACATCTCCTCTCCCCTGTTAAGTCAATGAGGCCTATCCTGCCAACACCTCGCTTCCAAATCAGCAGAGGAATACCGAAGCACTCAGAGAAGTCCAATGGCCATGTCGTGCGGCCAATAAAGAAGTACTGAGTTGTTTGTCGTGATTTATTGTTTTCACAAATATTCACCTTTCTTGCGTCTGAGACGTAAAATCCATTACTGACAAGCAGCCGGCACGTGTTTCGTCAGACTTTTTTAAGGCTGCAGCAGGATACATAAAGTATCTTACACAATTGTAACAAAGACATAGGGATAAGAAATGCAGCTGTTGAGTCACCATCACCAGACATAACAAGAAGAACACCGTTGTGATCCTGAAGTATAGACTGTGAAGAGCCAAGTGCATCGGGTGAAATCCTAAAGCAGATTGTGCCAGATAATCTGGCCGTGCTGTTATTGCAACTTGCTATAAAATCATACTACTCCCCGGAGAAAGTCATTGTTATCCAAAACACCAGTGATCAAATCTGTTAGCATTTCAGAATGCCCAAGTAAAGGGGCATATCCGATATCCAAAAAATGCTGTATGGCGGCAATCCCCTCATATTTGGGCATACTAGTATAAAATGAACAGAAGTCCAAGGTAAACAGTTTGTTGCCATCAGTCTACGCACATTTTTTTTCCCTCCTGTTCAAACATTAGATTGGGTGTGTCATGCTGTTGCATGCCAGGTATGTTTTAGGCTAGCCAGCTAGCTGCTGTCCATTTTTTAAGAACTGATATGATCACACAATGTGTTGATACCACAGTTCGGGATAATTTTTTGTTCTATAGCATTGCATTAATTGTTTTTAGGTCTCGCCTATCCTATTCCGCAAGGAATGGATAGGGGAGAATTTTAGGGTTGCATCAAAAAAGGTAAACCAGCTGGCGGATTTCTACAAGTGCATGTGATCGTGAACGCGCATCCGCCTGCTGGTTTAGCTTTCCCGATGCAACTCTAACCACTTCATAGGGATCCGCTCCGCCCCCTGCTGCACACGCTTTCCATCCGCCTGCCTCGAGCGCGTCCACTTCAAAGCCATCTGTTGCTCGGCCTCACTTCTCCACTTCTCCTCCCCCCTCCTCCCCCCTAATTACATCCCTGTTCACGGCTACGAGGCAGTGCTTCAAAGGGATCTGCAGTCCCGCCCCTAAAAGCTTCTTTCGGCGACGACTTTTCTCTCCTTCGCTCTCCTTCTCATGTTTTCTCATCCTTCTTTGCTGCACTCTGAACCCCCACCTCTTTGTTTTTTCTTTCTTTTTATCTTGACCTCTGTATCTTTCTTCTGTTTTCTCCCTGTCTGTTTCTGGGATGACTAGCATGAAAAGACCCCGGCTGGCTGAAGCTTGGGAAAAGAGACCACCATAAGATAATAGTAGGCGTACGGTTTCCCAACAACAGAGATCGGCATTAAAACAGTAATTCCTTATGGCATGTTTCTTACAAACCTGGCATTTTTAATGTGAACTATTTATAGTTCATGAACACAATAAAAATTAGAAGAGTAAATATTTCCACCCTGCCCATATCACTGATTAATTCGATAAGTAATTTCATTCGAAAACGTCCCATTTCCAGGAGCTGTCTGTTCGACTACGGGAACGACGATTTCTTAGATTAACGTGTGCAGCTAACTGCTGCGCGCTAACTATACGGTGTCCTGGGGCGGACACACATATCATAATCACAACAGCAGCAGTTGTATTTCGAATGTCAATAATGTTTAAAGTAACATTTGATGTACCTCGTATGAAAGATATGCGAATACCTTCCAATATCAGGTTTAAGGCATGGTGTGTGACGGCCGTTTGAATAATCACTTGTTTTTCATAGCACTTCAAATAATCACCATTAATTATTGTACGTTCGGAGAGCCCTCGCCGGAAACCTGATCTGTACTTGTTCATTGATGACCACGAGGTTAGTGGCGAGCCAGGAAGTAACCAGCTGGTCTGTCTGGATTAGTAGTAGATTTATTTTTATTTCAGTGTAGCTGAACAAATGCAAATGCAGATACCTCGTGCCAAGAAACCGAGCCTTGAAACAAATTTTTAGTGAAAGGAGCTTTCACATGCACTTGATTTATTAGCACTGTGAAGACTTGGAGACACTGGAGCAGAGCGGGCAAGAGAAAATGCCGGGGTCATGTTTCACAGAGGATCGGGCAGAGTTATCAGCCTGGAGAAACCTTGTCCATCACACTGGGCTATTGTAAGCATTGCCTTTTCAGCACACAGCATGAGCTCGCCCACGACTCAAAGTTACCAGTACCATGTCATTCCAATGCAAAACTGCCCCTGTGAAATATTCATGCTCACCGACTACATCCCAGCTCATCTCACCTTAAAGCAAAGAGTGCTTCTGCCCAATCTCCACTCCTAGCCTGTGTGCTTCTGTGTTTTTTATGTATAATGTAAACTCGACCCAAAGGCATTAGAGCGCTCTGGGAGCACGAGCTCTGTATGGCCGGGATGCCCGTCACCCCCTCCCAACACAATCCCCAAGGATGGGAAGTCGGACGCAGGCTTGAACTTTTGGAAGGCGGGAGGGAGTCACCCTCCCGGCCGTATTTATTAAAATATGAAACAAAATTTAAAACATTAAATAAAAGTTTCATAATCATGTACAATTTTACATTTATTACATTTCGATGAAGACATGTTCTTTGGCTAACCTTAACAGATCTCTAATACAAAGGTTTCCTAGCCGAGTCTAACATCCTGCAAATGCATACATTCTAAATTAAAATTGTACATCCTAGCATTAAGGGCCAACGGCAAGGTCTTAACCGGTGTCAGATCCCTACTACCAAAACTCTCGCCCTCACGCTGTGAGTGGCGCATGCGCAGAGGACTCTACCCTCATTGCCAACTGTAACTTCCCTTGTAATGGTGGGGGCCCCCTTTCCACTCGACGCCATCTTAAAGGTCGTCCGAGTTCCCGTGTGAGGTATCTGTAGGAAGGACAGCGTGGACTCCCCCCCCCCCCATCCCCACACTCTCTATCCGCCGTCGCGGATATCCGGCCCCCGGGAAATTAGTAGGAGGGGCATATAGCCACCTCCTCCCCTGGGAGGGGCCTATGGCCGTCTCCCGTTAGGCGACCCATCCTTAGTGGGTGCCGCCTCCCCATGGGAGGGGCCAATGGCTGCCTCCCCCCGGGCGCTCCCATCCATTCTGGGTGGCGCCCCCCTCTAGGGACCTTGAAATTACTGCTCACCGATCATGACCTTACCGCCCGACCAAAAAATAAATACGACAGTTGTTCACCTACTAAGGAAGGAAAAAATTCAGCATGCCTAATTGTATCAAGACTGTTTACTCCTAAAAAGAAAAAACAGTATCCTACAGACAGAAGTCACATTCTCAACCTAAACATTCCTTTACTTTTCTACAAAGGAAAAAAGGGCCTAACTCAGCCAAACTTTATTACAAAACAAACATTGCCATAAGGGGCTGGTGGGTGGGTCAAAATTGCTGCTTGTTCCGTCGAGGGCTCACGAGCAACGAGTGGGTGCAGCCTTCAGAGCACAGGAACAAGAGGACGCTTCTTCGGATTCCCGCTCTATTTATTCTTCTGCGGGAGGGCGTGTACCCTCCTCCGGTACGCCTACTGGGCGTGGTCATCGGTGTAGGTGTCTAGGACAACCATTCCTGGGCGGGAAAAGGCGCGCCCCGGCTACGCCGCTTCGGGCATACCAGCCGAGACACGCCCCCCGCCCAAAATGGTTTCCCGGGAGGATCGGGGCACCCAACCATACGTTCGGGGGGACCGAGTGGTCGCCCCTTTCCATTTGGCCGGGATGCCCGTCACCCCCTCCCAACACAATCCCCAAGGATGGGAAGTCGGACGCAGGCTTGAACTTTTGGAAGGCGGGAGGGAGTCACCCTCCCGGCCGTATTTATCAAAATATGAAACAAAATTTAAAACATTAAATAAAAGTTTCATAATCATGTACAATTTTACATTTATTACATTTCGATGAAGACATGTTCTTTGGCTAACCTTAACAGATCTCTAATACAAAGGTTTCCTAGCCGAGTCTAACATCCTGCAAATGCATACATTCTAAATTAAAATTGTACATCCTAGCATTAAGGGCCAACGGCAAGGTCTTAACCGGTGTCAGATCCCTACTACCAAAACTCTCGCCCTCACGGTGTGAGTGGCGCATGCGCAGAGGACTCTACCCTCATTGCCAACTGTAACTTCCCTTGTCGTGGTGGGGGCCCCCTTTCCACTCGACGCCATCTTAAAGGTCGTCCGAGTTCCCGTGTGAGGTATCTGTAGGAAGGACAGCGTGGACTCCCCCCCCATCCCCACACTCTCTATCCGCCGTCGCGGATATCCGGCCCCCGGGAAATTAGTAGGAGGGGCATATAGCCGCCTCCTCCCCTGGGAGGGGCCTATGGCCGTCTCCCCTTAGGCGACCCATCCTTAGTGGGTGCCGCCTCCGCGTGGGAGGGGCCAATGGCCGCCTCCCCCCGGGCGCTCCCATCCATTCTGGGTGGCGCCCCCCTCTAGGGACCTTGAAATTACTGCTCACCGATCATGATAGTTGACCAACTATCCGGCCCCCCCTACTCCTCCTAAAGGTCATGCTTCCTCAAACCCCTTAGCCATGCTATGAAGTCTCCTATGAGTAAATCATTCCCCTCCCGGGACAGGTGAACCCCATCATTCAGATACATGTGATCACCCCGAATACACCCATGAGGAATGCTATGCAACTGCGAAGAGCGAAACAATCTACCAATTTTATTGTTAACCCTCTTCACCGAATGGTTCAGTGCTGACACCGAAAGGCCCCCCCGCCATACCTTCCTGGGAATCATGTGGGACCAGGCAATCGTGCACCCCGGGATTCTTTTCGCCAACCAGCTAACAGCAGACAAAACTTGTTCAAACAACACTCGTCTACCCAGTGTCACCAAGTCATTGCCCCCCAGGTGTACTATGACTACAGATGGCGGTGACCTTTGCCGCCCTAAGAGACCCTCAACAAATGACTCGAATTGGTCAAAACAGAGCCCGCCCTTCCCATGGAAGGCCACTCTGTACCCGTATTCCCCAGCTGCGTGAGTCGCGTCACCTGCTTTGAATACGTCCATGGCGCGCCTCACGTATGAGTGGCCCACGACCCATACCACTCTCTCTCTAGACGGTGATCCATGACCGCTGGTCTCTTGGTACTGGGTCGACTGCAAATTCCGACCCGCGTGACAGGCTCGCGAAACTGTAATTAAAACAAAAGACAAGAAGCGTGAGTGCATGTCAATTGATCTTTACAACATGTGCAATCGCACACACCTTTTGAAGCAATTCGAGGACCATCGTCCCAACTGTTTCACTTCATCCGCACTCTGACCCCTGGCTGTAGCCTCAGTAGCAGCCCCTATCCTAAAGGAGTGGGTCCCAAAATCGCACGGGTCCATGCCCGCAGCAGCGATTGTCAGTGCTAGCACCCTCTGGAACTGAAAACTCGTCAGTGGGGTGCCATCCTTGTGCCTCAGCAAACTCCCCCCCATGTAGCCGCCCTTAGTGCCAAGTATTCCTCTATACACATTATCGGGCACGTGGGGGACCCTTGCGCGCGCTGCACAACAACACTATTTCCCATAGCCCCTTGGTCGGTCTTGGACCTGGCTATCGTGACCACCATCGAATCACCCCTAATTTGGACGTGATCCCTGCACAAGCCTCCCTCAACGTCTTTCTTATTCCTTGCGACCAGTTCGCTCACCCGCATAGCCCCATGGAACGCTAATGCGAAAGCTGCCCGGAACAGAACTGCTTCGAATTGGGAGGAGCATGTCTCGTCTAGTTTCGCCATGAGTAGGGACAACCTATCTAAGCCAATCGGGCGCCTTTCATCTTGCTTGCGACCCTCGAGGCGCTGCCAGCCGCAAAGGGCATTTTTCACTAAAAAGGAACCCGTTGGGTCTTTTATGCCATGCACCTGCGCCATGAATGAAATGGCCGCCCTATGCATATTGGCCGTTGTCGCTGATCGGCCTTCTCTGTGCAGTGCTACCAGGAACCCCAGGAAGGATTCCTCCTGACCCCAGTTCTGATTCCCTGTCGGACCCAAAAATGTGTAATAGGAACGAAACGCTCCTTCGTATGCCTTCCTCGTCCTGGGGGCTAAGCTTGCTGCCACGAGGTCTTGTAATCCGGGGCACCGATTAGCCAAAGTGCTTCGGGGAATGGTGCCGCCACTAGGTCCGCTGTAGGTAGATAACCCCTGAACGCCTGCATATGTGAACGAGAGAGTGCATCAGCTGCATGATTCAGTACACCCGGCACATGTTTCGCCCTGAACTGTACATTCAGTCTCATGCAAAGCAGCACAACTTCTTTCAACAATCTCAAGATCCATTTGCAGCGTGCTGCCTGTTGGTTAATGCATTCGACAACAGTCATATTATCAGACCAAAACACCACTGAGCGGTCTCTGAAATCGTCTGGCCATGCCATCAGAGCAACAAAAATGGGGAATAGCTCCAGGAACCCAATGTTGCTTGTGAGACCGCTGGAGTGCCACCACGCCGGCCATGTTTGCGCCGACCATCGATTACCAAAAATGGCGCCAAATCCCACGCTCCCCGCCGAGTCAGTCCACAAACCTAGCTCATCCGAAGACGCTGGCGGCTTGTTCCACACTACTCGACCGTTGAAGTCCGCCAGAAATGCCAACCAAATGCGCATATCCTGGCGAACCTCTGCAGACAGTCTCATACGGTGGTGTCCTTCTTTGAGACCAACCATAGCTTGTGCAATACAGCGTGAGAAGGGGCGGGCCATTGGTATCACTCTCAAGGCAAAGTTAAGCTGACCCACTGTTTGTTGCAACTGGTGCAGGGTCACTTTCTCCTTACCAAGGCAGAGCTTCAAGGAAGCCCTAAACTTGGCCACCTTTCCCATCGGCAAACGGAAACATCCCTCCACAGAATCGAGCTCAATTCCCAGAAACTCCAGTGAAGTAGATGGTCCAACCGTCTTACCTGGTGCCAATGGGACTCCAAACTCCCTCATGAGGATGCAGAAGTCGTGCAGCGCCTGTGCACATTTCGTATCGCCGGCTGCTCCCAAGAACAGGAAGTCATCGAGATAATGCATAACATGCCTATGCCCTGTGGCCTCGGTGAATGCCCACTCTAAAAAACAACTGAACATTTCAAAATAGGCACAAGAAATGGAGCAACCCATAGGCATGCATTTATCCATGTAATAACTCCCTTGGAATGCAAAACCTAGCAAACGCTGATCCTGCGGGTGTACCGGGAGCAACCGGAACGCCGACTCGATATCTGATTTCGCCATCAGCGCCCCGGGGCCCAGGCGATTCAGCATGGCCACGGCCTCATCGAACGATGCGTACCGCACCGAACAGACTTCTGGGTCAATGGCCTCGTTCACCGAGGAACCCCTTGGAGCAGACAGGTTATGAATAAGCCTAAACTCCCCTGGGTCTTTCTTCGGGACAACTCCTAACGGGGAACAGATGAAATCCGCCACAGGTGGGCGATGAAAAGGCCCTGCCACTCGCCCTAAGCTGACTTCTTTCGCAATTTTTCTCTCTACCACACTTGGGTTATGTTGCGCCGATAACTGGTTTTTACAAAAGGAGTCCCCTCGAAAATCCCCCGCCGGGATGTGGAAGCCGTGTAAGAATCCCTTCCTCAACACCCCAGCGGAGACATGATCAGGGTATTTGTTCAACCAAGGAGTCATAGCCATGAGATCAACGGGTGTAGGCAATTGGTCACAACGTTCTACCTTACTCCTGCTTGGACCCTCCCTTTCCTCCTGTCCCGTTGTTTTTTGATCTACATGAACTCTCCGGGTGTGAGGAATTCCCACAGCCCGCACACATATGCTTGAACCTACATGTTCCTTGCGGTCTGTTACAGTTGCCTCGATTGAAGCCCCAACAGACCCCCCGCTTGCCGCCATTCCCGCCGGTTTTCGGCTGGTGATCGCCACCGGCGCCTGCTCGAAAGGGCACCGCGGGCTTTTGGCGGAAGACCCCCGCCCCACTCCCGCCCGGCGAGGATGTACCTGCCGCCCCTGGCAGGAGTTGCTTATGCCATGAGACCGAGTCGAGGCAGTCCCATGTCAGAGAGGCATCATATTCTTTCGCTTTTCGGAATTTCATGTCATAACCTTTCCATTCCTCTCCCTCATACATTGCATAAAAATCCATAATACGAGTTTGATAGCAAGACAGTTCAGTTAACACCTCGGGTTTACGTTCCCCCATAACTGCAGTAAATATTGCAAAGGCCTTCACCCAATTCGTTACCGTTTCATCCACCCTGAATTCCGCCATCTTGGCGCGCCACACGCTCGGGTGCCACAAATCTTTCTGGGTTTTAGCATATTCCATCTCGCGATGGTCAGTTAATAATGAAAACATATTGACATATTTGTCTCCCCATATTAACTCTTTTGTGGCCATAGGGATGTGCTGTGCCACCCTCTCCCCCCTTGAGGGTAATGAGCCCTCCCCTGCCATTGGCAAAGCGAGCTTACCCGGTTCGGTCGTTGTTCCCGCCGTTTTCTCGTGACCAACTGCAGGTCCCACCGGTGCCACCTGTGGGGAAACAAGAGGAAGATTCGCCTTTGCGGCATCTCTCGACTGCCGCAATTGCTGGATTAGTAGCTTGGCCTCTTTGGCCGTGTCTCCAGGTGCCACGGCACCCCCTGCCTTTTTATTGAGCCATGCAGCCAACTGAGTGGCCAATTCGGGAGGCATTTCCTCATCGTTAGCGGGGGTAATCACTACCGGGATCGGTTGACCCGCGTCTGGGATTGGTACCGGGTTGTCTTCCGGTGTGACAGGGGCGGCCGGGGGTACCTCTGGGACCGGAACCTCCCCTGCAACCGCCCTCTTCTTGACCCGCTTCCCTCTACCCTCGGGGACGATTCCCGGCAAGGCCGGGTCTATTACCTTCTTAGGGTTACCAGGATTGCTCAGTGCAGCCAGTTGTTTTTTGACCTCCGCCAAACCTCGACCGATCGATTGGACTTGTCCGAGTTTCCGGTCCATGCAAGCCATCCGGTTCGACAACAGGCGTAGCACCTTATCCGTCTCGGAACCCTTTTCTGCTTCCTTGCCAGCCATGGTTTCGAGTATCCGCTCCTAGACGATCAACGAGGTCCTGGACTCTTCGACTTCGAATAACTGAAAGAGAAACACAAGAATTATAAGTTCTCAAAATTGCTGCTTGTTCCGTCGAGGGCTCACGAGCAACGAGTGGGTGCAGCCTTCAGAGCACAGGAACAAGAGGACGCTTCTTCAGATTCCCGCTCTATTTATTCTTCTGCGGGAGGGCGTGTACCCTCCTCCGGTACGCCTACTGGGCGTGGTCATCGGTATAGGTGTCTAGGACAACCCCTCCTGGGCGGGAAAAGGCGTGCCGCGGCTACGCTGCTTCGGGCATACCAGCCGAGACACGCCCCCCCGCCCAAAATGGTTTCCCGGGAGGATCGGGGCACCCAACCATACGTTCGGGGGGACCGAGTGGTCGCCCCTTTCCATTACACAAGGTCACATGCATTTTTTAAGCATCGGGAGATTATGTTATATGCCCAAGATCACAGGATGTTAATCCAACTCCAGAACACGAACCTGGTTCCACACTTCCAAAGTCGGCAGCCCTGACAGTAAGGCCACGTGCTTTGCTTAGGAAAGTCATAGTTCTCCCTTGATGTTTTGTTATAAATAAATATGACGTGCTAGTCTCGCCTGGGCAGTCCGAGACAAGCAGCCGACTGTGTTTGTTTATGTCTTTTTGTCACCACTCGAGCACGCTTGTAGTCTCTCGGTAAAGCCCCAAATGCACTAGCACCAACTGAATGTTCTAAGCATTTAACTTCAATCTCATCGCCTGAGGGGAGCACCTGGAGGGGGCCCGCAGACTGTCAATGTAAATCAAGTTGATAAAATCTACATGCGCATCTGATAAAGTGCGAGCCAAGCAGCAGCAGCTCAGTGACTACAGATCTTGCTAAGAGTGAGCTCCCAGTGTTCACTAGAGGGTCAGTGATCATTCTGTTACACCCTGCTGATATCCGTGCTCTGGGGAGGCGAATGTGTAAGTTGGGCTAGCTTTATTCAGATGGGTTGAGAATGGAATGATACACTGGCTGTGAGAAGAGAACAACATTGGTGGCCTTAAATAGACCACCGAAGAATGCTTGATCTGGGTTCAACATATGCATCCGACTGACTCTGCCACTCCTGTTTTAATATCCTGAGCGGACCTCAGTCCTCACGTTTCGCTACGCCACTCGCATGACTCCTTTTACTATGTTCACTAAGAGTCTTTGAAATCTTTACTGCTTCCATGTCGCAGGAGGGTATTACTTGCTAGGATGGAACATACAAATGTCGCTTTGAGACTCCCAGAATCCCCTCTGCCCTAAAATAGAGGGGAACTGGGGGCTCCCTAGTAATCCGTCTTTAATGATCAGCCACACAGTCAAATAGTAGACTGTAGCATGGTGCAGAGGACCTTTCTGCTTTTTATGCCCTCTGAAGGCTTAATAACTGAAGGTACTTGAAAGCTTACCACGCAGTGCCACAAATTACAAGCCACATAAGTACACTGCACTCAATGCAACATACACTCCAAATACCACTCAGTGCCACATAATTACACGCCACATAATTACACTGCACTCAATGCAACTTACACTCCAAATACCACTCAGTGCCACATAATTACACGCCACATAATTACACTGCACTCAATGCAACATACACTCCAAATACGACTCAGTGCCACATAATTACACGCCACATAATTACTCTGCACTCAATGCAACTTACACTCCAAATACCACTCAGTGCCACATAATTACACGCCACATAATTACACTGCACTCAATGCAACATTCACTCCAAATACCACTCAGTGCCACATAATTACACGCCACATAATTACACTGCACTCAATGCAACTTACACTCCAAATACCACTCAGTGCCACATAATTACACGCCACATAATTACACTCTACTCAATGCAACATAAATACACTTTATCTATCGCCATCCCTCTAGCTGTCTATCTATTGCACTCACTCTATCTATCGCCATCACTCTATCTGTCTATCAATCGCCATCTATCTATCTATCTATCTATCTATCTATCTATCTATCTATCTATCTATCTATCTATCTGTCTGATCTATCTATCTATCTATCTATCTATCTATCGCCCCCTCCCTCTATCTATCGCTCTCTATCTATCTATCGCCCCGTCCCACTATCTATCGCTCTCTATCTATCTATCTATCTATTGCCCTCTATCTATCTATCTATCTATCTATCTATCTATCTATCTATCTATCTATCTATCTATCTATCTTTCTATCGCCCTTTATCTATCGCCCTCTATCTATCTATCTATCACCCTCTATCTATCGCCCTCTATCTATCTATCTATCGCCCTCTATCTATCTATCTATCTATCGCCCTTTATCTATCGCCCTCTATCTATCGCCCTCTATCTATCGGCCTCTATCTATCTATCGCTATCTATCTATCTATCGCCCTCTATCTATCTATCGCCCTCTATCTATCTATTGCTATCTATCTATCTATCTCCCTCTATCTATCTATCGCCCTCTATCTATCGCCCTCTATCTATCCATCTATCGCCCCTCCCTCTATCTATCGCCCTCTATCTATCTATCGCCCCTTCCCTCTATCTATCGCTCTCTATCTATCTATCGACCCCTCCCTCTATCTATCACTCTCTATCTATCGCCCTCTATCTATCGCCCATCTATCTATCGCCCATCTATCTATCGCCCTCTATCTATCTATCTATCGCCCCCTCCCTCTATCTATCGCCCTTTATCTATCTATCTATCGCCCCCTCCCTCTATCTATCGCTCTCTAACTATCTATCTATCGCCCTCAATCTATCTATCTATCGCCCCCTCCCTCTATCTATCGCCCTATATCTATCTATCTATCACCCTCTATCTATCTATCTATCGCCCCCCCCTGAGGAAATAGAAATTTTTAGGTAGTCAGTGTGACCCCCACTCGCACCCTATCCATGCACCCATGCCCCATGTATGTCCATGTTATCATGTAATTCCTTTTCGGTGCCTGTTTTGATCATGCCTCTGCATTTCCGTCAAATGTTAGCATGTCAGTTAGTGAGCCCTCCATGTATATAGTACTAATTCCGCATCCAGGCCTACGTTTCCAACGCATTTACATGGTGCACTTTTAAATATTGCAAAGCACACGTTTTCCACGTTTTTCTGGCTCAGTCGAGCCAGACCCTTAATTGAGGCTCCGAGCCTCTTCTGTCTCTGAGAGCTGCAGTTTAGGTATGCATCCCTGACCTCTACCTTACTTCCTGCCCAGCCGAGCGGTGCCCGGCTCGGCCTGGCCTGCCTGCCAAGACGGTATTTTGCCTACAGTTATCTGCTCAGCCTCCGCAAAAACACATTCCAGTCTAGTGAAATAGGTAAACATATTCCAGCCTGCAGAGCAAAGGGCCCGGCCTTCCGGTCTCCTTACAAGTAATTTACTGCACCTGTTGCCATAGTAGGCCCATGGCCCCGCGCATTGCACAAAGACACGTATGCACCCACTAGCATTCAGTGATGTACGGCCTCTGCCCGAGAGACCTTTTACTTCAGACAATACATCCTCCAAACACAAGATACCAGATATACTATAGGTGCAGGTCGTTCTGACATCCCAGACACCAGACTCCTCTACTAGTGCTAAAGTCAACCCCCCAGCTCTCCCCAGTTACACGTCAATACCACGTCATGCTCAGTTGCGCGCGCATATGTGGTAAAGTTTTCTGCTGACCCTGCAGAATTTCTCTATGCATCCACCCACCTATGACACTTCTGTGACGCTTCCAGCACACACCTCCGTTTACGCCCCTGTACACACCTTCTTTTACGCCCATGTGTTCTTATCTCTCTCTTTTTCACTTGTTACGCCTACTGTATTCAATGCAACTGTTCAGTTTTACTATATATAATGTGTGATGTTAATAAAATGTTGAATATCCCTTCCTGAACCTTAGTGGTGATGGAACCCGATGTCCAGTGACTCGAGCCACTTAATTAAAGCCCGTATGACTCAGATACCACGGACTCTGCCTCTCATTTATTGAGCTATCCTTATTGTCATTTAATGTATAGAAAAATAGTCCCGGTAATTTTATTTACCACATAATCTGGCGCCCGAGCAGGAACCCCTCCCCTTCCCCACGCGCCGGCGATGTAACGCAGGCCCCTGACCCCTTCTACAGCCGTGACGGACCCCTTACAGTGCACACTCGCGGGTTTTCCTGCTAACTCCCTCAGGCCCGCGGAGGAGACGGAGACTGCGATCGAGCATCCAAACGAGGCGGTGAGGAATGCGGAGAGTCCCGACCAGAGCCCAAGCCGAGAGAGCAAGGTCCGAGGTATCCGGATGCCCACCTGTTCCGAAGCGCATGCGTAGCAGCCAGACGCCGTAGCAGTCCAGTCCAGTCCAGTGTCGAGTTTCCGAGGCCTTCAGTTTTGCTTCCCGGTGAGTACCGTTGTTGGGAACGCATCTAGACGGGTTCATTAATTTGTGCCCGGTCCAGACGGGTCTGGGTACGCAGACCCGGTCCAGACGTGTTCACTTAGGTGGATACGGTATGACGTGTCTCTTTATGGGACCGGTATGTCTGTACTGTTTTAGCAGTGCATCCAGTAATTCAGTATTCTAGTATTGTTTCTCGAGATTTTCAGAATTATGTTTTTCTATGTACCAGGTAGTATCTGTCCGAAATGTTTTTAATGTGTTTAATGTCGTGGTATGAATGATTGTTTGCAATTCATTACTGTGTTCATTGTGTTCACGTTCAAGTAAGTTCAAATATGCCGCTGTTTTCGAAATTACGTCAGATAGGAACCAGGAAAGGGATACTCGAAGAAGCAGTTCCCGTCCCGCCTAGGGACACTCCCGGACATTTTATGTACCATAAACATGGCTTAGATGCCATACTGTACTTAGACTTATGGGTTGACTACACCAAAGATCTGGAAGAGAAATATAGATGGCCTGTCTCAGGGACATGGGATGCTGATTGCATCATGAGAGTAGAGGAAGCATTGTGGAAAAAGAAAGCCAGACAATCCCAGAAAGATGCCATAGAATTGTGGCGTAAAGAAGCGCATAGAAGAACAGAGAAAGAAATTAAGAAAGCAGAGAAAAGTAGAGAATCATCAGAAAAAGCCCAAGAAAAAGAACTACTAGAAGAAGGTGAACGAGTTAGAGCAGAACAATTAGACTGACAAAGAAATGCCCTTATGAAAGGCATGTACCCCCTTCTCGCCGAGGGCCTACCTAAGGCTACCCCGGAAGTACCCCGTAATTTACCGCCACCACTGGTTCCAACTAAACTCCGTCATAAACAGACCGCAGCGGAAATTTTCCTTTCTTCTTACTTAGATGACACTGTCCCAGAGTATGCAAATACAAATCCTCCTCCAAATATTCATCCTCACAACCCTGTTAATGACACGATTCCCCCCACTGTTTCTCCTGCCACTGGTCCTGGCAATCCTTTTAATCCACCTATAACCCAGGACCAACCTACATTACCTACACCTACTTTACCAGCTACACTACCACCAGCGACAGCACAGCCAGTAATAGTTGACGATCACACTTCAGGAGGAGCAGTAGGAGGAACCCCTCTCACCCCGCCTCAAGTAAAACGAATATCACTAAGAGAACTAAGATTACAGCGCACACCAAAAGTAGCTACATTCGCAGCCCTTAAACAGTACCTTACTGATTGCATATATGATCCAGTACCAGGCAAAGACCAGATGCTTGTATATTCAATACGTGTACGACGTGTTACAAACTATTTGACTATTTTACCAGATATGAGGGGACATTTAGACAAAATATATCACTTCATTAGAACGGGGGAGGGACCAGAAAGTATTCACGAGGCCATGGCACACAGGAAAGTGGAGATCCAAAATATGATCTTACAGTTTTTGATAAATTGTTTGATAAGGGAACAAGATCAGCCAGGTAAAAGCAAAGAAGAGATGAAAGTCCTGACAAAATGGAGTGACAACATAGCTGATGGTAAACATAGTAAACAGGGTTGTATAGAATCCATGTATAGAAAGATTCGTAAAGAAATTCTAGATATACACGAAAGGGAACGAGCAGAGAGAGAAGCCGAGAAGGCGGAGGATGAAGTCTCAGAAGACGATGATATAGAAACTGAGAACCCAAATAGAATAGCGTACGTAGGTAGGGCGAGACCCTTTGACAAACCCATACGCCCAGAATGTAAGAAAAGTTTTCTTTCTCCCATACCAGAACAATGTTCTCTTGAACATCTATTCCAAGCCACTGATAAAGTACTGAAACAACGAATAGGTTACAGTGAACTTAGTACCATGCATGAACAGGAACTAGCCCGGTCAGCAGTACAATGGGCTGGCAATACTAGCGTATATAAAGATGACATAGTAGCGCAAACATGTTTGAATCTTTCCCCAGACGAACAGCGACTAGCTGGTATGTACATGATCCAACACCTCATTACATCGTACGAAAGTCAGCATTCTGATCCAGGTCCCCTATATAATATATTGGAAGAGTTACTCCTAGGTAGATGGAGAGGCCTAGGTACCGATTTAATTAATGTCATTCTAGAACAGCGACACAAATACAGGACTTTCCTGACTCCACATTTCGTTCCTGTTCCACCCCCAGTAAGGAAAACATTTTACATAGACAGACAGAATCCCTTACGAGAGGTTCATCCCGTTAGAGATACTGGAGGTACCCTTCATCGAGTATTCGTATACACACCTTTGACGAAAATGGAATTATTGGAAATGAAAAAATTTGTGCCGTGTCATGATAAAGATCCAGCAGGGTTCCACCGTGAATTAAAAGACATGCTCCGCATGGGAGAGTATACATATGCTGATATACTTAAAATGTTAAAAGTTCTGTTGTCTGTAGGTATTTACGAAAAACTCAAAGAAAAAGAATGGGAAGTGGGAGAGAAAAAGATGAATTGGACAGAATTAGAAGACGAGGAAAATAGACGGACCCCTGGTACTGGCCTCGGGCCCAAAGCTAAAGAATTACCAGAATTATTAGTACAGGTCCTGCCGAGGTTATTGACAACTAAAAAGGAAGACTGGGATGCTATCTCAGCCTGCAAACAGAAACAAGACGAAGACACTAGTGATTTTTATTCCAGATTCGAAAAATGTTTCATTATTAATAGCGGCCTGAAGACAAGTAGTGAATCATACCCACATCTTTTTGTGACCAAATTAGTAGAGAATTCCTTAACACAAGTTAAAAATAGAGTGCTAAAGGTTGAGAGTACCTGGCAAGCTAATACCCCTTCCCAAATGTTACAAATGTTACAGTACCACCAGAACCGAATTAGAGAAGAACACGAACAGAGACGCATGAAAGACACGAAAATGAAAGTACTAGTTGCTCAGTCTGTCCCAGCTGATGGTCAGAAGAGGGGTACGACACCGGCCGGCCATTCTGCAGCTCCTGTAAAAGGGACGTGCAATTACTGTAAACAGCCAGGTCACTATATAAATGAATGTGCTGTCCTGAAACACAATATAGCTACAGGCAAGACGAAAGAAAGACCGCGTCCTCCAAGACAGGAACATGTTCCGCAGAACGCGCAACCTCCTCAGAACACGCAACAGACAGTAGCCGTACCCCAGCCTATAGCTGCCACACAAGTTACACAGCAAATGTACCAGTATGCACAGTCAGATTACCCCGATTATCAACAGTATTCATGAAACAGCCTAGAGAGGGAGGTTGGCTTGCCCCTTATCGAGGTTCCTGTAGATCAAGAGGGTCCCTATGTACATAGTCAGGTATTAGGGAAAGACAGAAAATTTTTGATTGACACAGGGGCGAGCAGAACTACCATCAGTCATGACGAGGTTCCAGGGGCACCCCTCTCAGGCTCACGTAATGTTTCCCTGGGATTTTCAGGAAAGCCTATTGTTAACGAAGTGTCAAAAACAGTTTCCCTAGAAGTTGGTCCATTGTCCCGTATCTCTTCGGATTCTGTTTAAATGGCCGAAGCTTCAAATTTGCAAGAGCTCCTCAAGGGTTCACAGAAAGCCCTAGTATTTACAGCCAAGCACTGAAACGACAACTAGACAGTATTCACATGCCTACTGACACTGCCCTGCTCCAGTACGTTGATGATCTCTTGATCACAGCACGAACAGAACGTGATTGCGAACGTGCATCACTGACAGTCTTGTATTTTCTGGCCGAAAAGGGGCATAAAGTGTCCCCTTCGAAGCTATAATTCTGTGCCCAGCAAGTGGTTTACCTTGGACACTTGCTGTCCAAGAGGGGTAGACAGTTGACACCTGATCGTATCCAGTTGATTGCACATCTTCCACAACCCAAGACACAAAAGGAAGTACGGGCCTTCATTGGCCTCACTTCTTACTGTAGACAATGGATTCCCCAGTACGCATATCTAGCAAAGCCACTCATACAGTTGACAACACAGGAGGCAGCGTCTTCGACTGTCCTCCCTTGGACTCAGGAACATACACTTGCTTTTGATGAATTGAAGAAAGCCCTATGTCAAGCACCTGTTTTAGTGTCGTGTTCAGCCAGACTGACTAACCTGGATATCCGGTACAGCAGGAGCGAGGTCGAAGCTAACTTCCTTCCTCCCTAGACACGGTACCACAGGCGAGTGTAAGACCAACACTCGCATATAGGACCATACCCAGGGAAGGGGAAAAGTGGATAAATAAAATATAAAGATGTGGCAGCCAGAAACCATCTACAGGACTTGACAGCAGGAGAAAACGCCAAACGTAGAGGTTGTAAATAGGTACCTGCACAGGGATACAAGAGCAAGACAGTTACCTTTTACCCTACCACACTCTGCCTTTCTTTGTATTATATAGGAGGACTGGCACTTACTCAATAAGGCTTCCACCCTTGCATTAGGAAAAAGAAGGCAAAATATGAAAAATAAAAGAAAAGAAAAGAAGAAAGGATCTGCCCACGACCCTTATATCCAGAAAGAAGCAAAAAGGCTTCCAAGTTACTCTTCAGTGATGCCACAGGCTGATTTCCCAAACCATGAGATCAAGGATCCTATAGAATGTTCCCAATTGTCAGACTCAAAATACCAAAGGTTGCAGAGTTCTGAATCCGAGCCACTCAACAGCTCTTAGAATGCCAAAAAATGTTCAGCAAGGTACCATTGCCAAAAAACAACTAAAGTCAAGAATAGTCTTGTAAAAGAAAACAGAAGAGTTTCAAAACCACCCTTCTTTACTAGCAAACCGCTAGAATACACACTGATGATTGACGGTAACTGGAGACAAGCTAGGGTTGAAGCAGCGAACTCCAGAGTCTATAATCCTGATTCAGGGCACAACTATTTACCCCAGCTCACCCCAAGGCTCCTCAGCTGTTCTCCGAGTCTGCACGGCTTCCCAGCGCTACTTTGAACTCGGCGAGGCTCTCTGTGTCAGCGCGGCTCCCCGGCGCTGCTTCTCTCACCAACACTCGGCGAGGCTCTCTGTGTCAGCGCGGCTCTCCGCTGATCCCAGCGTCCACGCCCCAAAATGAACGGGCGAGATTGAAAATCTCCCGTCTCCGTCCTCAAAAACACGTAACTCAGTACTAGAACGTAGATCCGAAGGCTTGGTCCAAAAGTACAAACTACACAGGTGACAAGCACCGCGGCAAGCGCTGAGAAGGCATAAATAGAAAACGGACATAGACAGGTAGAGACAGAGAAAAAGGACTACAGCAAGCATTCTGGGATTTGTAGTCCCACTATCGGGTTTGAATCGTGACAGAACCCCCTCTCAAAGACCGACGCCTCGGCGGTCCACCAGGCTTCGTAGGGAATCTAGCGTGGAAACGCCTCAACAACCCAGGACAGTGCAAGTTACCAAGAGGTTCCCATGAACGCTCCTCAGGGCCATACCCTTTCCAATCAATCAGATATTGTAAGGCTCCCCTCACCCTCCTGGAATCCAGTACAGCCTTGACTTCATACTCAACGTCCCCTTCCACTGTCACAGGCGGAGGTTTGGCTACAGCTCTTGTCCCTTGAATGTATGGTTTCAGCAAGGACACATGGAAAACGGGATGAATGTGCCAAGAAGAAGGAAGCTTTAATTTCATGGCTACTGGATTGATCACAGCAACAATGGGATACGGACCCACAAATTTAGGTTGCAAACGCGTGTTGCCCTTCAACCTCAAGTATTTGGTACTCAACCATACCTTGTCTCCCACTACATAGCATGGTTCTGGGGTTCTCTTTCTGTCTGCCTGCGTTTTGTCACGGTTTCTGGCTGCCTCCAATTGCTCTTTGGCAGACTGCAAAACAGATTGAAGGTGGGCATGATGTTGTTGTATGGAGGGATGAGAGGAGGGGCATAACTGATCAAATGGCAAGGAATTGGGGTGATACCCAGTGAGACAAAAGAAAGGAGAGCATCCTAATGAAGAGTGAGTCGTGTTATTATAGGCAAACTCAGCCATCCACAACAACGTCCTCCACTCTTCCTCCTGTTGCAGTGTAAAGCATCTTAAATACTGCTCTAGCGTCTGATTCAGTCTTTCTGTTTTACCATCCGTCTGCGGATGGTAACTTGTTGATAGCCTAGCATCTATTTTCATCACTTCACACAAGGCCTTCCAGAACTTTGAAGTGAACTGAGTGCCTCTATCTGTTATTAGAACAGAAGGAAGTCCATGCAACCGTACTACATTCTGTAGAAAGACTATAGCTAATTCGCCTGAGGTGGGTAATTTAGGTAATGCAATAAAATGACCCATTTTGGTGAGATGGTCTACCACCACTAAAATGGTGTTGTTGCCGAAACTGATAGGCATTTCCACTATGAAGTCCATTGAAACTGTATGCCATGGATAGGGAGGAATAGGTATAGGACGCAACAATCCAGTACTTCTTTGATGCTGTGCTTTAGCCTGGATACATATGGGACACTTGGTAACGTATTCTTCAATATCTTTCCGCATGGTTTCCCACCAAAAGTACCTGGAGGTAGTCTGGAAGGTCTTGAGCATACCTGGATGTCCACTCAAAGATGAGTCATGGGTCCATTGAAGGACTAAACTTTGTACTTCATGGTCTGGTAGGAACAACTGATTGTTTCTGAAGAGGAGTTTATCTTTCTTCTGCCGTTGCAGTGGCTCCTTGGCTAACCAGGCTTGTGCATCTAAAAGGTTGCTTTTTTCTTCGACTAGTTTCAGAAAATCCGCAGGACCGACAATCGCTGCTACTGATTGATTGAAGGATGCTCTGTGTAAAAGAAAGGGGGGATCCTCCATCTCTGAAGACTGGTTCTTTAGCACTGATTCAGGTCTTGATAAAGCATCCGCCTTGCCATTTTGTGGGCCAGGACGATACTTCATTATAAAGTCAAAATCAGAGAAAAACAGCGACCATCGCAATTGGCGAGGTGTTAAAGCTTTTGCACTCTTTAAGAAGAGGAGGTTTCTATGATCAGTAAAGATTTCCACGGTGTGTCTTGCCCCCAACAAATGATGTCTCCATTCTTCGCAAGCTCGCTTGATAGCCAATAACTCCTTATCAGTTATGCTGTAATTAACCTCACTAGAAGACAGTTTTCTGGAGAAATAGGCTACTGGGTGCAGCTGGCCTGTATCCGGATTCCGCTGTGATAATACACCTCCAATAGCAAAATGCGATGCATCTGTTTCTAACACAAATGGCTGACTGGCATCGGGATGGCGTAAGATGGGTGCCGAAATGAAACATGTTTTCAGGGTTTGAAAAGCTTGTTCTGCAGCGTCAGTCCACTTAAACGTAGCTCCTTTCCTCAAGAGAAGAGTTAATGGCTGTATAATCCTGGAAAATCCTTGTATGAATCGACGATAAAAGTTAGCAAAACCAATGAAGCTTTGCAACGCTTTTACACTAGCTGGTGATTCCCATTGTGTGATGGCTTGAATCTTCTTGTGATCCATTTGTAATCCCTTAGGGCCGATGATGTATCCAAGGAATTCTACTTCAGTGGTATGGAACAAACATTTCTCCAATTTGGCATATAATTCGTGCCGTTGTAGTCGTTCCAATACTTCCATTACATGCTTAACATGATCCCCCTGCGTGGCAGAGTAAATGAGGATGTCGTCGATATAAACTATGCATGATACATCCAATAAACCCCTTAGCACCTCATCCATAAAAAATTGAAACGCCGCCGGGGCATTGCACAAGCCAAAGGGCATCACCTGATATTCGTAGAGCCCATATTTAGTGCGGAAAGCAGTCTTCCATTCATCACCGCGACGAACCCGCACCAAATGGTATGCCCCCCGCAGATCAAGTTTGGTGAAGATCGTCGCATCCTTCAGCTGATCCAATAACACTGGTATCAATGGAAGGGGGTACCTGTTCTTCCTAGTTACCCTATTGATGGCTCTGTAGTCGATACAGATTCGCAAACCCCCTTCTTTTTTTGGGATAAAGAACAGAGGAGATGATGCTGGAGACGTGGAGGGACGTATGAAACCTGAGGCTAAGAGCTTCTGTAGATACTCCTGAAGGTAAATATTTTCTGCCTCTGTGAGAGCGTATATTCTGCTACATGGAATATTTGCCCCAGGTTCTAACTCAATCACACAATCGTAATCCCGATGAGGGGGTAGTTTGCTGGCTTCTTTCTCATCGAAGACGTCTCGATACTGGCTATACACCTCAGGAAGAGAAGAGATGGCATTCACTTCGAGATGTATTCCTACTCCTGCTAGAGTGCTTGCTGGGGTTTCCACATGTATTGTCTCATGGATACAAGGGAGGGAACAATGGTCCGTGCAGTACGCGGAATTCAAGGTGATAGTACGAGCAGCCCATTTAACAACAGGATCATGCAAAGTTAACCAGGGCATTCCCAATATTAGCTTGAACCGCGGGGCATCTATCAAATCAAAGGCAATATATTCATGATGATTTTGTCCCACTCGCATCACCAACTGACTTGTATGGTAACACACCGGCCCAGAAGTTAGGTCAGACCCATCCACTGCCTTCACCGCTTCAGGGGTCTCTTTTTGGATACAAGGAATTCCAAGTCTTTTGGCATATTGCAGATCAATGAAGTTTCCTGTTGCTCCACTATCCAACATTGCATGTACCATCACAGGTTGACCACCGGGCCATTGTATTGTACCGCAGACATTCATGTGGGGTACAGCTGGCTGCATTGTATTGGCTACGGCATGGTAGACCTCTTGTTCGGTGTCTGGGCTCAAGCAAGGGGTCTGGGACTCACTTGAGCATTCTTGTTTCCCGCCGTGTTGAGGGGATGATCCACCACAGAAAGAGAACGGGTACCTTTGGTCTTTGCTCTACATTCTCTAATGAAGTGTCCAGATTTCCCACAATACATGCAGAGTTTTTGGTTGCGTCTGCGGGTGCGCTCTTCCGGGGATAAGGGTCCTCTTACACCTCCGATTTGCATTGGTTCCGGGGTATCGGAGGTTGTAGCGCCTTCTGCAGCAGCTTTAGGTTTTACCGTTGGAAATCGGAACTCATACCGATGTTTGTCGCCTCTGCGTTCTTGTAGTCGGTGATCCAGCTGAACTGTGAGGTCAATCAATTCTTCACAGGTGGTAGGCAAAGTAACTACCTGTGCCAATACATCCTTTAGTTCACCTCGCAATCCTTGATAGAACAAGGAGATTCTCTTCGAGGTTGGCCAATCAGTTTCAACAACAAGATGGTTAAAATTGGTAATGTAAGACAACAAGTCTTGGGATCCTTGTTTCAAAGTAATCAATTCCCTGTCTAAAGACAGCATATGTGCTTTACGGTCAAACAATTTACGCATCTCATCACAAAATCCCTCAAAGTCATCCAATACAGGATCATTCCTTTCTATGAGCGGGAACGACCAACTAGCTGCGTTACCCCCCAAATACGACAACATAAAGGCTGTTTTGGAGTGGTCATCAGGGAATACAGTTGGCTTACATAAAAAATGTAACCTACACTGACCCAGGAAGGTACCAAATTTCTTAGGGTCCCCCAAAAACCTTTCTGGAGGCGCCAGAGGCAATTGAATTGGTTTCACTACTTGAATGGTAGAAGGGCCTTGCCCTCCTCCCTGTACAGTGGGGTTCTGAGTGTGCGTCGGAGGTTGGAAGGTAGCTTCTCTAATGTAATGGGCTCCTCTTGAACCAGCAGGACTGGTACGTGCCATTCCCGCTACTTCCTGACGTAGAGTACCCATCTCCTTTCTCATTTCATGATTTTCCCCTCTAACGGCATCTACCTCCACCCGTAAAGCGTTAAGGGCTTCTAACATAGATGCTAAAATATTCTCAGTCTCCATCGCTCAGGCTGTAGTAGAACGTGGGCTTGTCACTCTGTCGTGTTCAGCCAGACTGACTAACCTGGATATCCGGTACAGCAGGAGCGAGGTCGAAGCTAACTTCCTTCCTCCCTAGACACGGTACCACAGGCGAGTGTAAGACCAACACTCGCATATAGGACCCTACCCAGGGAAGGGGAAAAGTGGATAAATAAAATATAAAGATGTGGCAGCCAGAAACCATCTACAGGACTTGACAGCAGGAGAAAACGCCAAACGTAGAGGTTGTAAATAGGTACCTGCACAGGGATACAAGAGCAAGACAGTTACCTTTTACCCTACCACACTCTGCCTTTCTTTGTATTATATAGGAGGACTGGCACTTACTCAATAAGGCTTCCACCCTTGCATTAGGAAAAAGAAGGCAAAATATGAAAAATAAAAGAAAAGAAAAGAAGAAAGGATCTGCCCACGACCCTTATATCCAGAAAGAAGCAAAAAGGCTTCCAAGTTACTCTTCAGCGATGCCACAGGCTGATTTCCCAAACCATGAGATCAAGGATCCTATAGAATGTTCCCAATTGTCAGACTCAAAATACCAAAGGTTGCAGAGTTCTGAATCCGAGCCACTCAACAGCTCTTAGAATGCCAAAAAATGTTCAGCAAGGTACCATTGCCAAAAAACAACTAAAGTCAAGAATAGTCTTGTAAAAGAAAACAGAAGAGTTTCAAAACCACCCTTCTTTACTAGCAAACCGCTAGAATACACACTGATGATTGACGGTAACTGGAGACAAGCTAGGGTTGAAGCAGCGAACTCCAGAGTCTATAATCCTGATTCAGGGCACAACTATTTACCCAGCTCACCCCAAGGCTCCTCAGCTGTTCTCCGAGTCTGCACGGCTTCCCTGCGCTACTTTGAACTCGGCGAGGCTCTCTGTGTCAGCGCGGCTCCCCGGCGCTGCTTCTCTCACCAACACTCGGCGAGGCTCTCTGTGTCAGCGCGGCTCTCCGCTGATCCCAGCGTCCACGCCCCAAAATGAACGGGCGAGATTGAAAATCTCCCGTCTCCGTCCTCAAAAACACGTAACTCAGTACTAGAACGTAGATCCGAAGGCTTGGTCCAAAAGTACAAACTACACAGGTGACAAGCACCGCGGCAAGCGCTGAGAAGGCATAAATAGAAAACGGACATAGACAGGTAGAGACAGAGAAAAAGGACTACAGCAAGCATTCTGGGATTTGTAGTCCCACTATCGGGTTTGAATCGTGACATTTAGCGACACCATGTTACAGCAAACCTTTTACACTTTTTGTCACTGAACGCGATGGCACAGCATTATCTGTCCTCACACAAGATCAAGCAGGAAAACACAAGCCTTGTGCTTATTTTTCTAGTACATTGGATCCAGTAGCCCAGGCTCTGCCTGCGTGGCTAAAATCAGTTGCAGCAACAGCTCTAGCTATCAGACAAAGCGACTCCATAGTGTTAGGACATCCCCTGACGGTACAGGTTCCACACTCCGTGGAAGTTCTCTTAAACAGGACACAGACTCAGCACTTGACCATAGCACGACTGACAGGATATGAACTGACACTGTTCCAGCCACACATAGAGATCAGACGTTGCAACATATTAAACCCTGCTACTCTGTTACCCTCGATTACAGCAGACCCTACACCACATGACTGTGTGGAAGTCATTAACACAATGACGAAACCAAGACAAGACTTGACAGACATTGCATTACCCGACCCAGACCTGACACTTTATGTGGATGGTTCATGTATGAGAACAAGTACAGGAGAGTTAGTGGCCGCATATGCAGTGACCACTGAAACTGAAGTCATAGAAACACATCGTATTGACACATTGTCTGCTCAAGCAGCAGAGCTCATCGCTCTGACCCAAGCCTGCATACGAGCCAAGAACATGAAAGTAAACATATACACAGATTCACAGTATGCATTCGGAGTCGTTCACGACTTCGGTGTTCTCTGGCAAGAGAGAGGATTTTTGACTTCTCATGGAGCCAAGATACAGCATGGTCCCCTCATTCAAGCTCTGTTAGATGCAATACACTTACCTACAGCCATTGCCATCATGAAGTGCAAAGCACATACGAAAGTTACTGACACTATTTCCCAGGGTAAAGACCTGGCAGATCGAACAGCCAAGCTTACAGCTCAGACTCATGCAGACATTCCAGCTGACACGACAAAGACTGAAGTAACTCCACTGACGCATTGCATGACAGTCAGGGATCCCACACAAGATGTACTCGACATTCAGACACATGCCACTCCGGACGAAATCAAGAAATGGACTGAACAAGGAGGGGTCCAGACGAATCAGGGATGGATGACGAAGGGAAAAGCCACATGGTTTCTCCCCGACTCTATGGTTCAAGTTATCATTAATACAGCACATAGACCGGCACACTTGGGAGAAAAAGCTATGTTAGACAGTATCCAGAACCTTTGGTTCAACAAACATTTACGTGCAGCAGCAAAACAGAAAGTACGTACCTGTATGATCTGTTGTCAGTTCAATCCAGGCAAAGGCATTCCCGTGGAACAAGGTGGATTTCATCCTCCTGACTACCCTTTTGAAGTCCTCCAGATGGATTATATCCAGATGGATCGATGTCGAGGATTCAAGTATGTCCTCGTAGTTGTATGTGCCCTATCCAGATGGACAGAAGCTTACCCAGTCCCAGATTACACTGCTGTGACCACTGCCAAACAGTTGGTCCGTGAATTCTTCCCGCGATACGGCTTGCCGCGTGTCGTGTACTCAGATAATGGACAGCCATTCTCGTCCGAACTGATGAAACAGGTATCACTCCTGTTAGGATACCAGTGGAAATTTCACTGTGTACGACACCCCGAAGCAGCTGGTCTCGTTGAGAGACATAATCAAACTCTGAAAACACGGTTAGCGAAGGTCTGTGCAGAAAAAGGTGTAGATTGGATGGTAGCCCTGCCGGTTGCCCTCTTTTACATGCGTATGGTAGCTCATTCCAGAACCGGACTATCCCCGTACGAAGTGGTTTTTGGAAGACCACCGAATATGTGGGGTACGCCTATGCCGCGCAAGATCACCGATGTTGACAGTAATATGCTGACAGATTACCTGGCTTCCTTGATGTCTGCACTACTCTCTTGTCGTTCACAGGTCGCGGCTGCTTTCCCGGACAACACCCAAGTGAAACCGCATGAAATCGTTCCAGGTGATCTAGTTTGTATAAGGAACTTCGACCGCTCAAGCCCTCTGGAGCCCAGGTGGCGGGAGCCGAAGCTGGTGTTGATGACCACGAGGACCGCAGTGAAAGTTGAGGGAAGAAAAGGGTGGCTACATTCCAGCCACGTTAAACGATTCCATGGACTGTGTCCAGAGACATTTCCCAAGGACTGCCCTGATTCTGATACTGACACTAAACTCCCTCTGTTAGAGAAAACTCCGCAGCAGGAGTATAAAGCTAAGTTACGGTCTAGTAAGTCAGACAGCGTTTAATTGTTTAAGTCCCCCTCGGGTGAAGCGGTTAGACAGGTTTCTGACATGTATGAGATAGACCCAAATAGTGAGAGAGATAGACAGAAAGTCAAGAAAATGAAATACTGTAAAAATCTACGTAGTAGATGCATCGTTACATTGCTTTTTATGTTTTGTCTGAGTATTACGATCATATGTATAAGCTGGACGTTACATGTTTTCTTTCCTCCTCTTGGTTCACATGTACATTCTTCTTTCAATGACACCATAGAGCATACATTCAGTGACCTGCCCCCTCACGAACTATCCTACCGACTAGCACTGCGCAACAACACTTTTATCCGTATGTTACACCATTCTCATCAGACCAGCAATGTCACGAATTGCTGGGTGTGTGGCCGACTCCCACCTTACCAGAAAATGAAGGGAGCTCTGCCCCTCTTTCCCTATCCGTTTACACATAATGGTTCGTGCGGAGCATGGTTTACTTTAATGTCCTCGCTAGACAGTAAGTCCAAAGTTTCCCAGGGCAATTGGATATGGGGGAACCTGAATACAGTCATGAATAAAGCCTGTTTCCCAGACAAAGACGGTCTTCCCCAAAGGACAGGGACCGATCTAGAAAATGAAGTGTATGGATTAGGAAATTTTTCCCTTAGCCTCATGATTCTGAACGTTCAGTCCGAGACTAATTCGGACTTGCCGTTTATAACAGTTTTACCCGTAAAAGGTGAATTATGCGTTAGGAAAAATGGTTCAGTACGCCTAGGACACAGTGATTGTAATACTGTGGTCGAATTCAGTGATAAAGGAAAGTCTACTTTCAGAGCTTCTCGCCATTCCTATTTTATTTGTGGTCAGACAGCTTATGTACGTCTGCCATTAGATTGGGGTGGAACATGTTATATTGCGTTCCTACTGCCACCTGTTTTTCTAGCCCCATCCAATTACCATCGAGATACCCATCTTGTGCATATAAGACATAAGAGGGAGATTGAGTCCCCAATTGTCGATCAGACTGAGACAGCGTGGGAGCAATATAAAGATTTCAATAAAGGATTCTTTTTCTTTGCAGGTCCTGTCCAAAACAGTAAACTGATACGCAAATTAACCAGAACTTTGGAAGCAGTAGTGAATGAGACTACTTCTGCCTTAGGTAACCTGACCGAAGAGCAGTCTGCTATGAGACTTGTTGTTCTTCAAAATCGCCTTGTTCTTGACGTCATCCTGGCCGATAGGGGCGGGGCTTGTAGAGTGATCGGATCCAGTTGTTGTGTGTTTATTCCTAATAACGCACCATCGGTATATAAAGCAATAACAAGGCTTCATAAAATAGCTCACCAGATACACCAGAATCCTGGCACCTGGACTTGGTCCGGTTGGCTCTGGAGTGTGATATCCGCCTGGGGATGGAAAGTACTGTCATTTCTAGGAATAATACTGCTTATAGTATTCAGTTGCTGTCTCTGTCTGCAATGTGGGCCAGCGATTTGCGGCTTGTGCGCCACTGCTTGTATTCCCCGTCCACGTTCACTTTCCCGTGCCCGAATGAAAAAAGATGAGCAAATGATGTTATATGAACAGATAGATGGTCTCATGAAAATAGATATATCCTGAAGGGCGCAGTAGGGGCCAAGGAGGGAATGAGGAAATAGACATTTTTAGGTAGTCAGTGTGACCCCCACTCGCACCCTATCCATGCACCCATGCCCCATGTATGTCCATGTTATCATGTAATTCCTTTTCGGTGCCTGTTTTGATCATGCCTCTGCATTTCCGTCAAATGTTAGCATGTCAGTTAGTTAGCCCTCCATGTATATAGTACTAATTCCGCATCCAGGCCTACGTTTCCAACGCATTTACATGGTGCACTTTTAAATATTGCAAAGCACACGTTTTCCACGTTTTTCTGGCTCAGTCGAGCCAGACCCTTAATTGAGGCTTCGAGCTTCTTCTGTCTCTGAGAGCTGCAGTTTAGGTATGCATCCCTGACCTCTACCTTACTTCCTGCCCAGCCGAGCGGTGCCCGGCTCGGCCTGGCCTGCCTGCCAAGACGGTATTTTGCCTACAGTTATCTGCTCAGCCTCCGCAAAAACACATTCCAGTCTAGTGAAATAGGTAAACATATTCCAGCCTGCAGAGCAAAGGGCCCGGCCTTCCTGTCTCCTTACAAGTAATTTACTGCACCCGTTGCCATAGTAGGCCCATGGCCCCGCGCATTGCACAAAGACACGTATGCACCCACTAGCATTCAGTGATGTACGGCCTCTGCCCGAGAGACCTTTTACTTCAGACAATACATCCTCCAAACACAAGATACCAGATATACTATAGGTGCAGGTCGTTCTGACATCCCAGACACCAGACTCCTCTACTAGTGCTAAAGTCAACCCCCCAGCTCTCCCCAGTTACACGTCAATACCACGTCATGCTCAGTTGCGCGCGCATATGTGGTAAAGGTTTCTGCTGACCCTGCAGAATTTCTCTATGCATCCACCCACCTATGACACTTCTGTGACGCTTCCAGCACACACCTCCGTTTACGCCCCTGTACACACCTTTTACGCCCATGTGTTCTTATCTCTCTCTTTTTCACTTGTTACGCCTACTGTATTCAATGCAACTGTTCAGTTTTACTATATATAATGTGTGATGTTAATAAAATGTTGAATATCCCTTCCTGAACCTTAGTGGTGATGGAACCCGATGTCCAGTGACTCGAGCCACTTAATTAAAGCCCGTATGACTCAGATACCACGGACTCTGCCTCTCATTTATTGAGCTATCCTTATTGTCATTTAATGTATAGAAAAATAGTCCCGGTAATTTTATTTACCACACCCCCTCTATCTATCGCTCTCTATCTATCTATCTACCGCCCCCTCCCTCTATCTATCGCTCTCTATCTATCTATCGCCCCCTCCCTCTATCTATCGCTATCTATCTATCGCCCCCTCCCTCTATCTATCTATCGCCCCCTCCCTCTATCTATTGCTCTCTATCTATCTTTCGCCCCCTCCCTCTATCTATTGCTCTCTATCTATCGCCCTCCCTCTAACTATCGCTCTCACTCTATCTATTGCATCACTCAGAGGCACCACAACATCACAGCACCATAAGTGGCCTTTTGTTCAAGTATTGCTGTTAATCAGAGGCACCACAACATCACTATGCGCTACCACAGCATCACTCATCGACACAAGAACATCAATCAGCACCACCACAGCATCAATCTGTGCAACCACTTAACAACAACTGGTTCAAATATGTTCTCTCAATGTTTCAAGCTTTATTACAAATGTCACAAAAACATGTTAATATTTCACTTCTGTTCTTGGATTTTCGTCACAATAAAATACAATGAACATAATCTTTACAAAAGTTATTTACAAAAGCTATTTCCATGATAAATTACAATAACTTTTATATTGCATTACAAATGCTATAGGTGTCACATTTGCTAAAGTTAAAACTATTGACATTGTAAATGACAAAGCTATTAATTTCGCTATTTTCAAAACCAACACATAAATAAAAAAATTGTCATTTACAATACCATAGCTCAAACTTTCCTAATGCGAGACCTACTGCATTGCAAATGCTTGTTAGATTGTTACTTGCATGTATACAAGACATTTCTCTTTCGACGACCGCTCCGCATGCGTACAAACATGCCATTTTTAGGTTGAGCCTAGGCAGACCGCATGCGCTGTCTGCAAGACCTCCTGTAATCAATACTACTGCTCTATTCCCGCCTGCTGCTCACCGAGGGCTTAGTGCAGTGCCAGTCTTCTTTCCTGCCTCCTAATTCATTCCTGCAGCCGAAACCTCACTTCCGTTTAAGGGGGAGGATCACCTGCCAATTAAAGTTTCCATAAGCTACGTACTTTATGTGCTGTTTGCAAGAACTCTTTTTCAAAAGCTTTCTTTACGCCAGTCACTGCTTGCTTCATTTGGCTTCTCCCTTCCGCCTTGCGTTATCAACCCTCCCCCCCCATCCGCCACATGCTGTAGAAGCTGCACTCTAAACAACCCACTCTCCTTTTGCTGCTTCAGCCGTGCCGTTAGTTTTTTTTTCTTTTTTTACTTTAAAGCTAAGCATGCTGCCAACTCTCCCCTACACTCTGCCCACGTTTCATCTGGCATTACTCAGAGTTTATAAGGTTGCTTGCCCTAGTTCTACACATACGTTTGTAGGGGTCTCACACTCTGAGCAACGCCCATCAATCACAGATACAGGGAGACAAAGTGCTGTTTACACTAAAGACAGCTATCTATGCAGCCTGCCCATGAGTTCTTTCTTACATGATAAACACCATAGCAGAATGGTGTTTCTGATAGATACATCTGCTGTGTGGATTCCTCACCTTGTGAATATCCCCTTGCGTCAGCAACATTCGGAAATTCTTTTGGTAGCTTCGCGCCGACGTGGACTTGGACGTCATAGAGGCACGGCATCGCACGCGACTCCGCGCTGACGTCACCGACGCCTACGTGATGACATCAGTTCCCTTTTTTCTGCGTCGTCGACGCTAACGGTTTCGGGATACTCAGTAGCTTTTGGTAACTCTGTTACTGTTTTTCTTCGTTTCTTTACTCTCTTGCCTCTTTGTCTCCTTATAATGTCGACAATGAAGACTGGTTTTAAACCCTGCAGGGAGTGCTGGAAGATGATGTCCGTTACGGACCCACACCAGGACTGTATTTGGTGTTTGAGCTCCGACCACGACGTAGATGAATGCTCATCGTGTCAAAAAATGAACCCAAAGGCCCTGAGAGAAAGGGAGACCAAGCTTCTTGTGGCAAAACTGAAAGCCGATAAAGGAAAGAAGTCTTCAAAATCCCGCTCGAGGAGGTCGAGGTCAAGATCTAGATCTTGAGAGGCGTCGGCTTCGAAGTCTTCGTCGGATCATGCTTCGAGGTCGCATAAGAAGCATAAGAAAAGGAGACATGAATCTCGACGTCATTCGGGTGAGAAGTCGGGCTCGAGGTCGAGATCACCCAAGAAGGTTAAGTCGAAGGTGATCCCACCACAAGAGGTTTCGGATCGAGAAGGTGAGGCCTCGCCTTCGGAGTCGCAAGTTCAATCTCCGACTCCGGTTTCCGATCCGACTCCGACGCCGTCTCCGGCTCAAGAAGAGGTCGGTGAAGTTCCTAATGAGGATGAGGAATCGGCTCCTGTTGATGAACCAGATTCGAATCTGCCTCGATATCGGCCTGAGGGTGTTCATCCACCTTTTCCAGCACCAGGTCAGGATCCTTCGGCGTTCCTGAACGCTATGTATGGAGTATTCTCGAGGTCGTGGTACCCCTCTGGTGCACCTTCGGGTCCCATGGGTCCAATGGCATTTAATTTGGGTGTGCCTCACTCTTATGCCCCGGCACCTTTCATGCCGTATATGCCAGCCCCGACTCCGCTGTGGCAGTACCCGGTTCCACCGAGGTCGACGCCGGCTCGACCGAAGTCGACGACTCCAGCACCGGCGTCGCCCGCTCCATGCAAATCTTTGGAGCATCCTTCTAAGCCTTCGGATTCGGTACCGACGTCGGCTCCGGCGCCGTCTGAGTCGACAGTGGATCCGGCTGCAATCCGTGTTAAACAGAGATCTAGGAGGGAAGCTCAATGTCTCCTGGAAGAACTGAGGTATTATGAGTCTCATTCAGACTTGGAGGAAGGTGAACTGGATGAGAATTATTTGGAGGAGCGGGCTGATTATTATTATTATTAAAAAATTTTATAGAGCGCGTAGTCACCCTGAGGTATCCCAGCGCTAAAGATCCCTCCACCTGTGGGGTCGGGGGTTGAAAAGAAGAGGGGGGGGGACAACAGTTTTCAGACAGAAGCGGTTAAAATTAAGGGAACAGGTGAGTTTTGAGCCGTTTCCTGAAGCGCAGGTAGTTGGGTTCTTTCCTCAGGTCTCGGGGGGGAGCGTTCCATAGGCGTGCTGTGTGGATCGAGAAGCGTCTTCCACCCGTGCGGGCTTTCTTGAATATGGGCAGGATGATGAGGGACTCCTTGTCCGATCGGAGGGATCTAGGGGCTTTATAAGGTTGTATAAATTTCCTCAGAATGGGGGGGCCTTGATTCTGCAGTAGCTTATGGGCCAGGCATAAGGCTTTGAATATTACTCGTTCCCTCACTGGGAGCCAGTGAAAGAGCTTCAGAGCAGGTTTGGCTGAAGCTCTGGCAGGGGTGTTCGTGAGGATCCGGGCAGCAGCATTTTGGATTTTCTGGAGTTTGTTTAGGGTTGCTTCGGGTGCGCCTAGGTATATAGCATTGCTATAGTCAAGCATGGACAGTATGAGGCCTTGGATGAGAAGTCTTTGCGATGTGGGTGGAAGTAGGGGCAGGATCTTTCTCATCGATTTGAGTAGCCCGAAGCAAGTACCGGCTACTTTTTTGGCCTGCGTGGTGAATGAAAGGTCTGTTTCAATCCATACTCCCAGGCTTTTTACTTCCTGTTTGGGGGCAGGGGGGGGGCAAACAGGGTGGCCAGATGTTCAAAGGGAAGGTGAGACCTTTCTGACCCAGAAGGAGAATGTCAGTTTTAGATCCATTTAGCTTAAAGGCTGAGTTGTTCATCCACCCTTGGATCTGCGTCAATGGTGCTAGTGGTCTTGATTTTTCCCCAGAGTGGGTGTTGCCATCAGGTCCGGATGTGCCCTCTAAGGATGTTCAGGCATATCACGTGGTAATGAAAAAGGCTGCAGGACTTTTAGGCTTGACATTACCTACTGTTGAATTTAAATTAAATCTGCTTACAGAGGTTCTCCATTCACCAAGCTCAGCAGTGGAACCATTACTCCCATTTAATGAGGCGTTAACTGAACCCATTATGGAAGTGTGGAAAAAGCCTCTTTCTGCTCCTGCTGTCTCAAAAGGTGTGGCTAGGAGATATAGAGTGGCTCCTGAGGACCCTGCATTTTTATCATCTCACCCTTCTCCTGAAAGTCTGGTGATTCAAGCTGCGTGCTCAAAAAAGTCAGTTGGTGCTTTTCCCCATCGCTCCTTCGAAACTCCCCAGCCCTCTCTTCTAACACCAACGAAGCCGCCGCCAACCTCACCCTATGGTTATCCAACACCGCCGACACCTTAGCACCACTGAAAAAACGTCAAAGCAAACCTGGCAGCAAGAAGGCCTCATGGTTCAACGATGATCTCAAGAAGTCCAAGAAACTCTGCCGCTCCCTCGAAAAGGCCTGGAAAAAAGACCCAACCACCAGCACCAAGGACGCCTTCAAAAGCGCCACCCGCACTCACCACCAATTGATCCGAAAAGCCAAGAAAACAGCATTCAAGGATCGACTTGACAACAACGCCCACAACAGCAAGGAACTTTTCAACATCGTCAAGGAATTTTCCAATCCCTCGGCCAACTCCAACGACATCACCCCCTCTCAAATCCTCTGCGACTCCCTAGCCTCATTTTTCCACAACAAGATTGCAGACATCCACAACAGCTTTGACAACCAACCCGGAAACCAACCCACCCTACCATCTGCTGATCATCTTCCCCCCGTGAACACCCTTAACGACTGGAACCCAATCTCCACTGAGGACACCATCCGCCTGATGAATTCCATCCACTCAGGATCCCCCACAGACCCATGTCCTCACCACATCTTCAACAAAGCAGACTCCGTCATAGCACCGCACCTCCGAGACGTCATCAACTGCTCCCTCAACTCCGCCACCTTCCCGGAAGACTGGAAACACGCTGAACTCACTGCCCTTCTGAAAAAACCAACAGCAGACCCCACCGAACTCAAAAATTACCGCCCCATCTCGCTTCTTCCATTCCCTGCCAAAGTCATCGAGAAAGCTGTCAACAACCAGCTCGCCGCCTTCCTCGAAGCCAACAAATCCCTCGACCCCTCACAATCTGGCTTCCGAGCAAAACACAGCACTGAGACCGCCCTCATCGCAGCAACAGACGACATTCGAACTCTACTGGACAATGGAGACACAGTCGCCCTCATCCTCCTTGACCTCTCTGCAGCTTTCGACACAGTCTGCCACAGCACCCTTTTACAACACCTCAATAACATCGGAATCCAAGGAAAAGCACTTGAATGGATCACCTCGTTCCTCACCGGAAGAACCCAGAGAGTCCGCCTTCCTCCATTCAAGTCCGAGGCCTCTGAAGTCATCTGCGGCGTACCACAAGGATCCTCACTCAGTCCCACCCTCTTCAACGTATACATGAGCCCCCTCGCGGCCATCGCACGCCAACACAACCTCAACATCATCTCTTACGCGGACGACACTCAACTGATCCTTTCCCTCACCAATGACCCCAGCACCGCCAAAACTAACCTACACGAAGGAATGAAAGAAGTTGCCGAATGGATGAAACAAAGCCGTCTGAAACTGAAATCGGACAAAACAGAAGTCCTCATCTTAGGTACATCCCCCTCTGCATGGGACGACTCCTGGTGGCCAGAAGCCCTCGGAAAAGCACCCATCCCGACAGACCACGCACGGAACCTAGGCGTCATCTTGGATTCTTCACTCTCAATGAACAGACAAGTCAGCGCCGTATCCTCTTCCTGCTTCAACATTCTTCGCATGCTCAGAAAAACATTTCGCTGGATCCCTTCCGAAACAAGGAAAACAATCACCCACGCTCTGGTCACGAGCCGACTGGACTACGGAAACACCCTCTACGCAGGTACTACCGCAAAACTCCAGAAGAAACTCCAACGAATCCAAAACGCCTCAGCCAGGCTCATATTAGACATCCCACGCAACGAACACATCTCTGGTCACCTTAAAGACCTCCACTGGCTACCCGTCAATAAGAGGATCACTTTCCGTCTGCTTACCCACGCACACAAATCACTCTACAACATCGGACCAGATTGCCTCAACTCACGACTATCCTTCTACACCCCCTCCCGCCAACTACGTTCTTCCAGCCAAGCCCTCGCCACTGTACCTCGCATCAACAAGACCACCATGGGAGGCAGATCCTTTTCATACCTGGCTGCTAAAACATGGAACTCACTCCCCGCTTACCTTCGCCTTACCCAGAACCACCTAGCATTCAGAAAGCAACTTAAAACTTGGATATTTGACAAGTAATCCTCCTCCCCTTCCTAAGCGCCTTGAAACCCTCTGGGTATGTAGTGCGCTATACAAATTCCATGACTTGACTTGACTTGAAAAAACAGGATCAAGTGGCCAAGAAAACTTTCTCCTCCGCAAGTATGGCGTTAAAATCAACGAATGCCACTTGTCTTATGGGGAGGTATGTGCACGCACTTATGGACTCAATGCGTTTATTGATTCCAAAGGTACCAGAAGACTGCAGGGGTGACTTTGAGGAAGTTTTATCTGATACTCAAGCGGCAGCTCGTCAGGTTATCCAGAGCGGTCTAGATACTGCAGATTCTGTTGCAAGGATCATGGGCACTGCGGTTGCCACAAGACGTTCAGCTTGGCTAAAATCCTCTGATTTTTCTGCTGATGTGCAGTCTGCGTTGTTAGATCTGCCTTTTGACGGTGAAGGACTCTTTGGCAAGAAGGCAGATACAGCCTTAGAGAGATTTAAGGATAGCAGGGCAACTGCTAGATCTCTTGGTCTTCAAGTAAGAGGATCAACGGCCAGAAAGTTTTTGAGGTTTTGGACGCTCTTCTTTCCGTACCTTTAGACAAGGTCAACAGCAGCAACAACAGCAGCAGCAGCAAAATACCTTGTATAGGTCATACAGGGGATAACAAAGGTCACCTCCTCGAGGGCGTCAAGCCTCATCCTCCTCCACCTCCTCCAACCCCCTAGCCACAGAAAAGCAGCCCTAGATCCGCCATTCAGGATCATGTGGGTCCGGTGGGGGGTCGGCTTACCCACTTTCTACGAGATTGGGAATCGGTTACATCAGATCTTTGGGTTCTCAATCTCGTAGAAAATGGGTATGCCCTTCCCTTTCGGGAGTTCCCTCCCAATTACCCTCCTTGCCAGGAATATTGCTCAGAGGAACATCTGTTACTCCTATAGGAGGAAGCCCAAACTCTGTTAAGAAAGGGTGCGATAGAGGTGGTCCCAGAGCAGGAAAGGGGTCAAGGATGCTACTCCCGGTATTTCCTGATCCCAAAAAAGGATGGCAGGCTTCGTCCAATCCTGGATCTCAGGATCTTGAATTTTTATCTGAAACAAGAGAAATTCAAGATGCTCACCCTTGCTCAGGTTCTTCAGGCACTGCTGGAAGAAGACTGGATGGTGTCGCTCGACTTGCAGGATGCGTACTTTCACATTCCCATCCTGAAGTCACACAGGAAGTATCTCCGTTTTACGGTGGGATCGCAGCACTATCAGTTTGTGGTCCTTCCGTTTGGGCTTACTACTGTGCCTCGAGTCTTCACCATGGTGATGGAAGTCGTGGCGGCGCATCTCAGAAGGTCAGGGATTCCTGTATTCCCTTATTTGGACGACTGGCTAATCAAAGCGGAGTCGCCAGAGAAGGTGCTCCATCATCTGCAGGAGACAACCCAGTTGTTGTACAGGTTGGGTTTTTCGATAAATGTACCCAAATCTCACCTGGTGCCCTCCCAGCGCAACCTGTTCATAGGTGCTGTACTGGACACAAATGTATGTCGCGCATTCCCTCCTCCTCAAAGGATTCACGACATACAGGAAATGATTCCTTTATTCTACAATGGAGCGGTCGTTCCAGTCCTGAAGGTCCTTCGCCTGCTCGGTCTGATGGCTTCAAGCATTCTGTTGGTCAACCATGCACGCTGGCACATGAGGGCGCTCCAGTGGTGCCTCCGCAGGCAGTGGTATCAGCACAACGGAGATCTCAGGGAGTTAGTGAGGATCTCCAGAGAAGCTGCAGCGGATCTGTCTTGGTGGGGCATGGAAGGCAACCTGTCTCAGTGTAAGCCTTTTCAGTTGCCTCCTCCGGTGGCCACAGTGATAACGGATGCATCCACTCTAGGGTGGGGTGCTCATCTGGGGGATCTGGAGGTCAAGGGTCTTTGGTCTCCAGAGGAAAGGTTACTTCACATCAACCTTCTAGAATTGCGGGCGATACGTTTGGCGCTCAAGGCCTTCCTCCCTTCCCTTCGCGGTCGGTCGATCCAGGTCCTGATGGACAACACGACCGCGATGTGGTACATCAACAAGCAGGGAGGAGTGGGGTCGCAGTGTCTCTGCAGGGAGGCTCTGCGTCTTTGGTCCTGGGTTCAGGACCATCAGATTTGTCTGATGGCGAATCATCTGGCCGGAGTTCTGAACGTGCGTGCAGACAGTCTCAGTCGGCAGTTCTCGGCCGACCACGAGTGGAGGCTTCACCCAGAGGTGGTTCGGCACGTTTTTCGGACGTGGGGGACTCCTCAGGTGGACTTGTTCGCCACTCGCGAGAATGCTCACTGCCTGTCATTCTGCAGTCTCCAGTATCCGTTGCAAGGAGCCTTGGGGGACGCGTTTCAGTTGAGTTGGGGAAGACAACTCCTTTACGCGTTTCCCCCCCATACCTTTGATTCCTCGGGTTCTGAGGAAGATTCGCCAAGACTGGGCCCAAGTCATATTGGTTGTCCCGGACTGGCCGAGAAGGGTGTGGTATACAGATCTTCTCCACCTCTCCTCTCGCCCGCCGCTCCGTCTCCCTCTCAGAGCAGACCTCCTCTCTCAGATGGAGGGGGAGGTTCTACACCCCCACCTCCAGACATTACACCTTCATGCCTGGAGATTGAACGGGGCAACCTGAATTCCTTTTCTCTTCCGCCTGACGTGGTGGATGTCATCTTGTCAGCCAGGCGTGACTCCACTAAGTCCGTCTATTCATATAGATGGTCGAAGTTTGTCACTTGGTGTGGTGGGAATTCTGTTGACCCTTTGAGAGCCCATTTGTCTGATGTTCTCCAGTTTGCCCTTTCTCTGGCGCGGCAAGGGCTTGCTGTTGCCACAGTTAAGGGCTATCTTTCTGCGCTGTCGGCATTTCTCTGTTTGCCTGACCAGCCTTCTCTTTTTAAATCTCCTGTGGTTTTAAGGTTTTTGAAGGGCCTCACAAATAAGTTCCCACCTACTCCTTTTATTGTGCCTCAGTGGGACTTAAATCTTGTCTTGACCTTTCTGATGGGTGCTCCCTTTGAGCCTCTTCACAAATGTCCTATGAGGCTTTTGACTCTTAAGGCAGGCTTCCTCGCTGCAATAACCTCAGCAAGGAGGGTAAGTGAGCTTCAAGCTCTTAGTTCCAAGCCCCCTTTCTTGACCATTCATGCTGATCGAATGGTTCTTAGGACCAGGGCTGCTTTTCTCCCAAAGGTGGTGACTCCTTTCCACCTTGGTCAATCCATTACCCTCCCTACCTTTTATCCTCCCCCACACCCTTCCAAGGAGGAGGAGAGGTTACACCGTCTGGACCCTAAGAGGGCGGTGTCCTTTTACCTGGACAGAACTAAAGACTGTCGATTGGATGACCAGCTCTTCATTGGGTTTGCTGGCTGCAAAAGAGGAAGAGCGGTCCATAAAAGAACCTTGTCAAGATGGATCGTCCTCTGTATAAAGATCTGCTACTCTTTGGCCGGTAAGGAACCACCAGAGGGTATAAGGGCTCATTCTACAAGAGCTAAATCTTCAACCTCTGCTTTTGTTAGAGGTGTACCTGTAGAGGATATTGGTGGGGCGGCAACTTGGTCTTCCCTCCACACTTTCGTGAAGCATTACTGCTTGGATTCCGAAGTGAGGAGGGACGGCCACTTCGTGCGCTCTGTCCTCCAGGATTTCTTGGTTTCGAAGAGTGGACTCCCTACTCCGGGAGTGGGGACTGCTGTGGGACTCTATTCACAAGGTGAGGAATCCACACGGCAGATGTATCTATCAGAAGAACAAGTTACTTACCTTCGGTAACGCTTTTTCTGGTAGATACAATATCTGCCTGTGGATTCCTCACTGACCCACCCGCCTCCCCGTTGTCCACTCTTCTATACCAGAGCTTCTGTAATGTATTTGTTTTATTCTCAAGGGGTTGTTTATTTCAAGTGTTTTATTGCATTTGCTTCACACTGTGTGTGTTTTACCTTGGTATTTGTACTGCGTATACTGTGTATATGTCTACTGTCATTGGTCCGTCCGTGTGCCTCGAAGGCACGGAAAAAAGGGCGGAACTGATGTCATCACGCCGGCGTGGGCCTTTTGTAGGCGTCGGTGACGTCAGCGGAGTCGCGTGCGATGCCGTGCCTCTATGACGTCCAAGTCCACGTCGGCGCGAAGCTACAAAAAGAATTTCCGAATGTTGCTGACGCAAGGGGATATTCACAAGGTGAGGAATCCACAGGCAGATATTGTATCTACCAGAAAAAGCGTAAGTAAATTCAAAGTAGGGACGTTCTGACACCAGATGTCCACCCCACCAAGATCCAGGAAAAAGAGGGGGTGCTAACTGAAGTCTTATCTGCAGCGGCCCTCTTCTGCCTCGCTGGGGAGTCCATCACTGCTACTCGCCTCACTACAACGAGGCGCTGCGGGGGAGGATCAGACCAGCCTCGCTGGGGAGTCCATCACTGCTGCTCACTGAGCTGCAACGGGGTGCTGCCGGGGAGGATCAGACCAGCCTGGCTGGGGAGTTCATCACTGCTGGTCGCTGTGCTACAACGTGGTGCTGCATTGGAGTATCTGACCAGCTTTGCTGGGGTGTCCATCACTGCTGCTCGCTGTGCTACAACGGGGTGCTGCGGGGGAGGATCAGATACAGACAAAAGGGGGGTTATGACCAAATCACCCTCCTAAACCTGGGCATAAAACATCAAATATGTATATAAAGAAAAAGAAGGTACAGAGGGACCAATCCAACATTTATTTTCATTCAAGGTACCCTTAATTACCCTGATGTTTCAATTATTTTTTGAAAATTCTGCATAACCATGAATCTAACTCATATATGTGTCAAATGACGGGGCTGAGCACAAACAAATCAAATCAGAGTTTCCTCATGTGTAAACATAATATATACAAGACATGAACATATAAATCACATTCATATATATGATACAATACATATACACAATATATACAACATATACAAAAAGTACAAAAGCACCATTACTGAGAGCAAAAACAATCGGAATGTACACTCCTTACTCCGAGGGAGCAATTACACCTCTAGTCTAATTATTCTATAGGCGCTTTCCCTTTCAACAGAAATCAAAATAATGGGACTCCTCGTAAATATGTTGACGCAGTAACGGTCGCATTTCAGCCAGTGATTCCTTTCGGCTTCATCAGGACAAGTGTAAGATCCACCGTTCCCTCTAGGGCGCGCGCATGCACCTCCCCTGACGTCAGCGCATACCGCCTCGTGTGGAGCGGGCACACAGTCAGGACATCGCGCGAGAGAGTCGCGCCGTTGGCCGCTTTAAAGAAGCGAGCGGTGCAAACATGAGGCACTTTTCCATACGGTGGCGGCGGAGCGGTCGTGGGGAGTGCAAGTAAGGAGGCGGGAGGCTGGTGGGGCTTGTGGCTATGTGGGAGCGTGGGGCAGACTGTGGCCTTTTGTTCAAGTACTGCTGTTAATCAGAGCCCCTTCATTCACAGGCTCTGATTAACAGCAATACTTAAACAAAAGGCCACAGTCTGCCCCATGCTTTACTAACAAAAGCGTAGTCAGTTTCCAAACACAGCGCGTACTTTAGCACATGCTGTGTTTGGAAACTGTCTCTACGCTTTTTTTAGTAAAGCGCGGGGCAGACTGTGGTCTTTTGTTTAAGTATTGCTGTTAATCAGAGTCCGTGAAGGGGCTCTGATTAACAGCAATACTTAAACAAAAGGCCACAGTCTGCCCCGCACTTTACTAACAAAAGCGTAGTCAGTTTCCAAACACAGCGCGTACTTTAGCACACGCTGTGTTTGGAAACTGACTACGCCTTTGTTAGTAAAGCGCGGGGAAGACTGTGTCCTTTTGTTTTATGGGGTACATCAGCTGTGCACACCTGGATAGTGCATAGCTGCCAAGGTTTCACATTGCTTTGTGTGACTTTTTCAAAATTTCGGCGTAAATATGAGTGACATTTCAACAACTATGAGTGACACTTTTTCCTCATAAATAGTAAGGCTACAGTCTACAGGGTGGGTGGGAATAGATGCATTTGCCATTTGCTATGTTCAAGTTTAAAAAAAAAAAGAATACATTATTTTTTAAAGGCCAGTGACACATTTTTTCAGACTAAGTTCTGCAGAGTTCTACACAAAATGCTCACAACAGCCTTCCAAGTATAAATGTGAAGTTTGAGAAATCTTGCCAATGCAACTCGCAGCTTTCATATCTTGGTTACTAGATACATTGAGAATGCATTATTAATTCACAATATCCGCATTATAGTTCCTTTTACAGGCCTGTTCACCCCAGTTTGGTGCAGCCGACGGAACAGTGTGCAGTGCTGGGATTTATGATAAACTAGTCTGGTCTGTTTTTCATAATGTTTTCTTCTGTTGCAGGTTTCGCAGCCAGAACCCCATACATTTAAACAGGCGTACGTGAGTGCAAGCAGAAGAGGTAATTTTTGGGTTGAGTTAAACTGTGGTGCATCTTGAACATTGTAGTATCATATATACTTACCCATGTTTTCTTCTGTTTTGACGTTTTGCACCCAGAACCCCATACATTTAAACAGGCGTACGTGAGTGCAATCAGAAGAGGTAATTGTTGGGTTGAGTTAAACTGTGGTGCATCTTGAACATTGTAGTATCATATATACTTACCCATGTTTTCTTCTGTTTTGACGTTTTGCACCCAGAACCCCATACATTTAAACAGGCGTACGTGAGTGCAATCAGAAGAGGTAATTGTTGGGTTGAGTTAAACTGTGGTGCATCTTGAACATTGTAGTATCATATATACTTACCCATGTTTTCTTCTGTTGCAGGTTTCGCAGCCAGAACCGCATACATTTAAACAGGCGTACGTGAGTGCAAGCAGAAGAGGTAATTGTTGGGTTGAATTAAACTGTGGTGCATTTTGTACATAACAGATTGCATTCATGATTGCATTCAACGTAAGCCATGTTTCCTTATTTTGCAGGCTTTGTGGCGAAGCAGGTTCAAACCTGCGGGTACGGAAATGTTCAAGCGCAAAGCTGTAACTTCAGGAGAGTGCAGTGCTTCACCACAAAGGAAAAAATGTTGCCTTGTATTAACCCTATTAGTGCCCATTGAAAATCCTTCAGTGCTAAGCCATTTAATGACTTTTTGGAGTGCTTTGCTTTAACATGCTGTAGTTTGTGTAATTATGATTATAATGTTGGGAAACTATACATTTTTGGTTTCAGTACTTCTTGAACTATTAATTTGCATATAAAACTTACATTTATAAAACACCCTGAAGTCACATGGCACATTTCAAGATGGCCGCCAGGTGACTGAGAAAATGATAAGTGTAAATGACCGCGTTGGTAGGGTAATAAAAAAAATAGTGTTTTCCAAAAGCAGATACTCAGAAATATTTATTAGTTTGTTTGCTCAATAGTAATAGGGCAGATTTTGATTTTGATTTTGTTTTTTGTGTTTTTTATGGCTCTTTGTCAAACTATGACATAGATATAAACACAAACATATGTCATGTTTTTTCTATTGTTGTGCAGAATCTAAACTTATAAGCCTAGCAGAATTGGTTCACAGAAGTAAAATGGATGGTTCAGAGACTACCGTTAGTAAATTTATGAAAATACATATTTTTGATGCTTTTGACAGCACTTTTCATGCTACAAAATGGCCGACATGCTGTTTCGTCTATTGGGGTTTTTCATATAATGATCTCAATCTTGTTATTGGACATATGTTCAACATCTCAAAATATATTTTTTGACTTTTAGGCACAGTAGTGATGCATATTTTGTGAATGGTTGGCATATGATTTCATGCATATAACTCCTGAAGGTCACAGTCCTTGACCTTTGACCCTAAATGGTAGCTACTGGAAGTGTGCAAAGGATATATCTTTGTAACAGTGAAATTGTTTTTGCAAAGTGAGAAATCTTTGTAAAGGTCGTTGTCTGATCTCACAGGTCAACTAGTCAAATTTTATAAGAGATGAAAAAAACGTGACCTTTGACCCCTAAATACCCTTTTTTTTAACCTTTTTTCTGTTCATTCTGTTACACTTGGATCAATTTCAACAAGTGTGGCATTATTGGACTCGGCATGCAAAGTACTATTTTTTCCCTTGATCAAATTATTGTAGAGGTCATAAAATTTGACCTTTGACCTCTATTTGCCCTTATTGCAGATGTATACAGAGTTTATTCCATTACGGTGAGACCATTGTTTACAAGTGTTGCAGTGTTTGAATTGTAATGATAATTACTTACATTTTTGTTCATTAAATTGGTGGGAGGGGGGTCATGTGGTTTGACCTTTGACCTCTATTTACACTGTTCTAAGTGTTTCATGGCCTTTAAACCATTACTGTTAGATCATTTGTTACAATTGAGGCATTATTGGAATTGTAATGAGTACCTGCATCCTCCTTAGTTATAGTGTTGGAGGAGGTTATGCTTTATGACCTTTGACCTCTAATTATACTTGTTTAGGTGTATCAAGGTCGTTATTGCACACTACCCTTGGATAATGTGTTACTAGTGTTGCATTATTGTAATTGTCTTGATAAATACTTGTGCTTTCATTGGTTTCATTGGTGTCGGGGATCATGTCTGTTGACCTTTGACCTTTAATTACACTTTTCCAAGTCTTTCAATGTCATTAATGCATTATGGCTGGATCCTTCCTGCCCATATTACCCTCTACACCTCTACTTACCTCTGCTATCATTGGTCTCTCGCCTGCAACCTCCGGTGCCACTTTTTGGCAAAAGAAGAAACTCTATTGAGAAGCATTGGGTGCCTGGAACTTAATTGGCATCCTGCACTTGGCCACCCTGTGCCCCTGGTGGTGTATGTTTGGTTCTACTCTGACCCCCCCCCCCCTGTGCTTTTGCTAACCCCCAACGCTTGTACAAAGGGGGGTGGTGATGGACAGAGCATCTGAATCAATCAAACACTCACACCCAGTCAAAAGATCTGGGTTTAATCCATCACCGTTCTTTAGCCCACTCTGCCACCCCAGTTCAGACATGGCTATATGCAAATCAGTCTGACCCTGTGCCTCATGGGAACAGTCCTGCCCGAACTGCCAAGCCATGTCTTCCCAGGACCGGAAACAAGCTTCCGAGGACCGGTTTCTGGCATTCCAGCCGTCTTCAGCCCGGCTTGCTTGAATCCAGTGGCAAAATGAGCAAGGAACTCACGTCTGAGCATGCCCTGCCACACTTATGGCGGCCAAAAGCGGTACAAAAGGGGGTGGTGATGGACAGAGCATCTGAATCAATCAAACACTCACACCCAGTCAAAAGATCTGGGTTTAATCCATCACCACCCCCTTTTGTACCCCTTTTGTACCCCCAAAGCTTGGCACCTGCAACCAATCTACTTCTCTGCAAGCAGTGTAGCTCTAGGCATTCCCAGTCTCCATTTGAAAGCATTGGGCCAACCTCCGACTTTGACTTCTGCACTAAGCCGCCCCGGTGCCACTGGTGGTGCAGTTTTGGTACTCTCCTTACCCTTTGCCCTAGCTGACTGTTAGAACCGGCTGTCTCTAGTTGGCAGAGGTATACACTTCTGACAAATAGGGACACACCTTTTCTAGTCAGGGCAAGGGGATCACACCCTTTGATAACCCCTGCTCACCCCCTCGGTAGCTTGGCAGAGCAGAACAGGCTTATCTCAGAGGCTGTGCGTCAAGCATTTATGACCACATACAGTAACATAGTGAATGCACTACAAATGGACACGACACAGTAGTATTATAAAAATAAGTATTTTTATATAAGGCTTAGCACAAGACCAAATAACGACAGAACTGTACACAATCGGAATAAATACGTTGGGAAGGAAAAAGGATAGTTCAAAGGTGGTATCTTCTTTAGCACAAAGTCTTTAGTATCAAGCAAATCTTCTTCTTGGAAACACAGTTCTTAGCAACAGGGTAACTCACACGGGAGCTACACGACGTCGAGGCAAAGTTAATCCAAAGGTTTGGCGTCGACCGCTAGGAGCGCTACGTCGAGCCTGGAGTCACACGGACCCCCAACAACACAGTACCTTAGGAAAAAATGGAGCACACGATGATCAGCAGCGTCGAGCACTTCCGGCGTCGCGTCTTCGGTGTCGATCAGGCCTCAGCAGGCGTCGTTGTTGATGATGCGGTTGCAAAGTGTGAGCAGCGCTCACGGCGTCGAGAGGGCACGAGGGCGATGCGATGAGCAGCGGTGCAGACACGAGGTCCCTTGGAGCTGGAGCCGTACTCCCACTCACTGGCGTTGCTGCTGGCGTCGTTCGGGCCCGGCGGCCGGTCGTCGAGGAAGCGGGACACTGGGGCCGTTACCCACTACGTCGAGCTGGATTCGGCGACGTCCGTCGGCGTCGAGATTGCTGGCTCTTTCAGAGGTGCTGGATTCACAGGTTCCAGCAAATAGCACTTTAAGCAGATGAAGTCCTTTAGCCCTGTGACTTCAGCAGGAGACTGGCACTCTTCCAGTCCTTGGAGATTTTCTTAGCAAGCGTGAGAGTACACACACAGTTCCTCTCTCCTGGTTCCTTGGCATAAATAAAGAAGCACTGCAGGATTCCCCCAACAACAGCACACTGGCAGAAGGGGTAGGCAAGTCCTCAGATCAGCAGGCCTCTTGTCCTTGGTTACAGGGTTCCCTGTCAGAAGTGATCTAAATTCTTGGTTCAGGGGTCCTCCTCTTATACCCCTTTTCGTCTTTGATCCCTTTGTCCATGCCGGGGACTTTCCCAACATCCTGGGTCTGTTGTGGGCGGAGCCAGGCAGACGCACCTGGCCTATTCACTGAGCAGGGCTGGGTCCTCAGACGCCCAGCAGGAGGTGGAGCCAGCATTGACACTGGCAGGAGCAGAGCTATCGGCCTCCTGGCAGGAGGTGGGGCTACGATCGTCCATGGCAGGCACAGAGCCATCAGCCGCTTGGCAGGAGGTGGAGCCAGCATTGTATCAGGCAGGGCAGGCTATCAGCAACTACTCTCCCCCTACTCTCAACACAAATGTCCCACTCATCCCACACTGACTCATCCAGACCTGTGGAGCCACCCAGCTCCTGTCACATACACGCAAGACCAGCAGAAACCAGAAATGGTTAGACAAGAAAATAGACACTTTCTAAAAGTGTTATTTTCGAACCCAGAGTCCAAAAACCATCCACACCAACGGATGCGTAATTAAACCCGAGTTCAGGGATACCAAACTCGACATTGCACCATGCTCCCCGAGCCAGCTAGGATCATAGCATTAATAATCCCGGCGGCCCATTCTAACTAATGGAGAGCAGGCTACCTCGCAATAGTGAAGCACGAAGATGGCTGTAATTCACTATCAGGACATGCCAACTTGGTCAGGCGTGTCCTACCTTATACTTGCAATGCACCCTGCCCGTGGGCCTACCATAGGGGTGACTAACATGAAGTCAAGGGAAGGTTTGAGGGGCTGGCAAGTAGGTATACCTGCGCAGCCAGCGTGACAGTACAAGACTGCACGTGGGTCTCGCAATGACCGACCCGTAGACATTCTTTTACGAGGCCGCTCTTGTGGGTGGCACAACACGTGCTGCAAGCCCACGAGCGGCATTTGTATTTACAAGCCACGGCACTCCTGGTGCACTAGACTAGGGACTCACAGTAAACCAAATAAGCCAAACATGGATACAATCGATACATCAATTTAACATCGGGAGCACTTGCGCTGTGGCACTGATCAGCAGTGGCACGGCGCCCAAAGCATATACCAGCAAAAACATCGAAAAACAGTGGAGGCAAACAGAAAAAATGGAGGAGAGACTCAAGCCAATGATGTCAGGTCTAACACTGACCTTTCCAAATATACTATGAATCCCTATATGGATGACCAGACTTGTTAGACCAGTATGGCATGGCACATTTCTTGAGAGCCGTTGGGGGAGGTTGGTCAACACAGGTTGCGAATGGAGACTCTTCGATGCTCTCCTATTGACGGAGACTTGGGAGCCCCTGCCTTCGCATGTTATTATTTATCTGACAAACTACAGTGGGTGGCACAGTCTCCAGCTGGTTCCAGCCAGGAGGAAACAGGCCTGACGGGTAGATTTACTCCTCAAGAAGCATTACTAGAGAAGCTTCTGGCTTGAAAGGCTGACGTTCCACGGGACTGGATTTTGTTGTCTGCGGTCCTGGAGTGTTGTAAGCGATTTATTCGACAAACAGCTGGGAACCCACTATACAGCCCAGAATGAACACTGCTAGGATGGTTTGTTGTTATAAGTTTGCCCTTTGTTTTGTTGTACGGCCACTGTAATAGTTCCTATCTAAGACACATGTGAAGCACTGCAAAATGGCAAAACATCTTATACAGTTTCCTGGTATCTTGGAAACTCCCTTAGAGATATTCTGCACACAGGGAGAAAAAATGACTAACATTAAGGTATCTGGATGAATACGTCAGACAGGCAGACTCAGTATCCCATGGACACATGTTGAAACCCTGTGGTACCTCCAGTCGGGGTTGCATGTGCGGTCATATTTCATACTGGGGATAACTGTAAGGTGATTGATTAAATCCTTGTTAAGTGCTATGAATATATGATTCAAATGTATGTTGTGAAATAAAGATATGTTAAAAAAATAACATTCTTGGCAGAGCCAGGAGAGACAAAACAAGAGCGAGGTTGCCTTGAACCAACTGTAAAAGTGATGCTGTGGCTTTGCTGGCAGTAAACGCAACTCAGTGAGGGCATTAGCTCAAGGAAAGCTGTCCTACAAGCAAGGAAAGCTGTCCTACAAGCTGTCCCTAGGCTAAACATATGTAGTTGATGGTTGTTGAAGTTCTGGTCCACCGAGAAGCGGAAAAAGAGAGAGGGAGTGTGCCCTCAACCTGTCTCTGTTCAAAACATTCATGGCAGAGCAAGGAGACAAAAAAGGGGAGGCAGGGCACCTTGAACGAACTGTACAAAGAGGTGCTGTAATAACTGACTAACATGTCCACCACTCAAATTACTTTCACTTTTCACAATACTAATTCACCACTAATCCTTTTTGGGTTCCGGAGGAAAATAAAAGCGATTTGACGTCTGGTCAGGGATAGTAAACGCTAAATAATTGCAATTATAATTCCACTTACAATTGAAATGTTAAGAATAGACCTGTCTTTAGCCTCCATCACTACTATGTATGGGTTGCACCAGTCCAGCCACAGATATGCAGCCACTTTAAAAACTCCTCTCACTGTGCAGTCAGAGAAAGAAAAGTAAAGCTGGATACAATGGAAAGATTCAAAGCGATTAACTATCAGGAAATGGAAATAAGACCATCATTACAGTAGAGGTTAACATTACAAACAAATTCAGTCACCAGTATTAAAAGTATTATCAGCTATTCAAAATTAGCAGAGAAAATATATGTATAATACCTATTTTTCTATAAGCAGAATTAGCAGAAGAAAAATAAGTCATGTTGGTAATATCAAATTTGTTTTAGGCTATCTTTTTCAGTTTGTGAAAAATATATATGGCTCCGATGCTTTTGAAAAATTACCTCAAACAGTTATTACAAAATGGCCGACTCTTTCCACTGAAAGGTGCACTGTGTCTGCTTGTCCTTCTTCTCTGTCAGCGCACTCCTGCCATGAGCAGCCAAAAAGATACATTAGCCCCCTCACTGACAGAAATTTCTCTGACAGGGATTTGGGTGTGCTGGAGAGTGGTTGGGTTTTTAGGAGCTTGTGAGAGAATTACTAATCTATAATTGTTTTGTTTTTTCAATGCTACAGATTCTTTTTTTGTGAATATATAGGGTGTGTTAGAATTCATTTTTCAATTAATTTAAGTAAAACTTGGGCAGTGTGAAGGAGGGTTTGGATTGTTTTTCTGTTTGGTTTTTTTTTAACATTAACCATAGTCCTCAACAATTTTTGGGGAGTAGGACGTGTTGGTTAATCATTTTTACCTCACAGAAGTTACACAACTAAGGCTTGTGAGGGAGGGTGCTAATTGTTTCACCTGTGCATTTTTTCAAATTAAGAACATGAACACCAAACGATTTAAGATTGACACAAAGGAATCTTTGTTCAAATGTTTGGATGAAGCTCCAGATATTTATTCAGAGGGTGACAGTGACATTGAGGTGTATTCTGGGGAGGGTCTGGAGTCCAGCAGTGGGGAAGAGAGTGTAGGTGATGAGGACCTTGGTGAGTGTGGAGGAGAAGAAGAACAAGATTTATCTCAAGAAGATCTGTATGAGACTGTCTGGGATGAAATTGCACCAGGCAATGATAATAACAATTATGGTATTGAGTTTATTGTGAGGAATCCAGGAGTCCGGAAAGTTCCACCAAGAAATTCCCCCCCAGTTGCATATTTGCAATTGTTTTTAACTATGGAACTGCTTGTACACATAGTTCGAGAAACAAACAAGTATGCAAGAGATTTGCTGGACAAAATGGCAAACTGGATCAGTGAGCATCCCCATTCACGGCTACGTCTATGGATGAATGGGGGCTTGACTGTTGGCCTCTTGAAAAAATGGATTGGTTTATCTATTAACATGGGCCTCATAAAGAAACGTAATGTGAAACATTACTGGGATTTGTCACACCCTTCTCAGGCCACACCTTTCTTTGGGCAAGTCATGCCATTGTGGCAATACCTTATTGTCACAAGAATGCTTCACATAAATGACAATGCCACGGCAAAGGTGTGGGGAGTTGAAGGTTACGACCCGTGGCATAAGATTAGGCCAGTACTTGATTCATTGAACCATTCTTTCAAGCGGTACTATGTGCCACATCAGGTGATTTGTATTGACGAATCAATGATTGGCATGAAAAATAGGGTGGCTTACATTCAATACATGCCTAATAAAAGGCATGCTAGGTTTGGCATTAAGAAATTTGAGGTATGCGACAGCAGTAACAGTTATGTCCTTCATGTAGATTTATATACTGGGAAGGATAAAACAATAGGAACAGAAAAGGGGTTTGTGTTCAACAAGGTGATGAGTCTTTTCCGCTCATGTGATTTACTAGGTAAAGGGTATCATCTAATGACTGATAACTATTACACAAGTGTCAGTCTAGCGGAGGAGCTACTTGAGAACAAAACTCTATTAACAGGCACAGTGCGGGCAAACTCTAAAGGGCTGCCTCCAGAGATTGCAAGGGACAAATTGCAGGCAGAAATGTCTAAGTATATGAGAAAGAAAGGGGTATTGGCATGCGCCTTTAGAGAAAAGAAAAGCCAACGCAAGCCTGTTCTACTGCTGTCCACCTCTAGCCTAGCAGATGATGTGACTGTACAGACAAGGTCTGGGAAATCAATCATCAAACCTCAAGTCATTTTAGACTACAATAAAGGAATGGGTGGGGTTGATGTAAGCGACCGCAAAATATACGAATTCGCAGCAGAGAGATCAACACACAGATACTGGTCCAAGGTTTGGCGTAATCTGATTGATGTGTCGATCATGAATGCTTACGAATTGTATAAATTGAATACTGATCCATGCAATGTTCAGAGTCGCCACAGTTTTATAGTGAGTCTTGTAGAGGCACTTTGTCTACGGCAGGATGGTTTCTCTCAAGAACAAATACCTACAACACCACTACTTTCTCTTTGTAGTGAGGAGCACGGCTTTGCGCTGTTGCCTGGGCGAAAAGAGAGAGACTGTGCTGTGTGCTCTGACAGGAGTCAGCCTGGGGGGAGAAAAAGGTCCCGCCACTGGTGTCCTGCCTGTAAACTTGGTGTTCATGAGCAATGTTATCCCCAGTTAAGTCACTGTCATCCCGCTCCTAGTGTTCAGGAGGAACAGAACTAGCTTTTTGTTGCCTTACAATTTTCTTCATAACTATCATAATATTTTACATTATTATTACTATATTACTATTTTAAATATTTCAGTGTTTGCAGTTTATTTGAAGTAGTTGTAGGTTGAGTAAGTAACAGTTATAAAAAAATAAAAAAAACAAAAAAAATATAAAAATGTAAAAAATAAAAAAACGTTTATTCTTTTTTTGTTCATTCTTTATAGTTCAAACCTGTAGTATAGTATATGTAAAGATTTTTTGAGTACCTTTTACGGAGGTTGCCTTGAACCAACTGTACAAAGTGGTGCTGTGGGTCTCCTGCCACCAAAAGCACCTCAGTGAGGGCATTAGCACAAGGCAAGCTGCCATAAACCTACAAGCTGTCCCTAGGCTAAACATGTGTACTTGACAGTTGTTGAAGACCCGGTCCACCTAGAGGGAAAAAAGAGAGAGAGTGTGCCTATAATCTGACCCTTTACTAAACATTCTTGGTACAGCCAGGAGAAACCAAAGCAGACGGAGGTTGCCTTGAACCAACTGTACAAAGTGGTGCTGTGGGTCTCCTGCCACCAAAAGCACCTCAGTGAGGGCATTAGCACAAGGCAAGCTGCCATAAACCTACAAGCTGTCCCTAGGCTAAACATGTGTACTTGACAGTTGTTGAAGACCCGGTCCACCTAGAGGGAAAAAGAGAGAGAGTGTGCCTATAATCTGACCCTTTACTAAACATTCTTGGTACAGCCAGGAGAAACCAAAGCAGACGGAGGTTGCCTTGAACCAACTGTACAAAGTGGTGCTGTGGGTCTCCTGCCACCAAAAGCACCTCAGTGAGGGCATTAGCACAAGGCAAGTTGCCATAAACCTACAAGCTGTCCCTAGGCTAAACATGTGTACTTGACGGTTGTTGAAGACCCGGTCCACCTAGAGGGAAAAAAGAGAGAGAGCGTGCCTATAATCTGACCCTTTACTAAACATTGTTGGTACAGCCAGGAGAAACCAAAGCAGACGGAGGTTGCCTTGAACCAACAGTACAAAGTGGTGCTGTGGGTCTCCTGCCACCAAAAGCACCTCAGTGAGGGCATTAGCACAAGGCAAGCTGCCATAAACCTACAAGCTGTCCCTAGGCTAAACATGTGTACTTGACGGTTGTTGAAGACCCGGTCCACCTAGAGGGAAAAAAGAGAGAGAGCGTGCCTATAATCTGACCCTTTACTAAACATTCTTGGTACAGCCAGGAGAAACCAAAGCAGACGGAGGTTGCCTTGAACCAACTGTACAAAGTGGTGCTGTGGGTCTCCTGCCACCAAAAGCACCTCAGTGAGGGCATTAGCACAAGGCAAGCTGCCATAAACCTACAAGCTGTCCCTAGACTAAACATGTGTACTTGACGGTTGTTGAAGACCCGGTCCACCTAGAGGGAAAAAAGAGAGAGAGCGTGCCTATAATCTGACCCTTTACTAAACATTCTTGGTACAGCCAGGAGAAACCAAAGCAGACGGAGGTTGCCTTGAACCAACTGTACAAAGTGGTGCTGTGGGTCTCCTGCCACCAAAAGCACTTCAGTGAGGGCATTAGCACAAGGCAAGCTGCCATAAACCTACAAGCTGTCCCTAGGCTAAACATGTGTACTTGACGGTTGTTGAAGACCCGGTCCACCTAGAGGGAAAAAAGAGAGAGAGCGTGCCTATAATCTGACCCTTTACTAAACATTCTTGGTACAGCCAGGAGAAACCAAAGCAGACGGAGGTTGCCTTGAACCAACTGTACAAAGTGGTGCTGTGGGTCTCCTGCCACCAAAAGCACCTCAGTGAGGGCATTAGCACAAGGCAAGCTGCCATAAACCTACAAGCTGTCCCTAGGCTAAACATGTGTACTTGACGGTTGTTGAAGACCCGGTCCACCTAGAGGGAAAAAAGAGAGAGAGTGTGCCTATAATCTGACCCTTTACTAAACATTCTTGGTACAGCCAGGAGAAACCAAAGCAGACGGAGGTTGCCTTGAACCAACTGTACAAAGTGGTGCTGTGGGTCTCCTGCCACCAAAAGCACCTCAGTGAGGGCATTAGCACAAGGCAAGCTGCCATAAACCTACAAGCTGTCCCTAGGCTAAACATGTGTACTTGACGGTTGTTGAAGACCCGGTCAACCTAGAGGGAAAAAAGAGAGAGAGTGTGCCTATAATCTGACCCTTTACTAAACATTCTTGGTACAGCCAGGAGAAACCAAAGGAGACAGAGGTTGCCTTGAACCAACTGTACAAAGTGGTGCTGTGGGTCTCCCGCCACCAAAAGCACCTCAGTGAGGGCATTAGCACAAGGCAAGCTGCCATAATCCTACAAGCTGTCCCTAGGCTAAACATGTGTACTTGACGGTTGTTGAAGACCCGGTCAACCAAGAGGGAAAAAAGAGAGAGAGTGTGCCTATAATCTGACCCTTTACTAAACATTGTTGGTGCAGCCAGGAGAAACCAAAGGAGACGGAGGTTGCCTTGAACCAACTGTACAAAGCGGTGCTGTGGGTCTCCCGCCACCAAAAGCACCTCAGTGAGGGCATTAGCACAAGGCAAGCTGCCGTAATCCTACAAGCTGTCCCTAGGCTAAACATGTGTACTTGACGGTTGTTGAAGACCCGGTCAACCTAGAGGGAAAAAAGAGAGAGAGTGTGCCTATAATCTGACCCTTTACTAAACATTGTTGGTGCAGCCAGGAGAAACCAAAGGAGACGGAGGTTGCCTTGAACCAACTGTACAAAGCGGTGCTGTGGGTCTCCTGCCACCAAAAGCACCTCAGTGAGGGCATTAGCACAAGGCAAGCTGCAAAGCATGTGCCTACAAGCTTTCCCTAGTCTAAATATGTTTTGTTGATGGTTGTCGAAGTGCCTGGTCCACCTAGAAGGGGAAAAAGAGAGAGAGTGTGCCTACAACCTGCCCCTGCACTAAACATTCATAGCAGAGCGAGGAGATACAAAACGAGAGGCAGGTTGAATTGAACCAACTGCACAAAGTGGTGTTGTGGTTCGGCTGCCACCAAAACACCACAGTGAGGGCATTAGCTCAAGGCAAGCCACCATAAAGCTACAAGCTGTCCCTAGGCTAAACATGTGTAGTTGACGCTTGTTGAAGTTCCTGGTCCACCTAGGAGGGAAAAAAGAGTATATCTATAACCTGACCCTATGCTACTCTTGTTGAAAGAGTAAGAACAAGATCCGGATTCCTAGAGCGTATACCAAGATGATTCCCAGGAGGCCCACACATTTGGTATACCTTCTAGTCACCGACTTACCTGAATGATTTTTCTTTGGCAAAATCCATCAGTCTTACCAGCGTGACGTGATTGTTAATTTTCTTCACCTTCATCGCAAAGTGTTCTCATGAGTACAGTTTTCACCATATGAAGAAAAAACATAATTTAATGATTAAGTACTAGTAGTCACACATCCCCAAATAACACCCATTCATTTCTTTTATACTCACTCTCTTACCACGCAGAGTTGGATATAAATTATTATTATTTATAGGTTTTATATAGCACTAGCTAGACCCAAAGGTATCAGAGCGCTTTACATATCGATCCGTGTCATTACATAGAAGAAACATACATAATAGAATGTTCAACAACATAAAGGTAAATTATCAAACTAAACATGTCAAGGGCATAGTTTATGCAGTCAAGAAACTTTACAGGACATTAAAAACAGGAGTAAGGCGAAGGAAAAAGCGGAATCTGAAAAAACATCAGAATCATACGCCTTCCTATAAGGACTGGAAGGATTGTGTGACTTAGGAGCAAGCTTAGTCAGAATGAGTATTAAAGTATTTGTTGCGTAGAAGGAGTTTAAGGTCCTGTTTGAAGCATGGGAAGGATGGGTTACGGTGGAGGTCACTGGGGTGTGTATTCCAGAACCTATGAGCATTAACAGAGAATGAGCGAATCTGAGAAGATTTCTTTTTCAATTTGAGAGGGATGAGAAGATTTGAGGTAGAGCTTCTCAGCGCCTAGGCTCGTCCTGCTTTGGAGAGTTTGGAATTAAGGTAGTTAGGGTTGTGTGGGTTTGCAGGGCTTTGTAGGTGATGCAGGCAGTGTTGAAGAAACTTCTTCCTTCAATGGTAAGCCAGTAGACGTTAATTAAAGCCGTGTATTTGTGCTCAAATCATTTAACACCTGTTAGTAGCCATGCCGCTATGTAGAGAACTATTGTAAGGAGTGCAAGGTGGGTTTTTGGAGTTCCAGTGAGGATGGTGTTGCTATAATCCAGATTTATACCAGGTAGCACTAGAGACAGGTTCCCTTTCCCCCACTACACAACAGGTGTTGGTCACGTTCCTCCCGAAACATGGTAGGAACCCAACGGATACCGTTCTTCTTGTCTCGGTTGGGATCCATTTGTAGATTCTGCGGAGTGTGCGGAGGGTGTTGTAGCAGGAGGAGGATACGGCGTTGACCTGTTTGGACATGGAGAGGGTGGAGTCGAGGATGAATCCTAGGTTGCGTGCGTGGTCGGTTGGCGTTGGTGCTGTTCACAAGGTGGTCGGCCACCAAGAGGCATCCCAGGCTGAGGGGGTGGGTCCGAGGATGAGGACCTCCGTCTTGTCCGAGTTCAGTTTCAGACGGCTGCTCCTCAACCAGTCGGCGATGGCCTTCATCCCGTCGTGGATGTTGGATTTGGCGGAGTGCGGGTCCTTGGTGAGGGAGAGGATGAGCTGAGTGTCGTCGGCGTAGGAGATGATGGTGAGGTTGTGGTGTCGGGCCACTTGAGCGAGGGGGGCCATGTAGATGTTGAACAGCGTCGGGCTGAGGGAGGAGCTCTGGGGGACGCCGCAGATGATGTCCGTGGCTTCGGATCGGAAGGGCGGGAGGCGGACGCTCTGGGATCTGCCGGAGAGGGCCTTCTCTTGGATTCCGGCTTCCTGGAGACAGGTCTTTAGTGTGCGATGGCAGACTGTGTCGAAGGCGGCCGATAGGTCCAGGAGGATGAGGGCAGATGTTTCCCCGTTGTCTAGTTGGCGCCTGATGTCATCCGTTGCTGCGATGAGGGCTGTCTCAGTGCTGTGGTTTCGTCTGAATCCGGATTGGGATGGGTCCAGGATGTGTTTTCTTCCAGGTGACGGGTCCTCTGCAGGTTGACGGTTTTCTCGATGACCTTCACCTGAATTCACCAAAAACGTACAGGTCTTTCCGACAAAAGTAGTCTGAAGCCTATCAGCAAACACCGCCACATAACTGAAAACACGTGCATTTCTTCTTCCATCCATCCTATATGAAATGATTAAACTAGTTGTCTCCCTGTGTGTTCAAGTTGCATACAGTTGAAGGCTGCAAAAACATGTACATGGCACAACTTGGAAAAGTGTGAAGCCACAGCTTTCAACCCAGAGCCTTTCATTTGTAAAGCTACTTGATAGGAAATACCGGGTAGGAAGCAGCAAATTGTGTTTTCATTTCAAGGCCATACATTTTCCAGAGCATGGGAGAGATCTTTACACACATAATTCGTTTGTACTGTTTACCCTGATATGGATACCTTACTCACTCAGCCACTGGATTCAAGCTAGCCTGGCTGATGAGGGGTGTTACCCTGAAACAGGTCCATGGATGCTTGTTTAAGGTCCAGGGAAGACCTATCTTGGCAGTTCAGACTGGACTGGACTGTTTCCATGAGGAACAGATTCAAAGCTGATGTGCATATGGTTGGGTCTGATCTGGGTTGGTGAAGTGAGCTAAAGACCGATGATGGATTCAACCCAGATCTTTGCCTGGGGTGAGTGTCTGAAAAGTTTCAGCACTCCGTCCATCATCTCCTTTTCTTTTATTTACTGATAAGCTTTTCAGGGAAGACAGGACGAAGTAATTGCACAACCTCTCAAATTAAATCATAGCCAAGTATATCTTCAGTTTGAAGCGGTCAGATTGCAAAAGCACATTCTACTGAAATTTACCCATTAGTGAATGGAAAACTACTTGTGTCACATACCTGCATCATCATCCTCATTTTCTTTGCAATTACTTGATCCCTTCATATTTTATAATACATTCACTTTACACTATGATGCTCAAATTTTATCACTCATATTTGTAAAATATCGGACTGCATGATTCAATGTAATGAAAGTATGATGTGCCCTGCGCTATTCATGTTGCAACACCTGATTACTCTATTTTGTGCTGCCCCATAAGCACATTACTACCTCCACCCCTGCCACACATTTATGACACTTGAATAAAACCCTGAAACTTGGTACCTGCCTGCTCATGCTATTTTCATTGAGGCCATGCTTTCAAGGCCTGCTGTCACTCCTGGGAGACAAGAGAACTGCATGGACAAAGCTTTATTACTTAGCAGGCAAGGTTTCAGATAATGAGTGACATTTCAGCAACTATGAATGACTCTTTCTCACGATAACATCAAGCAATTTAGACGAGGTAAATATACCAATAACATCAAAGATTACACCCAGACAGCTGAAAACACAACAGAGGCAGACTGCATGACTGCACAGTTCTTAGAGCTACAGGCCAGGGTGTGCAGGCAGCTTAGAATGACTGAAGCATCAGTGTTATTTACTCAGCCAGCCAAAGCAAGTTAGCTGAACTGCTGTAGCACCCACCTATTAACTTTGGCTCCTTTCCACAAATCTGCACTAAAGTTTTACAAAAAAAAAGTAATCTGGATTCAATTAGGCATGACAAGTTTATTAATGGTCCACCAGTGGGCATGAGAGAAAAACAGAGGTGCCATGAAAGTGATTTTACATTTTAAATCACATAGAATCTATGCTCTCCTATAGAGAATAAAACGATCAACAAATGACATTATTCAGTGCTTTTCAATACCATTCAACACAGTGATTTTCAAAAAATGAGCATTTAAAAAAAATGGGGTAAGCTTCAAAGAAGGTGTAACGGATAGAGATATCTGGATCATTATTCAGCATATGGTCTCTAAACAGGTGTTAGAGGACCGCCACAAGTTAAATTGAAAGAATAAGCAAACAATACTATAGTTCATTTTAGGTATGTGAATCCAAACTCGGTTTCACATAATCAAAGCTCTTTACTGTGGTCACCATTACAGGACTCATGTACATGCCCTGCAGCAAACCCTCACTACACACAGCCAAACAATATAGTTCTGCCACCTCCTGGTATCAGGAGCACCCCTACTTCTCATACCAAGTGTGGGGCTTGCATGTGCTTGTAAATCATGTCTACTTTTTTCATTTAATTTTCAACATTATTAGTTACTCCATTTTTTGTTGCTTTTAACTACACGATTGCCACAGAAGATTTCTTTCAATGTAATGACGTTTTTTCTTTCTTTCTGTAATTGAAATGCCAAATCGGAAGTTGCAAAGTGATTCATTAATTCTTCAACTAACATAACTCGGGGTTGCAGGGCCCTCAGAAGAACAGATAGCCTTTTTTCAGTTGAGTGAAATAACCTTATGTATCCAAATATTGTACAGCTTTCGCAAGTCTGTAAAATTCTTCAGACTTTGAAAGCTGCTTTTCTGTTCTATGTATAATCTCGGGCTCTAATTTTGACGGAGATGGAAGAGTGGTTCTATATAGATCACCCAAGCTGCCATTCCCCTCCCCCTCGGGAACCTCCTTCCCGCCGGGAATCAGTGAAGTCAGAAGACTGTGAGGCCCCAACATGAAAAACACCGACCTTAGTTGTAATGTCGAGTCTTGCATATTCAGTGCTGTTGCATGCACAGTGAGTCGTAATCACTGTGCATGCAACACTGCAATGGTAGCAGGCCCAGCACTATGAACAAAGCTCGTCAGAGGGGTGGCACAGGCAGTCGTGCTCCTTCAGTCACGGTGAGCTAAGAACGTGACTGCAGGCCTCGCCAGTCGGCCTGTGCCTCTTGAGAGAACCATGGCGCAGTACTTGCATGGAAGGCAGTATTGAGTTGGCAAAATTGACTCTAACAGCCCTTTCACGGATAAAGGCTGTATAGTTTGCATTTTACAGGTACCGAAAGCTCCAGCCGGAAGGCGGAATCAATTAGGAAATGGACAGCTGCACACAAATGGGAATACGAAAGGAATGAAAAAAGGCCAAAAGTAAAGTGAAGGCATTGTTTGGAAAGTAAATTAGCCGTACCTGTACTGCTTTCTGCGCTGCTTTCTGCATGTCTGCAGTTCTGTGAAGCCACGATTCAAGTCACGCGCCCACATTTGCTGCACTGTCTCTGGGGCTGACGGCAGATTAGTTCTCTGCGCCCTCTACTGGTGTAGAAGGACCTATGCAGCTTTGAACAGACGATTCTGTTCTGTAAACAAAATGTCACCGCAACTTTAAAGAGATTAAATATCTGCAAATGGATCAAAATGTGGAGAAATACAAGTACATTATGAAAGAGGGAGGTGTTCTGGAGTGGAATTACAGTTAAGTTTGGATTTTTAAGAGGAATATTAGGAAAGAAACACCTCCCAAAAGAGTGTCATCACATGGGCCGATCAGATCGGCCTGAGCACTTTCACTTTTAACACAGGGCCGATTAGATCGGCCCGTGGCACTGCTTAGGTTAAAGGAAGAGTGGATGAAGGATATTGTGGAGGCTGAGACACAGAAGTCACGAAGCAATGTTTGCATGCAATTCGGGAAACTATTTCTTATACAGTCCAGACATGGGATTGATTTGCAAAGCATGTGCCGAAGCCAAGATTGTTGGGGACTTTTCCACAGGGAAGAAAAGGAGTGATGGCTGGAAACTGGACTACATGAAACGCCATCTACTTAGCAAAGTACACTAGTCTTCCATGGTGATATTGAGAAACAGAATTGCTGCTGCCTGGTTTGGTTTTGGAGTGCGGGCTATGCTGACAGAAACTGCCACTGACAAAGAGAATAGAATGGAAGTAGTTGAACGCTAAAGATCTATGCCTGAGGAGATAAAGATTCTCATCAACAACGTGTTGCTGGCAGTCAAGATGAATACTTCAATGTTATCTGTACAAGACATCCATGACCACCTAGCTTTGTATGTGAAGATACCAGACAGCTGGAGGAGCAAGAATTATGCCTTTGAGTTCCTTGAGGCCATCAATAGCGTGATACACTGTGAAGCTATGACAGAACTTCGGCAAGCTTTGTATTACACCTTGATAATTGATGAGAGCACAGATATTTCTCTTGCAAAAATAATCATCCTGTACTTCAAGTTCCGACCTGTAACATTAACTGAGCACAAAACGCAGTTTGGGGGCATAGTGAAGCTGGCTAGCTGTAATGCTGGGGCTATCACTATTGCCGTGAAAGAATTCTACACTGACAATGAACTGGACCTCATGAAAATGGTCTTGTTCACATACGATGGTGTGTCGGTGATGCTGGGTAAAGAATAATGGTGTTGCTACTCGCCTTAAACAGTCCATTCCTCATCTAGTTGAGCAGCATTGTGTCGTCCATCGAGAAGATTTGGGAGTTGATGATGCCTGGAAGAGGGTTCCAATGATTAAAGAGATGGAGACATTATTGAGGACTGTCTACACTGTGTTCTCCAGATATCCTGCAAGGAAGTCCAAGCTGGATGAAATTGCATCGGTCACTGAATGTGAAGTTGTCTCTTTTCGACCACTGAATGAAGTCCGGTGGCTTTCAATGCATTTTGCTGTTGGTGCAGTAATTCGTAATTGCGAGACTGTTCTTATGTACTTTGAGCATGAGAAAGTTGAGGAGAATGATCCAATTGCTAAATATTGTTATGAAAAGCTATCGGACTCCAACTACCATATTTCCCTTGCAGTACTTAATGACATTCTGGGAGAATTTGCATCTTTGTGCAAACTATTCCAAAAAAGTTATTTGACTACTGTTGAAGCTGTACAGTATGCAAGAGCAAAGATTGGCCAAATTAAGCAACAGTATTTGAGGGACACTTTCTTTTGGAGCAGCGACGTAACAGATCTGATGGTGTTGTACAAGGAAAGGCAAGAGTTTGACAGTGGGCCTATTTTGTCTTTTGTTTCCCTTCTTTGTGAGCACATGCAAAAAAGGTTCCCTGAAGACGAGCTAAAAGAATGGGCAAGTTTTGAGATCCAGGCAATAGCAACACAATCACATTTTGATTTTGGGACTGAGAATATTCAAAGACTTGTTGAAAAGTATAAAAATGTCTTGGCCATGGGTGATTGTGAAACAACAGAAGATGTTGTTCGACAATACAGAGGCTATAAATATGTGGTGGCAGAACATGTAAAGGGTGGGTTATTTACCACCTTTCAAGACATGGTGAATTTCACTGTACGCAATGCTGCTCAGTATAGTGTGGTGTCTCGGCTTGTTGATGTCTGCGCAACATTTCACGCATCTAGTGCAGACTGTGAACGAGGATTCAGCCTCATGTATACTATCAAGAGTAAATTGAGGAATAGACTAGAGCAGAAGCATTTGAATATGCTGATGAGGACAAAGGCCTACCTCCTGAATGGGAAAGTTGACCCAGACCGAGTTTATCAGCACTGGAAAAATAGCAAGGATCGCCGTGAGAAGCAACCCTGTCACCCATCTAGTGATGCCACTTGACGTGTCTGAACTGCCCTCTCCCTTCTTGTGTATATGTGATATTGTATAGGCTCGCAACATTTCCCCACCCAATAAACTGTGATCCAGTTAACAATATTTATTAAAATCTTATGATGGTACCACCATTGAAGTCTTGTGCTTTTCTAAACTTGAAGTGTACTTGCCTGTGTAACCAATTCATGTCATGGCGTGCTTATCCAATTTGCAAACTGCCCTTAAGACCCTTATTGTGGCGCTGTATGTGTGAAAATGCACCATATTTTCACTTTTTAAATTAAACGTTTTGAGTGCCATTTGGCACCGCAGACACGCGCGGTTTGGGTACTGGCGCACATAGCCATGGTTGCAGTGCACAGAGACCCTCCACTGCCGCACACAGAGGAAAAGAATTAGAGGGAACATCGGTAACAACACATCTTAAAGGAGAGTAATACTCTCCAACTCACGGATAGCGAGGTAGTTACGGGGCACAAATGCCCGGGAATACCCGGCACATAGGACCACTTGAATCCTGTTTTATTCACGTCGGTCCACCAGGTCAGCAAACCCGCACACGCTCACTCTCAATGTAGGCAGGGATCTCGTCTCCTGCACCTCTGCTCTCGCCAGTGAAAAACGAGTGGTACAGAAGGCAAAAAGGGCACAGAAATACCGGAAAAACGAGTGGCACAGAGGCAAAATAAAGAATACAGAAATACAGGGGCAGCTATGAACAGAAGGCAGAACGGGCAGAGAGGCACGGGGGCAGCGAAGGGAACAGAAGGAAAAATTGGGCTTAGAGACACAGGGGCAGCGGGGGGTAGAGTCCATCACTGCTGCTCACTGCGCTGCAGCCGGGTGCTGCCGGGGAGGATCAGACCAGCCTCGCTGGAGTGTCCATCACTGCTGCTCACTGCGCTCCAACGGGGTGCTGCCGGGGAGGATCAGACCAGCCTGGCTGGGGTGTCCATCACTGCTGCTCGCTGCGCTCCAACGGGGTGCTGCCGGGGAGGATCAGACCAGCCTCGCTGGGGAGTCCATCACTGCTGCTCACTGTGCTACAACGGAGTGCTGCGGGGGAGGATCAGACCAGCCTTGCTGGGGTGTCCATCACTGCTGCTCACTGCGCTCCAACGGGGTGCTGCCGGGGAGGATCAGACCAGCCTGGCTGGGGTGTCCATCACTGCTGCTCGCTGCGCTCCAACGGGGTGCTGCCGGGGAGGATCAGACCAGCCTGGCTGGGGAGTACATCACTGCTGCTCACTGTGCTACAACGGAGTGCTGCGGGGGAGGATCAGACCAGCCTTGCTGGGGTGTCCATCACTGCTGCTCGCTGCGTTACAACGGGGTGCTGCGGGGGAGAATCAGGCCAGCCTCGCTCTGAAGTCCATCACTGCTGCTCGCCTCTCTACAACGGGGTGCCGCGGGGGAGGATCAGACCAGCCTGGCTGGGGATTTCACAAGGATTGAAGCACTCCACATGTAATAGCCCAAATTCAGCTTAGTCCATATAAAAAGACATCCAGAGAATCTCCCATGCAGATTATCTTCTTTTATTCCATTAAAGTTCTGATCCAATCCCAACCAACGCGTTTCGCCGAGGTTACTTTATACCTCTCGGCTTCGTCAGGGCTGGAAACAATACAAAATAATATGCTCTTACCATATTATACATTTCCGTACATATTTTGAGAATAGATAGAGCCCCACATGGCCCAGTAGAAAACCCGTGTACATATTTACACACAAAGGGGTGATTACATGCTCGTTCTCAAAAAATATAGCAACTCATTATTTAAAACAACACAAAAACCAATTCATTAATTTCCAATGTGGAAACAAAAACTGCCTTCACCGATTTGGTGAGTTTGTTCATGCACAATGTCAAGTGGGATAAACATCAAGTGAAATTGCTCCCCCAATTCCTAAAGTCTTTTTAAACACAAATCAATGCTCATGGTTTACCTTATCTTCTCTCTATCTATTCTCAAAATATGTACGGAAATGTATAATATGGTAAGAGCATATTATTTTGTATTGTTTCCAGCCCTGACGAAGCCGAGAGGTATAAAGTAACCTCGGCGAAACGCGTTGGTTGGGATTGGATCAGAACTTTAATGGAATAAAAGAAGATAATCTGCATGGGAGATTCTCTGGATGTCTTTTTATATGGACTAAGCTGAATTTGGGCTATTACATGTGGAGTGCTTCAATCCTTGTGAAATCTGATTGTGCCTAATCATTTGATTACGCAGCGAGGAGTTGGGTGTTTTCCTCCTATAACTTTGAAGCACCCTTAGAGCTTTTTTTTGTTGTGCTTGAAATAGATGGTGTGATACTTCTCTAGCGCTTGCAAAACTCCAATCAGCACCCGAAGTTTAGCAGCCTGGCTGGGGAGTCCATCACTGCTGCTCGCTGCGCTACAACGTGGTGCTGCCGGGGAGGATCAGACCAGCCTCGCAGGGGAGTCCATCACTGCTGCTCGCTGCGCTACAACGTGGTGCTGCCGGGGAGGATCAGACCAGCCTCGCAGGGGAGTCCATCACTGCTGCTCGCTGCGCTACAACGTGGTGCTGCGGGGGAGGATCAGACCAGCCTCGCTGGGGAGTCCATCACTGCTGCTCGCTGCGCTACAACGTGGTGCTGCCGGGGAGGATCAGACCAGCCTCGCAGGGGAGTCCATCACTGCTGCTCGCTGTGCTACAACGAGGTGCTGCGGGGGAGGATCAGACCAGCCTCGCTGGGGAGTCCATCACTGCTGCTTGCTGCGCTACAACGGGGTGCTGCGGGGGAGAATCAGACCAGCCTCGCTGGGGAGTACATCACTGCTGCTCACTGTGCTACAACGGAGTGCTGCGGGGGAGGATCAGACCAGCCTTGCTAGGGTGTCCATCACTGCTGCTCACTGTGCTACAACGGGGTGCTGCGGGGGAGGATCAGACCAGCCTCGCTCTGGAGTCCATCACTGCTGCTCAGCTCTCTACAACGGGGTGCTGCGACGGAAAATCAGACCAGCCTTCCTTCAGCAGAAACGCCATTCCTGAAGGAATCCCACAGCCCATCAAGGTCTCCCTTACAGGAACACATACAATCCAGTGAATGGAGAAGTTTGTGGAAAAGATTCCACAAACCCCCCTTTCCACTCTAGAACACCCCAGGAACAGGGGCTTGCCCCTGGAGACTCACTCACAGAGGTCTGAGTGTGTCTTGCAAGGGGCATTGTTTTGTTTGCGAGCAGCTCTCAGGGCTTCCTCACTTCTGTAGACGACTTCCTGTGCGAGAAGCCACTATGGCTCTCGAAAAAGCCTGAAGACCAGCCCTTTTTCTCCAGTCCAATTTTCTACGTTACTTTTTCTTCAGGTCCTAGAAGCATTGGGAGTCTGTGCAGAGAGGGTAGGAGGCAAACTATGAAAACAAGATTTCTGGCCAGTGGATGGAGGGCCAGAAGTTGTTCCCTCCACACTCCTCTTTCTTTTCAACTTTTTCCTGTCTTGCTTACCATCCCTTCTCCTCCTCCACTACTCTCCCCTCTCCCTCCTGCATTAGCCACCCCCACGCTACCCACGACCCTCACTCCTTTCCCCTGCTGTCACCTGTTCCCATTTTTTTCTTCTTGCCCTTTCATCATGACTATCCGTAGCCCTCCTCTTCATCTCTTTCCTCTTCATCTCCTTCCCTCCATAAAGCTCACTACCCTTCTCATGCCCTCCCTTACTCCTCTCTACTCACTCGTCTCCACTCATGTGTCCTGCCGGAACCTGCCCTCTCCCTCTCTGCTCCAGCACTCCTCACTCTCAAACTCAACCCTCTTCCTCAACTGAACTTTCCTCTCATTCACCTCCCACGCCCTCCTCATCCCTTCTTTCCAACTAGAACCCCTCTCTTTGAAACCTTTCTTCTCTCGTCCCTCCTCTGCTTTGTCTTCTCCCGTCCGCGCTCATGCCACCCCTCCCATCCCTGTCCACCTTCCTCTCTCATCTTGACTCTCTCGCAATTACTGTCTTCACCCCCCTTCATTTTGTGTTCTCTGTCTGCCCTCTGTCCGCACCCCTGCTTTTCACTCCTTCCCTTTCAGCTGCTCTCATCCTCTCTAGTTCCCCCTTCGCTTCTCTCTTCCTTTTTTGTCTCCTTGTGTCCACCCCCTTTTCTCTCTCTTCCTTTCGTATTCAGCTCTCCATACCACCTTCCTCCCATTCTCCATTTTCCTCTCTCGTTTCTTGCCCTTACTTTCTCCCTCTTCCACCTGCTCTTTCATGCTTAGGGGAGAGAGCAGAAGCACGTTAGCACTGGTTAGCCAACGTGCACAGAGTCCTAAGGCCACAGAAACAAATTCAGCAAAAATAGGAAGGGTGAAGGCACCAGTTTGGGGTGACCCTGCCTGTAGAGAGGGCCAAGTCAAACAAATTCAATAGTTGTTTTCCTCAAGTGCCACTAACAAGCTGAATCTTGCAGTAGTCGCATCGATCCTTCATGAGTGACTTCCAAGGTATATCATCGGTAAGGACGTAAGCTCTGGAGAGATGAGATAAAGGCCGGCGTAGAATGTTGAGTTCTGACGTTCACGCAGTGTAATCAAGATGTGTTCAACTACTCTCCGTGTGTGGCTTGGTTATTGGCGAGTACCTAGGCTGGCAGGACGCTATAACTGGTGACAATATAGGGGATACGAAGTCCGTACACTGAGAGCGCTCTTCCAGAGAGTTTGCCGTGGTCAAGCACACTGCTTGTGCGTGCCACATGTGCCTCAGTTGAAGTGCAGAATCAATGCTGGCACTGGTGGAGTCTCAGTGCAATGCCAGCCTGAATAAAATGCTTAAAGATAAAGACAGCGACACTGAAAGTCTACATGTCGCTGAACCGGAACTGAATGAAACAGCTTCTAATGGAATATATGGCGCCATTACGCAAATTAATACCATTACGCTATGTGGAGTAAGAAAACTAAAGGTGGACAAGGAAAGCACACAGAAATAGTTCAGTACACATTACACTGAAATTCACATTCTATGAAGCAGAGATTAACCAGATGTTTATGAAGAAACATTTCAGCACAAAATCGACCAGTGTTATCTGCTTTCATGTACTAGTAGTGTAAAAAGATTTATCTCCTTCTCTAAACCATCAACAAATCATTGTCTCTCAACATGCTGGAGAGCAGTCCCAGACAGAGGGTCGGGTTGGGTTTGCCGAGTTTCCACAGACGAAGCGGCCCACCACCAAAGCTGCTGCACAAGGGGCCCAGAACAACTTCTTAGACAGCCATAACATACAGAGCTCCGATGGAGAGCCAGGACGAGAACCAAGCTCCAAAAGTCATTAAGGCTGACCCTGAAGCCGGCACATCACGAGGCGCTAGAAAAGCTCTGTCTGATCAAGTTCCACAGGAAGTGCCTGAGAGAGCACTACTGTCCTCCAATGTATACACGGCTGCTGCATTCTTAAAACCGCAAACTGTGTTTGATTTTGCAAAAAAACAGAATATTGGCGATGATGGATGGATAGAAACTTTTGAAGATTTCATAGATGCAATAGATGAAAAAGAGTATAAAGTATCTTGAGAAACATGGCCAATGAAGGAGGCAAGAAACCATGAAAAAGAATTTACAAGAAGGTGAAAAGATATATGATCAAATCGAAAAGGCCTTTAAGGTCAAGTTTAAGCCAGTGCCAAATGTGAATTATAAAAGATATATCTTCATCCAGAGACCAGGTAAGACCATTGATGAGTTTGTTGAAAGACTGGATGTTTGGTAAAGCACTGTAAATTCAATTAATTTATGATGAGGAGGCTACCCTCCTCAGAGTGATCAATGGATGTCTGTCTGAAGCATTTCAACGACGAATGCTGATGGAAACTGAGCTTGTATCAAGTCCTCAAGGCTGCTTGCGCTGACAAGCGTACTTATCGCCAAGTGACTGACATGGAGGCTGTAGATGACCAAAGTGCGTCTGTCATGAGCACGAAAAGTAAGCCAAGGTACAAGGCTGAGGGACACAAGGTACTGTCTCCACAGAAAAACAAAACGTGTTACAGATACGGACTGTCATTTCCACACAAAGGTAAATGTCCCGCCATTGGACAGATATGCATAGACTGTGGTAAAGCGAATCATTTTGTGATGACTGCAACGCGAAGATAAAAGTAAGTGTGTAATATAGAATCTATTTTTACTTAATCCTGCGTGGATTCCCTTTTTTGATTTACTCACTGTGTTGCTGCACTAGTGTGTTGCACAAATGCTCTGCACATTGCATCTTTAAACTAGCCCGACTGCTCTGCGCCAAGCTACCAGAGGGTGAGCGCAGGTTATCTCAGGTGTGTATCTGGCTTAACCTGACTAGAGTGGTGGATTCTGCCTGGCTTAGGTGCCTACCCTAGCCAACCAGAACCCCCATGTCGAACAGTGGTTCTTGTGAATCACTTGATTTCCCAGCATGCTCCTGCTGCAGGACCAGGTCAACGCACTTTGTGTAGGAGGACTAGCCACCATTTGTGTCTCAAAGGGAAGTGTGACTCTTTTTCCTAGAACATACATTTTTTTCCCCTGAATTGTAACTGTTCACTTCTCCATATTATATCAATGCAGCTTTTTCAAGAAATATTTTCTTCATGTAATTTTCAATGTTTTTTCTATTTTGCAGAACAATCACATCTAGAAAATATGAATGGGAAAGAAAGCCATAAAGGTTCCGGAGGCAAGATGAATTTTACTCAAAATATCTACTTAAGGAAACGGCGCAGAATGCACATGAAGGAGAGACGCTTTGCTTGTAATATGTGTGAAAAAGAATTTATCAATGAGACACTTCTTGTGAGGCACAAAAAAGGACACACCAGCCTCAGGCCATATCCCTGCGAAACATGTAAAAAGTGTTTCAGTCAAAAGGCAACTTTTTTACAGCATCAAAGAACACACACTGGAGAGCGGCCGTATCACTGCACAGTGTGTTCCAAGCGCTTTGCTCATAAGAATAGCCTCGTACAGCATCAACGTGTACACACAGGAGAGAGGCCTTATCACTGTACTGTATGTGCCAAGAGCTTCACTCGAAAGAAAATTCTTCATGAGCATCAACACATACACACAGGAGAAAAGCCTTTTCACTGCACCATGTGTGAGAAGAGCTTCAGTCAAAAGACAAAGCTACTAAAGCACCAAAGAACACACACAGGGGAGAAACCTTATCATTGCACTGTGTGTTCCAAGCGCTTTGCTCATAAAAAAGGCCTTGTACAGCATCAAAGCGTACACACAGGAGAGAGGCCTCATCATTGCACTGTGTGTTCCAAAACCTTTTCTTGTAAAACAAACCTTGTACTGCATCAAAGAACTCACACAGGAGAGCGGCCTTATCACTGCACTCTGTGTTCCAAGCGCTTTTCTTATAAGGCGTCCCTTGTACAGCATCAAAGCGTACACACTGGAGAGAGGCCTCATCACTGCACTGTGTGTTCAAAGCGCTTTGCTCATAAAAAAGGCCTTGTACTGCATCAAAGAATACACACAGGAGAGCGGCCTTATCACTGCACTCTGTGTTCCAAGCGCTTTGCTGATAGGGGCTCCTTTGTACGGCATCAAAGAACACACACAGGAGAGAAGCTTTATCACTGCACTGGGTGTTCAAAGCGCTTTTCTCGTAAGGCGACCCTTGTACAGCATCAAATCGTACACACAAGATAGAGACCTCATCACTGTACTGTGTGTTCAAAAACCTTTTCTCAGAAGACAACCCTTGTACTGCATCAAAGAACACACACAGTAGAGAGGCCTTATCTATGCATTAGGTGTTCCAAGCGCTTTGCTTATCAGGGATCCCTTGTACGGCATCAAAGCATACACACATGAGAGAAGCCTTTTCACTGCACTGTGTGCGAGAAGAGCTTAAATCAAAAGTCAAGTCTCGTAACACCAAACACACTGGAGAGAAATCTTAACACTGCAAAGTGTCTTCCAAGCGCTTTTCTCAGAAAGAAAGTCCATGTACGGCATCAAAGTGCACACACAGGAAAGAGGCCTTATCACTGCACCGTGTGTGATAAGAGCTTTACTGGTAAGGCACATATGCAACGGCACCAAATAATACACACTAAACTGAACCCTATCACTGCACAGTTTATGCCAGGAACTTCACTCAAAATGAACGTTTCTACAACATCAATAAATACAAACTAGATCCATTTTCACTGTAACAATCTTATGTCCTGCTTACCCCAAAGTAAGTTTTACTGGAATGTTGTAACTTAGCAAGGCCTTATAGTCAGCCGCAACGCTATCACACCGTCTTACAAAACACACACTAAACTACTACTTACACGTCACAACACCTTTTAGCTCACAGCTAAGGCTCTCAGCACAGCCCCCTATTCGCAGATGCCAAAGTCCCTACTCGCCTCTTGGAACGGACTTGCGTCCATCTTCAGCCCAGGTGCTGCTCGCTCTTTGTGGTGCGTGATTACCGCTGGAGCTGCAGAAAGAAACGTGGGCTCTTTTCCCTTCCCATCATACCTTTTATCACATATGTTTAAGAGTTAATAGTTGAACTGTGTTTATTGCAGATGTATGTAGACCTCTTTACCTCAATAAATCCTGCTGTATCTTGCATTACAATGGGTTCGAGTCAGCATTCTGTGCATTTAAGATCCCCTCCTAGAGGGCGCGCATTTATTTTTGTGTCACTCTGTAAGCTCTACAGTGCTCAGGCTTCGGTAGTGAAGAGTGCTGCCGCAACCAACTGGAAAGCAGCTAATCCACTGAGCAGCCCTTATCTCTGAGTGCCGCCAGGTATAACTTGATTTACCTCTTGTAAGGAGTAAGTACTGTGTCCAGACTGATTTTTTAAATTTCTTTTTTCATCCCAGTTCTTTTTTGCTATCTCATTTGAAGAATGCAAAATACAACAAGACTTAGGGCAGGATGTACTAGCATCAGGAATACCGATTTCCTATTTGCGATTCTCTATGAGTCGCAATTTGGAAATCGGAATTCCTAATGTATGAAAGCAACTCTTTTGAGTTCTATTAGCGATTGCTAGCGAGATTCAAATAGACCTACCTCATGCATATTAGTGAGGTAGGTCGCAATTTGATACCCATTAGGAATCACAACCATCACAGAGATGGCAGCCTGTTACGGTCAGCAGACCACCATGTCTATGATTGGGTTTTACTAAAGCAGTCTGTTTATTTTTTTTTAATGCAGTTCGTTTTCCTTAAAGGATAATGGGATGCATTTGAAAAGAAAAAAAATAAGCTTTTTCGTTAAATTTTTTAAGAGTAGACAGTGAGGTCCGTGGGACAGCCGCCTGCTCTTAAAAATATTTGTTTTCCATTCTTCAAACGACCCGCACCTATTTGCAAATGTGTTACCACATCTTTCAGGGAGTCAGTAAAACTTGACCTTAATTTGGTCGCAAAACTTTCATACAGCCCATTCAGATTCAGTAATTGTAAGAAATGCCGTGAACACGCCCCTTTTAAATACCAAATCTCAAACACTAATTGCAAGTAGGTAGCGTGTTACTGAATCACAATTTGTATTTGGTACATTTGTAAAAGCATTTTTGCAGTTGGACGTTTCCGACTTCAAAAATGCTTTGCACAAGGGGCCCCTAATGATTTACTCCCCCAGCAGGAGAACTAGCCAATAGGGCACTAAACTAATGGTGCAGCGCCAGCTTTGCACGTGTGCAGCAACAGCGGTGGCATGAGCACCGGCACAGGTTTTTTAAAAACAAATGAATCACTGCAAGCATTCATTTATTTGTGCTCCTCATGATTGAAGATGTCTCTTTCCGCCTTAGGCTTGGAGATAATATTTTGTTTGAAGTCCATGTTTGTGTTTTCCCAGCGGACGGCAGATGCTCCTGCTGTTCTTGGTCCATTCATCACACACTCCTGCTGGTGCGTGCTGACTCTTCATGCTTCTGTGCACTTCATCAATGGTGCAGCAGGTGCAGTGGCACAGGGGCCCAGGACTGCGAGGGGCCCGTTGACCCTGTAAATTACTGTATATTAGCTGCCCAACAACAGTCAAATAGGTGATTTCCTTTGCTTGCACCTGAGCTCATGGCGTCCTGGTCTTTCCACCAGTATGCATAAACCCGAGCTGGACGTTCCTGCTAGCACTGATGGAGGGTTTTACGTTTTGGAAGGAGAGTCGATCTCCCAGGACCATGCTCAGATAAAATGATCATTATTACGAGTCACTGCAGTGCCGACGCCTGAGCAGCAGGAACCCTTCGTCTACCTCTTCTTGGTTCATGTGGGACTTCATTCTGCCTGAAATAAGGTTCCTGTATGTTTCATTGAACAACACAGTTTGCTTCCTAAACGCAACGGCAAAGTTAGATTTTAGTGGGATGAACAGCACATAGGATTCTACCTGCATGTGTTTTGGAAATACAAACAGACACACACACGCATCAACCCTTTTAAGAATATCCACACCTTATGTCGATTATACTCCACTCCACGTGTTGTATAGCATTCCCCATCATAGGGAGGGGACGCCTTCACAAAAGAAGGGTCGAGGACGTGTTGCATCTTAAAAGGCTTCAAGTCTGTGCTCTGCGTGCTGCAGATGTCCGCAGTGGATGCCTTAACCATCTGCGCTACCTTACATGCTTACTAAGACACAGGAACAACTGTGTATGTATGTCAATTGTAACTGAGGATCAACAAACGTTTTGGTTTAGAGGATCGCCTAAACCTTTTTGTTTAGTAATTACAAGCACTTTCTTTCTGTGGCACTTTGCATTTCATGTTCACTGTGCTGCGGCTCACCATTACCAGTCCAACGAATTCAAAATGCAATTGAGAATTGGTTTCAGGTTGCAGGTTGCAGGCTCCACTCATCCTCCACCGTTCCACAAGCAGGTAGTTTGGATCTTCCATTTATTTAAGGCAATTCCTGAAATATCAGAAATAGCTGTATAGTCCAGAAAAATGTTTCACACTCTCAGGGGATTCCTTTCTTTTCTTGTCCAACTCCTCTCTGCTGTTTTTTTATTTTTATTCTTATTTTATTAACATTTTAAAGATCACACGTGCACATTTGACCACCTCGTAGTCCCACTGCACAACATAGTTCTTGTATGATACAGAAAGTAGTACAAAGCATTCAGTGGTAAGTGGCGCTCTTCAGTATACCTTTCTGCTGCTTACAGTCATTCGATAGACCTCTCCCCACACATCTGCCCCAGAGGACCTGTCGTCCGTACATTCTTCAACTGCATACATTCGTTTGTCCTTTGCAGGGGTCTGGGGTTACCGCAGCCCCATTCCATAGCCCACCACGCTGCAGCCTGCAATCCTCTTTTAGTATCCTGTGTCCAGCATCGCCCCTCTGCGTGCCCTTCCTCCTCTGCATTTTTGCCTTTGTCCACTAAGTATGCCTTATAGAGGGCCCAGTAGTCCCTAGGGCGGTTCTGCACAGACTGAAGCTCATTAGAAGTGTCCAACTACTCATTACAGTATGCCATGTCCGAATGTCGATCCCCCAATTTTGGGGCAGGGCCACTTGCCCAGCGCATCACTACTCTGCGCTTAGCTCATAGTAGTCCAATAACTACTAGCTTCCTGACCGATTTTGCTCGGTCCTCATCGTATCACAATAAAGCTAGCATTGGTTCCATCTGTATAGTGAGGCTGTTCTAGCCGTCAATGCCTGGAAAACTCCCTCCCAGAATTGAAGTATCGCCGGAGAGTACCAAGCAGCATGTATAAACCCTTCTTCCTGCTCACTGCATCGCAGGCAGTTTGCAGATTCCCATAGGCCATATTGGTACAATCTTTCCAGCGTATAATACACACGGTTTATGTACTTAAAGTGTATCAACTGGTGTCCCCATTTAGAGATCCCTCCTTAGTTCTAGCGCAGCAGGACTGCCATACCTTACCTTCTATGGGCCTACCCAAGTTTCTCTGCTAGTCCGATCTTGCTTTAGTCACACGCTCACGACTGCAGAAGGCTCCAGCTGGGAACTGCGAGGCCCAGAAGGCAGTGGGCACACCGGAGGACAGCTTGCCCCATCCCCTAGCCACTGGGGGCTACATAGACCTCTCACGTGTCCCGCTCTGCGGTAGACGCTCGCGACTGCAGAAGGCTCCAGCTGAGAACTGCGAGGCCCAGAAGGCAGTGGGCGCACCGGAAGACAGCTTGCCCCTCCCCCTAGCCACCGGGGGCTACATAGACCTCTCCCGTCTCCCGCTCCGCGGGAGGCGCTCGCGACTGCAGAAGGCTCCAGCTGGGAACTGTGAGGCCCAGAAGGCAGTGGGTACACTGGAGGACAGCTTGCCCCTCCCCCTAGCCACCGGGGGCTACGTAGACCTCTCGCATCTCCCACTCTGCGGGAGACGCTCGCGACTGCAGAAGATCCAGCAGGGAACTGTGAAGCCCAGAAGGCAGTGGGCACACCGGAGGACAGCTTGCCCCTCCCCCTAGCCATCGGAAGGACATAAGCTTTTGGACCCTCCTGCTGCGCGGGACGCACGCGGGCGGGCGCCGGGCTGAGCCCGGGCAAAGGGTGGGCTGTCTGTGGCCGTCAGGGGCCAGAGGAGGCTTGGCTGGGCCACCCCCCTTGTTATCGCCTCAAGAAGGTACTGTTGACATTATACAAGTGCCTTAATAGCACGAGAACCTTAGTAATGGGGAAGAGAAAATGTATGGAGGGAGGGGGTGAGGGCCCAAATGTACTGACAAAGGGGAAGAAGTCAAAAAAGTCTTAGAAAGTAGCAAAGCATGCAGGGGGGAACTGTGTTATGGACCGTATTGACGAGCTAATCGAGGAATGTGGAGCAATACTTACAACCAACCACCTCCCTAATCAGAAGCCAGAAAGTGGATGTAAGGGCCCCGTGGAAGTACTAAGGGGGGGGATTAAACAAGGCCCAATAGTGGTCCCTGACATGTTCCTAGGGAGAAAACAAGGTGACAGAGTTCTAGATCAAGGGAATGCTGAGGGGGGAAATGAGATCAGTAATTCTGTAATAGAACATAGAGCAATATGCCCCCTTGTGGTTGATCCAATTATTATTTGTAAAAATAGGTTTTCAGCCCTAGCAAATACTGATAGCTGTAGTTCTACGGTTGATGGTGAAGGAGCCCAACCCAGTGCATGTGAGATTGTTGTTCCCCAAGGAGCTAGTGAATCAACACTGGGGGGACTTCTTGACTTTCTCGTTCCCACTAAGGAAAACAGCACTGCCCTGACCATTGTGGTCAAACAATTATGTAAACTGGTTGAGATTGAAAGCCTTACCGCTTCAGTAAATAAAACCATATTAGGCCGAGGTCCCTGTTCTACTTGCATAGCAAATAAGAAAACAAATGGTATGCCTATAGATCAGGGCAATGTGGCAACTCAACGCACTGTGTCTCGCCCAAGCAGAGATAGTGTTTTGACCCAGGCTGGTGCTTTGTATAGCGAAGCGGCTAGGGCAAGGAAAGGGTTGTCGCAAGTCCCTTGCACTAATGTTGGCAAACAACCAATTGCAACGTTAGGGGAAACACAGCTAAGGGAAAGAAGTGGTGATTCCAAACTGAACGGTAGACATCGTGACCAAGCTAGCATGTCCAAACAAATTAACAATACAATTCCTACAATGGACAGAGGTAAACAACAACACCATGCCGATATGAATGAAACACCGAAAGTTTACTTGGTGAATGATCCAAAATTGGGCCCTGGCAGGGATTGAGAATTAAGTGAATCTCTAACTAATAAGGGTATTCATTGGATTAGGCACACCAGGGGTTGTCGATTAGTGATAAGAGATGATTTTGTTAGGGCACAAAGGCTTTCTACCCAAGGGGCAAAACCGACTGTATTATACTAGTTTTTAAACAGGCAAATATGGCAGAGAATTTAATACTGTTGGAATTTAGAAGTTGCTCCCCAGATTATTCTGCCATACAAATGAGATCTTCTCCCCCCCAACATTGCCTGGCTGAAACAGGAAAGCGAGCACTCGAAAGTGAACAAGGCTGTTCGGGCTTAGAGTCTAATGATTGACTACCAGATAAAGGTGACCAATCAGGCCTCTCAGTCTCTATCGTAGCGGAAAGTCCGAGCCTGCATGTAGATCTTAAACCAGGCATTCTTTGGACACCAGTAACCTTGTGCTTGTTGGAAGATCACGATAACCCCATGTCAGGTCACGTCCTAGAAGGCCCAAATTTAAATATGAACCCTAACCTCCCTGATGGCCTTGAGAAATTTGGTTCAATCTTATCTTGGAACGTCGCAGGATTGAACACGAAGATTCCAACCCCGGAATGGGCCTCGTTTATTAATCTGTATAATATCTGTCTATTCCAAGAAACCTGGCTACTTGAAGCACAGTATTTCCCGGGTTTTTTAAATTTCATCATACCCGCGGAAAAGGGCGAAAGAGGGCGCCCTTCAGGGGGTTTAGTTATCTGGATTAGGCAGGACTTAGAGTTAGTGTAAAGGTGCTCCCCTCAAACCACAGGGATATACAGATTGTTACCCTTAAGTATAGACCGGCTAAACCTGTAGATATCTACAATGTATATGCGAGGAGTACAGAGGGCAAAAGATACTCCACGCAATCATATATAATTGTAGCAGGGGATTTTAATACGACTTTTGAGCCGTTGTTAAGTGGCGACTGGAACCTCACAGATGAAGAAGATAAGCAGTGGGGAGTTTCTAAATTAGAATTGGAGCATGTAAAGATGTGGTCTGAGCTGACAATTCAGATTAATTCAATTTGCATGAATAAGGGGTTGAGGGCAACCAATGGCAGGACATCACAGGATAAGCTGGGTGCTACTACTTTCAAGAGCGGCCTACGGGAAAGTAGAATTGACTACATTTTAGTGAGTCTTGGAATGTGAAAATACATAGAGGATATGATGGTTGTTGATCGGTTGGAGAGCGATCACAATCCTATATGTATGTTCTTGTCTTATTGGAAGGCGCCTATGGCTGCCAGGGGAGCCAGGAGCATATAGATTTTATTTCAAGCAAGCTAGAGCAAGCAACAAGGGAGTTGGGGGTACATGCCAGTAGTGGTGGTACGGACTTAGATTTAGAATCTGGTACTAGGACACACGAAACATTGTTTAACCAATTAAAGGGTTTGTTTGTTAGACCATGCAAGGTGAATAAGGCACAAACTAACCGCTCTCCACACTGGTATTCCAAAGAATGTAGCAAGCACGTCATGATTTGGGTCAGGCTATAAAGTTTGGATCTAGTATCGCTGTACGCCTTGCAAGGGCAGCCTATAAAAGTGTAATATCCAAATCAAAGCGAGCCTGGGATGAGAAGAGGTGGCAAGAGCTCAAGGAAGCCAGCGCCCCCAAGAATTCCAAATGTTTTTGGAATATACTTAAGTGAGGTTGTGAGGGCCGACCTGAAAAGCCACAAAACTGGGTAGCCCAAGAAGAGTGGGTGGCTTATTTTAAGCCGCAATATGCAAAAAGTGTGGACCCAAGTACAAGTGTAGAGGTTATACGCACACCCTTTTCGGAAGATCCATTCAATATTGGGGATATAAATTGCGCCTTAGCTTCTGTGGATCCGGTGGGGTGAACAACACCGTATTTGGGCATTCTTCCGATATCCATTAATCAATCTTCCCCACTAATTAGCGAGATAAGAGTATAAATAAGAAACCGCCAGAACCAACCGCTCACTTCATCGGAGCAGCGTTGAGGGGAAGGCATGCGATTAGTCCATGCAGTAACCGTGAGTAGGCTCAGAAGAACTAGGACTACCTTGGTGCATATATTACCTTGTGCTTTAAACAAACTAAAACCCACTATTGAATATTCTCTAGGTTGCTTTACTGAGCAGTAAGGAAGGATCCCCCCAATACCACGCATAGGCTCATGAGGTTATCAGACTGTGAACAATAAGTAAGCCTTCATTTAATCACCTTCTCCCTCTCTTCATCCATACCAGGGAGAGCATTTACATTGTAGATGTATGTCTGTGTGTTGCTTTGTATGTCTTTTTAATGTCTTTTTTACAGGGTCTTAGAACCTCATTTTGGGTTCTACCACTTACCCTCATGTACTAAGAAAACATTTTTCTTCCTTAGTTCCTGGACATTAGACCATTATGTTTATTATGTCTTTTCTTTACAGGTTCTCTTCAACGCCTATTGGGCGCAATTGAACTTACCTATACATAAAACATTGTTAGGTACATTAAACATTTATTTATTTTTTGTATATAACACTTTTACATTTCATGTGAGTAAGGTGAGGATAACGTGCATATCCTTGTCCTGAAGAAGGAGCCCTTGCGCTCCGAAACATGTTGACACTCTGAAACGGTTGTAATGTGGTATCGGGTTCTCCAGGCCTACATACTCCGCAGAATACCCTCTACACCATAAGAACTGTTGGCACGGAAACTAGAAAATGCAAAAGACAAATTTATTAAGACCCCATGGGGTGGTGGTACATTCCTACAGCACCCTTCGGCAATGCAAGAAGTATCACACCGAACATCGGTGCAAGTCCTTCTTTTATACAGTTTTACAGACATTAAAAGGTAGGCGGTACACAGTTACAGAGTTTTAGGTACATATAGGGTCATTTTTGGAACACAGCCAACTCATGGGAGGGGCTACAACACCACTGGTCAGTTTGGCAGAACATTCCTAAGTGATGACTGGTCAGTCTAAACTGCGCATGTGTGGGCTTGACCATTACTAAAAATAGCCTGTTGCTGGACAAACTCGAGTGGTCAGTGGTACAGAGGAAGGACAAAAGGGCATGCTGACCACGAGGCAACGCATTCTCTAAAATGGCCGCCGTTACATACAAAATGGCGTTTAACAACTATAGTCAAGATAAGGGAGTAATGTGTAGCAAAGCTTAACGCTAACCCGATCATTGTCAAATTACGACAGTAATACCCTAGTACGTATATCTACAACCCCACTCTGCACATTTTTAATAATACCAGCCGAGGACATAATAAATTATATTTTTTTCCTACGCGCCAGGTATTTTTTAAAACTCACTGTTTTCACCTCACTTCACTCACACTCTCTCCCTTAGAACACACTCCCTCACATAGTTCACTACTAAGTGCTCCTACGTAGTCGTGAGTCATAGCACGCCGCATCCCGTAGAGGGGTGCGAAGGCCCCGATGATGAAGCATGACACCAAGGGGCCTGTTGGTGTGTGAGGGGCATTTAAACAACACTGTGTGCTCCCCATCACTTTAGGGACCACTACCACTTTCTGAGTGGATTCCACTTTGTTTAATCATATTGCCAAGGGAGACTGAATCCACTGACTCTCTCTCTCCCCCCCCTGGTTATATCCAAGTTCTAGACAGCGCACAGCTGTGGGAGCCGCTTCCCATAAATGTAAACCTTTTTTGGACATACATAAACACTTTTATACACTACGTTGTAACATTCTGAACCTTCCCACCCTCCTAAAACCAACATGGAGGATGAACATGGACTGACCTTCAGTGAGGATGACATCGACCGAATTCTCGCTGATGTCAATCCTTTTGAAGGCCTTAGCAACAGTGACCCAAGCCCAGCGGTAGCAGACTGGGATGAGCTAATGAATACCAGAAAAACTCAAATAAGAACAGCCCTACATGGTCTATTGATGAGGGAATACCTAAGAAACAAAATAACCCCGCAGGGTTTATTGGTAAAGACTGAACCTTTCATTTTCCAGGATGACCTATTTTTTAAAAAAGCGTGGTCACTTATCTCGTGGCATTGCACCAGGGACTGGCTGGTCCTGATAGTTCAAACTGCCACAAGAAAATCTTTGGAACTAAAAGTAGAGATCCAAAAACTGGAAGTACAGTTAAAAGCTTTCATCTCACCAGCAGACATAAAGAAAGGGTTGGAAGAACTGAACCAACAAATGAAGGAGTTTGAGGCCACTTTAAAACAAAGTAAATTCAACAAATTAAAAAAGGATAAGGACCGCTTCACCCCTGAAAGAGCTTATCCATACACACGAGCAGACTATGTGATGAAAGAGAACGTGAGTGACACAGATAGTGTGAGCTCTGATGGCAGCACTTCAAGTACTAATTCAGGTGGTTTCCAACAAAGGAAACAGAGGGGAGGTTTTCGACAACAGAGATCTCAATTCCCCCGCCAGAGAGGTTGGCGAGGTTTCCAAGGACCTCAATTCAATCCCTACCAGAACCCTTTCCAGTTTCCACAATATCAATTTGTCCCTCCACAATTGGGACAGATGTACCCCCAATGGGTCCCGGAACAAACCAATGCACCCCAAAATGCTCAGCCTTTTTTATCCTGGGGCCAGGGACCGCGCAGAGGGAGGAACAAGAAGGGCAACAATGTCAACTGGCAACCCGCAGATGAAACAGACCCAAGGGTCCTGACGAGGAGCATGACGGCGAACCAAGCATCTACGAGCAAGAGGGGGACCTAGTAGTCAACATAACCCCATGGCCCCTCACTGAGTTGCAACAAAGGGTACTGAACAAAGGCTTAGGATACGTCCCTACCAACAAAGCTGACATTTTCCTACTGCATAAAGAAATGCAGGACTTCATAAGAACTATCAAATTAAGGGCCTTCTTCAAAGATAAGGAACCCTCTTTGGAGAACTCAGACACAGGGTTAAAACCTAGGTCGACTTTCACACCACTGGACAACCAACTCCCGGTGGAGGTGTTAGCATTTGAGAAAGCTATCATGCATGAACTAAAGAATTTGGACACCAAGCAAAGGGTGTTCCAGAATACTAGCAGACTGGAGAATGAGGCAATAAGGGAACTGAGACTTAATAAAAACTTAACCATAAAACCTGCGGACAAGGGTGGAGCGGTGGTTATTCAAACTACCACAGCCTATGATAGAGAATGCAGGAGACTCCTCTCGGACAGCAGGAACTATCAGGTCTTAGTTGAAGACCCTACCGAGTCCTTGCCAGTACAAATAGAGGGGATGATTGAGGAGGCCCTTGCGCATGACTGGCTAACCAAAAAAGAATCAGAATTCTTGGTTCAGAAAAATCCTCGTATCCCATATTTCTACACTATACCGAAAGTGCATAAGAATCTTGAGAACCCACCAGGACGCCCGATCGTGTCCGGCATCTCATCAATTCTGGAACCGTTATCTAAGTTTGCCGATGCTTTTCTGAGACCTCTTGTGCAGGCTACCGACACATATCTGAGAGATACAAAAGCGGTGCTGCAACTATTACAGAACCATTCTTTCGATCCTAACTCACAGATGCTTCTAAGCCTTGATGTAGAGAGCCTCTACACGAGCCTCCCACATGATGAGACACTACAGATCATTGAGGAAGTACTCCATTCCACCCATTGGAAATACCAAACTCCCCGTAGTGTAGTGATGGAATGTATCTCGCTAGCGCTTACAAAAACCTTTTTTGAGTATGAAGGCACTTTGTTTTGGCAAAGCCATGGTACCAGCATGGTGAGCACATTTGCCCCTAGTCTGGCGGGACTATATGTCCATCACCTGGAATCTTCCAAGATTCTCCACCCCAGCAACCCCTTCAGGGGGAGGATCCATACATGGCGACGATATATTGACGACATCTTGGTGATCTGGGAGGGGGGTGAGAATTCAATCTCTGAGTTCATGCATTGGCTCAACGACCAGAACACATTCCTTAAATTCACCCACCAAATGTCGAACAGTACTATGGTTGTTCTGGATCTTAATATCTATCACGAGGCAGGCTTCTTGAAAACAGAGACCCACTTTAAACCCACGGCCAGGAATTGTCTCCTCAGGTTTGACAGTTTTCACCCACGTCACCTGAGGGAGAATCTACCATACGGGCAGTTCCTCCGCCTACGCCGGAACTGCAGTGACATTGCAAAATATAAAAGTCAGGCGAAGGATCTCAGCAAAAAACTGAGACAAAGAAAATACCCTGACCCAGTGATCCGCAAGGCTATGAAGAGAGCCAGGAATAACAACCGTGAAGCTCTCTTGGAAGACAACCCGAAAAAAGATGACCAAGTAAGTAGAACAGTCTGTGTTACCACATATAGCCCAGTAACCAACCAAGTTGCCAAACTGGTCAACAAACATTGGCGCATACTTACAAGTGGTACTCTGTCACTGGAGAAACCACTGTTTGCCCACAGACGTGGTAGGAATCTTAAAGACATGCTTGTCCATACAAGAGCCCCTCCACACAAAGAACAAGCATTTGCAATGCAATAGGTCTCGCATTTGCAAAAGTTTGAGCTATTGGCATTGTAAATGATAAACCTTTTTATCTATGTGTTTGTTTTGAAAACAGATAAATAAATGGCAGTCATTTACAATGCTAATAGCTTAAACTCTCGCATTGTAAATGACAATGCCTTTTATTTATGTTTTTAAAAAGAAACATAAATAAAACACATTATCATTTATAATACCAACAGCCGAAGTGTTTGTGCCGCAGTGGGTCAGTGGCAGACCGTCCTGATTGTTGCTGTGTGTCTTTCTTTCTATCTTCCAGTCTCTTCTCTGTGTGCCCCTGTCTGCCTCTGCCACTGAGACAGAATAATATTGTGTGTCTGCCTTTCTATCATCCTGCCCCTTCCATGACATTGTGACCCTGCCCGCCTGTGTCACAGAGTCACATTGTTCTTGTCTGGTCAGTGTGTCCATGACTTTCTGATGCTGCCTGCCTCTGACTGTTGTTGTGTCTGCCTTTCCATCTTCCTGTCTTTTCTCGGACTATGTGACCCTGTCGGTCTCTGCCTGTCACAGAGTCAGATTATTGTTTTGTCAGCCTGCGTGTCTGTTTTATGACTGTGCGTCCCTCTCTGGCATTGAGGCAGATTGTTGTTTTGTGTCGCCCTTCTGTCTCCCCCCCTCTTCTATGACACTGTGATCCTGCCTGCCTGCTGCATAAGAAGCTTGCGCAGGAGAGGCCCCGCGACGGGCCCTCTCCTCCAGCCCAGTTACAGGAAACATAAGCGAGTTTGATATTTAATCACTTAATTTACGGAAATTGCAGTCTGTTCGTCATATTCGAAATGTAAGTTACGAGTCTCCGAATACAAAGTTGCCTGGCTAATTTAGGCCTGCATGGCACACTCTGTGAGGTCTGTCATGGGATATAGTGGGGGAGATGCATTGAGGCAGCAAACAAAAAAATAAGAGCAGGTTTGGAAAAAGACCTTGCTTAAAATATCATAACGAGTCCACCCTCCCCTGCGAAAGAGGGAGACGGTGACTGTTGTTTAACGTAATAGTAAACTTGTTACTGGATTCTGTCTACTCGCATGAATGAGGCCGAGGTGGGCGCCTTCCTCCTGCTGACGGTTTTACATTCCTCGTGCAGCTGAAAAGCTGTGGGGCTCAATTTACAGCCAAAGGGCTAATGAGCTACTGTGCCCCGCAGAAGGCCAGCGGGGCGCCTGCCAGCTCTCCGTGTCCCGCCATGACGGACGGCCAAGCAGCCCTGGGCTTTTCTAGTTACTAGCATTAAGCATGCTTGTACTTGCAGCCACTAAAATGTGAAACTACAAGTTCCAGCCTACATGGAACTGCTATGTTGTCTGAAAACCTAAGAATGACTGAAAGGAGGTTACAGATGCCAACCGAACCACCAGCTGTCTGTTCTCTTAAGTGCTCTCAATGCCCTCGCTTTTGTTAAAGAGCAAATATCTGAAAAGGACTAGCATTGGCGCGCATGAGCGGCGGACTCCTAAACAAAGCTTTAGGCCCCTGTAAAATGGCCTTCATCCCACCAAAGTCTTTTGAATGAGTGTCTGTATACTTGTCTCTGGGTGTTTGCCTGCGTGTTTGCTATGTTTGTGTGTGTGTGTGTGTGTGTGTGTGTGTGTGTGTGTGTGAGAGAGTGAGAAAAGCGAGTGAAAGAGGGAGAATCCAGACACAAGGGAGGTATTTTAAAGGACATTCTGGGAATGCTTGTGTGAGCATTGCTGATTGTTTCTGTGATTGCGCACTTAAGAATATATAAGTAATCGGCCACATAGTAGAAGTGTCTTGTATGTCTTGTCCTTAGCCCCGCCCCTAGCCCCGCCCACTTGCTACACTCGTAGCTCATTGTAAGAGTACCTGCACTTATTTTTTCCGATTTAAAGCACAGCATATGCGGGTGTTATTCTCCAGGCGGTGGCTCCGAGTGTAGATAGCAAGTGCCCAGAACCAAGCTTACAGACTTCCCCCGTATTATTGCGGCCGGTCGCGCTCTGTTCTGAAATTGACGAAGAGTGGAGCAGACGTGGAGCAGACTTGGAGGCTATGACACGCGGAGCGCGTTCTGAATTAGTGCGGGGAACCTCCAGCGGTCAGCTAACTGCACCGAGCACCCGAGCAAAGTGCGTTCTCGCGGCTGCGCTGAAAGGCAAACTAATGGATCACAAATTTACAGCAGCACGAAGGTTTAACATTAGGGATCTATCCTAGTGTTAAACGTTCCATGCTGAATATACATGAAACTGGCAAAATTACTACAGCGAAGAAATGCACTTATCTGTCTGCTGAAGAAGCAGCTAAGAAAGAGGGGTATAAAGAGTCCCGGGGGCTGCACTAACCCATCTTCTCCTGAGCAAGCGGTCATGTTTTTCATTTGTTTCACTAAAGTGCTGTGTCCCATTCTTTTTCCCATGAATACCCACAGCAGCCTTATCCACCCTCCCATTCTTCGTTGGTGGTCACTCGAGTCCCCAGGGAGCGTCCTTCTCATCATTCCTGTTGTGTTCGCGCTGCTGGAGTCGGACTGGCGGTGAGTTCAACCCCCGCCTACAATGCCCAGCCGCCCGGCCGGCCAGCCAATTGCATCGCGGCCCGGCCGGAAGTCCCGCCTCCTCGAGCACCCGAGAAAGGAGAGGAAAAGTCTTCCCGCTGCCCGGGGCTCCCGTGAGCTTCGGAGAGCCCCGGAGCCGCCTGCGCAGAGGAGTAGCTTTTGTCCCGTGGCCCCGGAGAAGAGCTGCAGAGCCGAGGAGTCACACCGGGAGCAAAGAGAAGTGCTGCGGAAAGAGCCCCGAGGAGCGGGAGCTCTCGTGTAGCCCCCGCCAGCAGAGCCCGGTGAGTGTTGTCAGGTGGGGGAGAGAGCTGCAGCGGGGAGGGGGCGGGGAGGTGTCTCTGTATGTATGCGGCGGCCGGGGGCGCTTCTGTGTATGCGGCGGCGGCAGGGGGGGGGGTGTCTCTGTATGTGTGCGTGAGTGTGTGTAGGTGCGCTCGTGCGTGTGTGTAGGTGCGCTCATGCGTGTGTGCGGCGGGGGGGGTTGCGCGTGTGTGTCTGTGTGTGGCCCTTCCTGCCTGCGTGTGCATGTGTGTGTCTGTGGCAGGGGACGTGCACGGCGCCGGGCTGGGCGTGTGCGCTCACGAGGTAGAATCTCAGGCAGGAGACGCTCGTGACAGTCTGCTGTCCACATTCGCCTGAAAGTGATTACATAAGTTGTCGACCTAGACAGCAAGCAAAGCTTTGCTTTGCTTCCGTCTAGGCTCGACCTAAAAACAGACAAGACTACAAGGGATACAGGGCCACCACCCGTGTGGCAATTGCAACAGCTGTCACCTTACCAAGAAAAGCCAAACTCTTACCTTTCCCAATGGCACCAGCTGGGAACAACGTACATTTACCAATTGCAACAGCAAGAATGTAGTGTACTTGATCACATGTCCGTGCAGAAAGGAGTACGCGGGAATGACAACGAGACTAGTTAAGATTAGAATTAACGAGCATAAAAGCAATATTAGATGCAAGAAGTCAACAACAAAAATGTCAGCCCACTTCCTGGAACACCAACATTGTGTCAATGAGCTACAGTGGACAGTGATCGAACAGTTATCTTCAGAGGTAGGACTCTTGGAAAAAGAGCAACGGTGGGTGTTCCGCCTTGGGACCGACACCACCGGTCTCAATGACTCAATTCCGTGGAGCCTATTACGCTGAACATCTGCATGCCATCCCATGTAATGCCTACAGGTTGCGGTATATGAACTGGGCACAGCCAATAAGTCCTGACATAAGTTTACTGTTTGCTCCTTCCCATTATTATTACTTGGATCCTGAGCCCTTTGCTGCTAGCCAGATACTCTTTTAAATTATCCCAATTTTCCTAGAATCATCTTGTAAAGTAGAAGGTTTATTTATTTATTTATTTTTGATCTGAGCATACCAAATGAGACTTAGCGTAGTTAATCAGTTTGCCCCTCTTTGGGACATTTGGTTCTGATTCTTCCTATATAGCTAACGCGCTCATAATCCATGCGCAACCTGTTGTTGCCCGAGTTTTGATTAGTTTCTGAGCCGGAGGCGACATCACCATTCGCCTCTCAGTACTGCCCATGCGCCCCCGCCCAGCGTAAGACCTTTGCGCATGCACGTTTCCAAGTTGGTTCGCGCATGCGCTTAAACACCTCAAATGCTATTTACCGGCACCGCACCCAGTCTTTCGCGCATTAACGGATCCGGTGGGGTGAACAACACCGTATTTGGGCATTCTTCCGATATCCATTAATCAATCTTCCCCACTAATTAGCGAGATAAGAGTATAAATAAGAAACCGCCAGAACCAACTGCTCACTTCATCGGAGCAGCGTTGAGGGGAAGGCAGGCGATTAGTCCATGCAGTAACCGTGAGTAGGGTCAGAAGAACTAGGACTACCTTGGTGCATATATTACCTTGTGCTTTAAACAAACTAAAACCCACTATTGAATATTCTCTAGGTTGCTTTACTGAGCAGTAAGGAAGGATCCCCCAATACCACGCATAGGCTCATGAGGTTATCAGACTGTGAACAATAAGTAAGCCTTCATTTAATCACCTTCTCCCTCTCTTCATCCATACCAGGGAGAGCATTTACATTGTAGATGTATGTCTGTGTGTTGCTTTGTATGTCTTTTTAATGTCTTTTTCACAGGGTCTTAGAACCTCATTTTGGGTTCTACCACTTACCCTCATGTACTAAGAAAACATTTTTCTTCCTTAGTTCCTGGACATTAGACCATTATGTTTATTATGTCTTTTCTTTACAGGTTCTCTTCAACGCCTATTGGGCGCAACTGAACTTACCTATACATAAAACATTGTTAGGTACATTACACATTTATTTATTTTTTGTATATAACACTTTTACATTTCATGTGAGTAAGGTGAGGATAACGTGCATATCCTTGTCCTGAAGAAGGAGCCCTTGCGCTCCGAAACATGTTGACACTCTAAAGCGGTTGTAATACCCTAGTACGTATATCTACAACCCCACTCTGCACATTTTTAATAATACCAGCCGAGGACATAATAAATTATATTTTTTTCCTCCGCGCCAGGTATTTTTTAAAACTCACTTTTTTCATCTCAATTCACTCACACTCTCTCCCTTAGAACACACTCCCTCACATAGTTCACTACTAAGTGCTCCTACGTAGTCGTGAGTCATAGCACGCCGCATCCCGTAGAGGGGTGCGAAGGCCCCGATGATGAAGCATGACACCAAGGGGCCTGTTGGTGTGTGAGGGGCATTTAAACAACACTGTGTGCTCCCCATCACTTTAGGGACCACTACCACTTTCTGAGTGGATTCCACTTTGTTTAATCGTACCTGGTAGGGCGCCAGGTATAGACGGCGTACCAGCTGACACCTTTTTGCATGATAGAGAATCTTGGGGGAGGTATATGTTATTGTTGGCAAATCTAATAGCAAAGGGAGCACCTATACCCGAATCGTGGAATGGTGCGGAAATTATACCAGTTTTTAAGAAGGGGATAAGTTACTCCCCGGTAATTAACGCTCAATCAGTCTGATTGATACCATGCAAAAGATCTTTGGTAGACTGATTTTGAACAAAGTGCAGGAATGGGAGCGCAAGCAGAATATTTTATCCCACCTCCAAGCAGGATTTAGAGCCTATATTAGCACAGTCGACCAAATATTGCATTTTGCAATGCTTCACTGGAAGACTGTGCAATTAGGTGGGGGTAGTTTATATGCTGCCTTTATTGATCTAAGGGCAGACTTTGATCGTGTTCCATGCTCGATCCTGTGGTCTATTGTACATGATATGGGTATGCCTTGTGCCCTTCTTTCGCTAATTATGAGACTCCATGAGCATAATTATGCGCAGATAAGATGGGGTTCTCCTGGAAGCGTTACCAGCCAGTTTCCAGTAGAAAGAGGGGTGCAACAAGGCTGTGTGCTAGCGCCAACCCTGTTTTCTCTATACATTAATGATGTGGCTAAACTACTGATTGAAGCTAATGTTGATGCCCCAACTCTAGCAGGTGCGAAAGTACCCATTTTAATGTTTGCTGATGATTGTCTAATTATTGCTAAGACCCCGAGTGGATTGCAAAAAGCTCTAGGTATTTTTGAAAATGTTTGCACCTACCGAGGTCTAGAAGTAAATGTTTTAAAATCCAAATTTATATCTTTTAATCAACATAAATCCTATAAGGGTAATATATTCATGAATGAATTACCCCTTGAGCAAGTCAAGGCTTTTAACTATTTGGGTGTTAGTATTCAACATGATTTGCGATGGAACCAACAGGTTGAGTTGGCAACACTCAAGCATCGCCAACTGGCTGGAGCCTTGAGCTTAGAGCATGCTAAGTCATTACCAAAACCAGTTGCCCCTGCTCCACGTGTTTACGACGCAAAGGTGGTTAGCTCAGCCCTTTACGGCGTAGAGATCTGGGGCTTTGAGAATTTAGGTAAAATGACTGTATCTGAAAATAGGTTCCTACACAATCTTATTAATTTACCCCAGAGTACCCCTATGCGTCCTGTTTTTTATGATTTAGGAATGAGAACAATAGAACTTATTGCTAACTTGCGACCAATATTGTACTGGAGGCGCTTATGGTCAACCCCGGAACTAAGAATATTTGCCGCAGGACTCATGGATATAATTAAAAGTGATACCTTTCACAAAATTAAATGGTTATCTGGCGTTGGTGGGATCCTTGTAGAGTTAGGAATGCAAGAGCTGTGGCAGGATCCACTCAATGCTAGGTTTCCACCGAAAAAGGTCTTAAAAGGGTATGTACTGGTTGTTAGTGGCCTCAAAAGCTTTTAGGACTACTGCTCCACTTTCACTCACAGGGATCTTCCGGGATTTAAAAGATGAGATTATTTTAGAAACATTCTGGGATGACATAACCAAACCACTGGATAGAAAGCTCTATTTCCAGCTTAGAATTGGTAGTTTACCAATCAGAGCATTCACATCTAGGTGGTCAAATGGTGGAAAGGCATCTTGTCCCTGTTGTCCGGCCCCCTTGGAGTCAATCGGACACATGCTGTTTGGGTGCCCTGCGTATTCTGCCCCACGCAGGGCATGGCTGCGCCCAATGTGTAAACAATTAGGTACCAGGAGTGGTATGGCAGCTACTAGAATTATTTGCACAAGTACTAACCCTCCTGTATATGTAGCAAAGTTCCTAGGGTGGTCTTGGACTATTAGGAGTAAAATGTTGAAGGGGTAATTTGGCCATATTGTGCTTTTGTTGTATTTTGTGGTATATTGTATATTTTAGCTAATATGAACTTTATGCCGAATTTTAGGATGAATTGCATTTTAGATATTATGTATTTTAAGCTTTTTAACATTTGAGATACATTTTATGTATCTTATGCTTTTATATAAAAACCTAATACTATGTGGGGGGGTCTAAGGGAAGTTTATAGACCAGCCTAGGTTACAATCCCCAATAGTAACTATTAATAACACAAAAACCTAGGGGTCTAATCTATGAGGAAAAGGGAACCCTCAGGAACACTGTAACAATAGCATGCTAGTCTATCAATTACCAGGGTGAACTACTCCTGATGAAAATGCAAAACCAAAAACAATGCACACAATACCAAACAGTGATTGTGGGTGAAACCAATATGTAAATTTAGGATTCCCATCAAAGTCTTGTTGTGATCAATACTATCATCTGGTCATCCTTCGGGGATGGTGTGTCTCTAGATCATTGAGACATTTATACCAACCTCCGGGCGGAGTTGGGCTCAGACCCACAGTCACTCCTGGACAGTGTAGATAGTTTTTTTTTATGAGAATATGTGCAGTGTAAAAACCAAAAGAAGGGATGTGTATAAGTGGTGAATATAAAATAGGATAGAGGACAAAAGAAAAAACTTTAATGGAAATTGGCCTCTTTCTAATTAAAACCAGGAACAGTGCATGAAAAAACAGTTTCTAACAAATAACTGTATTAGGGCCAACATGTTTCAGCCGTATGGGACCAACAGCCCGATTCATGAAACAAAATTGCGCTCGCAAAGGGCCAGATTCTGAGAGTGCGATTTTTGCATTTGGGATTCATCATCCCAAATGCAAAAATCGCTATTTGCGAAATCGCATATTTGCAATGAATTGGATTTAAGGAATCTCTAATAGATTCCTTAAATGCAATTCATCACCCAATTTGAAATTGCAAATTCGCAATATTTGGTCGCAATTTACCACGAAATCTGACTTCGTGGTAAATTGCGAAAAAAGAGTAAAAAGCACGTTAGTGCATTTTTTTCTTTTGCATGTTACACACACACATGTCCTTAGGACATGTGTGTGCGCAACACCTGTTTGAATTTGCATTTAAGGGGTGCTACAGGGTGTCCTTTGGACACCCCTAGCACCCTTTGAATCGCTATCTTATTTGCGATTTGCAAATTGCTAATCGCAAATAAGAAATAACTCCCCATTCATTCCTATGGGCCTTTTGGCCCATAGGAATGAATGGGGAGTTATTCCTTATTTGCGATTAGCAATTTGCTAATCGCAAATAAGGAATGTGTAGGAATCGCATTTAATTTTGCGATTCCTACATGAATCCCGCTTTGCGAGTCTGTAATAGCGATTCCTTATGAATCGCTATTACAGACTCGCAAAACGGGTCTTTGATTAATCTACCTGTATGCCCGCGGCTTTCTTCAGGGCCTCTGTTCTTAACCTTTTTTATGCTACTGCATGTGTTAGTCAAAAAAATTGTGAAAAATATAATATAAAATATACAAGCAAAGGATATATATGACCGGAATTGTTATTTTCTCCGTGTCAATCCAAAGTGTCTCACACCCGGGTAGACCGAAGACCAGACCTCACCTCTCCTGGACCAGGCTCAGGAATTAGGAGGCCCCGCTCTGTCCGTCGTTGCCTCTGGCGGATCCTGAGTCAGGGGGAGGCCATCCTAAATTTACATATTGGTTTCACCCACAATCACTGTTTGGTATTGTGTGCATTGTTTTTGGTTTTGCATTTTCATCAGGAGTAGTTCACCCTGGTAATTGATAGACTAGCATGCTATTGTTACAGTGTTCCTGAGGTTTATCTTATGCTTTTATGACATTTGTCGCATAAAGCTTGCTTGAATTAATGCTTTAGTCACACTAGGTCTCCGCCTGCTTGTGCGTAAGCATAGAGCCCTCTTACTAACTTGTCTGGGGCTTCTTTCTGTATCACGGCAGAACGTGCCGGCATGTCTGGTGGCTCTTGCAAGACTTGTCCTAATAGTTCTCTCAATTCATACCGGACTCTATGGCAGTGATATCGAATCAGGGCTGATGGCGGGTACCTTGCTCAGGGATATTCCTCTAATTCCCAACCTTTACTTTGTGAAAAACATCTCCCATCTTTGTTACCCCTTGCGTTTGAAGGGCAGTTCTCATATTTGTTACTAGTACTAACGAGAGCCAGGTGGACCGCTCCAGTTTAACATGCGGGAATACAAGAGTGTGCCCCTTGTTTATCTCACAAGCTCCACCTTGCATGTGATGTAGTGTTCAGTAGATCCAAGACTCCAATTTGGCGGGTTGGAGCCTTGAAAGTTTCTGTGGGAGTGTGTGCAGGTGTGCGGCGTCTCTCTCCAAGCACTGATTAGGCAGATTGTGTGGGCCATGAATCCAGTAGTAGGCTGGAGGCGAAGGAGCTTTGCACCACTTTATAGTACAATTCTAGGTCTGGCGCATTAAGACCCCCCATGTCATAAGGTAGAGTGAGGACCTCCCACCGAACCTTTGGCTGCTTTCCCGCCCATGCTAATTTTGACTTTAAACTGCACAATGTCGTAAAAATAGATTTAGCAGGAGAATAGGTATGTTCAGAAACAGAAACATAGGAATGACTACCATTTCCATAACAGCTATGCCTCCAATGAGAGAGAGTGGTGGTTTGACCCAGCGGTTCACATCTTCTTCTAACATTTGTATTGCCTTACCGTAGTTCTCAAGTATGACTATTGCTGGGTCTGTATGAATCTGTATTCCCAAATATCGTTCTGCTTCTGTCGTCTATCATAAGGGGAATTCCAATACTGGTGGTGTTGTGGATGGGTAAGTGGAAAACGTATGGACTTATCCCAGTTAACCTTTAGCCCTGAAAGACCCCCAAATCGTACCACTTCTCTTAGCATAGGCGTAAGATTCTTCCCTGGTTCCCGAACATACAGCAACATGGTGTCAGCGTATGCTGATATGACTAGTCTCTAGTTTGGGAATCGCGGCCCTCTGTGACCATGATATTTTCGGAGCGCGCAAGCCAGCAGCTCCACTATGAGAGAGTATAGCTGGGGCGATAGTGGGCAGCCCTAATGGGTGCCTCTTGTAATCGGACTTTGGGACGTGGTTATTGCACCAATACGAATATGTGCCACCGGTTTGTTGTGCAGTGTCCTAACCAATTGTTGAAATACTTCTCTCACTCCAATCCGCCTCAAGGTTGCTCTCATGAATACCCACTCAACTGAGTCAAACGCCTTTTCGGCGTCCAAAAAGACTGCGACCTCTTCTGTTTCAGGGTCCAGGTTCTGTAGTGCATCCAGCAGCGTCCTAAGATTAGTATTCAGACTCTGACCCGGGACAAATCCTGTCTGCTCTGGCCCCACCACCCCTGGCAATTCAACTCCAGCCTATTGGCAAGTACTTTAGCGTATATTTTCTCGTCAACATTTAATAACGATAAAGGCCCACAGGAGGAGCAGGCATTGGGAGGTTTGCCAGGTTTAGGTATTGCAACTTTGAGGGCCTCGCGCCTCTAAGGGGTATTATTCCGGTCTGTACCATTTCTTCAGAGAGCGTGACTAAGTGTGGTATCAGGACATCATGATATGCTTTATAAAAAGCCACAGTTATGCCATCCATCCCCGGCGCTTTCCCAGGTTGCATAACCGCCGGTGCTGCACGGATCTCCTCCGGGTCCAGCGGAGCCATCAGATGCTCCCACGTCATTTTAAAGTGCTCCAAATAGTCATTCATGGCTGCCTCATCAGGGATTATTCAAGACCTATGTAACTATGTATTTGCGAAATCTCTCGGCTATATGGTGCGGCTCATGTAGGGGTTTGTCATCTTCATCTAACTCTTCCAACAGAGTCTCTACCTCTCTCCTAGGGTGCACCAATGCCCCATGCATTGCCCCTGGGTGTTTTCCTTCTCCGTATGCTCTGGCTACCGCATACTGTCCCATATGCTGAAACTCCTAGGCTGCTATTTCATTGACCTCTTCTAGTCTAACCTGGATGTACTTTAACGTTTGTTTATCTCCCAACCATTGATGTTCCGTTTCTAGCTCCGATATATCTTTTTCTAGGAGTGTTCACCTACTCCGGAGGGATTTCAGTACCCCTGAGTGCTTTGATATAACCACACCCCCGATATAAACTTTTAATGTTTCCCAGACCGTAGCAAATGTATGCACTGAGCCTACATTGCCTGAGAAAAACTCACTTATTAGCTGGCTCAATTCCACTTTAAAGGCGGAGTCTAGGAGAGAGTACGGTGGGAATCGCCAAGTAAAGGCAGAGGTCTGGCATTGTCAGAGCTCCATGGTCGATATCACTGGCGAGTGATGCGAATATGTACAGGGGAGAGGTTCACGTTAGGTAACCCTAGGCACTAAGCTCTTAAAGATTGACCAATAATCTATCCTAGTGGGTATGTCATGTACGGTGGAATAGTGCATATGCCCGCCCCCATATTTGAGCAATGTCTCCATATATCCACCATTCCCAAACAGTCCATTATATCTGTGATGGCTTTTGCAGCCGCTGCCGAACTGCGGGTCTGGTCCCTTGATCTATCCTTAGCAGGGTCCAGGAAGCAATTAAAGGAGTCCACCCCCCCAAATCTGAGGCAGGCCATCGTCCTGGTGCAGGTAGGCACCAAGTGTGTGGTAAAACTGCGGGTCATCATAGTTAGGACCGTAAAGGCCAAACAACAGGACTGCTAAGTATTCCTTATAACAACGGGTCACCACAAATCTACCGCTTGGGTCAATGCGTACATTTTTTATCCTCACACCTACCTTATTTTCAACCCAGATAAGGACCCCTCTAGCATGTGAAGAAAATCCAGATGCAATAAATTGACATGTTGTTTCGCCCCCTTTCTCATTGGCTCAAAGTCTACTTGAACAAGGGTACCGCCCTAAATAGAGAGATCCTAAGGGATTGTATGGCTCTGGACCATGCCCACTACATTCCTTGGTTAAAATACATCTGAGATGGATATAGGACTCTTGGTAGGGCGGATCTCTATAGTAATCCGAATTCAAAGAAAGAAAAGATCTTCTTTGGGCCACGGAGACTTTTCTTTAGACAGCGGCTGGTGAACAGGGAGGAGCGTGAGTTAATGAAGCCCAGTGTATGTAAATATATTATTCTTAAGACGTACCCACAATAGAACCGTACCTCCTAGGGTTTCCCAAAACGCATGACCGTTTTTTATTAATCCCTTGGTGCGGCGGTTTAGCGCAGTGGCCAGGGCCACGTCAGCCAACGGACGTGCGTAGTAATGTTTTGTAGTTATTATGAAGTGCCTATGGAAATGTTTGTAATCCCCATTTTAAAACAAGCTAACTTTACCCAAGCGCGCCCTGCTTTTACCTTTTTAGCCATGCTTTCAGGGTCCACTTTATGGCACGTTCTTAGCTTTTTAAAGGTGGCAGTTAGGCTTAGATCTAGCTGTGACAAAATTTCATGTATGTCCTGAACGTGTGATCATTCTTGATTTTTATATATGATGTAGATACATTTTTATGTCCTTTTTTTTATGTACTTTATAATGAATTATAACTATTTATTCAATGATATTCATGGATGGGATCCGTCCGCTACAAGGTAACTTGGACTTTTATGTTTTTTATGCAAAAGCTGAATAAAGTATTCTGATTGATTGATTGACCTTGCAATCCACGTTGCGTCAATTCATCACTATTGGTGGCCGGTGCGTCTCCTGTAATATTGCTACATCAACACTGTAGCGTTTGAGATATTCTATCACCTTCCGTATTCTCTTACGGTCATTCAACCCTCTAACATTCCATGAATGGAGTCTAATCTGCGGCTTTGTGTGTGCATCAATCATTCCTTTTCTTGTATCTTCCATGATCTCAGTGCTTTGTGTGCTGTGCAGTTATGAGTAGCCACATTGTCAACATACACACTTCTATCTAACAAAACTAAATAGACAATACCAACCCAGTAATGGACATGCTATACATTCCCAGACTTTGCATAGCATCTCTGCGACCCTCCCCCCCAAATGTCCCTCCAAAGTACTGTGAACTATACACGGTGGTGCACACATGAGGGCGGATGTTGCTCCGTCTCCACTCTTCCCTAATCCCAGCCTTCATTTATACGCTATCTCTCAGGGGTCTTAAGATATAATGTGAGATTTGTAGATCGAGGATTTTAGAAAGATTTGAGGAGAAAAAATACCCTACTGCCCTGATCTCACCTCACCCATAGGGGAATGCGAAACTGACCATAACCCAGCACTCGCCAGCGCGTGCATAGTAGGTACATAGTAGTGCTTTCGTTTACAAATGTCATTTATATGACCATTGCTCTGTGCGCTCTACAGAGAGGCCAAGGATTGGTTGTGCATTCAGTCTGAATGACCCATTAGCAGCACTGTGAGAAACCTGTAGAGCCTTCAGTCTCCGGGCTCTCAGTCGTGCCCATCATAAACACCCAACCACAGTCTGAGCTTACCCAGACCTGAGGGGGCGGCTTTACCATTTGTAATGCATTAGAGTCATATATTGTATGACAATAAAGACACAGAAAACACATCATTTGAAAAAACGATTTTCTCTTATGAAATACAAGATGGATGAAAGCAGGTGAAATGTGAACGGGGACTGCTCTGTTGACCTGGGGGACGTTAGGGCTTTTACGTCATCTCTGAGAAATGAAGTTCAGAGCATGAACATGAAGTTTTAAAGCCCTAGGCGGGTCAAAGGTGCAAAGAGACTGCAGAGGCTCATGGGATTGTCCAGGCCAGTAGTGGTATGAGAGCGGCCAGCGCCAATGATGAAGGGGAATAGAGTGGGATTGTATAAGAGGAGTGACAATATCAGGAGAGTTGAGGGAGTGTTCGTGAAATTAAATTTAATTTAATTTAATTGATCAAGACCTCTTCCGAGATCCAGAATATGTTAAAATAGTACATACAGATTTCCAATTCCATAGTACCACGATATATCATGAAATGTATTATATACAAAAGTGATTATTTTTCTTAATTTAAACATTTCTAAAACAGCGGGAAACTGCTTTCCAAAAAGTAAAAAACTGACATACAAATTTATCTGGTGGGGTTCTTATAGGCTCAAGCAGATCATTGTTCTAAAAATATTATAATTTGTGCAAATCGGATTTAAGAATCGATTGGGGGCATCGACCAAGCGGCTATTTGGACAGACAAATAGGACATGTACCAAATCTAGGATTCCTCCGCTACACAAATCACATTGGCTGGTTTTATCAAAATTACCGCCCTATTTTTTTGTTATATCTTTTAGCGGTAATGTCCTTTGTCTTAACATCAGGATGCAACACCTAACCTTATGGTCCAATGTAAAACTCAAATATTTTGGGATCTCTAGATCTCTTTATACTCCACCCTGGCTAGGGAGAGCTTATAAAGCAATAACTGTTGACAATAAAGTTTATCCATTTCATAGCTCAAGCTCTGAATAGATTTTTTCTGAAAAATCTTTAGGAGTACTGGAGAGCAACTTTGTAAAAGATTCTGAGTTTTCCGTCCTTGAGATTAAAAAGAAAAACATCGATTTATAGGAATATATTCTAAACCATAAGTTAAAATAGTGGTAATCTTTGTTCGATAAATTTCCAAGAGGGCTGAAAAATGTTGCCTCCCAGGAGATGAATACAACTTTTTTTATAGCACTTGCATGGCATATTATTTTGAATTCAGTCCGTTGAAAATGCCAGGCAGTTCCAATAGACTGGGAGAAAACTCTCCCTAAATAAATGTAAGTAGATGCTGTATCTACTGGAGTTCCTCCTAATTTCCAGGCAAAAGGTACTATTTTTGTTTTTGAGATATTTATTCTTAAACATCATTTCTAGGAGGGCGTGGCTTGGAGCGTCAAGACGGCGGTCGCACTCTGACAGTGCTCTGGACCCCTTTGCCATCCACTCCGAGTATCAGCCACCATTGGAAGCTGTCCTCCCCTTCCAGCGGAGATACTCATCTAACCGCAGCCAGGAGTGGATGTTGGCATGGAGCAGACCCAAGAAACGCAAGGTGCAGCAGTCGGATCCGCCACAGGCCTTCAGACTGCACCCCTGATAAAATGGCAGCCCGCACTCACCACACCAAATAATAAAGACCAGAGATCACTCTCCCGCCTCACATCGAAGTAGATGAGGCCCCACACATTCCTGAGGCCCCCGCATCAAACATAAGCAGCAATCAGAGGCCAGGGAGTTCCGGGGACAAAACTACACATCGTTTGAGTCCTCCGCCCCCCGAGGTAGGTCGAGAATCACGCTCCACGGGCATGCCCAGTTTCCTGGTCCCGGCCTGGTGCGATGTAGGAGCCACCCACCCGGCGCCACCTGTGAGTGATGGGGCCATACACACATTCCATGGTAGGGGGGCCATCCTGGCAGAAGCCTGTCGCGACTGGAGCGATCACATCTGAGGATCCGTGTAGAGCGACTGCCTCAAGCTTTTGGTGCCCAATCGTGCACCGGAGCAGACCCTGAGGGGGATTGGGACTTAAGACTTACCCACCCGCACCTATTGAAGGCCAAGGATCGCCTGCTGCCACCTCCTGCTCTGGGAGCTTGGATCCTGATGGATGCCCCTCTTCCTTGACTGGGGGGCCTCCAAGGCGAGGGCGCTCGTCCTGGGCCTGAGGAGCTGGTGAGCCCTTGGAGGGAGAGCCAGTGCTTCAACACCGCCAGAGGAGAAGAGCCGGCTTCGTCATCCTACTGTGCAGCGAAGCGGGACGACACCTGACTGCCTCCAGGTGAGGGAGATCGGCTGCAAGCTCATGCAGCAGTGAGCCTCTGTCCCCCTCCCATCCTCATTGAGCCCACGGCGGCAACAGGACGGGAGCCCCTCCCATACCTCCCCGAGATTCCACATTCTGGCGTCCTTACCAGGCTACCGCTCACTATCCCCTCCATTTATCCAACGGGAAAACCCCAACCGACTCTGCATGCAGAGGGGAACTGAGTACATCTTTCCTGCGCCCTACAGACTGTGGACCTTAACCCTTGCACCCGCATCCTACAGGCAGCAGTCCCCAAGCAGAGCAGACTTGTGGTGAACACCTGATTTGGCCCTGGGAGCACCTGGTTTCCAGCAGCCGCATCCCGTGCCGGGTGTGCAGCTGTCACCATACTGATCTGGACCGCCCTGACTGCTGGTGGGGGGCAGCCCGGGTGGCCAAGTTCGGAAGGCCCGATGCTGAGTGGAATTGGTCCAATGGCCCCGGCGATGCCCATCAGGCCCGGCCACTGGAGGCTCAGCCCTGAAGAGAAACGCACACAACGACAGCAGCCCCTGGCACAAGCTCTTCCAGGACCTTGTCTTTCCCCCGCAAGCCCGATCAGCCCTGCACTTCACGTATCGGAGAATCTAGTGAAACTTCGGGCTGTAGTGGCCTTATCTCAAGGACTAGCTTACCCTTATCCTTATTGTGGCTCTGAGGCATCGAGGTGGAGACCCACTCAGCCTGACATTGGGACCTACCTCAGCACCGCCACACGGCCCAACCTAGGTGATACCAGGACCCTCCACCCCCACCGCCCGAAAGACCAGCAAGCACTCACGTGAACCCACAAGACACCTGGACAAAACCAACCACAGGAATCATGGTAAAGACCGCCCAACTCTAAGTAGCCCCAACAATATCCATTGCCTGCCCTTCTTTGTTGCCAACCATGGGGAAAGACCAAAACCTACTGCAACGCTGACCACAATCGACTAATACTCTGGCAGTGATGCTGGGCCCCTGTCCGGGACCGCCGAGATACCCGCTCCGGGAGGATACGGCCTTAAAACAATCCTGCAAGCCATTAGCGCCTCCCAGGCCTCTGTTGGCAGTAAGATCAGGGAGGTCCGGGTGGATATCGCCCCGCTCCGACAAGAGCACCGCAATGCGACGGCCCCCGTTACTGAAACTGAATCCCGCATCTCCTCGGTTGAAGAAGACGCCCAGAGACTGAAAGAACAGATGACCAAACTACAAACCCAAGCCAAGGAAATACATAAACGGCCCGAGAACAGATCTAGATGTTAATGTTAATGTTAATGGGTGTCTTATATAGCGCTCGGCTACTCCAAGGAGTGTCCCGGCGCTTTCTGACCCATGGCTGAAAAGAGAGATAAGGAAGCAGGGAACATACCAGTTATTGATTATAAAGCCATGTTTTCAAGGCCTTTCTAAAGGCCAGTAAATTGGGAATGCGGCGCAGATCGACGGGAAGGGAGTTCCACAGTTTCGGGGCGAGATATTTAAACGAGCGTCCACCTATCCTGACTCTCCTAATGGGTGGAACAGCTGCCAGGCCAAGAAATTCAGATCTCAGAGATCGGGATGGCTTGTAGAGGGAGAGCCGTTTCTGAATGTAGTGGGCACCTACCGAGTGGATTGCCTTATGGGCCAATGTGAGGGCCTTAAATGTAATCCGCTTCCTGACAGGGAGCCAGTGAAGGGACAGAAGCAACTCCGAAGCCCTAGCATGGCGGGGAAGGCCAAAAATGGCCCTTGCCGCGGAATTCTGGACTACCTGCAGTTTGTGCAGAAGGTAATCTGGCAAACCAAGGTAGAGGACATTGGAATAATCGAGCCTGGAACAAATTAGAGCCTGTGCCGTCAGTTTCCTGTGGACCAAAGGGAGCAGAGGAAGGAATTTGCGCAGCATTCTTAACAGACCAAAACAAGTACTGGTGAGACCTGTGATTTGGGATTTCAGTGATAAGGTGTTGTCAATTTTAATCCCAAGGTTTTTAGCCACCAAGGAAGAAGAAGAGGGGGGTGACATGCACACCTGCCACCATTCCTGCCAAGGTGGGTCTGCCTGACAGCCAAAGAAGAGCACCTCTGATTTGTCGGGGTTGCACTTGAGGCTGCTTCGCTGAAATCAGTCGAAGACAGCCCCAAGGCAACCACGGATGCTCTCCCCATCGAACTCCGTGCCCTTTTTACAGGTGAAGAGCAGCTGGGTGTCCTCAGCGTATGATATGATCTGGGCACCCAGAGACTCCGCCAGTGCCGCCAGTGGAGTCATAAAGATGTTAAAGAGGGTCGGGCTAAGCACCGACCCTTGTGGGACTCCAACATCCATCGGCGGCACCTCTGCAGAGTACGGGGGCGCCCAGACCACTTGTCGAAGACCCGCTAGGTAAGATCTAAGCCAGCTCAACACCGTCCCCCTGAGACCAATCTCGTGGAGTCTCCACAAGAGGGCCTCATGTGGGACGGTGTCGAAGGCCGCCGACAGATCCAACATCACCAGCATAGCTCTTCCGCCTGAGTCGAGAGCTTCCTTGATGGCTTCATTCACTTCCAATAGAGCGGTCTCAGTGCTCAAGTTGGAGCGGAAGCCTGACTGGGTAGGGTGGAGTAACCCATGGTCTTCAAGGAAGTGGGAGAGCACAGAGTGGACGTGCTTCTCGACGATTTTAGCTAGACTGGGCAGGAGAGATATGGGTCTGTAGTTGACATGCTTCTCCGGATCAAGGCCAAGTTTTTTTAAGAGTGGAACAACCATTGCCTTCTTCCAGGCCGGCGGGACAGTACCGCTTGTCAGAGACAGATTAAGAACAGGATTAATTAGCAAGTTCAGAATATTGGCGTTGCTGGCTAGAAAGGTCGCCGGACAGGGGTCCAAAGGAGAGCCTGATTTGATCCTAAGTAGGAGATCCAGAGAAGCAGATTCCGATAGAACTGGAAACTCCGATAAAGTAGGACAGGAATCCGAAGAAAAGGACGATGGATTGCAATCGGTGAGAGATGAACTGGGAACAGGGGGGGGGGGGAGATTCTTGAATCAGTTTGATTTTTGTCGCGAAGAAAGTAGCCAACTCCTTTACCCAAGGTTCAGAGAACTTGTATTGCGCTGTACTGGATTTAGGAGAGACAAACTCCTTAACGATGGTAAAGATTTCTTTACAGGAGCTTGATGCTGACTCGATTCTGTTGGCAAAATAATTCTTTTTTGCCTCCAGAATATCAGCATGATAGGACTTGATGGATGATTTGTAGGAAGACTTGGTTTCCGCATCATATTGCTTCCACCAGAGTCTTTCGGCTAACTTACAGTTACGCTGAGCCAAGGCAAGTGACTCTGAGAACCAAGGAGCAGAGCTACGCTTGGTAGATGAACGAGGCGTAGAAAGTGGGGCAAGATCATCCAGCCTCTCGGTCAGCCATTTCTGAAACGTATCCAGATCCTTCTCCAGATGACCAGATAGAAAACAGGGATGTTCCTGATACGCTTGAGCTAGGCTTTCGGGGGTGATTTTATGATACGGTCTACTGGGGTGCCTAAGATGGTTAGAGTTTATGCAAGATGATTTACTTCTGCCATGAATTAAAAAACTGATCAAAGAGTGTTCCGACCAGAGAACAGGGATGGAACAGGTCTTAATAAGGGGAATGGTGGAGAACACTTGGTCCAGGGTGTGACCTTTATCATGGGTCGCACACGAGATGTAAGGAGTTAGACCAAGAGGGGAAGTGATGTCCTTTATTTTGATAGCTTCACTGTCTGACTCGACATCCATGTGGATGTTAAAATCCCCTAGAACTATACAGTGTTCAACCTTCAGGCAGAGTGTGGTGACAGCTTATTGGAACTCATTAAAGAAAGAACCCCGTAGGCCAGGAGGTCTATAAATCAGGAGCCCAGAAAATGATTGATGAGGGGACAGAGTGATGGAAAAGGCGAGGGATTGGCAACCAGAGTGTGAAGGGTTGATCCCTACCTCGGGGGAACGACGGAGCACTATGGACTCTTATCCCTCCGGAACTACTCCTCTCTCTGTCTTCCCGCAGGCTCCACCGATAACCCCGATACAAGACGGATTGGAAACGTCCCTCCATGACCCCGGAAGTTGGGTCGATAGTGAAGGACCGGAAGTGAACTCACCTAACCCCGGAAGTCATTCGACCGGATACCGGCAGGAGAGTAGAAAAGCCGACGACTCAAACGACTCAGGGTTCCCAACAGCGAGCTCGTGGCAGGAGTTGGCAGACCTCGGAGAACCAGCAGCGGAAGAACCGAAGGACCGGAAAGAAGAAGCAGACGAGGAAGACGTCTGGTGCGAGGACTGGTGGCGTCCTCAGGAGGTGGCTGGAGAGCGGCCGTAACTCACAGGAGAGTTACGGCGGGGCATGTGAGTACCTCGTTACCATTTTCCCCTGTTTCCACTGGTAGATGTGTACATAGTGTAAATAGCGCTCTGAATCACTTTCACTGTAAAAACGTGCACCGACACTGTATAGAACTGCGCACTATTTCTTCATCCCGTCCACGCTCGTGTTCACCCTCTACCCGTCTTTACCTCTTCCCGCAACCCCACCCCGTCACGTCCTACCCTAACCCTCCACACACAGCCCAGGTGTTGGTGACAGTATTGAGACAAGTTTTGTTACCCCTGAACTAATCGCCCTGTTTTCGTTCTCTTTTCCTCCGAGTGACTCACCGTTCCTACACCACGGAAAGACGACCACAGCCCAGCAGCGAACATCCCCACGGAACCTTCCCGGACACCTCACCTCTACAACCCACCTGGATTTTCACCCGAACCTTTTCATCCTCTGACCCGTGTTTCTTTTGTATGAACAATAAAGTTTTCGCTAATCATAGCGCACTTTATACGGCCTCCACGCCTGTTATTCCGGCCCGCCCTAAATCCCGCTCCACACAGAGATAGGTAATGATGGTATGATCGCACAAGCGAAAGATCTTTGAACTACAAGTGCGACTCCACCACCCATACCCAGTACCCTATCCTGTCTGTGGAGTATATAGTCGGAAGGAATGGCTGTCGCGAAATCTGGATTAGAAGACTCGTTGAGCCAAGTTTCCGTAAGCATAAGACATAGTGGTTTTTCATATGTCAACAACTCAAAGATGTCTAGGGCGTGCCTATGCAGAGAGCGGGTGTTGAGTAATAGGCACTTGAAGTTGTTACTGGGGAGTACATGGGACCCCTCCACAGCCCAATAAATGTTAGGGTACCACCCACAACCTGGACAGCAGCATTTACCGTTGCAACGGCGAGGGAAAACCTGCCGACAGGTGGCAGTATTAGTTTGGAAGGATAGTAGGTCCGCTGCGGTATAAGTGAGCCTGAGGCCAGAGCCCCCCGTCGCGCCGTCCGCTGCAACAATCTGCGCCTGGTGGGATTTCCGGAGGGCTAAGAACAAGGCCCGGTAGAGTCCTTTGATGAGCAATTAATCACCTCATGGATGCCAAAATAAGCTTTATCATCTTAGTTTGCAGTAGAACGGGCCCACCGCTCCCTGGCACCAAACTCCTCCCCCCCGGGTTCCCCACACCGGCCCATCATTGCCAGGATCCTCAATTTCAGAGACAGAGACTTAATCTTGCGGCAGGCTCGCATTCAGAAAACCCTATCCTACCAAAACCATACAATTATGATATTCCCAGACTACATAAGGGAGGTCTAGACCCAAAGACGTTAGTGCATGGAAGTCAAGCAAAAGTTGGGCACTCTTAATCTACAATATAGACTGCTCTTCCCGGCTCGGCTACGCATTGTCTTTCAGGATAAAACATATTTCTTTGATACCCTGGAATCGACTTGGACCTGGCTGACCGAAGAACGCCCTCTCAGACTCATAGCCGAGACCCTGCCCTCAAAAGCCCGAGCCACCTCCACTACCACCCCTACTGCAAGAGGGAGGCATACACATTCCCGCAACGGTCGAAGAACAGACTCGCCGGCAACTGGGTTTCCGGACCGCCAACGTCATGAGCTGTCTACCGGAGCCTGCCCTCCACCGCAGACCGGCTCCCGAGATCACTCACCCATGAGAGACAACTCTCCTAAGAATTTGGGCGCCGAATCCACAGATTCGGACCTTTTCCGGAGCCCGGCATTTCTCGGCTGATATGCCCCACGGGAACAATGACTGGTGCCCTCCAGGCCATGGCGACCTCTTTATACATGGACACAACACACCACGTCAATCAGATAAATCTGCCGATATATGATCTTATACTGTAATGAGGGGGGTCCTCCGTGCTACCCTGAAACAAAAATTTCTAGTTTAGCCTGTTTCTTCTACAGTTATAGGACGACAGATGCTTCTGTTCTCGAAGTATAGAGTGGGGGATGGCGGGGTTTGGACCGTTGGATTGGGTTTGCACCTAGTTAAGCAGGCCAAGGTTCACAGCAAAGCAACAGTGGCAATGTGGTAAAACAAAAGAACAACCAGCCCCTCTGTCTAATGTTGGCAATAATGTGAATTCAGACACATTTTCTTTATAGCGTGGTCTATGTCTGATACTGTGCCACCCACAGTATCACTCTATACAATCGGATCCCTCCGAGTGTCTCAACAATTAGAAAACATAGACAGAGCACAGCAGACAATCTTGGTAAATAGCTGATTGAGCCCAACCAGCCAACGTATTTAATACAGAAATTTCATAAAGTATATTCTGTTCAGCAAATCAATCTTCTTTATAGATGTTCTTAGGTTACAACATGGGTACAGGTACAGCCGACACGTGTTTCGTCGCCATAAAAAAAGTTTGCAACTTTTTCAAGGCTTTCTCTAACATTTTCATGTGAATTCTGCAGTCTCAGTGCAGACCAGAAGGATCCATAAACTTCGGAACCAGATAAGATAGTCCAGGTAAGCGAACGGCGAAGTGACTTAAATGCATAAGTCACTTTCCAAACGGCAAAAAATCTTCTCAAATTCAAAAGTAGGTGCAAGAGTGGTCGCCGTCTATTGTTGCTAGCAAAACTAAAAATCTGGTAGTTTATAGTTGATCAGCGCTCTCACGGGTACGTCGTGTGTTACATTAGCTTCTTATCCGTCATCTCGAGGAGAGCTTTATTAGTGCACCGGAGGCCCCTGGTTCAGTTCAGGCGGCCATGTCAACCCGGATCTTGCACCACTGTTGCTTCGTTGCAAACAACGTCCCTCCGGCAACAAGAAAGTCAATCCGTGGGTTCACAGCACTACAGCCTTGCACCAACACGACCTTACACTCCAACTACACACCAACAGGAAAGGCCTCCAGCCACCACTAGTAATTGCCTAAGCATTCCCTTCACAATGGTAGGACCCCGGGATTCCTTGGGCACCCACACCGATCATGACACAGACGGTACTTAGAAAGGACTCTCTCCAGGCAATGACATAGAATGTCAATGGCCTGATGGACAGAATCAAGCGGCCCGCTGTTCTGCGGCATGCCCAAAGATACACTCCCAACATACTCCTGCTCCAGGAAACCCATCTCATGGGTAATCTATGTCCCTTCCTCGCGAGATACGTGTTCGACAGAACCTGGCACTCAGGCTTCAAATGGGGCTCACGCGGATTGGCGATCCTCCTGAGGCCTAACTTGCCCTTCGTGCCTACTCAAATCACCAGGGATCCCCACAGACGTTTTGTTGCCCTCTCCGGAACAATGGGGGAAAACACCCTCAACGTCCTCTCCATCTGTTCCATGCACACACTGACTCTAGGCTACACTGGTGAAGTGATTAGCTCTGGCTGCCGGGAACAATGGTAGTAAGAGGAGACTTCAATGCAGTCATGCAGCACAGTCTCGATACCACAGGGACCCCTTCTGCCTCACGCGTTCTATATGTCAAGCAGTTGTCAAGCTGGATGGAAGCCATGAGTATTTGTGAACTATGGAGGACATAGAACCCGCAGGACACCCAATACACTCAACCTCAGCAACACACCACACTCAGGCCCGCATCGACATGATCTTTATTCCGGCTCCCGAATGTCGCAGGGTCAGAGAAATAGTTACCCTCCCCTGAGGCATCTCGGATCACTCACCTTTGCTTCTAACCTTAGGTGACCCCCTGATACACTTTGCCCCATGTGGAGGATAAACGCTTGGTTTCTCCAAGATGAGAAAATCAAGGAAACAATCGTAGCAGGAACTTAGGCAGTACTTTCTCACTAATCAAGATTCTGTCTCCTCCCCGGGTACCCTTTGGGAGGCGGGTAAGGCCACCATGCGCGGTTTCGCCAAGGGCCACCTTTAAGCCCAACGAGCAACCCAAGATAGCACGCTCACTCTCCTCGAAGACCAAGCGACCCAACTCGAAGGGAACTCATCTGGGGCAACAAACGAGTCCCAGTTGCACCAACTGGTACTGGTGAGAGATGAAATTAAGCAAATCTCACTAGACTCAGCGAAGCTCCTATGCTCGCATATATGGATGGGGTGATAAAAATGGGAGAATAATACATAGGTTAGTGTTATACCGCTTGGCGAACAGGATAATTCCAGAAATCTGGGACTCCGAAGGGATTACCCACCGCTTGCCCAGAGCAATGGCCCAAGCCTTCGCTGACTATTACTTCGCACTTTACTCTGCCCAGAGGCCTGAACTCTCACTATCAGATCTGACCACCCTAGAAAACCTCCTCCTTCCTAGGCTTAGCGCAGTCAAATCAGCCAGAATGGATTACCCATCACACACGAGGAAATACAAGATGCCCTCTCACACGTCACAGCCGGGAAAACACCGGCCCCTGACGGCTACCCACAGGAGTATTACTCTGCCTAACAAGACATACTGGTCCCACAGCTCACTGCCCTGTATACAGAGGTCGTAGAAACAGACACCTTTCCTCTGGAGACCGACGCGGTCACAATAGTCATCATTCCCAAAACCCAGCCACCCTCATCATCCCGCACCGACTACCGCCCCATATCCCTAATTTTAATAGAGAGGTCAAAATTTATGCCACCGTCCTGGCTCAACGTCTCAGACCATACCTCAACAAACTGGTCCACCCCGACCCTGTCTTCGGCACCTCCATCTGGCCTTGGCCAACCGACAGTCGCTAACTCCTTATCTGGCTCTAGTCGACTTCGAAAAAGCTTTTGACTCAGTCAACTGTCGATATCTGGACGATGTCCTGGATGTTATGGGCATGTGTCAGGACTTCCGCCGTCTGGTTCAGGTCCTGTACTCCAAACCGACCACAAGAGTGCTTGTTAATGGAGCACTCTCTGACGCATTCCCAATCAGGAGGGGGGCGAGGCAGGGATGTCCTCTCTCGCCCCTCCTCTTCACCCTGGCGATGGAGCCCCTGACCAGGCTTATTCGTGCTGATGACCGGGACCAGGACAAGGACTGGAGGCTCTCATGAGGACAAAATTGCTTTATACGCAGAGGACGTCCTACTCTTCCTCGCGGAGCAGGCCCAATCCGGCCCCAGATGCCTGCTGATACTCCGTATCTTCGAACGAGTCTCTGGCTTACGTTTGAGCTCCGCAAAATCAACCCCAGTGCCCCTACATCTATCTAAAGAATGCTTTGATTGGCAGACTACCATCCTCATTACACAGCAATCGTTGAAATACTTAAGAATCTGGGTCGCTCTGCTCTCTAAACTGGCTTGGGCACTTAACATCACCCCACTGGTCAAAAAAAGACCGCCAGAAGTGGCAAGCCCTATCGCTTAACCCACTAGGCAGGTTGGCACTTTTTAAAATGATGATTCTTCCCCGATTCCTCTAAATCATTCAAAACACCCCTTTCCATATTCCCCGGGCTTGGTTCAGGGGTTAACCCCTCCTGTGCTAAGCCTTTTTTTGGCTATTTGGGGTAGTGCTCGATTAGGCCCCTGTAACTTTTTGACCACAGAAGGTATCCACGCCAATTTTGCGTCCTTTTCTTCCAACATCCTGGAAATTGTAAAGGTACCCAGGGTTTGTAGATTCTCTTGGAGGGGTCCCAGAAATTAAGCAAAATACAGTATAAATGTTGTTTTTAAAAAAAAATGGGAAAACGGGCTGCAAATAAAAGCCTCTGGGTTTTCCCCTGCAAATGTTATCAAAAAAGGGTTTGTGGGGCTGAAATCACCATTTTCCCAGCTTTTAGGGAATGACAGTCTTTTGTCAGAGAACCAACATTTTTCACACAGTTTTGGCATTTTTCTGAGACATAGCCTATTTTAGCAATTTTTAGTGCTTTCAACCTCCTTCGAGTTAATGGTAAAAATGAGTATCAAAGCAATAATGGATCCTGGAAAGCTATACATTTTAGAAAAGTAGGCAACATTCTGAATTCAGAAAGGGGTCATTTGTCTAAATCCATAGAGGTTTCTTTACAGAAACTAACAGTTAACTTGTGAAAAAATTTAAAATTAGTTGAAAAAAACTGCCTTTTGTCTCAACGTTTTTACCTATAACTTCTTGTAATTATGACAGCTCTTTGAAAGCAATATACCGTTACATCCGCTGGACCTTCCCGGTTGTGGGGATATATAGGACTTGTAGGTTCACCAAGAACCCGACGAACCCAGAGCCAAAAACTGAGCTGCAACTTGCAATTTTATTTAAATTATGTACCGGTTATAGCACAATTATTCTGGGAAAATGTATACATGGAAAAATCGGTATGAAAGACACCTATGTATTTCTGAATTAGGTACAAGTTATAGAGTTTAGAAAACAGTATATATTTAAACATTTTAAAAATTGGGAATACTCATAGTAGCATGCAAATTAAGCATGCAAATTATTGGTCATTTTTCAAAATGACTTCTTTTTTACAAAATGTCTTTCATTTGGAAGGGAGAAATCCATGAAAACTCAATAGGTAATAACAGTTGATTTACAAATCAGAATTACCCTAAGTCTCCCGATAAAAACGGTATCCCACTTGTGTGGATCGGACTTGTGCCCGCGTCAGGAAACGGCGCAAAAACGCAACGTGGTCACACCTTTTGCGGTGAAAATGTATTTATTATTAAAAAAAAATTGTCCTCATACATGCCATCGGAAAATACTCAAGATGGAATGTCTCCACTTCCTTCATACAAGCCCTTATTGGAGACCGCCCTGATGGTGAGCTTGAAGGAGAGCTAGAGTCTTTCCAGAGGTAAGGCTGTATCCTGGTCCCACTCCCGTTCACGCCACCTGAAGAACCGCCTGTTACTAGGGAGGACCGGACCGACAGACCTCCGGCATAATCATTGGACTGATCTTACTTCTCTCTCCACGTCTCTAGAGCTTCCCAGATTTTGTTGACACTAGAATTATCACCCGCCATGTCCGATTGGGTAATCATAATAATATTCTTTAGGCAGTCCGCAAAGGAAGGGGGTGCCTCAAGCTTCCAAGCTCTACAAATTTCCCTCCTTGCAATGATTACTACGTACAGTGCAAACTTTGAAGCTGGGGCATTCAAACCATAGTCCGGCAAAAGACCAAAAAAGATTAACCTTGCACTTACTTCAGTCTGCAGGCCCAATACATCCTCCAGGAAACCACATACGTCCGTCCAGAAGGGGTCGATCTTCGGGCAGTCCATAAATATATGCAGATCGTCAGCAGCAGGATATTTGCATCTGGGGCAGTTATAGATTTGTTGTAGACATTTTGGACAGTTTACCTGGAGTCCAATACACCCGATAAACGGTGTATAAGTGGTTTATCTTAAGATTAGCTGGTTTAACCACAGCCTGCAACATAGAAAAGGAGTAACACCAAAGTTTCAGCAAATCATCCCTATTTTCGGAAATTACACTACCCCAGCGTTTCACCAACTCTACGTCTAAACAGTCCCCAGTTTCTATAAACGCTCTATACCAGAAGGACACCTCACGTTTCCATGGTCGTATTCTAGAAATAGAGTCCACAACTGTACTTGAATCTTCATTGCTCCACGACAGTGATGACCACCATGCAGACAACTGATAAACTGTAAATCTCGTCAGTGTCCCACTGGTTATTCTACACATTGAATCCCAACTAATAAGCTGTAGATCCTGGAGCTCTCCCCACAATCTGATACCTGCTGATCTAAGTGGTTGTGGCAATTGTTCCTGAAGGCATTCCGGGGTACCCGGAGAGTCCTGATTGGGGCCTGCGATGTGTTCTATGGTATTCGCAGTGTATTCCTGATATACCCCCAGTTTCTTAATGTAGCTTATAGGACCTTGAGTCTAACTTTTTTTGTAGTACTTGGGGTCCCCAAATTTATGAAGAAACAATTCCTGTCCCGCAAGGGACATCGTGCAACAAAGCCCGAAACAAGCGGCCCATAGAGAAGGAATCAACCATATGGGCGAACATTCTAAAAAAAATGTAAATGGAAAGCATGGCAATATGAAAACAAATCAGGTAGAACTAATCCTCCCAGTTTCAGCGCTCTCCTAAGCTTCTTCCACGCTATTCTCGGGGTCTTGGTGGCCCAAATAAATGACCCGATCTTACCTAGAAGGGTAGCAAGATCTCTAACATTAAAGGAAAGCGGTATTGAATTGAACAAAAACGTTAACTTGGGCAAAATTATCATTTTTACCAGGTTCACCCTCCCGTATATATTTAGTGGTAAATTCGCCCAGCGTGACAATAGGCAACCCACCTCCTTGGAAACCTTCTCCCAGCTGATTCTAGGTGCATCCGTCAACGTCTGCGCTAGGTGGATCCCCAGGTATTGCATCTGACCTTTTGCCCCTGGTATGGCATTCACGGAATTCCAGCTCATAATTTCGTTTTTTTCTCTGTTGATTTTGTAGCCAGAGACCTTGCTGAGTTCCCCAGCTAACTTGAACAGTCTGGGTATAGCTTTTACATGGTCAGATGTATACATTAGGAGATCGTTCGCATAAAGGGCAAACTTAAGTTCCAAGTCAGCGATCTTAAATGGCCGAATGAAAGGATTTTCTCTAAGGGAACAAACAAAAGGCTCAATATATAAACTAAACAATAATGGTGACAGGGGGCAACCCTGTCTGGTGCCTCTTGATATATCGAACCATTCTGATAGGATGCCATTGACCAGAACTTTGCACGTGGGTTCGAATACAGAGATCTGATAGCCTTAATAAAATTCATAGGAAAACCGAAACTACACATGGTATCCCAGAGATAATTCTAGCTGACCTGGTCCAATGCTTTAGAGGCATCAATTGCAACCATGGTTAGTGGCAACCTCTTCTCAATTGCAATGTCAATTGCCCCTATAGCTTGAAAGGTAAGCTTGTTGAGCTGCCTTCCCTGTATGAACCCCCTCTGATCAGGGTGTATGATAGTTTTAATAATTTTTGCCATCCTAGCAGCCAAAATCGCAGAAAAATCTTAAGATCCGAATTAAGTAGAGAAATAGGCCTGTATGCCTCAATTCTTCGGGGATCCTTATCCTGCTTAAGGATCAAAGATACTGTTGCCTTTTGCAGTGAAAACTGACCCTTTTTTGGCAAAGTGCCTAGCTGTAGATTTTTAACCTTAGCTCTGCCGGCACCTAGGGGAACCTAGCAAACCTGTATATTTTTTAAAACTAGACACCTAGGGGAATCCAGGATGGGGTGATTTGACTGCCTCCCACCAGATTCTGTTACCCAGAATCCCTTGCAAACCTAAAACATTGACAAAACAAACACATTTTCTCCACATTTCTGTGGTGGAAAGTTCTGGAATCTGTGTGGATCCACAAATTTCCTTCCACCCTGCCTTTCCCAAATTCTTCCGAGAGAAATGGTACCCCACTTGTGTGGATCGGCCTAGTGCCCTTTTTTTTGGCAAAGGAAATGGCACAAAACGTAATGCGGTCACACCTCAATTTCGCAGTGAAAAATGACTCATTTTTGGCAAAGTGCCTAGCTGTAGTTTTTGAACTCTAGCTCTGCCGGCAATTAGGAAAACCAAGCAAACCTATACATTTTGTAAAACAAGACACCTAGGGAAATTTAGGATGGGGTGACCTGACTGCCTCCCACCAGGTTCTGTTACCCAGAATCCCTTGCAAATCTAAACAATTGACAAAAAAACATATTTTCTCCAATTTTCTGTGGTGGAAAGTTCTGGAATCTGTGTGGATCCACACATTTCCTTCCACCCTGTGTTCCCCAAAGTCTTCCGAGAAAAATGGTATCCCACTTCTGTGGGTCGGCCTAGCGCCTGCAACAGGAAACGGCGTAAAACGCAGCGTGGTCACACCTCCATTTTGCAGTGAAAAAATTACCCTTTTTTTTGGCAAAATGCCTAGCTGTAGTTTTTGAACCCTAACTCTGCCCGCACCTAGGGAAACCTAGCAAACCTATACATTTTCTTAAACTAGACACCCAGGGGAATCCAGGATGGGGTTACTTAACTGCCTCCCACCAGGTTCTGTTACCCAGATTCCCTTGCAAACCTACAAAATTGACAAAAAAAACACATATTCTCCACATTTCTGTGGCTGGAAAGTTCTGGAATCTGCGTGGATCCACACATTTCCTACCCCCCTGCGTTCCCAAAGTCTTCTGAGAAAAATGGTACCTCACTTGTGTGGGTCGGCCTAGTGCCTGCGACAGGAAACAGCGCAAAACGAACGTGGTCACACCTCAATTTCGCAGTGAAAAATGACCATTGTTTGGCAAAGTGCCTAGCTGTAGTTTTTTAACCCTAGCTCTGCCGGCACCTGAGGAAACCTAGCAACCCTACCATTTTGAAAACTAGACACCCAGGGGAATCCAGGATGGGGTGACTTGACTGCCTCCCACCAGGTTCTGTTACCCAGAATCCCTTGCCAACCTAAAAAATTGACAAAAAAACACATTTTCTCCACATTTCTGTGGTGGAAAGTTCTGGAATCCACAAATTTCCACCCACCCTTCGTTCCCAAAAGTCTTCAGAGAAAAATGGTACCCCACTTGTGTGGGTCGGCCTATTGCCTGTGACAGGAAACGGTGCAAAACACAACATGGTCACACCTCAATTTTGCAGTGAAAAATGACCCTTTTTTGGCAAAGTGCCTGGCTGTAGTTTGTGAAGCCTAGCTCTGCCGGCACCTAGGGAAACCTAGAAAACCTTTACATTTCTGGAAAGTAGACACCGGGGGGCTTCCAAGGAGGTATGGCTTGCATGGATCCCCCAAAGTTCCCTTACCCAGAATCCCTTGCAAATCTCAATTTTAGCTGAAAAAAATCAGTTTTTTCACACATTCCTGTGTGGGAAAGCGTGGCATCACTGGGCTCACACAAATTTCCTACCACCAGCTTTCCCGATAAAAATGGTGCCTATCTTGAATTAAATGATACTCCGGGCTCGGACATAGCAAATGTCTGGGACGCACTTAAAGCCACTATAAGAGGGGTGATTATTGGTATTAGGGCGCAAACTAACAAGGCACTGAATCTAGAGCTTGTTACTTTAGAAAGCGACATTAAGAACCTGGAATTATCCCATGCGGCGGACCTCCATAATACTTCGATTCTGAATGACCTCACTAAAAAGAAATACGAATATAACGCGATCCTAAGCAGAAGAGCGGGGGTGTGGGTTAATAAATTCAAATCCTTGAAGCTGTGTGAAGGTAACAAAGCGGGGAAACTACTAGCATCCTATCTAAAACACAAAAATAGACAATTCAACATTACCTCAATCAAGGATCAAAACAACACGATCCAAACAAAACAAAACCACATCCTACACTCCTTCAAGTCCTTTTACGAGGACCTGTACAAGAATAAATTAGATTTTGATCCTCAAGCGTGCTCTACATACCTAAGCTCCCTAGGCCTCCCAAAACTCAATGACGCAGATAATCTGAAACTGAATTCCCCGCTTTCCTTACAAGAAGTCTCGGACTCCATTAAAACCCTCAAACGCAATAAAGCTCCAGGCCCTGATGGCTTCTCTGCCGGTTTCTATAAGGAACTTGGACCCGCATTAAGCCCAACCCTTCTAAAATTATTCCAGTCCTTTCCCTTAAAAAAAGGAGTAACGAAATCAATGAGTGAGGCCACCATTATTATCATACCCAAAGAGGGGAAGGATCCGCTACTAACAAAAAATTATAGACCGATATCATTGATAAACCTGGACTGCAAACTCTACGCCAAAATCCTCGCGTCCAGACTGGACGTGTTCTTGCCTAAATTAATCAGTACATCACAGGTTGGGTTCCTAAAGCATCGTATGTCTAATGACAATACGAGACTTCTCTGCCATGTTATAGAGAAGGCCAAGGCATTTGATGCCCCCTCTGTGGCGATTACCTTGGACGCGGAGAAGGCGTTCGACAGAGTCTCTTGGCTCTTCCTTAAACATTGTATGTCCACCTTCAACTTAGGTAACACCTTCATAGACATGGTCATGGCTTTGTATCTCTCCCCATCTGCCCGCATTGCCATAAATGGCTCATTGTCAGATCCATTTGACCTGGAACAGGGGACAAGACAGGGCTGTCCCCTCTCCCCATCACTCTTCCTCCTGGCCATGGAGCCCCTCATCGCCAGCATTAAAAGGAACGACAACATCAAGGGCGTAAGCTTTGGGGATACTTGTGTTAAACTAGCCGCATATGCGGATGATATCCTGATAGTGACTGAATCTCCAGAGCCTTCCATCACCGCCTTGATGTCAACCATTAAATTATACTCCACCCATTCAGGGTATAAACTTAATCGGGAGAAATCGGAGGTCAAACCATTAAACATACTAGCCACTAAAGACACGCTGGGGAACTCTGGACTCTGTTGGCAATCAGGGTTTATAAAATACCTGGGGATAGAGTTTGGGGACTCCCTTATGGAAACCCTTCTACAAAATGAGAAGACCACCCTAAATAAAATAAAAAAACAACTGGATGGATGGTCCCCTCGCTTCATCACGTGGTGGGGTAGAGTAGAAACCATCAAAATGATGATATCCCCCCTGGTAAACTACCTTATTTCAATGCTTCCTCTAACACTCACCCAAGACTTCTTCCATAAATTGGACCAATCTATAGCCAACTTCCTGTGGAAAGGGAAAAAAGCGAGAATCAGCATTAAAAAATTACGATTGGACAAATCTTTAGGAGGGGTCAAGCTACCGAACTTTAGACACTAAGAGACCGCTTTCCTAGCGAAACAAGGTGCCCACTGGCTAGCCCCCACGGTAAACTACACCCCAGTGTGGCTGGAAGTCGAACAAGCGATCCTAAACGGAATCACTCCGGCTGCGGCCCTCTCACTCAATTTAAATGAACTAGCCCACTCGAAATCGATCTTTCGCAACACGAAAACGGCTCTTCTTAAAATCGATAAATTTCTAGATCATAGCATATGCCACTCAGGTTGGGAACCTTTATGGAACAATCGACACATACTGCACAAAGGCAAACATCTGCATAATTCTCAGTGGGTAAAGAAAGGTATCTTCTTCCCGCACCAATTATTCGAGGGGTCATACTCTATCCCGTTCAGAGTCTTGCAAACTACCTATGGCCTGGCGCCTCTAGAGTTCTATACCTTCCTAAACATAAAAGCCGCACTCTCTAAGGCGAAACTCTCCCTAATACCTCCCTCCCTCCCATCTTACCTCAGTAGATTAAACAGACTTGGACATCAGGTATCACATCTTTACAAACTTATTCGCCCCAACATACCAATCTCACCGCTCCACTCACTCAGTTTTGGTCTGAAATGTCATCTAGACCAATTTCAGAGGAGGACTGGGCCAATACCTGGGAATCTTGCATGCGACATAAAATTAGCCCGACTTTATCCCAGACCAAATATTGGTTCCTCCACAAAACCTTCTGGACTCCTGCGCGTCTTTATGCCCATAACATCAGCCAAGACGCCTTCTGCTGGAACTGTAAACGGGCGGAGGGCGACCTCGCACACATTATTCTACAATGCGACTGTGTTACCCAATTCTGGGACAAGATATTCGACTTCATTAGGAAAATTTTCCCCATCTCCCCGTCCAGAGAACTTCCATACCTAGCTTTTGGCTTCACCCTAGAGCCCTCCCTCCACGCCGACGACAGGGCATTACTTGATCTCATGCTCACTGCAGCTGTTAAAATTGTCCTCAGTAATTGGAAGGATTCTAGCAAGGCTACATTTGCTGGCTGGCTTAACTGGATAATTAACCTCAGGGGAGCGGATAACATAGCTCTCCAACAATCACCATGGTGCCCCCCTATGAGAAAGATGTGGTCTACCCTTGACAGTTATTTTACCACCCATAAACCACCTTAGTCATTATCTCCCCCCCTCCGTTCCACTTGACGCCATCACAATCCAACAGTGTGGAGCTAATCTGTTACTTCAATTCACCCTGAATTCCTGAGCCCCACCTACATATCTTTGGCGCTCTAATTTACATGCAACTGCCCGGACACACCGCCTACGGAAGTATGTATTATCGTGTAACCTATTGTGTATTGCTTTTTACCCCTTTTCGCTTTATTGTACTGTACTGTTCATTTGTATTAATGTATGCTTTTTAAGTCTGTATTTTTTGTATTTATTTAATACTGAAACACCCAATAAAAACCTATTTGAATTGAAAAAAAATATGCGAAATACAAACAACTGAACATGCTAGGCGGCCATAGAAAAAACTTGATGAAGGAAAACATAGTAGAGATAACCGTTAATGGGAACCTTAGGTGTAAGGTTCCCTACATTTAACATTATCTATATATTGTATTGGTTTAAACATGAATAGGAAATATCCCCTTGTTAGTTTGACTAATAGACTTAATTACACATCAGGTACTGTTCTTATAATTTATAACACTACGATGGGGCACCCCCAGCCAGAAACAACATTCCTCCCAAAGGGAATCTGTATATTACATGCACGCTTCCAGCTGATCATAATTTATGGACAATGAGCTGGGGTGCATATATGTTTATATATCGCCATGCAACCTTGAGGAATAGATAAGCATTCAATAAAGTTATCTTTCAAATAACCTGTAAAAAAAATAATCACAGTATAGATCTGAAGATCGGATGCATGACGCCATAATCGTTGAGATCATGTGACGCCTACGTCCCACACGTGACTGGAACTTCTCCCGTCTTAGGGTAGGAGGAGGACAGAAACTCGCCACCTACATGGCAAGAGTTGGAGAATTTCCAGGAAGTGTACCCACCTTGACGAAGTAAGGAGCTAGGGGTGGGGTTCTGTGGGATAGAACAACATTCACAAAGATTACGGTACTGGGTGTGCAGATACCCTGACAAAGTAAATACGTGATCGCTTACTTTAATTATGACTATATGTGGTGGTATACGCATGTGTATCGTGAACTGGAGCATTTCCAATGTAATCTAGGTCTTTTTTCAGCGTCATGACCCTTACGACTGTGTGAAATTACACTATGAGTTGCTTCCGAATTGATTTATTTTCCACATTTATACTGGGTGTGCAGTTATACCGACAAGTTTACAAGTGATCGCTTACTTTAATTTATGTGTGGTGGTATACACATTTATATTGTGAAATGGAGCATTTCCACTCTAATTTAGGCATTTTTTCCTGAGTCATGACCCTTAGAACTGTGTCAAATGGCACTACGAGTTGCTTCCAGATTTATTGATTTCCCCCATTTAAACATATCAAATAATCACGCCTATTTATAACACCATTATTTATATGTTTTATCTCCTTATAGAGTTTGACTATAGAGGGTCCCTCCCAACCCCTCGCTAATTCTAGCGATTCACTTGGTGAAACTCAGTGAGTAAGATTTTCTTGCTCAGCCTTAGTGGGTGCATTTGATTGAAATGGATTTTGGTGATGGTAAAAGTGTTTCCTGAGTGTTATGTTGTGTGGACACTGTTCCATGATGAATGTTTAGACCGATTTGGACGCGATGCTTGAAATATTATTCCAGTAGGGTACTGTGAGATTTGAGGTGGTGCGTGGATGTGGTGCAAAGAGGGAAGAAGCACCCAGGGGTTTGGATTTTCCACTCCCTGATACTTTGCGGAGGATCAAATGAAATCTAGTAATAATTCTCTCCCCTCCGTGTGCTTTTCCCACAGATTACGAAGTGTGTGTGAAATAGGGAACCCCATGTTGGAAGTAATGCATTCAATAGATACCTAAGCCTGGATCAGAGGGTACTACATTTTGGGAACTGGAGGGTCCTGATGAATGCCGGAGTGACCCGACACTGTGGGCACGATTTAAATGCCAGAAACATGTTGACGCTTTGGCAGTAAGGAGGGGTGAAGGAATCTTAATCTTCTCCTGTCATCACCATATTTCATGTTTTAAAAACAAGCCATACGACCCAGGAATAAAGTTTCGAGTGTGTACACATCCAAACTACTTTTAACTTTCCCTAGCTGCTCTTTTCTTCAGTGTTCCCAAATTTGTATTGTTTGTATTGCTTTCCCCTTCCCTTTGCTCTACCCCAGGCGTTGGTCTGCGCAGGGGTGTTAGTAAGCAAGCCCAATGATGAAGCATGTTACAATTTTGTGAGTGAGGGCAGTTTTTTCTCCACCTGAGCACGTGCCACCTTTTATTATCCACGGTCCCACTCCTTTGTGTGTGTTGCAGTCATAAATTGGGGAGGTCGGAGTAGGGATGTCACCTCTTCCCCCTTCCGGTTGTGTTAAAGTGAGTGCTGTCACCATCAGTGTGTGTACAGTGGCTCATGACCATGAATCATGCAGGGTTGGTGTTGGTTGCATCACAGGCCCTGGAGTACACGAAGAGTTGTTGCAGGCTGGCCATGCAGGGGGTCCGCCTGTTGCAGCAGCGCCAGTGTTCAGTTGTAGAAGTAAGTACCCGAGAGCGAGCCAGCATTCATCCGTCTTCATATAACCTTGTGCCACATCTGTTATTTACTTTTAAAAGACTATCCATACATAGCTACCAAGGTTTCAGGTTGCTATGTGTGACATTTTCATAATATCAGTGTAATTATAAGAGACATTTCAATGACTACGAGTGACACTATCTCTGTCACCACTGACCAGAGTCACCCGACGTCACTGGCACGGCCAAAGACACTTCTGATGCAGACAGATAAAAAATTAGCATTTGAACGTGGCATTTCTTGAGACCAGTTGTGAATAGCCCCGTAGCTTGTCTGTAAAGATGTCGTAATCAAGGTGTATGAATAAAAGTAGTCTTTATTGGATAACAAGCAGGTACATCTTCTCCATGTCAGAGACGTCACAGTTCGGGGATGGAGTTGGGTCCACGGCGTTCTCAGCGCGGAGCCCAGCAAGAGAACACTCGCTCCATTTTAAGAAGGCACCAAGTAAACGAACACTGTACAGGTACAGTTGTAAATGACCCGTTGGATCCTTATCTCGATCACCAGGTTTTAATTAAAGCAGCATCCACTTCATTTACCATGCTCCAAGATTCATTCAAGGATGTTAAAAGTGACACTTTAAATTAAATACTGCACACTATTCCAGATATATCGGAAGAAATGAAAAGAACCACTTAATCCTTTTTTCGATCATAAGGTTCGTAATGCAGCACCAACCAGCTCTTTTTGCTCTCCACGTTTCATTCAGGAATGTTCAACAGATTATTGCTCAAATATCCGACTTATCCACAGAAATTTCCGTTTAAAAATCAAAAGCTACACGAGGTTCACTGTATATTATGTCAGATATATTCATTAAAAATCAGACGCAATCCAAATTCCATGCGCTTCTCATATTAAACGCTTCGCTTGTAAGTCTGTTATGTTTTAAGCACTCCAACGCACAATTTAAACGTTCCTAATTACTTGAGGAAATCAATGCTAGGAGTTCTGACTTCAACGCGGTTTAAAATTTGAAAAGAAGGTTTCTTAAATTCCTTGACTAGAGAAGACGAATGAACGAATGAAGGTAAATGTGTCCATGTAAAATAATTATGATTAAAAATTGCCAGTCCACGTGGGTTCTTAATTCATCTGCTTGTTATCTTCGTATCCCATCCTAAGTCCCCAAAATGTAAAGATGTCGTAATCAAGGTGTATGAATAAAAGAAGTCTTTATTGGATAACAAGCAGGTACATCTTCTCCATGTCAGTTTCTCCCTTCAACTAACTTCCAACCAATTCTAGAATCTCGCAGCAATGCATCATCCTGTTACCATGGAACCAGGCAACTAGAAGGATGCATTACGCAAGACACCACATTGTCCCATTTATCCTCAGTGAAATGTTTGCTCTATGTTTCCTCCCATGTTCTACATTTGTATCACCTGTTATAATTTAGTCACAGCGTTACATCCAGTGACGAACCTGCAGGTGGGCTTACTGCTGGGCTTTTAGTAGGGTATTTGTGACACATAAAATAAAGGCATTTTTTACTTAGAAAAATCATGAGTATCCCACCAGAATCAGGTCTGTCGATATGTATGTTTCTGTTCATTAGTCAGCGCATTCTGCCATGTTGACTTCCGTTAATTTCAACCTTCCCTCAAGCATGCCATGGTACTTGTGTGTCCTTCCACTGTTTGGGTTGTGGGATCTACTTTTCCCTGCTACCTTGACGTCTGCTTATAAACACTTTTAGCCTCACAGGGATACTCTATGTGAATGTATTTCGTTAGCAGAGGCTTTTTTTCTCTTTTTAAAACTTAATTTAATAGTTTTCTTTTAATGACATTCACATATATATTTTAAACTTGCCTTGTAACTATGCCCTTAACAGATGCACATCCAGACCACATTCTTTAAATACTTTTCTCAACATGCTTTGTTTATTTCTTAATTTCAATCACACTTACACTATAAACTCTCCCTGTGAATGTATGTCACTAACAGATGCACATCCCGGACGCATACAGTTCTGTCAACCATTTAAAAACAATTTTCATATAATATATTTTTATAGACTTTAATTGCAACAGATTTTTACTTTTAAATATATATACATACACAGCTAACTAGACTTATAAAGATACATCTTACCCCCACACCCATACTACCAACCTGACGTAAGAAAATAAAGAGCTATGACGCAGCCAGTGCTTGACACGTCAGAGCGCTTTTTTCCAAACTGTACTATTTGGTTTAGTTTTTCGTGAAATCGGTTGATGTTTGCACACTTTTTAGACAACAGTGTTGCGTAATAAAAGTGGTTTTCATAAACTGATATATGGTTTCATTGGCTGCTATACGATAACTTACGTTTGTTTAACGGACTCAATATATTTTCAAAAGCTCACAAAGTATTGCAATCTGTTCTTTCATTATCTTTTCCTTTCATCATTTTAACTGACCTTACTGCTGCAAAGAACCTGAAATATAAGTAAAAGCATTAGTTAGAGACTCCTACGGTGAGCGGGCCTGAGCCAGCTTTATGAAACTGAAAAGAACTCAACTTGTTGTGCAGACAGGCCATGACTGCAGAGCTCTGAGCTGTGTCACTTTCACAATTGCTTTAGGGGCTCCCAGCTGTGAAGTTACTTTGTGCAGCTGGGTGCATATAGGGAGAGGCAGAGCAGCCTCTCAGCTAACCTAACAGTTACGGGCTAAATGAAGACGTGCGTTTGGCGTCCGTGCTGCAGGAGCCAGTCACTGGATGTAACGCTGTGACTGAATTATACCAGGTGATACAAACGTTGAAGATGCGGTCCCTCCTCCTGCCCCAGCAGACAACAGGTCTCCTTGGATTTATAGTCCCTTTACCAGGCAGCTGCAGTGGTGTGGCGTCCAGCGCTGCATTTGAGAGTCCGACACTATATAGCGTGTAGAAGATGTGGCCCCTCCTCCTCCATCAGCAGACAAACAGTTCTCCTGGGACTAATAGTCCCTTTAGCAGGCAGTCTGTCGAAAGTGCGCGTGGCTCTTTGTTGACAATTAATGGTTGCCACAATGGGGTGCTCTCCGGACCAGGCCGAATGGGGCTTTTTGGATGGTCAGTCATAGCTCCGAACCTGTGCTTTCCTGTCTCCTCTGAGTCCGTACTCTTGCATGGACACGTACTGACTGAGCTGTTACTACTTTGGCCTTTTACCATAGGAGAACAGAGCCACAGAAAGCACAGTCCTTAGAGACTGCCCTTCCTTAGGGGCGAAAGCCAAGCTAAGGTGTCAAGCACAGGAAATACATGCCTACTAAGAAACACTTGGCTTCGGGTCCAAGGGATCCTTTGCTATCAGTCCACTCTCTCAAACTCAGTTGCCTTTTGCAGCACCTTTAGTACTACAGCTGCTTCCAGGCCTCCTCCCTGTCACGCTGGTTTTCTCTCTTCCTACAATGTAGGATACAGAGTTGGTATACATAATACCCCACCAAAGCCTCAACCCTATTAAATACAGCATTACTCCTCCACCCCTGTGATTTATAGTCATAATGCGGTCCTTGTTGTTCAGAAATAAAGACTTGATAATAATTATGTGTTTGTCGGAAGACCGAGGACGTTATCCTGACAATATATGTGTACATTAATTAAAGG